>NC_056728.1:35308875-35908875 GCF_019279795.1 Protopterus annectens | reverse complement strand
TCTCCCCCTCCGTCCCCCTAACCTTCAGATGTGTTTCATGTCATATAGTGATGTACCATTCTGATAATGTAGTTAGTTATCCACTATAGTGCTTGCGGGCAAACTTGATCTGAGGTCAGTCAGGGTTGGCAGGGGATTATGGGTAAGGGGAGGAGCTAGGAGCTCGGACCTAAGCTTTGTAAAGTTGCCGGCTCGGATCCAAGGTCGGATCCGTATCCCACAGGTTGCAGACAAATGAAATTTACCTACTCAGATGGAACGTTATGGTGAGTACATAACTTCTTATTTCCAGTTATCTCTTTCTTCCTCATATTACCTCCAACATTTGCTGTCTACCTGAGGAAACATTCTTTGAAGTCTGCTTGTGATATAAAAATACATATGCAAACACTTCCAAGCAAAAATCCTATGTCTTCTAGACTGTTTCATATTTGGGAGCCATACATATGTACTTCCATTGTTTCTTTGTGAATTGCTTATCCAGTTTTTTTAGCTTTCTCTGATTGATTCTTGTAATTATCTTGCAGTATTTTATATACCCTACTAATTATCTTTTTAACAGCAATTGCTGTTGTAGATTCAAGTAAAAATTGACACACTGATGAAGGGTTGATCCTGAAAACGTTGTGATTTTTTTCTTGTTTGGAATAAACGCTGCATTTTACCTCAACGTTTCCAGGCTTTGGATTCTTTTACTATTGTTTTGCATTTTGTAACCTACCTAGCTTACCTACATGCTGTTCTTGTTTCTTTGGATTTCAAGTAAAAACTGTACCAATGCAGGTCTTTCACTTAGGATTCCCCCTATCCCTTTTTCTTTGCCTGTAGTCTGATATTGGTTCCTGATAGAAAATGCATTTTGTAGCCTGCAGTCAAAATAGAGCCTTATCTTCTTTGATGGCATATCAGACAGGAGTGGACTTTAGAAACATTTTAAAGGCGGCATCCTGGTCCTCTGTTCATACCTTTACAAAATGAAATACTACAGACCGGATTCTGTCTCAAGTTCCATAGCAGGCTTTATGAAGACCATTCTACAGGGTTTCCTGGATCCTTAGCCTTCCTCTTCCAGTTAGGATAAGCTTTTGGAATCTTGGTCATATCCCACTGAGGCAAAGTGTATGATGATCATAGTGAAATTGTTTGAGTCTTACTTATCTGTAACAGTAGATGTTTGAATTTCAAACTGCCTCAGTGGCAGCACCCAGCTACCACCACCCTTTAGTTTATATATAGTTTGATTTTATATATATATTTGTTGTGTTGTTGGTTGAATTTGATTATTTGTGTTGGTGTTTTGGGCTGTGAATTGGTTGGTGTCAGTCAGTTCTTGCTTCTAGACTGCCTTTGTTTCTTTCTTACAGTAAAAGCCTAAACAACTGACTCCCTGGCTGTGACATAGATTAATCCCTGATGGGTGGGGCTTAGCCAATCCTCTACCAAAGGGAGTCAGTGGAAGGAATTCCGAACTGTGTAAAGCTGCTAGTGTGGGTTTGTGCAGGCACAGAATCCATACACCATTGAGGCTGTGTGAAATTTGAGCATCTGCTGTTATGGGTAGGTAGGACTTGTGCAACTGTACTTTTCAGATAAAAAGTAATAAACTTTTTGGCTTTTCTCAAGAAAGGGAAAGAAGGCCTGCCTGTTAACAAATACACTCTGTGTAAGTTGCTAGTGCAACAGACATCTGCTAGAGTATAATGTTAGAGTACACAGTTTTGGAGCAACATCTGCTTTAGCAGCGTACTACAGAAATGCATCTGGCCAAGACATTATAATGGCTGCTACATGGGCTGGCATCCATAGCCGGTATTAGGCACCTGTGAAACCCGTGGTCGTGGGGAGCCCCTGATTATCTCTCCAAGAACAAGGGCCCCTATCCAGAAGCCGCAGGTTACTCCATCCGTTACTTTCGCGACTCCGCACCTTGTGGATGTCTGCACAGTTCCTTGAAGTCACCATGCAATTGAAAACTTTTTTCCGAGGTTTTTTTTTTTTTTTTTTTTTTTTTGTGATTTGTCTGCAAGCTGCACTCAGTCAAGTCCACGTCAACTCCACTTCAGTGAAGCAAAGGATCTGATTGGCTGTAGCAACCAGGGAATAAAGTTCTCGTTTTTTTTTTTTTTTTTTTTTTAAACAACGAGGTGATGAAGCAAGGAGCTGATTGGTGCTTGCAAAGCACTTTTACATATAAACTGCCTTTAAAAAGGCACCTTTGGCTAATAAGGATTACTTCTCTTGTTTTTAAACAGATGAGTTTTCCTTTTAGCCGGTGGCAGCTCGAGCAGGGTTTGGATCAGCGTGATGATGGAGACGGAGAACAGATCAGTGGCGGATTCAAGCCTTAGGAGTGGTCGTGGTCATTGGAGAACACTATTTTCAACTGTCCTTTTAAGGTTAATTTCTAAAAGGTTGGGAAAACTGTCCTTTTAAGGGCAATTTAAAAAAGGACTGCAGTGGTCTGGAGGGAAAACAAGCAGAGCAGGTCAGTCTTCAGTTGTGAAGAGGGAGCAGAGGATTGGAAGCAGCCTTCTGTTACAGCATAAAAGGTAAGTTTTGGGGTTTAGTTTTAACTTTATTTTTTTGTGGGGGTAGGCAACCTAGGGAGGTGATTGCATTATTTTTTGTGCATATTTCTTGTGCTAAGAGGATTGGTGAGAGGTGAGGGTTGTGGTTGTACCAATTTTAGTTTCTTTTGTGTAGAGTTCTTGTGCTAAGCGGATGGGAGGTGTATCAGTTTTATTTTACTTTTTGTAGTGTTCTTGTGCTAAGAGGATTTGGGGGGCTGTGGGGCTGTGGTTGCACCAGTTTTGTTTTACTTTTGTGTAGCGTTCTTGTGCTAAGAGGATTGGGGTGGGTTGAAGGGCTGTGGTTGTACCATTTTTATTTTACTTTTTTGTGGCATTCATGTGCTAAGAGGATTGGGGATAAGGGCTGTGGTTGTGCCAGTTTTATTTTACTTTTGTGTAGCGTTCTTGTGCTAAGATGATTGGGGGGTGAGGGGCTGTTGTTGTACTATTTGTTTTTATTTTACATTTGTTTACTGAGTAGTCCGACTGGGATAGAACCCATTTTCAATGAAGACCCGGGGATAAAAGCTCCATATGTTAACACATTTGTGAAGGCAACATAGCAGTTTATACAAAGATAGTTATACAAAATATAATTATACAAAGATAATTTTTAAATGGCATTCTGATCGAGTGCAATTCCCTTCCCATTTTGTCTCAGCTCAGCTGGTTGAATTTTTGGTCCCCGCCCACCAAGACCTGCAGACTTTTCACCTTGGTGAGTTTCCAACCTCATTGCTACCTACTAACCCAACCAGAGAAAATAAAAATAAAGTTTTGTCTCAGCTCAGCTGGTTGAATGGTCCCCGCCCACCAAGACCTGCGGACTTTTTGCCTCGGCGAGTTTTCAACCTCACTGCTACCTACTTAACCCTACCAGAGAAAATAAAGTTTTGTCTCAGCTCAGCTGGTTGAATTGCTGGTCCCCATCCCCAAGACCTGTAGACTTTTTGCCTCAGCGAGTTTTCAGCTTCACTGCTACCTAAATAAAGTGTATGTTGTGATTTATATACAACTGCAACAGCATGTTAACCAGGGTAGTGCATGTTCGATTGGGTCACTGATAATTTTTTTTAATTCCCTATCCCTGCTTCTAAATTATCCATCTCATCTTCTTTTCCTGCCCTTCCTAACAGCAATCCCTGCAAATGGAATCCTGCACTTAGAATATTGCGAGATACTTCCACTTACCTTGTATAACTTTGCTTGGGGTTTAAATCCTAGTGCAGTTCAGCAATACCATAGCTCCTCCTCAGCCAAGCCTACATTGCCTCCTCCACTCTAGGTGCCATTTTTAAACGGCGTTCCGATCAAGTGCACATTCCTTCCCATGTAAGTTCTTTTGCTATTTATATTCAGTGTCAGCATATTGCTCAACTGTGTTTTGTTAGTTTAGTCTTTACATTGTGTACAGTGGACTAATAACTAGTGAAAACATATGTGTAGGATCCTTTGTAGTCATAGTTATTGGTTTCCAGATAGCTGTATTGTAGTGCACAGCACGTGTTTACTTATTCACTGCTAGGTAAGTGGTTTATAGCCAGCTGTATAATATTGTGAACTGTACCATTGTAGAATTTATGTATACATGCTGAGAACTAGATTCTCGGCAGTTATCAGTGTGCGATATTGCTCTCAAGCAATTGGATGAACAGTCATTAGATTCCTTACTATTAATTAACAATCATACTTAATTCTTTGCCACACGCAGCAGTCGTTTCAACTAATATGTGTGCTACCATCCTATTGGTCTGACTGCCTTCATAATTGCTACTGTATTACCTACAAAAAGTGTTTGTCTAAGAAATAAGTTTGAGATATCTAGTTTGATGCTTCTATTTACAATATATTCTTAGTGCACTATTTCTGTATTGTATCTCTCTTCTTCCCTATCCTAGTTAAACTCCTAACCTATGTTTTCCTCTGATGTTCATCATGTGACACTGCTGCAGTCATTACACTTGGGTTATCCTGCCGTCAGGCGGTTCCCCAGCCGGCCTGAGTTCCAAAGTCTTGGTCCGGCGTCGGTTGCTGTCGCCTCCTCCCTGATGTCAGTGCGACAGGGGTATATAAGATGCAGCCGACACCATTTTCTTCAGTCTTTCTTGCCGCGCGGTGCCTGAAGCAAAAGCAGTCCGCAAGTGCCGGTCGGCCTACTCCTGAGATTTTCATTCCGAATCCAGAACCGAAGTTTTCTACAAAGCTAAGTACCCCGTTGGGGAAACTTTTTCTTGCCTCAGACAGATGTTAGTAAAAGTTAATAACTGTATTTCTTGTGGGAAGCAAATACCTCATAAGGATTTCCATTCTTATTGTATCCCATGCCTAGGCCCAGACCACGACATTACTGGTTGTCGGTTTTGTGCTAGGTTTAATAAGCGCACTATTAAACGTCGGTTTGACTTTGCCCGACATTACTTTGGCAGAAAATTTAATTATACCATGCCGTTGGAACTTCCGACTACCGGTATTCATAAAAAGCGCAAAGACAAGGACAGGCATCCGAGGCCCAAAACTGACGACAAAGCCTCTTCTAGGCCAGTCTCCGGTTCTCCGGCTTTCAGTGTGGTGCCTTCGCAGCCCCTGACGACCGCTTCTGCAGAACCACAGGCCGCCCCCGACCCCCACGTGGAGATGGCTGGGCCTTCAGATGCACTAGTTTTTCAGCAGACCGAAACCGATCCTGCAGAGGGATCCGGAGTACCTGAGCTATCCGCAGCTTCAGAGGGTGTCTTCAGACCTACTCAGCTAAGCATTAAACCCTCTTCTAAGACAAAGCTTCTTTTAAAAACTAAGAAACAAGTACAGCATTCTCCAGGACAGGCCTCCATGCCTAAGAAACATATGCTCAAAATGGCCGAAGACATAATCACTCTGATCAGGGGTTCCCATCCCCCTCCTGATAAAAGGCCTAGACAGGATGCAGATTATGATTCATCCAACCAGGGGTCCATTTCCTCAGATTCATCCTCAGACTTGGGATATCCTTTCCCCCCTTATGAAGATTCTGATGCTGAGGAATCTATTCCATCAGCCTCTCCGCCTGAGGACTACTCCTTTGGAGAAACCCTACATACCATGAGGGAGCATTTCCATTGGGAAGGCCAGGATTACTCAGAATCCAAGAAAAGGCTCAGAGACTTCCTGTTATTACCTCAACACAGACCCCTGGCTATTCTGCCAGTGCTAGATATTGTGGATGATGTGTACACTGAATCCAGCTTAAATCCTGATTCCTTACCTCCAGCTCCCCTTAAACCGGACTGATATTACAGAGTGCCTGACTCACACAAATTTCTGTATAGAAGCCCTGTTGCTGATCCTGAAACTATTTCTCAGGGACCCAAAGGGGTTAAGGCCTCATCAGCAAAGAACCCAGTTCCCTCTGACAGAGATTCCAGAGCACTAGACAGATGGGGAAAGAAAGTATATACGTCTGCAACCTTAGCGATGAGAGCCTTAAATTGCCAGTTTCACATGCTAAAATATCAGCAATTTTTGATGTCTCAGTTGAAACAAAAAATGCTTCCAGATACAGATCCTCCTAATTTTAAAGAAATGCAGGATTTATTGCATGCCGCTGAACAAGTGGGAAAGCATACTTTGCATTGTGGTTTTGATGCTTTAGAGGCCTCATGCAGAGCAGCAGTTACAGGCTCTGTCATTAGAAGACATGCATGGTTAAAAGAACATACGTTACCAGATCATGTTAAAGCTAAATTACTGGATGCACCTTTACAGCAGGATGTTTTATTTGGAGTTAAGGCAGAAGAGGTATTAAAGAAAATGGAGGATAAGGCAAAATCTATGCAAACAGTGAAGGATTTCTTACAGGTTCAGCCTCCTCGATTTAGTAGAAACTGGCCAACAAAGAATTGGTCCTTTCCAGTTAATGACAGACCTCAAAGGTAGAGGTCAACCACAAGGTCCTTACAGGCCTCGACAATGGGGTGCATCAGGCCAGAAAGAAGGGGAAGACAGGCACCAACCATATAAAAAAACAGCCCCAATAACTTCCCACTCCAGCTGCCAAACAACTCACTCTTGGCAACCCCTTTGGGAGGAAAACTGGCACTTTTTTATCACAATTGGCATATGATCACCCAAGACAAATGGGTTCTCAATATCATTTCAAAAGGTTACAGGTTCCACTTTCACACTCTGTCAAGATTAATAGGAATGCCAAATCTGCCACTAAATCAATGGGCAGAGGCACAAAAACAAATGATGGCACTCATGAACATGGGAGCTATCCAAAAGGTACCACCTTAGGAACAAGGGCAAGGATTTTACTCAAGACTCTTTCTGGTTCCCAGAAAAGACAAGCCTGGAGACCCATTATGGGTCTTTCTACACTAAACACTTACCTGGAGGTTCCGAAATTCAAAATGTTGACATTACAGCAGCTTCTTCCCATGCTGGTCAAGCAAGCTTGGCTCGTGACTTTGGACCTCAAGGAGGCATAACTGCATGTCCCTATCAGACAAAACTGCAGAAGATACCTCAGGTTCTTAGCTGGTCCAATGCACTATCAATTCTCTGCACTGCCCTTTGGATTATCTACTGCACCCAGGGTCTTCACAAAGTGCCTGGCAGCAGTAATTGCATTTTGCAGACAGAAAAGAATCCAAATTTACCCATACCTGGATGACTGCCTGATTCAAACAGAGAGCAAGGACATTCTTCTACAGCATCTGGCGTTTGTAAAAAAGTTAAGTTGCCTGGGGTACACAATAAACGAAAAGAAATCAAAACTAGTGCCCTCACAAGTGATAATATTCCTGGGTGCCAGCTTGAACACAACAGCCCAGATGGCTTTTCTCACGCCAGACAAGCAAGGACAACTGACACAATACTTTCAATTAATGGCAACAAAGACCCAAGTCCCTGCAAGAAAAATTCTGCAGGCCTTGGGCTTCATGGCATCTTGCATACTACTAATACCATTTGCCAGACTGCATATGAGGAAACTACAATGGTACCTAAAGAATGTATGGCCTCAACACTGTCAAAGTTTTGAAACAATTATACCACTAATACCTTGCCTTCAACAGGAGTTTCGATGGTGGGCTCAAGCTTGTCACCTCAACAAGGGACAGCCTTTCATTCAACCCACAGCCAGGCAAACACTGACAACAGAGGCATCGGATTACGCCTGGGGGGCACACATGGCAGGAAACTGTATTCAGGGCAAGTGGCCCGCAGAACAAAGGCATCTGCAGAAAAAGAGATACTAGCTGTACAAAATGCCCTTATAGCTTTCAAGGACCTGTTGCATCCAGGACAACTACTACTAAAGACAGACAACACCACAGTTATGTGGTACATAAGCAAGCAAGGGGGCACTCACTCCTACCCCCACTGCAGACAAGCCACGACCTTGTGGAACACAGCTATAAGCTATCAAGTTCATCTACAAGCACAATTCCTGCCAGGAGAGAAAAACACACTGGCAGATGACTTAAACAGAAATATCATGGATCCCCACGAATGGGAATTGAATCCTCAAATATTCAGAATGACAACAAAGAAATGGTGGAGCCCGGACATAGATCTGTTTGCCTCCCCAATAAATTGCCAGCTAAAGAAATTCTGCACAAGGAGTTACCATCCGCAAGCATGGAAAGTGGATGCCCTGTCATTCAGCTGGACAAACCTACAAGTATATGCTTTTCCACCACTGCCTCTTCTCCCAAAGGTACTCATAAAGGCCAGGCAAGAAGAGCCAAAAATTATCCTGATTGCACCAGACTGGCCATGCCAGCACTGGTACCCAATCTTAAAAAGCTTAGCATAAGGACCACCCTGGATTTTGCCTCAAATACCGCATCTGCTGTCTCAGCACAACAATCAGTTACTCCACAGCCAGCTAAACACACTAAACCTAGCTACATGGAAGATTACCTAGCCATGCAAGCAGTGCCTCTCTCCAAAGCAGTTATGGATGTCATTCTGGAGGCCAGAAGGCCTAGTACCAGGAAAGCCTACATGGATAAATGGAAGAGATTCTGTGCCTGGAACCAGGCTCACAGCCTTGATCCTCTTGTGCCAAACATTCCTCAGATACTACAATATTTGACTGAGATGCTGGACAAAGGCCTCTCCTTTTCATCCATCAAGATCCACGCCTCTGCCATCTCTGCACATTACAACACGGAACCACCAATTTTCTCTAATCCTTTGCTAAAACAGTACCTCAGAGGGGCTAAAAACATAAGACCGCCCCGTAGAGCACCTACTCCTACTTGGGACCTCAACTTTGTTTTGGAAAAATTGACGTTACCTCCTTTTGATCCAGCTAGCATGGCAGAATTAAAATACATTTCTTGGAAAACTGCTCTGCTCCTGGCAATAACTTCTGCCTTTCCTCATTTTCCACCAGGACAGGGCGTCCTTAAGAACTAACCCTATGTTTATGCCTAAGGTGGTTTCAAGTGTGTCTCTAAACCAAACCATTCACTTGTCTACTTTTTATCCAAAACCACAGAATAAAGGGGAAAGACTACTGCATTCATTGGACATTCACAGGCAGTTACGCTTCTACTTGGACAAAACCAAAGCTTTCAGAAAATCTGAGATATTATTGGCAGCATATGCTGCAGCAGCACAGGGAAAAGCTATTTCCAAATGGATAGGACATTGCATACGTTTCTGCTATACGCACCATGGAAAACCTGTGCCTAACAGCATTAGATCTCACTCCACCAGGGCAACAGCCACTTCAACTGCCTACCTCAGAGGAGTACCTACCTAGGATATTTTGGAAGCAGCAACATGGAGTTCTGTGCATACCTTCACCAAGCATTACCATCTGCCTCTATACTCTAAATCCAGAGCTGGCTTCGCCTCTGCAGTGCTGCAGGGCCTTATAGCCACTCCTAATGCCTTATAGAACCAACCAACCTACCTCAGCTTTGGGATTCTACCCAAGTGTAATGACTGCAGCAGTGTCACACGATGAACATAGCACAGTTTTGTACCTGCCATAAATGTAGATGTTCGAGTGTAGACACTGCTGCAGTCCAGGTTACCCTCCCACCTTCCCCTCTTACTGGCTAGTACGTACCTAGTTCCTCTCCTTTTTATTACCTATGGGGAGTATTTGCTGGTAGCTGAAAGTATGTTGTTTGCTTTTCTTATGTATGTTTTATTAGCAATTTGAATTGCCTACCTATTTGGTGGCACCTGACATCTGGGGAAAGAAAAATTGCAGAAAATGGCATCGGCTGCATCTTATATACCCCTGTCGCACTGACGTCAGGGAGGAGGCGACAGCAACGGACGCCGGACCAAGACTTTGGAACTCAGGCCGGCTGGGGAACCGCCTGACGGCAGGATAACCCAAGTGTAATGACTGCAGCAGTGTCTACACTCGAACATCTACATTTATGGTAGGTACAAAACTGTACTTTCTCCCCCTTACAGTTTGTCTCGGCTCAGCTGGTTGAATTGTTGGTCCCCGCCCACCAAGACCTGCGGACTTTTCGCCTCAGCGAGTTTTCAACCTCACTGCTACCTACTAACCCTACCAGAGAAAATAAAAATAAAAGTGTATGTTGTGATTTATATACAACTGCAACAGCGTATTAACCAGGGTAGTGCGCACTTGATCAAGCTAGTGGTAGATTCTTTTAATTCCCTATCCCTGCTTCTAAACTGTCCATCTCATCTTCTTTTCCTGTCCTTCCTAACAGCAATCCCTGCAAATGGAATCCTACACTTAGAATATTACAAGATAATTCCACGTATCTTGTATAACTTTGCTTAGGCCCCGGTCCGTTCACCCATGCTACGCATGGGCTCACTTCACGACACTCCCTGCTCTCAATTCCCACCCGCCCCCAATACATCTACATTTATCATAACCTTCAACCACTCCCACCATCTGTGACCAATCAAGGCAATCACTCTAAATCCTCCCAGTACTACATCCTCCTTTGACTTACCACTTATACAGTCTAACACAGTCATGCTATTAACTAAGGTGATTCCATTTCTTACCCTCACTTTTCTTGCTCACTTAACTTCATACAAGGACCATACCATAGATTCACCCCTACAGTCTCACTGCATGCTTGCTGCAAACACAAGCCCACTCCCTCTCAGCAACTGCATTTCCCCAGCCAGCAAAAACTACGTCCCTATACACACTCTCAAAATACCAAAAATCCACAACATTTAAACAAAAAATATCCCTACAATATGACAGGCTCCTTAAAATGTATTCTAAACATATTTTTGCTTCCCTCGCTAAAATAACTCAGTGTGGAGACATCCACCCTATCCCAGGCTCCTCCATCTCAAACCCCACCACAAACTCCTCTCATGTCACCTCCCCCTACTCCCTAATCACTGCCAACAAAAAAAAACTTCTGACCTCCTCATCTTATGTCTAAACATTAGAAGCATATGCAACAAAACCCAAGAGCTACAGGCCAGCATAAAACTTTACTCCCCTGATATTCTCATCCTAACAGAAACCTGGCTTAAACCTCACATCAAAAGTGAGGAAATACTCCCCTCTGGTTACAGCATTCCCTGTGCAGATAGACTGTCCAAAAAATGGGGGGGGGGGGGTATAGCAGTTATGTTAAATCTCACCTCAACATCCAAACTCTCAACAAAACACTTCCCCCAATTGGAAGTGAAGAATTACCAACCTCAGACTTAACCCAAATAAAACTATCAACATCATTGGTTGCTACTTCCCCCCATGTCAGAATTTATCACCCCTAGAAAACCTTCTTAACTGGGCCAGTCTTTCTCTACCCCAAGAAATCATCATCCTTGGTGTCTTTAATATCAACTGGCTATCCTATACTAAGGACCACCCAGACGTACACATTAACCTACATGGTTTCTCTCAACTAATACAATCACCCACTCGTATAAGTAAAAACACCAGAAAACATACCTTCCTTGATTGGATACTAGTTAACAATGATCCTTGCTCCTACATAACTGGCTGTCTACCTCACCACTCCCTCACATTCCTTCTGAAACACCGTTAACAATGCTAATCCCATAATTTATAGACAGGTCCATAACAAAGCAAAATTCAACCCCTAAACTGTAACTGGGCACCTGTAAAGTACCTCGATCTAGATGAAGCTGTC
Source organism: Protopterus annectens (assembly GCF_019279795.1). Classification (NCBI taxonomy): domain Eukaryota; kingdom Metazoa; phylum Chordata; order Ceratodontiformes; family Protopteridae; genus Protopterus; species Protopterus annectens. The sequence continues at coordinate 35,897,189 of NC_056728.1, read as the reverse complement.
CACTTCTATAATAATACCTTCCTCAACATCTTAAACACCCATGCTCCCCTAAGATACACCAGAGTTAAACCTAAAAGCTCCCCATGTCTCCAAAAATACCCAGGGATTAATGAAAATCAGACAAAGCCTGTGATCACTGACGTCTAACAAAAAAAAAACCCTCTGGCAGGCAAACATTCCTTGAATTATGCAATAAAGTTAAACTTCAAATGAAAACAGATAAAGCCCATAACTATCTAACTACCTTAAACTCTTCCCACAGCAATTCTAGTCCACTGTAAACTCTGCACTCCACCCAGGTAAAGCAGACACCCCCACACCCACCATCCCCTCTACCTCCACCACTATTGCTGACTCCTTCAATAAACATTTCACTGAAACCATTCTATCCCTAGCCAAGCATCTACAATCATCGTCCACCCCCTTCATTCCCAACCCTGATTCTCTACCCCCCTCCTTTTCATTTTCTTCTGTACCAACCAGCTATATAAAAAAACTTCTGACAAAACTTAAGCACACAAAACCTGCAGCTGCGGCAGACACCGTATCCTATACTATTTCCATACTAATTATTGGATCCGTATCTGAAAGTTATGTATCCTCTCAGTAGAAAATCTCACACATCATTCCCCTTTACAAGGGAGGCTCTTCCACTGCTCTTTCTAATTGCCACCCTGTTACCATCCTCTCTCCACTCTCCAAGATCCTGGAGAAATCCATTAACTGTCAAGTACTTCATCACCTCCAAGCTAACAATCTCCTCTCCAAAACCCAACACAGCTTCAGACCATATCACATTACAACTACTGCCTTGATCTCTTTCACCAACACTGTCCTCCTTCACAAAAACAATGGAATATTCTCCACAGCTATATTTCTTGAACTGTCTAAGGCATTTGACATGGTATCACACAAAATGCTCTCCGTTCTTAATAATCTCTCCTTCTCCCAATCTGCCACCAACTGTGGTTCCAAAGCTATCTGACCAGCCGACAACAATCAGTTATTTGGAAAGGCATTCTATTATCCTGTCTTCTCATTTCTATTGGTGTCCCCCAAGGCTCCATATTTGGCCATCTACTATTTTCCCTGTTCACCAGCAATCTACATGCCCCCACGAAGCATGCTTCCCTCATACATTATGCAGATGACTCCACCCTCATCTGCTATGCCCGCACTCTACCTGAACTTCAAAATATCACGCAAAAATCATTTACATCAGTACAAAGTTGGCTCTATAATGCCCATCTTCTATTAAATCCTAACAAAACCAAACTCCTTATCTTCCAACCCTCCAAATCCAACCAAACACTCACTCACTTCAAGATCCTTGCCAAAGACAAAGCTATTATTTCTCCTTCAGATCACACCAACCTTCTTGGTGTGGAGATTGACAACAAACTCAAATCTGTTGTCCATATGTCTCTTACCATGAAAAAAGTACACAAAAAAAACGTGGTGCACTTCATAGAAACAAACTATTCCTAACCAAGGCAGCTAAAACCTCTATTGCCTACTCCCAACTAATATCCACATTACTCTATGCATCATCAGTATTTACCAACCTTAGGCAGTCTGAGTCATACAGGCTTGAAACCTACTATAATAAGATAGCAACATTTGCAACAGGTACATTCTACCGTAGCCATCACTGCCACTCATTAAAAGAACTAGACTGGCTTGAACTCCCACAACTGCTTTACCTAAATCAACTCTCTTTTGCCCACAAACCAATAAACCATCCTCATAAAATCCCATCACTTCAGAACCTTCTCCAAACTTACTGCTCCTCCAGGTCCTTACGCTCCAACAGCAAAAATCTTCTGGTCACCAAACCCAACAGTTCCTAAGGTGAAGCCTTATTCTCTTATGCCATACCCAAACTTTGTAACAACCCCCCCCCCAATAACCTCCTTATTATCTAGCAGGCAGTTCAAGACTGCGCTCAAGTCTCATCTAAACCTACACTGGCTCTGCCCATGCCCCTTTCCTGACTAAAAAAATCTCCAACACCAAATAATATTAAAATCACTTAACTATATGCTACTGAGCTTGATAGACCTAAGTACTACTGCCTCTACATTGTTATGACAATATGTTCTATTTACTCTTATTCTGTCAAATTGTAACAAAATCAATACCTGTTTTAATGTATGTTTTTTAATCTATGGTATTCTATATATCTACTGTCTTAATTGTATTTTATTATTATGTATATTCTGCTCTGTTATTTAACGTTTGTCAAGATCAATACTGTAACACAATTTATTCACATGGAGCTTTTCTACCCGGGCCTCCACTGAAAAAGGACCTGTGTCCAGTCGGAATTTCCCAGTAAACAAATGTAAATAAATAAATAAATAATCTATTATTATTTTTTATTTAGTACGTAAGTGGTAGAAATACGAAAAGTAAGTATAGTTTATCTGTTTTTACAAGGGACAATATGAAGGAATGTGAGCGAGAATATGCATTTAATTTTGATTGCCAGCTGGTTAGGAGGAGAGTGTGTAAGTTAGCTATTGGGGCAAAAGGTAGAGTAGGCTCGTTATTTTTATAGGTAGTATCTATGCTGTATATCTATGCTGTGTAATGAGGTGGAGAGAGAGAGAGGAATAGGAGTGATGAAAAGGAGGGGAGATGATGGGACAGAGAGAAGAAAAGTATATTACAGAGTTTGCTAGACCAGGGATAGGTGAGCAGTCTTGTGAGGTGATGTCTAAGTGAATAGTTTTTAAGATTATGGTGTAAGTGGTAAAGACTGCCTTATTTCAGCCTGGACTGGGACATGAGCTGTTGCATGGTAGATGCGGCACAAGTATAGAGTTATCAGCATATTGTATTGTGGATGCTATGGAGGTGGCAGTATTGAGGTTGTAAGTTCTGTCAAGTTTCCACCTTTGTGCAAGTGTATAATGTGTGATATTTTCCAGATGGTTGGGAAATATTGCTCAGTAATGGATCTATTAAATATTGCAATAGGGTAAGAAATGGCTTCGGCTGCTATTTTTTTAAATTCCGCTGGTAGATTATAAGCTGCATTTGCAGTAGGTTTGAGTATTTTAGGAGTTTTTCAATGGTCTTTGTGGAGAAGGGCTGGAAGGAGAATGTTAAGTTATTATTGTTGGGTAAGATGTCAATTGATATTGGATGGTTTGTTGTTTTTGGTTAATGATAGAATACCTTCAGTGAAATATTTGTTGCTGCTCTGCAGTGGTAGCTGTGCATTTGGGTATATTGGTGGGGGGGGGGGGGGTTGAGGTTTTGCTAGGGTGAAGGATGTTGTTAATTGTGCAGAATTTTTGTGGATTTTTGGTTTTCACTGTAAGTTGGTGTAATATCTTTGTCTTGGTTTATTTGGTACTTTGTTCCTAATTTGTTGATAGGCTATTTTATTTTTGTCTAGAATTCCTGTGCTAAGAGGGTTGGGGCAGGGCATGAGACCTGTCGTTGTACTACTGTTTTACATTTGTCCATAAATTTTCTGCTAATAGATTGAGAAAGGGAGGCTTGTCTGTAATGTCCAGATGTAGTCACGGGGTGGGGGGTGAAGTAATCTAGGGAGACGATTGCATTACTTTTTTGTGCAGAGTTCTTGTGCTAAGCCGATGGGGGGGGGGGGGGGAGTCAGTTGTGCACAAGAATATTCATTAACTTATTTTTGTTTTGTCTAATTGTGCTGAAATTGGTAGGTGGTAGCTGCTGTGAGAATGCTGTAGATGGTACAGTTTTAATGTGTACAGATATAAACTCTGTTATGCCAGTATTTGTGTATACCAGCAATGTTTGCAACTATCCCTGATGCTGCAACTTTGTTCTATAACTTTTTCCTGTGTCCAGAATAGTGCTGAGGGGTTAGTGTTGGGGCTTAGTGGCTGTGAGAATGTGGCATGTATAGATGCTTGCATCTACATTATTGCAAACTCTGTTATGCTAGTATTGTGTTTGTTTCTTTCTTTCTTTCGGCTTTTCCCGGTTAGGGGTTGCCACAGCGGAACTCCGGTCCGCTAATGATTGGCAGTAGATTTTTACATACTGGCTTGCCGGGCCTAATGCACAACCTTCAACAAAGGAACACCCATTCACGCATGTCGCCACACAGAAGATGCTCTGAGAATCGAACGGGCAACGTCTAACTGTGAGGCGACAACGCTACCGCAGCACCACCACCACGGGTATATGCTAGTATTGTGTATACCAGTAATATTTATAACTATCCCTGATGCTAAGACTTTGCTCTGTGACAATTCTTTGCTTTGTCCGTAGTTGTGTTGAGCGATTGGCAGCGTGGTTAGGGGCTGTGAGAATGTTGCACATTGCTCAAGTGTTTGCCTTGCATTTTTGTTAAACTCAAGTCACGCAATGTATAACCACTTTGTTACTGTTACATTTTTGTCTTATTTTACCACTTCATCCACAATTGTGCTGAGAGATTAGGGGTTAGGTGCTGTGAGCATTCTACAGAATGTACTGATGTAGTAATGCATGCTAATGCACAGTTACGTTTGCCTGGTATTTTTGGTCTGTTGATCAAAAATGTGTGTTCACACAATGTATGCTACTGCAATATGTTCTACTGTTTTTAATTCATAAGTACATTAAGCCGGATTCACGATGGCTTGCATGGAGTGTACGAGTAGAGTAAGACTCCATGCAGCCATCATGTCCGACGAGTGATCCAAGAACAGCTTGTATGGGTGTGTAAGAGAGCTCCTAAAACATCTCCTACACGGACAGGGCTGGGATATGCAAATTACCTCACTTGCAGCCGAAAGGCATGCAAATGAGGTACATTTGCGATCCAGGAAGCACAAACCTGTCCGAGTAGGAGCCGTGTTAGCTGCAGAAATGTACTCAGTTGACAACTGAGTACCGTTCTGCAAATAGCACAATGGAGCCTTGTCAGCTCCAAATAAAGGTTGCATATGGTTGAGGAAGCATGTCAGTGGCCAAATATACGGCCATTGTAAATGTTCCCAGATGCAAAATTAAAATAAAAATACTTTTTTTCCGGCAATTTCCGATTTTTAAGCGCAGCGCCGCGCAAACGGGGTGCACTAAAAAAAATCATAAAATAAGAAAATAAAAGCCACAAACGTGGAATCTATGAAAACTGTTAAATTACAATGTAAGGGAATAGCAGGCTGAAGACAACATGGCCACCGAGTAGGGGTTGCTAAGGGGAGAAGCCCAGTCTAAGACATGTAACCAAGCATTAGTAGGCAATCCTATGTAAATGAGTGTTAGGATAGTGAATCGCACTTTTACATAGCAAATGACCACAGTCAGTGGAGTGTAGGAGTAGGATATGGGGAGTAACAGAGTAGGAGATAGGTGACATCACAAGGGGGATATGTATGAAAGTAGTGAAGCTCATAGGAGCAGAGTAGCATGTGTCAGCTGTCAGTTAGACATCATGGAAAGAGGTGTGTCAACAGGTAGGCCAGGGAAAGCCAAGAAATGGAAGGTGTATACTGTGGATAACACCAAAGTTTCTTGCTGAGCGGGTAAGCACGCGTGTGCGCACCTGTAAACCGAGTAAGACAGAGTGTGCGCGTGTTTAAGCCGGAGTAAGCATGTATAAGGCTGTTTAAAGATCTGTAAGCGCGTTTGCGCTGGTGTGAGTGCGTTTTAACCCAGATAAGCAAGTTTTAGTCCGTCTAAGCATGTGTGCGCGCGTGTGAGCTGCTGTGAGCGTGTTTGCGTTTGTATGCGCGTCGCTCCCCCCTGAGGAAACAGAAAGGAAAAAGGAAGCATAACAAATAGTAGGAAGCTACCAGGGAATACTAGTAGGGCTAGCAGGTGAAAACAATCAGAATCAGGCAAGTACACAGGCAGAACACTAGCCCAGCCCAGCACTTAAAACCCTGCAAACAACAGTGCAGTTTGTTTCTCTCAAGAGACACTGCAACACTGGAGTAAGCTACTAGAAGTGAAAACTGAAAAAGATTCACTCAGACAAAAAATGCTAGGGGCTGCCATTGCTGTTATAAGGCGACATATGCAACATGCTGAGGGTGGTGACAATGCAAATGCTGCCGGACAACCCACAGTGAGGAGACGGAGAAGAGTGTACAGGCCCAGGGTCACCTACCAGGGGTTACATGAGCTGGAGATAGTGGAGCGCTATAGTGTGGACAGAGACGTCCTGCAGCAAATTGTTGAGCTGTGCAGGCCACGCCTCACACACAGAACCAACAGATGGGAACCCATCCCAGTGGAAACCAAGGTATGTGTTGGCCTAAGAATACTAGCAACAGGTACCTTCCAGAGACCAACTGGTGATATGATGGGGATATCACAGGCATCAGCATCCAGGGTATTGTACCAGTTCCTGGATGCCATGTCAGCACATGTCGGTGATCATGTATATTTCCCCAATTCCCATGAGGTATTGGCCAGCAATATGCGTCTCTTCCAGCAAATAGCAGAATACCCATGAGGTAGTGGGTGCAATAGACTGCACGCATATACGCATCAAAGCACCAGCCGGTGAGCGGGGTAGGGCCTACATTAACCGCAAGGGCTTCCCCTCCATCAACTGCCAGGTCGTGTGTGTTGCCCAGGGCATAATAATGAATGTGTGTGTTGGCTGCCCTGGAAGCTACCATGATTCCCATATCTGGCATCTGACGCAGCTGTACCAGACATTTGCCAATGGGGACATCCCACATGGTCACTTATTGGGAGATGCTGGCTATGCACTGGAGCCGTGGCTGATGACACCCATCAGAAACGCACGCACACCTGAATAGGAACGCCATAATGAGGCACATGCACAAACACGAAATGTAATTGAGCGTGTGTTTGGGTTGCTCAAGTCACGGTTCCGGTGCCTGGACACATCTGGTGGAGCCTTGCAATACTCACCAACTACATGTACCCAAATTGTCATGGTATGTGCTATGCTACATAATATGATTCTGCGAAAACAGCTGCAGCAGGACCAGTATAGGCCTGGGCCAAACAGCCCCCCACCATTGCCAAGGCCATCACAGGCAGAGCGTGACTTGGAGGAGGAACAACCTGAGCCTGCCCCAGTAGGCAGAAGGAGGTGTGCCCAGTATGCCTTGGCCTTGGCAAAGAGGCAACGCATAGCACATACACTGGCTCAGTAGGAACCCTGGAAATGATACCTCTCTCTGACTCCCACATATAGTGAAAGGGATGCCTAAGTTGACACAACCTGCTTTCAAACATGTGCAGGGAGTGTAGTATGTGCATCCGACATAGGCAGCCCTGCAGCACCACCTGAGGCATGATTGCCATGTGTTAAGCAATGTAAGGTAGTGCTAAACAGCAATGTTAAGTTGTCAATCTCGCCTTCATTCTTGCTGGATGGGTTCGGAGCCGATCCTCGGCTCCGACTCGGCCAATACTAAAGCTCGAGAGCTAATTCCACCGGCTCGAGGTTCCCCTATATCCCACAATGCTAGGCGGTAACTACTCAGATCTCGTTTGCCGCTATAGCTGATGAGGTGCGCTTTTCTACCGGCTCAGGCAGGTTAGTTCAAATTTACTTTTAGATACTTCTAACAACCCCCCTTTTAGTTTTAATCATATCCTTTAGTTAATTTTAAACTTTTAGACATATCGACCCCTGTTTGTCGAGCCCCCTTCCCGTTTTACCCTTGTTCTAGGCCTTTGGCCCTTCCCTCACCCTAGTCCTTTAATAGATTAGTGTTGTAGGGGCTTGTGTGTGTCTGTTTGTGGATTAACATTAATAATTTATTTTAATATTTTTTTCTGTAGAGAGTGTCTGGACTGTGTTTGTGTGTGTTAGCCTCTCTGTTCTTACTATGTCTAAAGACAAGGTCTCAGGCTTCAAGAAGTGTGACTCATGCTGTCAGAAAATGTCTCTGACAGACGGTCACACTTCTTGTGTGTATTGCCTGGGGCCTTTGCACCTGCAGGACTCTTGTGCTTTTTGTCATGGGTTTAGCCCTAGAGTCCTGCAGGAACGCAAGAATAAGCTTATCTTGCGGGGCTTATTAAAGCCTGAAGGCTCCCCGACTCAGTCTGTGTCGGGGAAGCCTCCAAGAACTTCCAAGCAGTCGGCTCCTGCTCCTGAGTCGACTGCTGAGAAGTCTAAGCTGGCTTCGACATCGGCTCCGGCTGGAGCCGATGTTTCTAAGCCTCATACTGTTACCTCGGCTCCGGCCGTTGCCGAGGCTGATAAAACGTTGTCGGCTCCAATACCCTTATCGGAGCCACATTCGAGAAAGAGGTCCAGGTCCCCCTCTATCGGATCCGTGCACTCTGCGCCAGGATCCGCTCTTCTTTCAGAACGAAGTCACAAAACTCATTTCTCACGGTCTTCCATATTATCAGACCATGACTTGCAAAGGGTAGTGAGTAGACTTCTCAAGTCCGAGGCACTGGCCCAAATGCTGCATAGCCCGACTCACCAGTCAGTGGCTATTTCCATTCCCCAAAACATTCCTCCTCCGACTCCTTTGAGTTCGGAGCCAAGGCTTGTCGGAGCCATGACTGTCAGTGCGTCGGATCCAATACCTTCCATTTCGGCTCCGTCGTCTGCTCCGATCTCCTCTTTGGAGGGATCTCGGCGCCGAGATTCTATCATTGGCTCCGAGGGGGCGACTGGCATCGGACCCTTGTCCGACACCGCTCTCCCTCTTGGAGCTTCGGCGTTGGTAAGTTCGGCTCCGACATCGGCTTCGGAGCCGTCTCTGTCGGTGCCGGGGGAGGTCCTTGTCTCTTTGGAGCGGGGGCCTCGGGCCTTGCCTGACAGGGGTGCCTTTGAGGTCATGCGGAGCGTGCTAGAACCAGGTTCTGTCCCACAGTCAGCTCCTTCAGCCCCTCCATCTACAGTGCCTGCGGTGATTTCTACTCACCCCCTTGTCTCAGACCACAGAGAGCCAACTCCTCAAGATTCCCCATTGGGAATTTCCTCCTCTTCCGAGGCCTCTCCTGACCCTGCAGGAGATCCCCCAAGGAAGAGGCAGTGCAAGAGGAAGCCACTTGACTCCCCTGAGTCTATCACCTCTGACACTGACTTAGAGGAATCCGAAGGGTCCCCTCGATCCCCCTCTGAGGATGTCTCCTTTGCTGACATCCTTGAGATCCTGAAACAGAGGGGGAACTGGCCAGCCCTTAATCCTTCGGAGGATGAGTCAGTGTATCTTGAGGCATTTGGTTCTCGCCCTTCTACCTCCTGGGTTTCCCCTCCCTTTGACCCCCTTATGGAAGTGGTGGCAAGGAAGGCTTGGACGGCTCCTGACTCAGTGGAACCCACTTTGAGGAGACCATCCAAATTTATTACTGCCCCCAAAGACAAAGAGTTTTTATCCAAAGGTGTCCCTGTTGATGCCATGGTGGTGGCTGCGGCCACAAAGAAGGAGTTAGCTGATCCTTCGGTTCCTGTCCATCCTCCTAATAAAGAATCTAGGACCATGGACAGGTACGGCAAGCGGATGTTCTCGTCAGCGACCTTTTCAATGCGGTCGCTGAACTACTTATGCCACTTCACTCGTCTCCAAAGAGATTTACTCAAGGGTATGGGTGAACTGATGAAGTATCCTACAGCTGAGGGGTTCAAAGACACAATGAACTCCCAGTTGGCAACCCTAAATTCCATCGTTAACTCCTCCATGCGGCTGGTCTCATATGCAGCAGATGGGGCGAGTAGAGCCGCAGGCACAGGCGTTGCCTTACGACGTCACGCCTGGATGCGGCTATGCAACTTTGCGGACCCTTTCAAGGCGTCCTTCACCAACTCTCCCTTTGATGGATCATCATTGTTTGGTCCACAGGTGAAGGATACATTGACCAGGTGCGAGGTAGAAGGTAAGACTCTCTCTCTGCTGTAGGAGTCCGTTTTTCTACCCCTTCTAGACCCTATCCCAAAAGTCAAAGGGGAGGAAAGATGTGGATGTGAGAGTGTTCAATCTCGCCTTTGTTCTTACACATGGGTTCGGAGCCGATCCTCGGCTCCGTGCCGGCCGACTGCAAGCTCTGCATCGAGAAGAAGCTCGAGGACATGTAATACCCACAATCCCCCTCTGCCATTACCTCAGATCTAGTTTGCCGCTGCTGCAGTACGCATCGCTGGAGACTAGCTCGGGGCTGTTCAGATAAGATTTTTTATCTATTCTGTACTAAATTTCAGAAAGTTTCTTTAAATTCTAGTTACTTAAGTAAGAGTAGGTGTGTCAGTGTCAGAATTCTCTATACTTAGAATAAGTTAACTTGTTAACTTTCGAGTTAGAGTTTTCGGGGCCTACCCCTTCTTCGACTTGTGACTAAAACCTTTGTAGTCTTGCCTTTTTGGCAGTTATAACTGAATTAGACTTCGGATTCGACTTCTTTGACTAAAAACTTGTGGTAGTCTTGTTTTTAGCTTTATCAAACAGACTTTTTTTCCCGGATTTGACATTTATTACTGGATTGGACTTTTTACTGGACTGGACTGTTCTTTCATTGTTAATATGTCTGAAAAGATGAAATCTGGTTTTAAACGTTGTCAGTGTGGCCAAAAAATGTCGGTCACAGACAACCACAGTTCCTGTGTCTACTGTCTTGGCCCTCTCCACTTACAAGAGGACTGCTCTATTTGTCACTCTTTTAGTGGGAGGGTCATGACAGATAGGCGCAGGAAACTGATGGATAGAGGATTGCTGAAACCCTCTTTCCAGGAGGCTTTGGATGCTTCAGACCAGGCATCCAAGTCTTCGAAGGGGTCGAAGGCGTCGGAGCCAAAGACATCGGCTCCGAGCTCTTCGAGTCTAGTTGGATCACCGGTTCCACAGACTTCGGGGCCGAGTGTTCAACTGTTGGCAGTCTCCGAGCCTCGATACTTGGAGCTACCTCCACCGACTCTATTGAGGCCGGCTCCGCCTTCGATCCCTTCGACTCGTTCTTCTAGAGCCCTTTCCGACACCGACGTGGACCGTGTGGTGCAGAAACTTATGGAGCATACGGCCCTGTCCAAGCTTATTTCGGTCTCCTCTCAGTTGATGTCGAGACTTGAAGGCCTGCCACTATCTCCATCTGTTCCTCCTCCGAGACCTGTTCAGTCTTTGGAGCCGGAAGAAGCTGACCTGATGATTGTGGAGCCCTCGGTGCCAGAACCGTCTTTTTCTCGGTCGGCACCGTTTACCTCGACTCCATCCGATCCGGTACCGGAGTCTCGGGCGAAGATCTGTCCTTGGTTCCGGGACCGAGTCGGACCGATGTTTCGTTCCGACTCTCCTCTCGGGCCTCGCACGGAACGATTCGGTTCCGTCCTCGGGTCGGTGCCTTCGGCTCCTGTTTCGGGGATTCTTCCCATTTCTTCGAACCGGGAGATACCTCGACTCGGGACCCGGGGCCTTCGACCTCATGAGGAAGGTGTTGTCTACTCAGACAACCACATCAGCAGGTACAACTTCTCCTCCCGCAAAGGACCGTTATCCTCCTCTGCACCCACGGCCACGTCCAAGCGTCGGGCACCAGTGTCTCAGCCACCCCTGGAGGGTGCCCCTCTTCCTCGGAGGCTTCTTCGGATGCTCCCACGAAGAAGTTCCTAGGAAAAGACTGTGTAAGAGCAGACACTTGGATTCTCCACAAGAATCCTTGACATCTGATACTGACTTAGATGAGTCAGAAGGGTCCCCTAAGTCACCTTCAGAGGATGTCTCTTTGCTGACATCTTGGAGATCCTTAAACAGAGAGGTGACTGGCAAGCCCTCCCCTTCTGAGGATGAGTCAGTTTTGCTGAAGGCATTTGGTGCCCGTCCTTCCTCCTCCTGGGTCACTCCGCCTTTGATGAGTTAATGGAATTAATTGCTCGAAGGGCGGGAGACTCCTGACACGGTGGAACCTGTCCCTAGGAAGCCAAATAAGTACATCACGGCACCACAGGACAAAGCTTACCTTACCAAAGGAGTTCCGGTAGACGCCATGGTGGTGGCAGCGGCCAAAAGGAGATGTCGGAGTCTTCCTCATCTGTCCATCCGCCTAACAAAGATTCTAGGACCATGGACAGATACGGGAAGCGCATTTTCAGTTCAGCGGCTTTCTCTATGTGTTCCCTGAACTATTTGACCCATTTTACACGTTTACAGAGGGATCTAGTCAAAGAGTTGGGAGATACACTCCAGGGTGCTACAGATGCCGCTGTCTCAGAGAAAGTTACAGCGCATCTCAACACCCTTACGTCCATTGTGAACTCGTCCATGAGGCTGATATCCTATGCAGCCGAAGGATCGAGTAGGGCAGCGGCTTCAGCGATTGCTCTTCGTAGGCAATCCTGGATGCGCTTATGTTCGCTGCGGAAGCCTTCAAGTCTTCCTTTACTAACGCCCCATTTGATGGAGCCACACTTTTGGCCCTAAAGTAAAGGAGACCCTTACCGGTGTGAACAGGAGGGAAAGACTCTGTCTGCTGTCGGAGTCCGTTTTCCACCCTTCCAGACCGTACCCCAAAGGGCAACGTGGTGGGAAAATGTGGTTTCGTAGAAACCCCAAGGGTCTTTTCCAAACACACAGGGTGATGCCCCTCTAGAGGCAGAGGGGGCAGAGGTGGAAGACGCCGCCCTGGCGGCAGAGGGGTCCGCAAAACCAAGGTGACAGGGATAACCTCCTGGCAAACCTTTTCAGCACTCCTGAGAGGAGGCCCGACTGTCCTGCTCTGGAGGCAGTCGGGTCGCTTAGCTTTATACCCTCAGGCCTGGCAAAACCTTTCTTCAGACAATTGGGTAAAAAGCATTGTTACCAGAGGTTACAAAATCCCGTTTCTATCCACCCCATTCCAAAGAAAACTCCCAGATGTACCACCCCATCTGTGAGACCCAGCAGCTACAGAAATTTCAAAGCTGCTAAGAAAGAGTCATCCAACCAGTCCCAGTGGACCAAATAGGATTCGGAACTTACTCAAGGTTCTTTTTAGTTCCAAAGAAAACAGGGGACTGGAGGCCAATTCTGGACCTAAGTCATCTCAACACCTTTGTCAAGAAGGAAAAGTTTCGAATGGTCACGCTTCAATCGATCCTTCCATTCTTACGGAAGGACGACTGGATGTGCTCAATAGATCTGAAGGACGCATACTACCACATCAAAATGGCCAGGGCGTCCAGAGATCACTTGCGCTTCCGGCTGGGAGCCAGTCACTATCAGTTTCGAGCCCTGCCCTTTGGTCTGACCACAGCCCCCAGGGTCTTCACCAAATGCATGGCAGTGGTAGCGTCTCATCTGAGGCGTCTAGGATTCCAGGTGTTTCCGTATCTGGACGACTGGCTCCTGTCTGCCACCACCAGGCGTCAACTGATACATGCCAGGGATTACTCCCTACAACTTTGCACACACCTTGGCATTTCAGTAAATTTCGAGAAATCTTTGCTACAGCCATCACAGCATATCTTATTCATAGGAGCGGAATTAGATACTCGTCAGTTAGTTCTAAAACTTCCGACGGAAAGAATAGTAGCACTTCAATTCAACATTTCCCTTCTGCTGTCGTCCAGAAAATCCCCAGCAAAAATTGTTTTGAAAGTTCTGGGTCTCATGGCAGCTTCTCTCATAGCAATACCATTGGGAAGACTGCACATGAGAGTGCTACAATGGCTTCTATTTGCACAATGGTCATTCCAACAACTTCCACTGACTCACGAAATATTGATAACGAAAACATGCAAATCACACCTGAGGTGGTGGTTACAGACTTGCAACCTATCCGGCGGAAGACCATTTGTGCTACCCACACCGTCAGCAACGATAACCACGGACGCTTCCCTGATAGGGTGGGGGGGCATCTTTCAGGGACAGACAGTCCAAGGCGAATGGACCAATCTGGAGTACAATCTGCACATCAATGTTCTGGAGTTGAGGGCAGTGTTTTTGGCGTTGCAACACTTTGCTCCCCTTCTTCCTCCAGGGACCATTGCAGTTCAGACAGACAACATGTCCGTAGTCTGGTACATAAACAAGCAAGGGGGAACCAGGTCCTACCAACTATGCAGAGAGGCCATGAGAATTTGGCAATGGCCAGAGCCCACCGGTTGCTTTCTGCTCGCAACGCACATCCCGGGGTCATCCAACGTCATAGCAGACAGGCTGAGCAGGGCAATACTATTGCCTCACGAGTGGTCCCTCAAACAGTCAGTTGCGGAAAAGATTTTTCACAAATGGGGCCAGCCTACCTGCGATCTGTTTGCGTCTCCAATGAACGCCAAATGCAGGAGCTACTTTGCCCTATTACCCCCTCCAGGGGAAGTCCCAAGGGACGCTGGTGCACGATTGGCCCCCGGGTCTCCTATATGCTTTTCCTCCATTTCCCCTAATTGCAAAGTTTCTGCAGAAAGCAAACAACCTTCAGAGGACTATAATTCTCATTGCTCCGTTCTGGCCTCGTCAAATTTGGTTCCCCTTTCTCTTGCATCACCGCATTCGGGGACCTTGGATGCTGGACCCAGAGCCAGATCTACTGACTCACTCGTCAGGAGTTCCTCACCCATCCCTGGAATCTCTCCATCTAGCAGCTTGGCTGCTCGCTTCCCTTTTTAGCCAGGTCAATTCCCTTACATCGGCGGTTCAAGATATTTTGGTAGCTTCTCATAAAGTTTCCACTACAAAGACTTATACTAGTAAATGGAAACGTTTTGTCTTCTGGGCGGAGTCACATCAGTTGGACCCTGTTACAGCTCCGTTGAATAAGGTCTTAGAATTTCTAACCGAATTATTTCAGGAAGGAGCTTCTCCTACCTTAAGAGTACAGTTGGCTGCCATTTCTAGCTATCATATAGAAGAAAGTGGTGCACCTATTATGGCTCACAGACTCTGTAAAGCCTTTTAAAAGGTTCCTTTCATATCAGACCACCAGTCAGAAGCCCGACATCACCGTGGAATTTAAATTTGTTGCTCTCTAAATTGATGCTACCACCCTTTGAACCAGCTTCAAGTTGCACTTTGAAATTTTTGTCATGGAAAACATTATTTCTAGTGGCTATTACATCGGCTAGACGGGTGTCTGAGCTGCAGGCCCTTTCGGTCAGACATCCCTATTTAATTTTTCATTCTGACAGAGTATCCCTACGCACTAATCCATCCTTTCTTCCCAAAGTTTGTTCTACTAGTAATATTAATCAGTCCATTGAATTACCCACCTTCTTTAAAGACCACTCTAATAAATTAGAGTATATGTTGCACAAACTGGACGTCCATAGACAACTCAGATTTTATTTAGATAGAACAAAGATCACAGGAAATCTGATCAGCTATTTATAGCTTTTGCTGACAGCAGAAAGGGTCTTGCAGTTACGAAACGAACTCTTTCTAAGTGGCTAACTGATTGTATCATTTATGTTTATGAAAATTCTGATCAAACATTATCAGCAAAACCCAGAGGACATTCTACCAGATCAATTTCTACATCTTTGGCTCATGCAGCTCGTTTACCTTTAGACATCATTTGTGCGGCTGCTACTTGGGCTAAACCACATACATTTATCTCTCATTACAAAGTGGACAGGGTTTCTAGGGATAGGGCAACCTTTGGTTCCACTGTGCTCAAGAACGTTCTCCCTTGAGTTCCTCAGGATCATGGAGCTAGGGACGCTACCCATGTGTAAGAACAAAGGCGAGATTGAACACTCTCACATAAAGAAGTTATGTCCTTACCATAACGTTCCATGTGGAGTGTTCATCTCGCCTTGGTTATTACACTCCCACCCTTCCCACCCTTAGGAAGAACGTTCGATTTGGTGCCTGGTCTGGAGTATTCTCCTTCTGCTGTTGCAGTGTTGGTGTTGCTATCATACCCTTGGTATGTTTGTATATATGTAATTATGTATATAGTATGGCATGTATGCGTGATTGTTGTCTGGTTTGCTTGCAAACTAGATCTGAGGTAATGGCAGAGGGGGATTGTGGGTATTACATGTCCTCGAGCTTCTTCTCGATGCAGAGCTTGCAGTCGGCCGGCACGGAGCCGAGGATCGGCTCCGAACCCATGTGTAATAACCAAGGCGAGATGAACACTCCACATGGAACGTTATGGTAAGGACATAACTTCTTTTTCCGCAAACAATCCCAGGGAGTCTCATCTGACACACAAGGCCGATTCCCCTCTAGAGGCAGAGGGGGGAATAATAATAATAGACGCCGCCCTAGAGGCAGAGGAGGTCCGCAAAACCAGGGTAGCAGAGAAATGTTCTCTGACAAACCCTTTCAGCACCCCTGAGGGGCTGCCCGGCTGTCCACCTTCGGAGGCAGTCGGGGGAAGGTTATCACTGTACCCACAAGCCTGGCTTTCCCTTACTCAAGACAAATGGGTACAGTCGATCATATCCGAGGGTTACAAAATTCCCTTCATTCACATCCCAACCCAACCAAAAAGATCCCTTCCAGATGTTCCACCGGTCTAAGGAACAAGCAGCATTAGAAATTTCAAAGCTGCTATCAAAAGAGCTATCCAATCAGTCCCGCAGACCAGCAAGGATCCGAATCTACTCCAAATTCTTTTGGTACCAAAAAACAGGGGACTGGAGACCCATACTGGATCTCAGCTACTTAAACAAGTTTGTCAAAAAAACAAAATTCCGGATGGTCACGCTATAGTCCATCCTACCCTTCTTGGGTCAGGACAATTGGATGTGCTCGATAGATCTTCAGGACGCGTACTACCACATCAAAATGAACAGACGCTCCAGGAGATATCTCCGCTTCAGGCTGGGAGCCAGTCACTACCAATTCAGGGCCCTGCCCTTTGGTCTCACTACAGCCCCCCGTGTGTTCACCAAATGCATGGCAGTGGTCACGGCTCACTTGAGACGTCAAGGATTCCAGGTGTTTCCGTATCTGGACGACTGGCTCCTTACTGCCACCACCAGGCATCAGCTTCTCCTATCCAGGGACTTCACCATCCAAACTTGCCAAGCTCTAGGCATTTCAATAAATTTCAAAAAATCTGCCTTGTCAGTCTATTGTCTTTATAGGCGCCACCTTAGATACATGGAATCTTTCAGCCAGACTCACAGAGCAGAGGGTGTCAGACATTCGGAACCAAGTGTCCCTTCTCTTACAATGCGTCAAAGTCAAAGCCAGACTGGTGTTGAAGGTACTAGGACTCATGGCAGCAGCTATTCCCCTTCTCCCCTTAGCTCGCTTTCACATGAGGATCCTCCAATGGATGCTGTTTACTCAATGGTCCTTTCAACAGCTCCCGATGTCCCATACCATACTGATAACTCAAGCATGCAAGAATCAACTGTCTTGGTGGATCACATCACCTCAACTCCTCCAAGGAAGACCCTTCACTCTCTCCCCCCCCCCCCCCAGTCACCACGTTGACAATAGATGCCTCCCTGATTGGGTGGGGGTGGGGCATTATCAGGGCAGGACAGTCCAGGGCACGTGGCAACCTTTCGAGTGTCACTTGCACATAAATGTCTTAGAGATGAGAGCAGTGCTTTTAGCGTTGCAGGCCCTTCACGACTCTCTTCCCACTGGGACTATTGCAATTCAAACGGACAACATGTCCGTAGTGTGGTACATCAACAAACAAGGCGGAACCAGATCATACCCTTTATGTTGAGAGGCACTCAGACTTTGGCAATGGGCGATCTCTTCTCAGCGTTTTCTGATAGCAACGCATATTCCCGGGAAATCCAACGTTATTGCAGACAAATTGAGCAGAGCAATTCTCATGCCACACGAGTGGTCTCTAAAGAAGTCAGTTCTAGAAGTATTCCTAAGATGGGGCCAGCCTTGCTGCGATCTTTTTGCTACTCCCCAAAACAGCAAGTGTCACGACTTCTCCACTCTCTTCCCGTTACCAGGCCATCCCACCAGAGACGCTCTAGTCCACGATTGGCCCCGGGGACTTCTGTATGCCTTTCCCCCCTTTCCACTGATATCTCAACTAATTCAGAAAGCCATCGCCTTGAGAGTGACAATGATCCTCATTGCCCCTTACTGGTCTCGACAGATATGGTTTCCCTTTCTTCATCGTTACCTCTTGGAGCAGCCTTGGCATCTGGACTCAGTACCAGATCTGATCACCCACCAATCGGGTCAGCTGCACCAATCTCTGTCTTCTCTAAACCTCACAGCGTGGTTTCTCCGATTCCAACCTTAGCCAGGCTTCCCTCAATATCTCATTCGGTCCGAGATATCTTGATAGCCTCTCATAAATCTTCTACCCGGAAGATTTATAGTAGCAAATGGAAACGCTTTTCCCTTTGGGCAACATCAAAAAACATAGATCCCTTTACTGCACCTATCCAGTCTATTTTAGACTTTCTAGCAGAACTCTTTCATTTAGGATCTTCTGCATCAACCATTAGAGTTCAATTGGCTGCCATATCAAATTTTCATGTTGGTGTTTCAGAGTCCAGCATCATGGCTCACAAACTCTGTAAAGCCTTCTTAAGGGGTGTATTTCTTCTCAAACCTCCAATCAAAGACCCTCCGCCTCAATGGGATTTGAACTTGGTTCTGGCATCTTTAATTCTTCCCCCCTTCGAGCCGGCGGCTTCATGTTCTCTGAAGTTGCTTTCTTGGAAGACACTTTTTCTGGTAGCTATAACTTCAGCGAGAAGGGTATCCGAACTCCATGCTCTGTGCAGTCGTCCTCCTTACTTAGTTTTTCACAAAGACAGGGTATCTCTTCGTACTAATCCATCCTTTTTGCCTAAAATTTCTTCTCAAATAAACCTAAACCAAATTATTGGTCTCCCTGTTTTTTTCCCTAACTATTCAAACAGGTCGGAACAAAAGCTACATTTTTTGGATGTTCATCGCCAACTTAGATATTACTTAGACAGGACTAAACAATTCAGGAAATCTGATCAATTGTTTCTGTCATATGCGGAAGGTAAATTGGGCCTTCCAGTTACTAAAGTATCCCTTTCTAGATGGCTCACCTCTACAATTACCTTCATCTATGAGATCAGACATCAAAAACTACCCTCAAGACCTAGAGCTCATTCAACTAGGGCATTAGCTACATCTGTAGCTTTTCAGGATAGGTTGCCAATAGATTCAATTTGTGCAGCAGCCACCTGGGCTTCTCCTCATACATTCATTTCACATTACAAATTGGACATGGTTTCCAGAAGCCGTGCCAAATTTGGTTCCACTGTTCTCAAGAGTCTGTTCCGATAGGCCACCCGGGATAAGGTGCAAGGGACGCGGTCCCATCCAGCAAGAATGAAGGCGAGATTGACAACTTAACATTAAGAAGTTATGTACATACCATAACGTTCCATGTTAGTTGTCTTCTTCTCGCCTTCTTTCTTGCGTCCCACCCTCCTTCCCCCAAGCCTGGACAGACCGACTGGAATTCTTTTTGTGTTTTTCTTCTGAAAAGTTGTCATTCCCACACGTTCTCCCACCTCTTCTAACTTTACTGAGGTCTGCCTTTCTTTTACGCAGATTGTTTGAGGTGGGTTTCCCGACTCCATTCTATGGAGACTAGGATTGCTTGGTATAGCTATCAAACGAGATCTGAGTAGTTTTGTGGGATATAGCATTGATGTAGCATTGTGGGATATAGGGGAGCCTCGAGCCAGTGGAATTAGCTCTCGAGCTTTAGTATTGGCCGAGTCGGAGCCGAGGATCGGCTCCGAACCCATCCAGCAAGAAAGAAGGCGAGAAGAAGACAACTAACATGGAACGTTATGGTAGGTACATAACTTCTTATTTACCACCATTTAGTATATGCAAACTTGATGACCTTGAGTATCATCCTACCCTCACCAAACATGATGCCACAATATGAAGACAAGATGATCAATTACAACAATTGGCTTAAGTATTGGTGTCAGTGAAAGGGGATCCAATGCCTGTCAGCCTGGGATGACATGCTCGACAAGACATGATGCTTCGCTAGGGATGGCTTTCACCTGTCACCTGTGGCCTTTTGGATAATGCCAAAGGCTCTTGTCACCCCCATAGTGCCTTTTTTAGGTAAGGCTCAAAAGACAAACCCACCTCCATAGGTATCACAAGGGATAAGAAACTAGAGGTAATGCTACTCAATGCCAGAAGTCTAAACTGCAAGATGCACGCACTCCAAACTCTCCTCAGCATGGAGAATGTTGATATCTGTGCAGTAACAGAAACCTGGTTCAAGGCTCCCAAGAGCACCCTAGCACTAACAGGTTACACCTCATACCATGCTTTACAGCCGCAAAACATGGAACAAACTACAAAAGGAGGGTGAGTATCAATATTTGTCAAAGATACCCACACCCCCAGGTTGGTGGCACAGCATGAAGCATCAGAGACTATCCATGTGCAACTAACAGTGGGTAAAACCGCCTTCCAGTTCATAACCACACTTGGAACCACACTTGGCTGACTGGGGAACACATGAAAATATGAAGGTCTCCCCAAACAACATTATATTGGGCGACTTCAACTACCCAAACATAGACTGGGAGCATTACCCTAGCTGCAACACCCTAGCCCAAAGGTTCCTAGAATTTATGAACTCAAATGCTATGGAACAACTTGCTACCACTCCCACAAGAGGGGAAAACATACTGGACCTGATCATCACCAACATGGGGACTCTATGCCCAAGACCAGAAGTGTATCCCTCACTGGTAAGATCAGACCATAGAGTAATCTCACTGGATATTCACATCCCGACCCCAGCCCATGGCCGGAAAACCACAGTGAAAAATTTCACTAAAGCAAATGTCACACTCCTCAAAACCAAGGTGGAATTCTTCACAGCCCCTGTGCCTGTGGAAAATATGGCCCAGACCTCAGAACCCTTTATAAACGCATTCTAAGAACACCTTCAGGAATGCATGGATCATGTAATCCCAAATAAAACCAAGATCCAATCCTCCAAAGGCAGGCATCCTGTCTGGTGGACCCCAGCCATAAAAAACATACAATACAAGGAGGAAGCTACTATATGATAGAGCAAAATCCCAAAAAGGGAAGGCATCTCTGATCAGTATTATTGAAAAACTGCGGCCACACATAACATCGTCGAAGGCCATCATTGAGATAAAAATTGTACAGGACACTAAGGATAATCACAAGGCTTTCTTTAGTTATGGTAGGAACCTGGGTGGAAATTCCCAGATATGCTCAGAATTAGTCCAAAATGACAAACAATACACCAAACCCACAGACACTGCCAACATCCGAGCTGACAGGTTCAGTGCAAACTCCCCCCCCCCCTCCCCACCAAAAGGACAAATATCTATCCCAGCAGAGTGCTGGCCCCCTGACATCTCAGATGCCCAGGTAACAGCCAGCCTCTCCAAAGCAAAACACACAGCATCAATGGGACCAGACAGTGTCCTGGGCTGTGTCCAACATGAACCTCAAGAAGAATTGAACACAAACATAAAACCACTGTTCAATCTCAGCCTTAACACAGGATATGTACCCAAAGAGCAGTGTACAGCAATAGTGGTCCCTCTCCACAAAGGTGGTGCCTCAATGGATACTGCAAACTATTGGCCCAGAAGCCTGACTAGCTTGGTCTGCAAAGCTATGGAAAGGATCATCATGGACCTCAGAAATAAAGCTATTGGGGACCTACAGACACTGGATCCTACCCAGTTTGGCTTTGTTAAGGGCAGATCCTGCCTCTTAAACCTGGTTGAGTAATTTGAAACAGTCACCAAGGTCATTGACGAGGGGAAGGTGGTCCTCACAGCCTACCTGGACCTCGCAAAAGCCTTCCATACAATACCCCACTTGGTCATTATAAATAAGCTCACCAGCTCAAGGACAGAATGCACATGGTCAGAAATGCTGGAGCCATGTCAGACCCCAAACCAGCTACAAGTGGCATCCCACAAGGCTCAGTCCTGGGATCTCCCTTGTTTGGTATATATATATCTCGGAGGTACAGGCCAACACGGAAGGACTGTGGCTGAACAAGTTTGCAGATGACTGCAAACTGAACGCCATAGTCGACCCTCCAGCTGAAACAAGCATCCTACAAAAGGGCCTCATAGAAACAGACAACTGGTGCCAGAGCCATGTCCTCAAGCTAAACGCAAAAAAGTGTATAGTCATCCCCTTTGGCAAAAACTAAGTGCCCACAAATTACCACATAGGTGGTAACCCATTAAGTATGGAAGAAGTGATAAGGGACCTGGGGACCCAAGTTGATAGCAATCTCTCATTTGACAACCACGTGGCCAAAGTGTTTAGAAAAACATTTCATATAGCCCACCTAATCATGAAGGTATTCACATCTAGATCAGGGAGGTCATCGTGCCTCTTTACTCATCCCTCATCAGGCCCATAATTGAGTACAATGCCCTTGTGGGATGTACCTTATCAGACACCTACAGCAGCTGGAAAGACCACAAAAGTACCTCACCAGGAGGATCAAAGGGCTCAAACACATGCCATTTGCTGCCTGGTTAAAGAAACTGCAGCTCCACTCAGTGGCATACCGCCTGCCCAGAGGTGATCTGTGCCTGATGTATAAAGCCATGTCCAACCTGGAATCAGTGGACATGCTGCACCTTGGAAAATCAGAATCCCATCAAGCTACGCGCTCAAGAGACCTGAACCTCAGGACTGAAATAAATAGGACATGCTGGAGTGACAGATTCATAACCCAGAGGCTCCCTCCACTCTTGAGTAAACTCCCACTCCAGGTTAGCCAGAGTCCCTCATTGACTCTCTTCAAGAGGAATCTGGATGAGTGGATGGGAGATTGTAGGTTTACCCTGGGTATCACTTCTGTGTCACTGTTAGACAGAAGCACAGTATACTAACCTTGAAAAATGTCATGGCAAACTCCACTTAAAATGTGTGTTGAAAGCCAAACACACTCTGGCTAGGATTATAAATGCCCTAGGTCAGATAGCCTAGTATGAGCCTATGAACAGAATCACACACACCAACTAGTACAACTGTGGTCAGTGTGGAGTAATGTTTGGCAATGTCCACCCAAGTTGGTGAATACACAGCAATGTTGGACAAGCCTGGTTTAAGTAGGCCATAGCTGAACAAAATGCAACATGCTCATAGTTGCCCAACTGACCCTTAACCAGTCTGGTCCGCTCAGTATGAACATTTAAAGCAGTGATGGGACTCAAACCCATGATATTGTGCACGATAGTGAAAGTACTGAACCAGTACACCATGACAGTATTGCAGTGTTCAGCCAGTATGAAAGAATGTTGACAAGTCTTTGCAAACTATCCCATGGAAACCCTTCAGGCACAGCACAATCCCTGTTGAGTTATGACACAAAGGAGTCTGGCAGTAAGAACACAACATGACTTCCAACACACACAGTATAAATGTCAATATTGGTCATGTTCACACACAGCCACAAATGTAGTGGACTTCAGATCACAACATATGGAAAGGTCACACTGGGCATGCTCACACACTTAGGCATTGTCTGAGTATAGCAGTCGGCCACACATATCTGGCAGTTGTATGTGTTAAGCCAGGAACCTCCCACGATCCAGCAATCTGCCCTGTGCACACAGTTAAATGACAACAGACACATATATTAATATACTGGAACCCTGTCATGATCAAACATGTTATGCAGATTCACAAGTTGTTCATAGAAACTGGGAAAGCTACGGCAATAAAGACCTGCAAACAGTATCAGCAACAAATATTGTGCATCCCCAACATAAACATAGGTGCAGAGGTCGATACTAGGCTGTCTGCCCTAGGGAATTCATAAGCCTAGGCAGAGTGTATTTGGCGTCCGCCTCCCCAGTAGAGTAGCCTACTGTGCCTCTGTAAAGTAGGTCACAGAAGGCACCCTTTAAGGCTAGTTTGCTGTGCCTCTGTCAAGCAGGGATACAGTGGAGATCCCAGGGGTGAATTTGCAATTTCCCATCCATGCGGCTGGATTTTGCTGGAAGAGGGTTGGCGAGGGGCTATGTCTGACTTTAAATGGGATTCAATTCCAGAGTGAGGGGAGCCTCTGGGTAATGAATTTGTCCCTGCAGCATGTCCTATTTAGTTTTGTGCTGAGGTTTAAGTCCCTGGAGTGTGTAGCTCTAAGGGTCTTGGATGTTATGAGGTGGAGCATGTCCATTACTTCTGGGTTTGACATGGCTGTGTACGTCAGGCATAGATTACTTCTGAGTAGGCGTTAAGCAACTGAGTAGAGCTGGAGATCCTTTAGTTGAGCTGCATAGGACATCTGTGCGTAGCCCATGATCCTCTTGGGGAGGTACTGTTGTGGACACTGTAGTTGCTGCAGGTGTTGGGTAAGGTACACCCCAAAAGGGCCATTGTAGTCAAACATGGGCCTGATGAGTGACTAGTAGAGGGCCACAATGACCTCCCATGATCTACATGCAAACCCCCATGTGATAAGGAGGGCTATATAAAGGTCTTTGCAATGACTCTGTCAATGTGATTAGCAAAGGAGAGGTTACGATTTATGTTGGTCCCCAAATCTGTAAATACATCTTCTGTACTTAATGGATTACCACTTATGTGGTGATTTGTGTGCACCTTGTTTTCCCCAAAGGGGATGACTATACATGTCTTAGCATTTAGCACGAGGCCATGGCTCTGGCAACAAGCATCCATCTCTGTGAGACCCTTATGGAGGAAGCATGTGTCAGCTGCAGTGTTGCATATGGCTCCCGGTTAGCAGTCATCTGTGACGTTTGTTAGACATAATCCCCCCGTGTTAGTCTGAACCTCAGAGAAGTACATACCGAACAGGACAGGTCCCACAACTGAGCCCAGTGAGACACCAGTTGTAACTGGTCTGGAATTGGACATGGCACCTGCAATTCTGACCATGTGGGTTCCATCCCTGAGGCAGATAGCAACACATCTAGTGATATAGGGGTTGATATTTAAGCTGGTAAGCATATGTATGATGCCTGAGTGGGGTATTGTGTTGCAGGCTTCTGCAAGGTACAGGTAGACTGTGTGAACTACCTTGCCCTCATCCATGGCTTCAGTAACCGTTTCAAAGATATGAATTATGTGTAAGAGGCAAGATCTGCCCTTAACAAAGCCGAATTGTGTATGATCCACTGTCTGGAGGCTCACAATATTTTTGATTATGACTTCCATGATAATACGCTCCATAGCTTTTTCTACCACACTAGTCAGGCTTATGGGGTGATAGTTCCTGTGGTCCGTTGTGGCACCACCTTTATGGAGTGGGAGCACTGCATGTGTATGCCATTCTCAGGGTACATATCCTGTAGTAAGGCTAAGTTGGAACAGTGACTTAATGTGAGTGTTCAGTTCTACTCAGAGCTCTTGTAGGACACAGCCTGGGACACCGTCCATTCCCATACATATGCTGTGTTATTTGCTGTGGAGAGGGCACCTTTCACCTGTGCATCTGTGATGTCAGGGAGGTTACATTCATTTGGGATGGGCATCTGTACCCTTGGGGGGTAAGGGGGGGGGCATTTGTGCAGACTCTGTCTGCCAGGGTGTAGGCTATGTCCGTAGGTTTGGCATATTTTGTGCTGTTATGCAACAATTCAGAGCATATCTGTGTTGTTTCCACACATATTCCTGACATAACTAAAGAAGGCCTTGTGATTATCTGCAGTGTCTGGTCAATTTCACTGTCGAAACGTGCAAGTGATGATTATATGAGGGATTGAAGTGTCTTGCCGATACTGTTCAGAGATGTCCTCCCTCTGTGGGATATTTCTCTGTTATGTAGTAGCTTCCTCCTTCTGTTGTACAGTTTATATATGGCCGGGGTCAACCAGACAGGTCTCCTGTTTTGGAGGAGTCATGGTTTTATTTGGGATAGCATGATCAATGCATACCTGCAGGTGCTCATACAATGCGTTTGTAAAGGATTCTGCAGATTGGGCTGTATTATCCTCCAGCACGGGGCCTTTGAAGTATTCCACCCCAGTCTTCACAAGTGCAAAGTCTACTTTTGAGAAATTCTTTACAGTGATTTCCTTGGCTGGGGGTGGGAATGGGATATGGATGTCCAGGGAAAGTTGTTTGTGGTCTGATCTTAACAATGAGGGTTCTACTTCTGGTGTGGAACATAGAGTCCCCATGTTGGTGATGATCAGGTCCAATATGTATTCCCCCTTGTAGGTATGGTGACTGGTTGTGCCATAGCACATTGATCCACAAATTGTAGTGGCTGTAGGGTGATGTTGTTGAGAGCCTGAGTAGTATCCCCAGTTAATATTTGTGTACCTGAAGTCAACCACTATAATGGTGTGTTTGAAGACCTTCATATCCTACACTGTTCCCAGGAAAGCTGGGTGTGGTTCCTGGGTATGGGGGGGTGGGGGGGGTCTGAACTACACACCAAACCAAAAGGCAGTTTTTCGCAATGGTAGTTGTATATGTATGGCCTGTCATGCTTAGTGCAGTGGTACTAACCCAGAGGTGTGTGTATCTGTGATGTATATGGATACACCCCCTACTTATGTTGTGTGTTACAAGTCCTGTGGTCACGAAGCATGGTATAGAACATAACTTGGCAGTGCCAGTGTGCATATGTGACCCTGAACTAGGCATCTGTTAATGCACAGATATTGTTATCCCCCATACTGAGGGATAGTAAAAGATGTACATTCCTCTTTGGAAAGACTGATGATGTCAGCACCCTATAAATACAGCAGGAGAAGAGAAATCCTCCAGTAATGCGAATAGCGCGCTGCGCTAATGCGTCTCTCTCAAGTATCATAGCATAGTTAGGTAGGGGTTTGAATCCTGCAAACGCTGTGTGTGTGTGTGTGTGTGTGTGTGTGTGTGTGTGTGTGTGTGTGTGTGTGTGTGTGTGGTGGCAGGGGGGGTGTGTATGTATGCAATTCTCTCTGTGAAAGGAATGGCCTTTTTGAAGACTGGGATAACACACTAAAAGATGTACATTCCTCTTTGGAAAGACTGATGATGTCAGCACCCTATAAATACAGCAGGAGAAGGGAAATCATCCAGTAATGCGAATAGCGCACTGTGCTAATGCGTCTCTCTCAAGTATCATAACATAGTTAGGTAGGGGTTTGAATCCTGCAAACGCTCTGTGTGTGTGTGTGTGTGTGTGTGTGTGTGTGTGTGTGTGTGTGGTGTGGGGGGGGTGTATGTAAACAATTCTCTGTGAAAGAAATGGCCTTTTTGAAGACTGGGATAACACACTAAAAGATGTACATTCCTCTTTGGAAAGACTGATGTCAGCACCCTATAAATAAAGCAGGAGAAGGGAAATCATCCAGTAATGCGAATAGCGTGCTGTGCTAATGCGTCTCTCTCAAGTATCATAACATAGGTAAGGGTTTGAATCCTACAAATGACATGTGTGTGTTTGTCACACAGTCTGTCAATGTGTTGTGTGTTTTGCTTTTATTATTGTATGACATATTATTATAACAGTAATTTCAATGCACACATCAGGTATGTGTGTGCCACATACAGATATGTACCTGTGACCTTTACTAGTTCCTGTGTGTGAAGTCTGCCTCATATGATTACAGTTGTTACCTTTGCCAGCATGTGCCGCAGCTTACCAGACCTTAGGCCATACATGTATGTTGGTGACAATGCAGACTACTGCAGTGATCTGTGTCCTAGGCCATCTGTGACACACACCCATGAAAGCTTTGATAGATTAATGTGGGTGAGGGTTCATGTCTGGAGTATATGTCAGACATGTTAAAACACAGCAAAGTCTGTGAGTAATGGACATCCAGTGTAGGTGTATGGCAACTGTTGCCGATATGCATACAGACACCGTCTTGCTTAGGTGATACACCGAGGGACTGCAGAATACCTTTGGAAATGTGAATATCACAGGATAGACAAGATAAGACTTGTCCACATGTACACACCATTACCCGTTCTACATGATGGGTTCTACCACCTACATGGTACTGTTGGAATACTATGTTAACTACATGCCGATGACAATGCTACAGTTGCGTTACAGCAATACAGCATGGCTTGGACAACAGGTATCTGTCTGTATGATACCCTTGTGGTGGTTAGGTATGTCATGTGTAAAATGCATTGTAGTCCGCTGTATGCATTTGCAGTCGTGGATGGACATATCCGTAGTGTGTTGACATGTACGTGAGACTGCTGTATGCCAAAGAGTATTGTTCCCAGGGATGTGTGGGGCTCAGTAAGAATGGCTACTGGTATAGTGTAGTACTGCAGGGATATCACTGACACCAGCTTCCTACATCTGTGTATCAGTTGAGGAGACACCATGTAATGACCACGGAATGTCAGGCTATGCAGGCTGTGTATAGTACCAGAATTCAGACCATTGACATATGGAAACCGTATCACCCACAGCATACTGTCAAACCATGTCATGTTCCATGCTAACCATGTTCACAAATGTACACCTGCAACTCTGTGCTGCAAACATCACACATGTACTGTCCACACCCCAAGACTTGCAGGCACAGGTACACACAACAGCCATGTGGCACATGTGCAGACCGTACACTTTGGGAATTAACACTGGTGTATACAAAACTACAATGACAATCATAGTTAATGCATCATGCATGCTCGAATATACCCACAACGATATCATTACACTGTACTGTTAACAACATGATATTATTACTACAGTGCTATGTAGTCACCCTGTGCATCAGCATCATGCTATCCTGTTCCTGCATCAATGTTACAGATGGCAGGAGGTGGCACAGTTTCATCATATGCACAGGGTGTGTACTTGGTTTGCCAGAGTCTGCCACTGACACATCCAGTCGACATGTATGTGTGTGTGTGTTAGTGAGGGACAGCAGTACAACATGGGGCAATGTTGATGCGATGTGTGTGTGTATGTGTTAGCCCTAGGTGTTAGCATTATGTGTGTGTGTATGCTTGCACACAGTTCCACCACGTGGCTAGCATATACGGGTGTTTGCGGACAGCCACAGACTGTACCTGCCAGGTCATACAGATCACTGTCTCTGGCCACGGACACTGTACCTGTGCCTGGCAGGGGTGCTATGGACAATATCAGGTACTAAGCCAGACTGGGTACTCTCATCAGAAGCAATGGGTTGTTGACTGGACACATGTCCCTGCTGGGACTGTCCAGAGCCACGTGCACGTGGTCTTCTAGGACAGTGTAATGACAGCACAGACCCAGCATTGCTGGGGCTGGTACTGGCACTATGGGAGCGGCTGCGGGTTTGTTGTCATCCGCGACGACTGCCAGCTGATGATGTTGCTGGCATACGTCCACGTCGATGCCTCAACCGTCCTGCACTGTCCTGCTCCTGGACATGTAGTTGTGGAAGAGATCTAATGTGTCCCCCCAACATCTATCAATGACCTCGCTGATATTACGGATGGCAGCCACAATGTCATGCATAGTGTCATTCATAGCGGTGCAATGTGCTCTAAGCTCTGTCAGACCCTGTCTGGTGTACCGTTCCATACGTGCCTGTGCCTGCATTACAGCCC
This sequence comes from Protopterus annectens, assembly GCF_019279795.1. Taxonomy (NCBI): domain Eukaryota; kingdom Metazoa; phylum Chordata; order Ceratodontiformes; family Protopteridae; genus Protopterus; species Protopterus annectens. Next base: position 35,867,853 of record NC_056728.1, on the reverse strand, counting down.
GGAACATAGCTGAGGTTGAAAGACCTCTGTGGGCACGTCTGACAGGAGCAGTATGACCACGGATGCTCCCACGAGAACCCCTGGACATCTGCCTGTGTGGTACCATGTCAGGAATCTGGTCATGGCTGCTGTGAGGGGATGCATGTGCCAATGATACCACACTACCCTGGTCAATGCCCACTGTATGCTGTCCCTCAGCTAAGGACATTGGTGACAATGGATGTATCGGCAGGATGACTGTGTGCATTGATGGGGTTGACTGCTGTGTAGTGTCGATTGGCTGACCAACGACAGACCCTGTCACACCTCCCTGTGCCATTACACATGTATCATCATTATCACTATCCCCAGCAGTGGCTTCAGGTTCCCTGCTGCACTCCACCAGAGCAACATCAGAACCTGTGAGAGGAAGATAGGAAACACAGTTTACAAATGTGTACACGATGTTAGCACACACGCACACAGGCGCACATGCACACAGGCGCACAGGCACACATGCACATATGCACACAGGCACATATGCGCACAGGCACACATGCACACAGGCACACATGCGCACATGCACACAGGTGCACATGCACACATGCACACAAGCACATAGGCACACAGGCACACTCCTCAGTACAGCAGATACAAACACAGGCACACCTGCAATCCAACACATACACAATACTGTTTGAGGGTGGGTGATAGTATCACAAGGAAAAACATCACTGCACACGTGTCAGCATGCAGATTATGTGTTGCACAGGAACATGCAGTGCAAGTGTAGACACCCCTTGTTAATAACAGTATATGTGTACTTGATGGTTGTGTGTAGTTGTTCAGTGATTGTCTCCACCCTGGGACACAATGTGTACAAGGACATAACAATGTTGTGCAAGTGCTACAAGCTGTGGGTGCATATATTTGCACACACACACAACACATGACGGTGCTACGCAATAACTGCTATGTGTACTTTTGTGGTCAGTGGAACTGGATGTGGTGTAGTAACGTGAGCCATGATCAACATGCTTCTTGTGGTCAGTCAACAATAATAATGTGTGCCAGACATGCAGCTAGCATGCTGTACCTGAAGTGCAATAACATGACTACATCCACAATTACACAGCCACTTGTTACATGGGTGTGTAAGGTGGCCAATAGTGAGCATTGCCTAACATGAATGTATTATTTGTTCAAGACTGTTGCACAAAGACATGGTAGGCCTTTACCCCTCAGGTATATTATGTGTGCTGCGTAGAGGATAAGTGGGATACTGAAGGGTGGCCATACAGCAGGTGTCATAATTGGACATGTGTAGCAGGCTAAGGTGTAGTGTCTATGCCAAACATGTGTGTGTTGTGTACATGTGTATCAGGTATGCCTATACAATGTCCAGTACTGTGTTGCCACACATGTGTGTCATGCTCTGTGTATTGCATGTGAGCAAGGCAGCTATTGAGAATAATGGGATATGCATAGTCTCACAGCAAACATGCACAGCATGCATTATGTGTAGGTGTGTTACATGTGCACAGACTACACCTCCATATGACATGCACATGTCATTAGCAATAGTATTGTTATTACACACTCACCCGCATGGATTGGCTGCCTTGCTGTCACTCCAGAGGGACCTGCAAAATTATGAGAGTGATTGCCAGTGGCCACAACTGTGCCATTGATACTGTGAGTATGATAAAGTACAGTAGTACAACAGGTGGCTTTCACAGGTGTACAGATTATGCTCAGAATATCAATCTTGCAGAAGAATAGGCAGGTTAACAGCTACACACACAGTACATATCTCACACACGCATAAACTACCAGTACAGAGAACAGTCAACTACAGATATGGCATGTTACCTGCACACTCCATTTCAACATGCTGGGTGGCTCCAGCCTCCATGATGACACATGTTTGTGGATGTTGTTGTTGGCCTGGAGCCACAACACTTAGGAGGTGCTCCTCCACACTGGTGAGGGGGGTGGATAGGTACCCCACCACCTGTGGCAAGCTGTTGTCCGTGGATATCAGACGCACGCTGCCGGACATGTCTAATTAAATCACTGCAGTGATGGCGTACCTGCTCATATGTCTGGTTATATATGCCTATGTCATTTACCCGACGGACAAGATCTTGCCACATTGCAGCCCTCTCATGCTGGTTCTGGCTGGTCCTGGAAAACAGCACAGAGAAATTTCTGCTCCAGGCTCTGGTGGATCTCCTCATCCTCTGCTGCTGTGTAAGGTGGGTTACGCTGATGCACCATCACCCTGGAAGGAAAAGAAAAATATGTGAGCAAGTCATGTGGCACACTTAATATTCTAATGTACTGATATCACTTAACTGCCATATATAGCATCTGTCTGTCTGTCAGGGGATACACATGTTCGATACCACATATCAGTGCTCAGCCCACAACTGTCTGACAGTGCCTGCCACACTCCATACAACAAACTAGTATACACCAGCACTCGGCACACTGTTTGGGATACAATGCACAACCTCACACTGGGGGTATGTATCAAGCTAATGGATGAAGAATATTGTCATCCCATGCAATGAATGCATTGCACATTTACAGTTTGAATGGTAATCCACCCTAGTCTTTGATGCCATATCCCTACCTGACATATGTGCACAGTTGTTAATATAGCCAGCATACTGCTGTCACAGAGTATACATGCTGCCAGGTGCACACACATACCCTGTAATACACATGTGATTGCAGCCATGGTACAGGCATCATTACACATACATTACACATACATACAACACACAAATGTATGACGACACAGATGAGCATTAACTGTGTACCTTATAGTACTGTGTGCCCCTACTTACAGATACATATGCATGAGGTATGTAATCTGTGCAGACTACAGGAAACACACCAGACAGTGTTACCAGGGAATGTGAACATACACCATACTGTAGTGTTTAGGCCTACAACTTCAGGTAGTACAACAGTTCATATGTGACCTGGATTCAACAGCAGTACCACTTACTGAGCATACATGTATTGCTTCTGCCTACGATGGGACACCGCAGTCGTACACAGCGAACTACAGCACAACATATTCCAATCTACTATGTTTGCATCCCAATAACTGACACATCTTTCTCTGGCCTCACACCTACGACACAAACTACCATGACAGACACAAACTCACGCTAATCTATCACACCTTTACAGACCTTGCACACAGTCAGTGTTACACTCATTCAACCTCACATAGCTGGTATTGCACTGAGTACATGTGTGTGTGCAGTGTGTCATAGGTAGGTACTATGCTATTGGCCCTGGGCCTAGGGCAGCCTAGCCATATGCTACCCTGCCCTTTGGGACACATGTAATGTGATTTTACTTGCTCTTGTGAAACGGTTACACAGAGGTGACTCACAGGGCATATTTCCTATCTCCATAACATTCATCAGGGGTATGTATGACATCTACTAATAAGGAGCGTTGTTTGTTAATGCTGGGTGGTTTATTCCAGGGTATGGCCTATTTGTGTATGGAAACCTGTACCTCCAGCATGTGCTGTTTAGTGCGGTGACAAGGATTAGGGCCCTAAGTCATGTAGGCTGGACGGATTGTGAGGTGTTGCCATGGTGGTTGGCCGACTGGTATGGAAGTGACATAACTCTGTATGTCCAGCAGTGGTAACCTCTGTGTAGGAAGTATGCAAGGCACTCTAGCTGTGGTTTTGTGAGTCAGTCTGCATAGGGAATGTGTTTGAGGGCATTATCAGTCTTTGTTAGGGATGTCTGTGGCCTTCCCACTTGCTGTAGTTCTCATGGGAGGTACATACTGCATAGGACATTGTGAGGTGTAGAGGGGCACACTGACTTACATTTCCCTAGCTGACACACCTTTTGTGATGACACGTACCATGTACAGGGATTACAAGACTAGTGTGCCACTGTGGATATCAAAGGGGTGGCTATTTTACACCTGTGTCCCATGTTTCCTTCTGACACCTCCAGTGGTAGGCAGGCAACCACCTATGTGGTAGTTAGTGGGTAACATGTTTTGGAATGGGGTATGGTACTGCAGTATCAACACTGGTGTTCAGTCCATGCCTTGGTCACCAGGCACCTGTTGCAGTACATCTGCCCCCATGTCTCACTCTCTCTTTATATATATATATATATATATATATATATATATATATATATATATATATATACACACATATAAATATATATATATATCAATATATATATATATCCATATATATATATATATATATATATATATATATATATATATATATATGTAAATATATATACAGATCTACATATATGTATACATATATATATATATATATATATATATATATATATATATATATACACACACACACACATCGCTCTGTATAACCATATATATATATATATATATATATATATATATATATATATATATATATATATCTATAGACATTCATATTTATCTGTATATATGTATGTATCTACATATATATCTATATATGTATGTATCTATTATATCTATATGTATATACATATTCTATCTATCTATCTGTATATCTCTATCTATACATACCTCTCTATCTATGTACATATAGATATATAGATGTGTGTATATATATATATATATATATATATATATATATATATATATGTATGTGTGTGTATATATATATATATATATATATATATATATATATATACACACACACACACACTTCTAAACATCCATTGCTGTACATATACATGCACATGTAGGCACATAGACTGCCCACCTTTCATGGTGGGAATATCACTTCTGAAACAGTTGAGACATACCATTCTGTAATGATACTGCACAGTGTTGTGCAGAATGCATTATGCTGTCCTCAGGCCGTATAGCTGTAGCAGGCCTCACTAGCTCAGTCCCACAGACGTTCACCACCACATGACATATACCTGCACTGCATGCAGTTTTCAATGCCACACACTACAACCTATATTGATATGTGCACATAGCAACCTTCAACTACATATGTATGTTCAACCTTCACTAATAGTTGCAGTATGTCCCTTGCCCTATGCACATCTGCATATACATATAGATACAGACTGCTAACACATATGGAGGGTTCACAGTATGTAGATTTTTAGATTATGTAGTTTACATTACCTTTATCTCTGACAGCTTTTTTCTTTTGGCTTGCTGGCTGGCCTGCTTGCTGGTTTGCTTACTGGCTTGCTTGCTGGCTTTATTTTTTTTTTGGTCTCTGTCTCTGTCTCTATCTCTATATATATATATATCTCTCTCTCTCTCCCTCCAGTTGCTGCAATGATATTATTGCATGTGTAGATTGGCAGTACAGGCTGCTTTTGTAGGTATCTGCACATGTGCATGTGATGGCCTCTGCACCAATTGGTGGCCAGCATTTAGTAATTGCATGCAGCCTGCTGTGTGGTAATTGCAGTTCTCAGTGTGATTTCAGGACACTGCTATAAAATGATAGGTTAGGTAGGCGTAGGCCTTTCAGTTTTGCAAGGTGGGGACCATGCTGGTTTGCTGTGGACACTGTTGTGTCAGTCAGAAGGTTGGTATATCTCTCATATCTGAGGCTGTGTTGTAGCCACTGAAATGCAGGTTGTACTGAAACCTGACTGTTGCTTCTTCCAGTGCACTCTTCTCAGTGTGTATGTTAACTCACACCTGCTAATGCTAACACTGTTTACATGGGAGTATGTACTTTCCTGTGGGATTTGTGGATTAACTGGCATACAACAGTAGTTCTTGCAATGTGTTGCTATGGCTTTTCTATTTTCCCTTTACATTCACTTCTTGTAATGCATGATATATTTCTTTCAGCACTAAGTTCTTATATGTTTGCTGTGGCTTGGTGGTACTTCATGCAGTCTGGTGAGCACAAGGTCTGGGGTTTGACACTTACAAAGGTGTTTTATTTTGCTGCTGAGCAATACTGGGGCCTTGTCGTACAGAGTGAATAAGGCACTTTTAAACAGTTGTAAGCGGGAAGCAGGAAGTCAGTGGGGACACCAGCTAGGGATGTGCAGGCTGGGTGTAAGGAAGGTCCATAGCTGCACATTTCTTTAACTGCAATAGCTGTACATATGTTTGACATTTGCTGTGACATTTGAAACATTCCACCCCTGAGAGAGGGGTGAGGACAACGAAGTATATTGTACTAACAATTATGAATATCAGGCACATGCAGTGCTTGTGAACTGCTATACTGTCATTAGTATGTTAGATGGTTACATCCTTTGATATTTCTGTGTTGTACTCCTACATAAGGGCATGCTTGTGGAAGTAATTCTACAGCTATTCACAGTGTGTTTAACAGCAGACAGGCTGATATGCCTGTGTGTTTCTGACACTTCCAGGCCTCAGATACTCTCAGGTATATATTTGACCAGCCTCAGGGAAAGGTACATATCAGTGGGATACACCCGTGATGTATTTCAGATATTCTGCAGTTGTGACTGTGGGGTATTTTGAGCATATGTATTACTACACCATTTCTGACATGCAAGTAGTGTCTACTGTAACTTATTGACAGTTACCATTACGTGGGATTCCCCACCTTTCTGCCTAATGTGAGTACATTTCACAGGGAGTCAGTGGGGCACAGGTAATATTTGTTTGCAAATCAGGGACATCCCTGTAAATCAGTCACAGTTGGGAGGTTTGGCCTCTTACCTATTCAAATATGGCGGTATTTATCCTGCTCTGATACTGTGTGGGGTTTGTAAGGTGCTACTGTAACATTATTACCTACTAGCATGGCTGTTTCTCTTATCACACTAATGTAATGCAATTCCACAAGAATTGCCAGTAAAGATACACAAAACAAGCTTTGTGTAATGGCCTTCCTATTTTCCCTTTACATTCACTCCTTGTATTTCATGATATATTTCTTTCAGCACCAAGTTCGTGTATATCTGCTGTGGCTGAGTGGTAATTCATGCAGTCTAGTGTTTCCAAGGTCCTGGATTCGAGACTGACAGGGGTATTTTATTTTGCTGATGAGCAGACTACAGGCCTTGTCATACAGAGTGACTAAGGCACTTTTAACAGTTGTAAGCGGGTTTGCGCGAGTTTGCATGACGCTTAGCTACACTTATCTACGCTTAGCTAAGCGCACACTCGCTGACTACTGCTTAAAAGTGCTTACTCCCGCTAACACCCGCACTATTTTCTTTTAAAGAAAAGAAAATGGGGAAATAGGAAAGTGGTGAAAAAGGGGGCACAAAGAGGGTAGGACAGTAGGAAAACAAGCTCGGGATGTGCAGGAAGGATGTATGGAAGGCCCATAGCTGCCCAATTCTTTACTAGCAACAGCTGTGCATATGTTAGAAATTTAGAGTGAGATTTGACACCTTCCACCCCTGAGAGAGGGGTGAGGACAACAAAATGTGTTGTACAGCCAATTGTAATTATCAGATGTTCATCGTGCATACAGCTGCAGTAATCACAGATGGGTTTTCTGCCGTCAGGCGGGTCCTCGGTCGGCCGAATTCCAAAGTCTAGGTCCGGCGTCGGTTGTTGTCGCTTTCTCTCCTGACGTCAGTGAGGCAGGGGTATATAAGACACAGCCGACGCCATGTTCTTCAGTCTTTTTTGCCGCGTGGTGCCCGAAGCAGAAGCAGTTCGCAAGTGCCGGTCGGCCAGCTCCTGAATTTACGAAAAATTGGAAACCGAAGTCTTCATTAAAGCTAAGTACCCCGTTGGGGAAACTTTTCTTGCCTCAGACCGATGTCAGAAAAAGTTAACAATTGTATTTCTTGTGGGGAGCAAATACCGCATAAGGATTTCCATTCCCTCTGCATACCTTGTTTAGGCCCAGACCACGACGTCTCGGGCTGTCGCTTTTGCGCTACTTTCAATAAACGCACTAATAAGCGTCGGGCGGAGTTCGCCCAACACTTTTTTGGTAAAGCCTTTGATTATAAAATGTCGTCGGAGACTCTGACTACCGTTTTGTCCAAAAAAACGCAAGGACAAGGACCGACATGCGAGGTCCGCGGTCCCCACCGACACCACGCCAAAACCGGCTACACGTGGTCCGGTTCTCAGCGAGACGCCTGTGCAGTCCCTGACTACCGACGACACTTCTTTGGCGGTGTCTTCTGTAACCGAGACCGCAGGTACCTCGGCCCTTACCCAGACTACAACCGAAGCCACTGTGAGTGTTGAGCCTCCTAATGTGGACAGGTCCACTTCCACCCATGGTGTCTTTAGACCCTCATCTTCCTTTTCCATTAAGGCCTTTACTAAATCCAAATCAGCCAGGCATCCCAAGAGGCCTGTTGCACAGGGCCCATCTCCAGGCCCCATGCCTAAAAAGCAGATGCTTAAAATGGCTGAGGATTTAATTACTCTTATCAGGGGTTCCCAGCCCCCTCCAGACAAGAGACCCAGAGTGGAGGAAGATTCTCCCTCTTCTGATCAGGGCTCCATTTTTTCGGAACATTCTGATGTAGAAGAACACTCCTACTCCCCTTTTGAAGATTCGGATGCAGAGCAGTCCATTCCTTCTGTATCTCCTCCTGAGGATTTTTCCTTTGGGGAAACCTTGCACACTTTGAGGGAACACTTCCATTGGGAAGTCCAAGACTTTTCTGATTCCAAGAAAAGGCTTAGGGAATTTCTTTTGTTACCTCAACACAGACCTCTGGCGATACCTCCTGTCTTGGACATATTTGATGATGTTTATTCGGAGGCTTGCCTTAATCCGGATTCCCTGCCTCCTGCCCCAGTCAAGCCTGATAGGAACTACGGAGTTCCTAACTCTCACCAATTTCTCTACAAAAGTCATAATGCTGACCCTGAAACCATTTCTCAAGGCCCCAAGGGAATGAAGGCCTCTACTGCTAAGAATCCACTACCTTCCAAAAGAGAGTCAAGATCCTTAGAAAGGTGGGGTAAAAAGGTATATACCTCGGCCACCCTAGCCATGAGGGCCTTAAATTGTCAGTTTCATATGCTTAAATATCAGCAGTTTCTGTTATCACAATTAAGGAATAAAATGTCTCAACCTGAACAACTAGATTTGAAGGAGTTGCAGGATATCATGCATAGTGCAGAACAAGTGGGTAAACACACCTTACAATGTGGCTATGATGCCCTAGAGGCCTCAAGTAGAACTGCTGTTACAGGATCAGTCATTCGTAGACATGCCTGGCTTAGGGAACAAAGCTTGCCTGATCATGTGAAAGCTAAACTTCTAGATGCTCCTTTACAAAAGGATGTGCTGTTTGGTACTAATGCTGAGGAGATATTACGGAAAATGGAAGAAAAAGCCAAATCTATGCAAACTGTCAAAGCTTTTCTACAGGTTCAACCACCACGTTTTAGCAGAAATTGGCCTTCTAAAAACTGGTCCTTTCCAGCCACGGACAAGCCCCAAAGAGGTAGATACAGGCGCACAAGGGGCAGAGGACAATCACAAGAATCATATAGAGGCAGGCAATGGCAAACTCCAGCACGAAGAGGTGGCGAAGACAGTGCACAACAATACAGGAAACAAACCCAATGACTCCCTCCTTTCCATGCCAAGCAAGTCTCAGCTGGCAGCACCCTTGGGAGGAAAGCTGGCATTATTTACAAGAAATTGGCATATTGTCACAACAGACAAATGGATCCTGGACGTTATAAACAGAGGCTACAGATTTCATTTCCACACTCTTCCAAAAATGAGAGGCATGCCAAACCTGCCACACAATCAAAGGGCAGAGGCACAACTACAAATTTCAAAGCTCATAGACATGAGAGCTATTCAAGAGGTACCTACTCACGAACAAGGTCAAGGTTTTTATTCCAGACTATTTCTGGTACCAAGGAAAGGAACCGACTGGAGACCCATTTTGGACTTTTCCATCCTAAACACATTCTTACTCGTACCAAAATTCAAGATGCTCACATTACAGCAGCTTCTTCCCATGCTGGGCAAGGAGTTTTGGCTGGTAACATTGGACCTCAAGGAGGCATACCTGCATGTCCCAATCAGACAAAGCTGCAGAAAATACCTCAGATTTCTTGCAGGTTCAATCCACTATCAATTCTCTTCATTGCCCTTTGGCTTATCTACTGCGCCCAGAGTATTCACAAAATGCCTGGCATCAGTAATTGCCTACTGCAGACTTCAAGGGATACAAATTTACCCTTATTTGGATGACTGCCTGATCCAAGCGGACAGCAAGCACATACTTCTGGAACATCTGGCTTATGTAACACGGTTACTGCATTCTCTGGGATACACAATCAACAAAGAGAAATCCAGGCTAACACCATCTCAGAAAATAACTTTCCTGGGTGCCAACTTGGACACAAACACCCAGATGGCCTATCTTACGCCAGAAATACAGGGGCAACCAACTCGGTACTTCAAAATGCTAGTAAAATGTACCAGGCTTACTGCAAGGAAAATCCTGCAGGCTCTGAGCTTCATGGCATCTTGCATTCTTTTAATCCCATGTGCAAAGTTGCATATGAGGAAACTTCAGTGGTACCTAAAAAACCTATGGTCTCAACACAGCCACAGTTTGGAAACAATAATACCAATAATTCCATGTTTGCAAAAGGAATTTCTATGGTGGGCTCAAGCATGTCAAACAAACACAGGTCTCCCATTCTGCAAGCCTCAAGCAAATCAAGTCATCACAACAGACGCCTCAGATTACGCCTGGGGGGCGCACATGACAGACAGGTGCATTCAGGGCAAATGGTCCCAAAAGGAAAAGCACCTTCACATCAATCAAAAAGTAATGCTAGCAGTGATAAATGCAATTACAGCTTTCAAGGACCTCCTGCATCCAGGACAATTACTGATAAGAACAGACAACACCACAGTAATGTGGTACATAAACAAACAAGGAGGAACACATTCATACCCCTGTGCAGACTAGCCATGACACTTTGGAACTTGGCTCTGGAATGGCAAATCGAACTTCAAGCACAGTACTTGCCAGGTTTGGAAAACACGCTGGCAGACAATCTAAGCAGAAATGTGACAGATCCACACGAATGGAAGTTGCATCCTCAAGTGTTTACAAAGATAATCCAAGCGTGGGGGAGGCCAGACATAGATCTCTTTGCCTCCCACAGGAATCATCAATTGGAAAAGTTTTGTTCAAGGACCTTTCATCCAAAGGCCTGGAGAGTGGATGCCCTTTCATTCAGTTGGACAGCATGGACAGTTTACGCTTTCCCACCTCTGCCTCTTCTGCCCAAGGTGCTCTTGAAAGTAAGAGCAGACAGACCGAAGATGATACTGATTGCTCCAGACTGGCCAAGGCAACACTGGTACCCACTCCTGAGGAGCCTAACACATACTCCTCCCTGGTCCCTACCTCTAATGCCTCTTCTGCTGACTCAGCACAGCTACAAAACTCTTCACAGTCAGCTGAAAACACTCAATCTCGCTGCATGGAAAATTCCTTAACACCACAACAGACCCTACTCCCCAAAGAGGTGCAGGATGTCATTTTGGAGGCCAGAAGACCATCTACTAGAAAGCCTTACTCCACAAAATGGAAACGGCTTTGCTCTTGGAATGAGAAAAAAGGCCAGGACCCTAGAAAACTGAATTTGCCTCAGGTATTACAGTATCTAGCTGAGCTGCTGAACAGTGGACTTTCATTTTCCTCCATAAAAATCCATGCCTCAGCCATTTCTGCAGAATTCAACACGGATCCACCCTTATTCTCTCACCCACTCTTAAGGCAGTTCCTCAGAGGGGCTAAGAATATAAGACCACCAAGGAAATAACCAATACCAGCCTGGGATCTTAATTACATTCTAGAAAAATTAACATTGCCTCCCTTTGAACCAGCTGCCTCAACAGATTTGCAATATTTGTCCTGGAAAACAGCTTTCCTTCTGGCCATTACCTCAGCTCGTAGGGTTTCGGAACTACAAGCCCTCATGGCTGTGCAGCCCTTTCTCATCTTCCATCAGGACAGGGTTTCCCTTCGAACCAACCCGTCATTTATGCCTAAAGTGGTATCCAGGGTAGCTTTAAATCAAGCCATACACTTACCTACCTTTTACCCCAATCCTCAAAACAAAGGGGAAAGGCTGCTACACACCTTAGACATCCATAGGCAGCTACGTTATTATTTGGACAGAACAAAGCCCTTCAGGAAATCAGAACAACTTTTTGTGTCCTATGCTGTAGGGGCTCAAGGGAAGCCAGTTACCAAACAGACAATTTCAAAATGGATAGGCCACTGCATACGGTTTTGTTATTCCTTTCATGGAAAATCTGTCCCTACAGGCATCAGATCCCACTCCACCAGGGCCACAGCTACCTCTACAGCCTTCCACAGAGGAGTTCCTACCAAAGATATTTTGGAGGCAGCCACTTGGAGTTCTGTGCATACCTTCACAAAACACTACCACCTGCCTTTATATTCCAAAACTAGAGCAGGCTTTGCCACTGCTGTGTTGCAGGGCATTCTGGCTCATCCCAGGTCCACCTAGTGCCTACCACCCTGTGCGTAGCTTTGGGATTCTACCCATCTGTGATTACTGCAGCTGTATGCACGATGAACATAGTACAGTTTTGTACCTACCATAAATGTAGATGTTCGAGTGCTAATACAGCTGCAGTACAGTTTTCCCTCCCTCCTTCCGCACTTGATAAAGGCCTAGGGCCTAACCCCTTTTCATACAACCTGATTGGGTTATCCTTCTATGGTATATTTGCTTGCAACTACTGATTTTGGATTATATTGCATTGCATGTATATAAATATAATTTATGTATTGCCTTCCTTCTGGGGGCACCTGACATCTGGGGCAAGAAAGACTGAAGAACATGGAGTTGGCTGTGTCTTATATACCCCTGCCTCACTGACGTCAGGAGAGAAAGCGACAACAACCGATGCCGGACCTAGACTTTGGAATTCGGCCGACCGAGGACCCGCCTGACGGCAGAAAACCCATCTGTGATTACTGCAGCTGTATTAGCACTCGAACATCTACATTTATGGTAGGTACAAAACTGTACTTTTATATGTCCAGCAGACATGTATGTGAAATGGGCAGCTATGTATGGGGCGTAATTTTTTTTGTGGGAACAGAGTGCCCTTTTTTTATTTTTTTTTTCAGGTGAGAGTGGAATGTGAGGTACAGGAAGTAGGTATATTTGGGGAGGTAGGTTGGGGAGATTAACAGACAAGACAAACAAGACGCATACAGGGGCGGAGTATGACACGTGGGAGGGTAAACACAATTGATGGGGACGGATGTTTGGATATCGCAAGCCCATGAGCCCACAGATGCAACAGTGGAACTGAGATCCCCACCCATGGACAGTTACCACTGCGCCTTCACAGCCCAGGCCGGGGCTGTGCTGGGGGCTGGATAGGACGAGCAGGCACACCCGTGAGTTGCACCACTCTCGCCTCAATCTGGCGTAGGGGATCAGTCACAGAACGCCTGATCTCACTACGCACCACAGACCGGACCCTATGGAGGGTGAGTGGAGGCTCTCCTCCGGCCACGCTTGCAGAGGGGGGACGAGCCCCATCCCCTGCAGCGCTTCCACCTGAAGGTGGCACAGGGCCACCGGAGGAGGAGGTCCCGGCCTGGGCACTGGTGCCAGGTGCACTCGCCAGCTGAGGTGGGAGAGGTGGGTCCGCTGGAACCCGCCTTCCCTGTTGTCCTATGTTTAGCAGTATTTTATGGTATTTTGGGTTAGTAACAAACAACACCATTCAAAACTAATTGTAACAGCATGCATCAGTATTCCCATTAACCAAACACACATGAATTCCAAACATTAAGCAGCAAGCATAACACATGCATATTTAGAACAACAGTGGACATTCCAACAGCATGCAGGGTTGATTGGTGGCAACAGGCCATCAGATTTGGATATGTGAACAGGGCACATGCATCAACGTACATGCAGATATGTATAAACCAACAGGACAAATGTCCATGGGAATTAATTGTGAATGCACATACCCAGTTTGGTGTGGAATGGCATAATTTGTGAAAATAGGGTAGGGTGGAGAAATATTACATTAACAACTTAAACTACTTATACATATACTGTACATTCCTAGTAGATGCAGCTATATATCCCCTACATGTATTAGTACAGTTTCCTGTATGTAACCTTAGGAATGTTCGTGATGGGGATGTTACTGCTTCATTAATATACATTCCATTTTTATTCATATATGTTCATATCTGGCTGTGTTCAGGTAAAGCATCCTGCTACATTTGATTTATATGGGTCTAGACAACTGTGGATGTTCAGCATTTCATACAACCATACTATCTCCATAATGCAAGGGTACAGCAACATATCCAAATTGTGGGACGGACACAGTCCAGGTTCTGTACTTTATTAAAGACATTTCACTCTTTGGTTGTGGCTGTCTCATTCATTTCATTATGTAGTGAATGCAGTATACCTTTATTCCAGACTTATTACAGCTTTCTTGGTAGCTTCAAACTCTATTTCTCACACTCTCTCACTTATTTTATATTTACATTTCAGGATAGTACTTAATTCTAGGCTTTATTAACATTTATTACTGGGTTACAACAATCCTTTCCAGTTGACTCACTTATTTCATATGGCAGAATTTACAAGGATGTATTCGACAGTTGTCTATCCTTTGTTGATTGATTACAACACTCATTTTCAGGCTGAAGCAGTTATCTGATAATACAATACAGGTGGAAACTCTATCTATTTGAGACTTGTTTAATCTCGATTACTGGATTGCAATACTCTTTTCCAGGCTGCATCACTTATCTAATCTTACAATACTAGCAGAATCTTTCTTCTAGGCTTATTTCACCTTTATTACTGGGTTACAGCACTGAACTCTTTTACAAGCTGTCCCACTTATATTCTATAACAATACCAGCAGAATTTTTACTAACCTGCCTGGTGGCGCAACCTCGCCAGCCTATCAGCGTAGGCTTGCCGATTCGCGGAACGAACACCTGCAGCTGTAATATAAATGAAGGAATATTGTAACATACCTATCCATACTATAGGCTAGGATAGCATTTCTTACATACTTAATTACATGGATACTTACTCAGAAGTGGGGCTTTGGGCATTTGGTGGGCTTCCTGGATCCATCGGTTCAGTTGGTCCTCCTTTCGTCGCTTCAGGTCCGCATGGTGGTGATGGACCTGTTCACCAGTCCTCGGAATACCTGTGGCACTGGTGAGATCATGTGCCAACCGGTTCCACGCCTCTGCCTTATACGCTCCCCATTGAACCTGGCCCTGCATGAGTTGCGCTTCATGATCATGGACTAGGAGCCAAACCATATATTTTGACTCCTCAACACCCCACCTGTCCTGCACCTGCCATCCTGACTGCAAATGGGTACCACAATCAGTTATGGTGTGTATTCCCGCCTATGGGGCTTATATATGCCGGTTTTCCCGCACTTATCTGTGATTGGCCATTTTGGATATTTCTCTGCTTACAGCAAACCTGCTTTGTCATGGTTATATTTTCATTCATTCCTATATGTATGGTAATACTGTATTTCTCAGTACAACTGTCATGGTTTAGTGGTTCAGTACTTTGACTATGGTGCACAGTATCCCGGGTTCGATCCTTGCCATTGCTTTTTTATTTTACTACTGTCTAGACAGGCTAGTAGATGTGTCTGTGTAAAGGCGACTTTGCTACAGCTTGCCCAACTTTGCCCGACGGTAAGCTGGTTGGCGCGCTGCGCAGCTCCGCGCAAACGACTTACGCTGGGTAACGCGTTATTTAGCCATATGCACTCATATTAAGCTGGGTAAAGCACTGCCCAGCTATGGGCACTCATATTAAGCTTGTTAAGCGCTGCTCAGCTACGGGCACTCGTATTAAGCTTGTTAAAGCGCTGCTCAGCTACGGGCACTCATACTAAGCTTGTTAAAGCGCTGCTAAGCTACAGGCAATTATGATCCTTTTTATATATACTTAATATAGGTTTTGTTTAGAAATACATGGGCCATTTCATTACATTTTACTTAAATTAAATTTATATATATCGGGGAATTGTTTCATACTTATTTAAAGAAAAATGGAGGGGGATGTTGTGGGACTCGAACAGCGACTACCTATTCTTTGGGTGACGTCTCTACAGCTACGCTATTGCTACTTTGCTTAATTTGCATATGTAGATCTTATATGCTTTTCAATGTCATATCTGCTAACTGTGGTTGAGCAAAGGGCATACCCGCGCAAACGAGCGCAAATGCGGGCAAACATTTTGGAAATTATAAAAAAAAAGGAAACTGCTATTTTTACATTTTACATATTTTCAGTAGGGTTTAGACTGTGGGGATGTGTGGTGTTGTTCCTTGACATTTCAGCGGACTCGCTCGTGGGTGTTTACTTTCAGGACTCTGACTCTTCTGGAGGCGTGTCCTTTTGCTGTACTCGGCAATCGGACACGCCCCCTACTTTCCTACACGGACCGTGTTAGACTTGGGTATGATTCAGCATGCCCTCATGAATATGCATGGCATGCTGACATCATACCGTTCAACTGCAGCCTCCGAGTAAGACATATTAAGTCTTACAAGGAGGTTTTGTGAATCCAGCCCATTGTTTAAAATGCCTAATATTGGCAGGGTGGTTAGCATCTGTGAGAATGATGTAGAAGGTATAGATGTTTGGATGTATACTACTGCAGACCCTGTTATGCTAGTGTTATGCATACCGGCAGTGTTTAACTCACTGATGCAATGACTTTAATTTTTTGCGTTGTCCGTAGTTATTGTGTTGAAAGTTTGGGAGTGTGGTTAGGGCCTGTGAGAATGTTGCAGTGTTCCAATGTTTGCTTGGAATTTTTTTTTATGTGGGTCATGTACTATATAAGCACATTTGTCTTTATTTTTGTTTTCACTTCATCCACAGTTATTGTGCCAAGATTTTGGGAGGGGGTTGTGAGAATTCTGCAGAGTGTACTGATGTCTTAATGCATACTAATGCAAGCGCTGTTCTGCTATTTAACTTTATAGTAATGTTTCAAGCTATCCCTGAAGTTACTCCTTGTTCTGCAGTTTTTGGTTGTTTGAATTATGCTGAGAGGTTAGGAGGTTGATGGGGCCTGCAAGACTGTTCAGTGTCCAGATGTTTTTGTTTTTTTCTTCCACAAAAATGTGGTATCATACAATACATGCTGATGCAAAAGCTTATTCTAGCATCATTATTAGTCTGTAAGTCTAGTATTTTAAATCAGTACTGTGATGCCCTTGACTTGTGGTAGTTCTGCTTCATCCAGACTTATGGCAGTGTTTAAAACTCCCGTGTTATGCCTATATTCTGTTTGGCTTGCCTAGAATTGTTAACTTGATATATGAAGAGAGGGGTAGGTCTGCTAGCATGCTATGTTGCACAATGTTTAAATGTTTGCCTGGTAATTTTAGTCTGTTCCTCATCAAAAAATGTAGGTTTGTGCAATGCATGCTCCTGTGAAGTCTGTTCTAGTTAAGAACATTCCCTAATTATGGCTTTGTCTCATTTTTCCAGTTTACTTTGCTAGTGTTATTTTGTTGCGACATTGGGGGGGGGGGGTGGCTGTGAGAATTCTGCAGAATGTACTGTTTTACTGCATGCTAACACAAGCCCTGCTTTTCCAATATCTTTAAGGTTCTCATAGCAGTGTTTGAAACTGTTCGTGTGCATTTTTTTTGCAATTTTTGGCATTGTCTGCTGGAATTATTGGGAGGTCGGGGGTAGATGCTGGGGGAATGTTGTTGTAGGTTGCCAGATATTTGATCTGTTCTTGCTCACAAAATGATTGCATAGCACAATGCTGAGGGCTGAAGCTACTAGCAAAAACAGATCATGTTTCATGTCCTCCACATAATGTATGCTACATTCCCTGGCTTTATGCTTTTGTCCACAGTTCCTGTGCAAAGGGGGGTTTGTGGGAATGTCTGTCTCCTGATGTTTGGCACTTCTACGTCCCTCACAAATGAGGTTTTCTAGCAAGTCCATGATTTTACTCCTTTGTTCTAACAATGATTTTGGTTCAAGTGTGTGCCAAGAGATTGAGAGGTAGTGGGCAGGTGTATGAAAATGTACGTGTTATGCAGTGCCTGTCAGAGTGACACTGCATTCCTGAATTTTGGCTTATTTGTGACAAACTTAGGAATAGTTTTTGGAAATGTCTTTTTTGCTCCATAACCATTTTCTTACCTCATAGTTTGGTGTTTCCCCTTAAAACTTGTGACTTTAGCCTGTTCCAGAAAGCTTGTAATAGCAATATTTTGCATGGTTCGAGGCCTCTTCACATGTTTGGGGGGTGAAAGGGAGAGAATTATGTAGAAAAAGCTGAGGTTCACCTCCAGTGTTTGGTATTTAACTTAGAACTAACTTGAGCCTTTCTCATTTATTTTGACTACTGGTCAGTCATTCTTGAGTATTTGTGCCTGCAGTGCAATAGTGAGTATTTTGTAATGCAATTCAATTGCGCCTATTGCCTACATTAATTTTTGCCTACTGGTTACTGTTACTCAGCAGTTCTTCAGCCTACAGTACAATACTGCGTACTGTATAGCTTGTGTTTATGAACACCATTGCTCATTCTTTTGTGCCTGCAGTCATACTAAAGTGACTTTTTGGAACCTAGTCCATTTTTCTGGTTTATATGCTTGCACTGCAGTTTGCCTCCTGGTCCTCGTTTCTCCATTTCTGCCTACAGTGTAAGATGGAGTGAACTTGATGACTTGTTGGGTGTGTATTGCATTATGGAGTGTGTAGCTCTTGGTGTGGCAGCTTCAGTTTTTGTTTAACTGGCATGCATTTTGCAGTGGTCCTGTCAAGATGCAGTGCTAACTAGTTACAGACCATATGTTTGGGGTTATTTCCTTGTATTATGACTTTTTGTAGAAGTAGTGCAATACAGTAGAGGATGCTTGGAGAGTAAAGCACAGTAGTGACAGTGATTGTATTATGTAAGCAGAGGAGGCAAGTGTCAGTGTGTTAAGGGAAAGGTTGTAGGTTTGTAGCTTGCGCCTACAGTTAAGATACTTATTGTTTACACTGGTTGGCTAGTTTGAGTTTGTATTTTACGTGGCAATGGCCAGGTCAAAGTTGACGGTTTACCTCAGTGAGTCCATTTAAGTAAATCTGATGAGTAACATTTCACTGTTTTCATGGGAGGAATTTCTGTATAAACTGGAAAGTACCATCCTCAGAATGTGTTCAGAATGCTAACATTTGTCATTATGCAGTCTGGGTAGGTCAAAGAAAGTCACATAACATGTACCTGAAGTGTAGGGCTTTTTACTAACAGTATGACAAAAGGACCCAATGTCTGCATGTGTAGTAATTCTGCTTTACTTCCATTCCCAGTTAGAGATGAAGTGTATATATTCGTCAGGAGCAGCCAAAAGAAAGCTTCAGCAGCAGAAGAATGAGGTTGCAAAGAGACAGGGTTCCATTATAAAATATTTATGTGGGTCAGAGAGGGGAGATTCAGGAAAGTCTGCCTTCAGGACAACACAATGATTCTGCATTACAGCCCTCCCCACTGTGAGGCCAGCATCCTTGCGATAGAAAGTGACCACTCTGTTGCGCCTGCACCACAGGCTGCATCCTGTGAACCTCAGCCATTACCATGGCCAAAAGTATCTCACCAAATGCGGATTCAACTTTAGAGGTGTTGCCTGGATCACCAGAGTTTAACACAGAAGGAGCCTATGCCTCTCTAACGACAGATGTGGCTTATGACTTGCAGGTAGTGTCTGGTATATCTTTTGAGGATCTAGGAACGTGGCCAAACTTGATAAGGGATGAGTTATGGGTAGCTGCCATTCAGCATGGACCTGTGCAGGTGGTGTTGCCACAGTTCTCAGTCAATGAACAGAAAAGATTTACATCAGAGAACTATTTCCATGTGCTGCCTAATGGGGAGAGAGCAAAACGTACTTGGTTGACATATTCAGTCTCAAAGGATGCACTGTTGTGCTTTGCATGCAAATTGTTTGGACATTCTAACCATCTTCTCAGGTCAGGTGGTTACAGAGCATGGAGGGAGATGTCCAAAGCTTTACACAGCCATCACTGACCACCAGAGCATACAGCATGCATGCTGAAATGGTAGGAACTGGACAATAGAGTAAAGAGTAGGCAGACAATGGATGATAAGAGACAAGCAGAGGTCGAAAAGGAGATAACTCACGGGTGTGGTGTGTTAGAACGCATTATAGCTATTGTCCAATACTTGGCAGAATGGAACGTGGTGTTCTGTGGTACAAGTGATGCCCTGTACACCTATGGCAATGGCACATTCTTAGGACAAGTGCAACGTTTGTCTCAGTTTGATTCTGTTAAGGCTAAACATTTGCGTCATATTAGGAGTAAAGAAGTAATGGATCACTATCTTGGGAAGGATATACAGAATGAAATTATCTGCCTGATTGCAAATGCTATTTTAATGACCACTGCAGGGAAGGTGATGAATGCTAGGTATTTTTCTGGAATTCTTAATTGCCCACCAGACATCAGCAATCAAGAGCAAATGACTGTAGTAGTTAGGTATGTGGATATTTCAAGGCCAGCAGCCACAGCTGAGAAACACTTTCTGGGATTTGTGCCTGTGAATGATACAACTGGAGCAGGACTTACAGAAGCACTTCTTCAGACTCTGCAAAATAATCAACTGGACATTAACGACGGTCGAGGACAAGGGTACGACAATGGCAGCAACATGATGGGGAAACAAGCTAGAGTGCAGGCCCAGATGAAGCAGATGAATTCAAGGGCTTTTTATGTGCCATGTGCCTGCCATAATTTAAATCTTATAGTTAGTGATGGAGCACATTCATCATAACAGGCAGTGTCATTCTTTGGATGTCTGCAGAACATTTACTACTCTCTTCAGCATCAACGAGCCGATGGCAGATCTTGAAACAGCACATAAACATCACTTTGAAGCCATTATTGGAGACTCGCTGGGAATGTAGGACAGACTGTGTCAAGGCAGTAAGATTTCGGTTGAGGGGAGTCATGGAACCATTACAGGAGATAAGTGAAGCTGTAAGTGCAATTGATGCTGCAACATATCAACAAGCAAGGGGACTGTGCTCAGAAAGTATGTCATACCAATTCATTATAAGTTTAGTGGTTTAGTATGATATACTGGCAGAGGTAAATCGTGCAAGCAAAGTTCTGCAGAGTCCATCGGTTGATGTTTCTACGTGTCAAAGTGCTGGCTGGTATCAACTGTGGACCTCCTGAAGATTTACAGAGAGATAGACTTTCAACATGGCATGGGTGAAGCCTCCAAGGTAGCAGAAGAACTGGATGCTGGCACCACATTTCAAGAAAAGAGGCAGAGGAAAGTAAAGCATTTCTTTAACTATGAACCTATTAGTCTAGCACTTTACCAGACTTCATGTAGTAACTATTGTAGCACACAAGTGCTACCAGCAGTAAACGTTCTACAAGGAAACAGTTCTAGTACTTATTATCAATGTCCACCCCACCAGGCATGACAGGTCAGATGTTCTTCTTGTTTCACTGTTGCAGTTATCACATTTGGGTTATCTGCTTGCAGTAGCCCTCAGCCGGCCTGATTATCAAAGTCTTGGGTCCTGCGTTGATTGCTGTCTCATCTACTGTGACATCATGTAGTCAGGGGTATAAAGCATGCAGCCAATGCCATTACATCTGTCTTTCTTGCCATGCAGTGCCCGAAGCAGAAGCAGTTTGCAAGTGCCGGTCGGCCGACTCCTGAAATTTTCGTTTTCGAGTTTAACGACCGAAGTCTTCCAACTAAAGCTAAGTACCTCGTTGGGGAAACTTTTTCTTGCTCTTTACTGATGTTAGTAAAAGTTAATAACTGCATTTCTTATGTAAAGCAAATACCTCATAAAAATTTTAATTCACACTGTATTCCTTGCCTAGGCCCTGACCACGAAGTACCTCGCTGTCGGTTTTGTGCCTAATTTAACCAACGAACTATCCGTTGTTGGTATATTTACACTTCTAAATATTTTGGTTCTCGGTTCAATTATCCAGATATGTCTTTGGTAAGCCATCCGACTACCGACATTCCGAAAAAACGCAAAGATAAAGATAGACAGGCCGCCTAGGTCCAAAGCTGCTGACGACACTTCTCCTAAGCCAGTCGCCAGTTCGCCAGTACTCAGTGAGGTGCTTTCGCAGCTCCTGATACCTGCTACTTCAGATTTGCAGGCCTCTACTGAGACCCATTCGGAGTCCGGTATGCTGTGAGATGCTTCAACTGTGGAACCTCCAGATGTCTCTACCTTGGCTGGGTCCGAAGCAGCTGTGCAGGTACCGGCTTCTGAGGGTGTATTCAGGCCTACTGACTTGCATATTAAATCAATGCCACCTTTTTCTTTAAGGCCTAAAACTCGAACCATGCCTAGAAAACTGACGCCCAAACCATATGCTCAGGCTTCTATGCCTAAAAAACAAATGATAAGAATAGCTGAAGACCTTATTACTTTAATCAGGGGAAGCCAACCATCCCCATCTAAGAGACCTAGGACTGAATTTGCTTATGATTCTTCTGACCAGGATTTGAAATTTCTGTTTCTTCTGATGACCAGGATTTACCCTTATCTACTTATGATGATTCTAATGCAGAGGACTCTATTCCCTCTGCTTCCCCTCCAGAGGATTTCTCTTTTGGTGAAACCTTGCATACTCTTTGGGAGCATTTCCGCTGGGAAAGCCAGGATTACTCTGATTCAAAAAAGAGGCTTAGGGATTTATAACTCCTGCCTCAACACAGGACTTTAGCTATCCCTCCTGTACTATACATTGATGATGATGCCTTTTCAGAATCTTGTTTGGCCCCTGATTCTTTACCTCCTGCTCCCAGAAAACCTGATGGATATTACAGGGTTCCTCACTCTCACAAGTTCCTTTTTAAAAAATTTACTGCGGATCCTGAGACTATTTCACAGTGACCCAAGGCATTAAGGCTACTACTGCCAAAAGTCCTACTCCTTCTGATAGAGACTCCAGGGCGCTGGATAGGTGGGGTAAGAAGGTATACACTTCTGCAACCTTGGCCATTAAGGCCTTAAACTGTCAGTTTCAGCTGTCAATTTCATATGTTAAAGTATCAGCAACATATTATTGGATTGCTTAAACAGAAAATGATGTTGATTCCTGGCTGTGCTGAAAATAAAGATTTGCAGGATTTAATGCATTCTGCTGAACAGGTTGGAAAACATACTTTGCAATGTGGTTTTGATTCATTAGAGGCCTCTTGCAGGGCTGCTGTCGCTTACTACTCCCCCCTATGGTAAGCTGTCTCAATGACTTGACTTTAAAACTTCCAAGTACTTCTCAACTAACTGCTCCTTTAGGGGGAAAGATTGCTCTGCAGTCCAAAAATTGGGAACTCATTACCCAGGACAAATGGGTTTTAAATATAGTTTCCCAAGGATACAGATTTCACTTCCACACGTTAACAACCCCAAACTGTTGGCCAGATCTACCCCCAAATCAGTGGGCAGAGGCTCAAAAGCAAGTACTCTCTCTCTGAAGCATAAAGGCTATTCAAACTGTACCAGAAGAGGAAAAGGGACAAGGTTTCTACTCAAGACTCTTCCTGGTACCCAGAAAAGACAATTCATGGCATTCTATCCTGGACCTCTCTATCTTAAACACTTTTTTGGTGATTCCAAAATTCAAGATGCTAACTCTTCACCAGTAGCTTCCTATGCTAGGCAAAGATGCCTGGTTGGCAACACTGGATTTAAAGGAAGCCTACCTGCACATCCCAATCAAGGAATCTTGCAGAAGATACCTATGCTTCAAAGCAGGCTACATTCACTATCAGTTCTCTGCACTGCCCTTTGGCTTATCTACTGCGCCCAGGGTATTCACAAAGTGCCTAGCTCCAGTCATTGCATTTTGCAGGCAAAGAAAAATTCAAATATACCCATACCTGGATGATTGTCTAATTCAAGTAGAAAGCCAGGACATACTTTTGAATCATCTGACATTTGTACAAAAGGTGCTAACTTGTCTGGGGTGCACCATAAACGAAAAGAAGCACATCTGGTACCCTGTCAACAAATTGTATTCCTGGAAGCAAGCTTGAACACAACTTCCCAGATGGCTTTCCTCACGCCAGGGAAACAAATTAATTTGACAACTTACTTCAAACTAATGGCCACAAAGAACCTGCTATCTGCAAGACAAGTACGACAAGCCTTGGGGTTCATGGCCTCCTGCATTCTACTAATTCCATATGCAAGACTGCATATGAGGAATCTGCACTGATATCTAACAAGCCTATGGTGTCAACATTCTCAGGATCTAGAAGCAATGATTCCTATCATACCTTGCCAACGGCTAGAATTCCTTTGGTGGGCAGAGGCCTGCCACCTAAACAAGAGACTGCCATTCACTCTACCTCCTGCCGCCCAAACCTTAACAACGGATGCATCAGACTATGCATGGGGGGGCTCACCTGGCAGGGAAGTGCATTCAGGGCAAATGGAGCCCAAGTCAAATGCACCTGCATATCAATCAAAAAGAAATGTTAGCTGTACAGAACGCACTGACAGCCTTCAAGGACCACATTCTTCCAGGACAATTAATGGTAAAGACGGACAACACCACTGTTATGTCATACATAAACAAGCAGGGGGGTACCCATTCTTACCCCCTCTGCAGACTAGCCATGGCTCTGTGGAACACAGCCTTTGAGCTACCAAGTGTATCTACAGGCTCAATTCCTGCCAGGAAAACTAAATACACTGGCAGACGGACTAAGCAGAAATCTCATAGACCCACACAAGTGGAAACTGGAACCAAAGACTTTCAACATGTTGATAAAAAAATGGGGGAGCCCAGATAGAAACCTGTTTGCCTCTCCCCAGAACTACCAATTGGACAAATTCTGCACAAGGACTCCCTACAAACTAGCTTGGAAAGTGGATGCTTTGTCCTTCAGCTGGAAAAATCTATCAGTTTATGCCTTTCCCCCTCTGCCTCTCCTCTCCAAAGTACTACTAAAGATCAAATAGGACAAACCAAGGACGATACTGATTGCACCAGACTGGCCACGCCAACACTGGTACCCCCTCTTGCGCAGTGTGTCACTGCTTGCTCCATGGCACCTGCCTCAGACCCTTACCCTGCTGTCTCAGCAGGACAGCCATATTATGCACCCTCAGCTTCAAACCCTGAACCTGGCAGCCTGGCTAATTATCTAATTTCTCCGTTACCATCCCTCAGTAAACAAGTGTTGGATGTCATTTTGGAGGCAAGGAAGCCTAGTACTAGAAAATCTTATGCTGAAAAATGGAAAAGATTCTGTGCCTGGAACCAAACTCAAGGGATGGCCACAGCAGCGCCCAATTTACCTCAGATTCATCAATACTTAACTGAGATGCTTCACAAGGGCCTTTCTTTTTCCTCCATCAAAGTTAATGCCTCAGCCATTTCAGCTCATTACAACACAGAACCACACCTCTTTTCTCATCCACGGCTCAAGCAGTTCCACAGAGGGGCCAAAAACTTAAGACCACCCAGGAGAGCCCCAACTCCAGCCTGGGACCTTAACTTTGTATTGGAAAAACTCACTCTTCCTCCTTTTGAGCCAGCTGCAAGTGCAGAGTTGAAATTCCTTTCTTGGAAAACAGCCTTCCTTTTAGCAATCACTTCAGCAAGAAGAGTATCTGAATTACAGGCCCTTATGGCAGTGAAGCCTTTCATCATCTTTCATGAGGACAGGGTGTCCCTGAAGCCCAGTCCCTCCTTTATGCCCAAGGTGGTTTCCAGTGTGGCTCTTAATCAGTCCATTCATTTGCCAACCTTCTTTTTTAATCCACAGAACAAAGGGGAGCGCATCCTGTACTCCTTAGATGTGCACAGAGAACTTAAGATTTTACTTGGACAGGAGTAAACCTCAAAGGAAATCTGAACTGCTGGTGGTTTTTGCTGCAGGGGCAGAGGGGAAGGCTATTTCAAAGCAAACCATTTCTAAGTGGATAGGTCATTGCATTCATTTCTGCTATAAAAAACATGGAAAACCTATCCCACAGGGGATTAGACCCCATTCAACCAGGGCTGCATCTACCTCCACTGCCTTTCTCAGAGATGTCCCTACCAGGGACATCCTAGAAGCTGCTACCTGGAGTTCTCTCCATACTTTCACCAAGCATTACCATTTGCCTATTTTCTCTAAATCCAGAGCTGGCTTTGCCACTGCAGTCTTGCAGGGCCTTATTGCTGGTCCTAAGGCTATATAAGTTCCTCCTCCCATCCTTAGCTTTGGGAATCTACCCAAATGTGATGATTGCAACAGTGAAACACGAAGAACATATTACAGTTGTGTACACTTACCATAAATGTAGATGTTTGAGTGTATTCACTGTTGCAGTCCTGGTTACCTTCCCTGCAGCCCCTGACCTCTTTTGGCTATACCTCTACTCTCCTTTACTATGCTTAAAAGCTTTTTTGGTGTATTTGCTTTTTTGTTGGAGGTATACCATTGTGTGTGTGTGTGTGTGTGTGTGTGTGTGTGTGTGTGTGTGTGTGTGTGTGTGTATATATATATATATATATATATATATATATATATATATATATATTTAATTAATTGCTTCCCATTAAGGGGGCACTGGACATCTGGGACAAGAAAAACTGATGTAATGGTGTCGGCTGCATGCTTTATACCCCTGACTACCTGACATCACGGAAGATGAGACAGCAGCTGACACAGGACCCAAGGCTTTGATAATCAGGCCAACTGAGGGCTATTGCAAGCAGATAACCCAAATGTAATGACTGCAACAGTTAATACACTCGAACATCTACATTTATGGTAAGTGTACACAACTGTAATTTCCCTGTTCTTTCTCGTATTAACCTGGTGAACCTGGGCATCCTGAGGCAATGTAGCAACTGCCTCATGTACACCGACAACCCTCTCCTCTTACCTTCCAACACTCA
Source organism: Protopterus annectens (assembly GCF_019279795.1). Classification (NCBI taxonomy): domain Eukaryota; kingdom Metazoa; phylum Chordata; order Ceratodontiformes; family Protopteridae; genus Protopterus; species Protopterus annectens. Next base: position 35,840,940 of record NC_056728.1, on the reverse strand, counting down.
GACTTGCAAGAGATGCACTTATATGTCCAAACTGGAAGCCATGCACTCTCCAGCCAAGACCAGAATAGCTGGTCAAGAGGAGAAGGTCAACACTTGCACCATACCACATGGAACACATAGCCCTCCAGAACACACACCAGCACTGCCTTCACATAAAAACACAAACCACACACCCACCTTCGTGGAGGCTCTCAATAAAAATCTACCCAAGCAGCAGAGACCTACAAGGCAGAAACGCACTCGACTACCACAACACTAATCAAGAGACACATAACTCTCCTAAACAGTGTGCCACTCAACCAAATCCCCTAAGGCAAAACAGCATGCCCAACACACTAGTCATAGGTGACTTGATAGTAAGGCACACTGATCTCCCACTCACTAGGTTGAATAAGGAGAAGGTAACAGTCAGCTGCCTCTCAGGTGCCAGGATCAGACACTTAACGCATGCACTCAGGTCACACAACAACAGGTACAAATATGACTCTGTCATTGTACATGTGGGTGTGAATGACCTGAGGCATACCTCCCTGGACTACATGAAAAGTGACATGGAGGAGCTCTCGGATTATGTAGCCCAGGCGGGTATGACCCTAGCCCTGAGCAGTATCCTACCATCACCCAGAATGATACCACAGTACAAGCAGAAAATGATTGATTTCAACAATTGGCTAAGTTTCTGGTGTTATTCTAAGGGTATCCAGTATCTGTCTGCCTGGGATAACATGATTGACAGACCTTGATGCTTTGCCAGAGATGGCCTTTATCTGTCACCCCTGGGCTTTCGGATACTGGCCAAGGCTCTTGCCACCACTGTAGTGCCTTTTTTAGGCAGTGTTCCAAAGACCAAATTGCCACCGTAACAGCTACAAACAAATGCAATCTGAGGGTCATGTTGCTCAACGATAGAAGTCTAAATTTCAAAATGCACTCACTTGAGGCACTCCTTAAAATGGAGCATATCGACATTTGTGCTGTAACAGAGACCTTGTTCAAGGCAGCAGAAAGCACTCCTGCACTACCAGGCTATAACTCATTCCACACCTTTCAGCCCCAGAACTTAGACCGAAGCTCCAAAGGTGGTGGTGTTTCCATATTCATAAAGGATGAGCACACCTCCAGACTGGTAGCCCAGCATAACACATCAGAGATACTTCAGGTGCAGCTAACATTGGGTAAGACAGCGATTCAGCTCGTAGCCTGCTATAAGTCGCCAACCATGTCCCTGGACTCGCACTCCACATTCCTAAGCAGCCTGGTGAATATTAAGGTCCAACCTAACACTCTCTTACTAGGCGACTTCAACTACCCCTCCATTAACTGAGTAAACTACTCATGTACCAATACACTTGCCCAATGTTTCATGGAGTTCATTAATTCCAGTGCCCTGGATCAGCTCGTTCTTACCTCCACTAGAGGTAGCAACATCCTTGACCTGCTCATTACTAACATGGGCAATCGTTGCTCTACACCAGTAGTCAGCTCCTCCCTGGTTAGATCCGACCACAAACTAATCACCTTGGAAATCCACCTCCCACCCCCACCCCCAGCAAATCTAGCCACCATGAAAAACTTCTCCAAAGCTAATTTTGGGAGCCTAAAAACAGAGGTGGCTAACTTCACGGCACCCATGCAAATGGAGAATAGTTGCATAACTGCAGAATCGTACACAAATGCACTGCATGAACATGTACACAAATGCATGGATCTCGCCATACCCAATAGAACCAAGACACTCTCCTCCAAAAAAAGGAAGCCAGTCTGGTGGTCCCCTGCCACTAACAAACTCTACAACAGAAGGAGGAAACTGATGATTAATAAGGTGAAGTCCCAAGACTGGAAAAACTCCCTTATCTGCCTCAGCAAAAAGTTGAGATCCCTCATCAAATCCTCTAAAATTAGGTATGAAAACAGAATTGCAGCAGATAGTAAAGACAGGCACAAGGCCTTCTATAGTTATGTAATGAATCTCCATGCCAGTACCCAGATTTGCTCTGAGCTACTGCACAATGGTACTTCCTATACCAAGCCAACAGATATTGCCAGTATACTGGCCGACAGATTCAGTGCCAACTTTACCCCCCCCCCAAAGGACCTATCACAATGCCAGTAGATTGCCAGGCACCCAGTATCACTGCTGCACAGGTTAAAACAGCAGTGTCCAAGGCGAAGAATACAGCTTCTATGGGACCTGACAGTATCCCTGGTTGTGTTCTACATGAACTACAGAGTGAACTGGCACCTCACCTATGTGCCCTGTTCACTCACAGCCTCACCTCAGGCTTTGTCCTTGCCGAATGGTGCACTGCTACTGTCATTCCTCCCCACAACGGAAGAGCGATAACAGACCCTGGGAACAATCGCCCCATTAGCCTGATGACTCTGATATGCAAAGCTAAGGAGTGCATCATCATGGACCTAATAAACAAGGATATAGGGAATCTCCAAACTCTGGATCCCACACAGTTTGGTTTAGTGAAGGGTAGATCATGCCTGCTCAACTTGGTCGACTTCTTTGAGTCCGTCACCAGAGCTGTGGATGAAGGCAAGGTGGTTCATACAGCCTACCTTGATCTGGCCAAGGCTTTTGATACCATTCCCCACTCAGGAATCCTAGAAAAACTCGCTAAGCTTGGCATCAACCCCTATATCACTAGGTGGGTTGGAAACTGGCTCACAGATAGAATCCATAGTGTGAAAGTAGCTGACTCCAAGTCAGACTGCCGATTAGTCACGAGTGGAGTCCCACAGGGTTCGGTCGTGGGTCCTTTCCTGTTTGGTATCTACTTCTCTGAAGTCCAGGCCAACACAAAGGGAATCTGGCTGACAAAGTTCACAGACACTTGCAAGTTGGGACCTATTAATTCCCCAAGTGATGTTGACATCCTACAGAATGGCCTCACTGTGACCAACGACTGGTGTCAGAATCATGGCCTTAAGCTCAATGCCAAAAAACGTGCCATTATCCCCTTTGGGAAAAACCTGGTTCCCATGAATTACCACATTGATGGTAGACCACTGAACACAGAATATGTTACAAGAGATCTGGGAACACAAGTTGACAGTGTGAAGGCTGGTAGAGATGGGTGAAGGCTGCCAGCCTAGCCAGATAGAATTGTGCAGACAATTCTATCCTTTGTAAATACTGTAAAATGTTGAACTTAAAACAATGTGGTAACATTTCCCTCTGCTGTAAAGAAGGCTAAGTCAAGCATTTCTTGTTGGTCCTTTGAAATTAAAATTACTTTGTCTGTTCCTTTGAAGTTAGAATTTGGAGTCGATGAGTCTGGAGTAAGCATCCTGCCTATTGTTTTAATTTAAGGAATAATTACTAGAATTTACATGTGGAATGTCCTTTATTTCTGTAAGTGTAAAAGAATGTAAATGCAGTTTCTGTCAGCCTGGGAACTCCAGGAAAGTGTAAAAGAGATGATGTAATGATTTATCAGAACTGCAGTTTCAATTTAAACAGTGAGAACCAGAGATTATTAAGCATTTTTGTCTGACTATCCAGCACACATCACTGCCTGTTGCTCTGTGTAAGTTATTTTAGAAGTGTGTTTTCTTGTAGCAATAGCTAGGAATTAAAGTGTAGACTAAGTGTTTTTTTGTGATGTCAGAACTGTACTACTGATTTATTTTAAGTATTTCTGTGTGATCTCTGAACTTTTGACTAGCACTGACTGTGTAGTAGAAAGTATTGTCTTGTGGTTTTAATTATTTATTATTACATATTTTAAAACCTTTTAACTGTGGCTGGTTTTGTGTAGGGATAAGTTAAGCTCTAGAGTACATTGCATATTTATAGAGTTTATTGTCCAAGACACTCCCAATAAGCTTTGACTGTTTAGTCACATCTACCAATTGGATAATATTACACAGTAATAATTGGACACCCTTTTAAGGGCCTTTGAGTAGCTGATTAATATTAGTGGGTGGTGGCAGCTGGTACTACCGTATAGTCTGGGTAAAAAGGGGCACAGCTGGAGAACCTGTGCCAGCCTTCCCCAGACGTGTCTATGTGGTTGTGTAAACTTATCTCAAAGTGTGTGTGTCAGCTACTTGGGCAGGGACACGAAGCACTGTTTGGACAAAGAGGTTGCTGGAGATTTTAGCTTGACCGCTAGGCTGAGATCTGGACCCTATAGCTGTGCCAGTGGGGTGTCTTACTGGGGACCTGGGGAGCAAGGGAGCGACCAGCCCCGGACTGACTGTGATCTCTGTGTGCTCTTAAGGGAAATTGCACTTTACTGTATTTGTTATCCTTTCCTGTCACATGAGGCGCCCTCTCTGGTGTTAGTGGTGAGGATTGAGGCTCCTTGATTGACGGGCCAGGACAAGAGCGTCACAGACAGCAACCTCTGTTTTGATCACCACACTGCCACTGTGGTCAGAAAGTCCTTCTATGTGGTTCATCTCATTACTAAGGGTTTTGCATCCAGGAAGAAAGAGGTCATTGTCTCCCTCTAATCTTCCCTCATTAGGCCAGTCATCAAGTACAGTGCCCCATTTGGCATGTATCTGACTAGACACCTGCAACAACTGGAGAGGCCGCAAAATTACCTCACAAAGAGGATCTTAGGCCTTAAACACTTGTCCTGTATGGACAGACTCAAAAAATTCCAGCTATTCTCTGTCTAGAATCGCCTACTTAGAGGCGATCTCTGCTTGACTTACAAAGCCATGTCTGACCCAGCTCTGTTAGAAATGCTACATCTAAAGAAATCCTAATCCCTCCACATCACACGCTCCAGAGACCTCAACCTCATTGCCACAATTAACAGAACATGCTGGAGGGACAGGTTTATAACCCAGAGACTGCCCATGCTATGGAACAGACTTCCCATACATGTCAAGCAGAGCACCTCGCTGATCCTCTTCAAGAGAAATCTTGATAAGTGGATGGGAAACAGAAAATTCACCCCAGGGATAAAACCAGTGGCTCTACTCGACAGAGACACTGGGAACTAAGGTCAGGTGGCACTATGCCATGGTAATCCTATGGCTAGGCTTGTAAAGGCCCCAGGGCCATTAGCCTAGTACACGCCTATGAACCTATGAAGGAGAAGATGAGACTGTACGGGATACAGTGGCAAAACTACGTGCAGAGTTCTTCAACGTGCTGCTGGACACAACAATCCAATCATTTACCGACTGGTTTGAGCAGCTTTCAGAGTTTGATAAGGCCTTTGGATTTTTATCAAATATAAAAGCCTTGAATGATATTGCAGATGACACATTACTCCAACACTGCAAGGCTTGACTGACAGGATAAGTGGCCACATTGATGATTCTGACCTTTGAATGACTGATGATGAATCATCACTACTGACTATGCTAAATTTCCTCATTCACAACCACTTGCAAGACATATATATATTTATGTATATATATATATATATATATATATATATATATATATGTATATATATATATATATATATATATATATATATATATATATAAATACTTACGTTTCTCTGTGCATTTGTTTGACTGCACCTGTTGGAGTGGCTACTGCAGAACACTGCTTTTCTAAACTGGAACTCATAAAGACGTACCTACGTTCATCATTGAGTCAGGAGAGACTTTCAAGCTTACCTGTGCTCTCAATTGAGCATAAAATGGGACAAAGTGTATCACATGCCAGTCTTATTGAAGACTTTGTCTGGAAGAAAATTCGTAAGATCCCAGTAAAACTAGGTATGTGCTCATATTTCCTTTCCAGTAATCTTTTATAATGCTGTAAGGCAGTAAATTTCAGGTAGCACCTTAGCATGGCTTGGACAGTATGCTGTGTAGTCACTGATTTTTTGCTTACTTCAGCAGGATTGTACCAAGAAGCACAATGAGGATGAAACTAGCAAGATGTTAGGCAAAGGCAGCTAGGAGCAGCAGGATTCAGCGTGAGACCAGGACAGTTGGGTGCAAGCAGGACTCGTCATAAGGTCAGGACAGTTGGGAGCAGCAGGACTTGTCATGAGGGCAGGACATTTGAGAGCAGAAGGACTTGTCGGGAGGCTAGGACAGTTGGGAGTGGAAGGTCTCATCGTGAGGCTAGGACAGAAGTACAGGAGAAACAGATAAAAGTGGCAGTAATCAGAAAAGCTTTGAATCTAACTGCACATTGAAGACAAATGACACTGTAGTGGTATTGACTTCACCTTCATCTGGGTTTGAATCTGCCTGTGTCAGACTCAGTAATCCTCATTGCTCTCTTGTACTTGGTTATGAGTTTGGCTCAGGCTCAGTAATCCCTTTGGCTGTCTTGTGCATTTGTTTGGGTTTGAGTCTGCTTCAGGCTCAGTAATCCCCATGGCTGTCTCTTGTGTCTGTTTGGATTTGAGTCTGCCTCAGACTCTGTAATCCCTATGGCTTTCCCTTATATGTCTTGTGCATCTGTATTCCTTTCCTTGTCTTCCCATAGCTGTGTTGTATACCTCTGCAGTGTGGCTGTACTGTCTTGTGTGATGGGGTCAGTTTATGTAATGCTGCTTGTTTCAATCTTGCCGTATTGCTGTCATCATCTTGTGTTTGGGAGTGGTGTCTCAGTTGTTTTGTGGTAGTGCTGACTTAGTCTTGTGTGGGTTTCTGTTCAGTCTTGTAGTAGTTTTGTCCTGGTTTTGTCTCTCTGTACTGTGTGGGTGGGTGCCTCTGTCCTGTGTGACCGAGTCTCTGTGGGTGTTAATGTTCAGTTTGGTTGTAGTGCTTTCTTTATCATGTCTGGGTGTCTGTCCTGTGTGCAAGAGTCTGTCTTGGTGTGCTTCTGTCCTGTGTGATGGAGTCTGTGTGGGTGTCTGTGTTCAGCCTTGCTGTATTGCTATCTTCATCTTGTCTTGTCTGTGCTGTATGTGGGAGTCAGTGTGGATGTTTTTGCCTGGGAGTCTGTGTGTATACCTCTGTGGGACTGGCTACCTTGATGCGGTACAGAGGTTTGTCATAATGTAACAACATTGCTACTAAATGCCAGTCACAGCTCTCAATCTCATGGCACAAAATCTGGACAAAGCCACAGATAATGGGGGTACAGCCCCAAAGATCAGGACAAATTTTACATATTGGTCTTATAAACTTAAAAAGTTGCTAGAATAAAAGCTGTTACTATTCATTTTCTGAAGGATATGAAGTTAAACTCAAATGCATGTCATTTAATGAATTCAGTCCCCAATGATCTACCACGAAAAATCCAGAAAACTACAAATTTGGAGGAACAGACCAAGAGTCACATCTGGATATTCTGTGAAAATCTGGGCAGTTGAGGAGTATGCAGTCAGTGTCTGCCCCTGTGAGTGGCTACCTTGCTGTGGTACAGGGGTTTGTCATAATGTAACATTGGTACAAAATGCCAGTCAGTGTGTGCATGCACCTGTGAGTGCCTACCTTGCTTTGGTACAGGGGTTTGTCGTAATGTAACATTGGTACTAAATGCCAGTATGTGTACATTGGCACATCAGTTCTTAATGATCTGAATGTAACAACACTATAGTGGTTGTTAAATGGTGCTGGATAAGCTTGACAGGGAATGGGGTGCAATGGCATTGTGCTCACACATTCTCCCGTGTAGGGCCTCCAGTTTGAAGCTTTTTGGGGCCCTCAAAATGCTAGCACTGGCTCTGTTGCCATCCAGAACTTCACAAAACACTGCATGCCAAAAGCTCAGTTGGTGTGGACATGCTGCAGGGGAATCATGTAACTATCCTCCTTCAAGGGCTAACCTGTAACTTTTTGGGACACTGTCTACATGTAATGATTTAGTGTTAGTGACCCTTTCTAAAGAAAGTAGTACACTTGTGTAACATACTAGTCTTTCTTCAGTTGATTGCTGGCATTACAACTCTCTTGTTTTGATTGTGTATGTTGTTGTGTCTTTCGGCTTTTCCCGGTTAGGGGTCGCAACAGCGGAACTCCGGTCCGCTAATGATCAGTAGTTGATTTTTATGTACCGAGTTACCAGCCCTGACTCACAACCTTCAACGATGGTACGCCCATTCACGCATGTCTCCACGCTCTAGCTGAGAATATAATTTTGTTATTTCTGGATGCAACTACACTTTTACATATTTTGTTTGTTGATAACTGTATTGCTTGGTTTTATGACACTGATCGTTTGCCTTCCACAGACAGTTATCTCTGTGACTTTTGGTTTGATGTGTCAGAGACTAAGGAAAGCAGTGTAGAATTTATGTAGTAGCCTCTGGTAACCTTGTGCCATGTATGTCTCAACTTTTGTATACATGAGAGACTTGTGTGGACCTTTGCAGGAGAGCAAAATAGTTTTGGAAAACTGGCCAGGATCAGAGGAAACAGAAGGTAGATAAACCAAATATTAAGTATGCTGTTACTGTGAACTCTCAGAAGACCTGCTCAAATGATAAGTATGTTACACAACAGCACTTGATCTCCGAGAATCTGGTAATTGTATAACATTGTAATCTTGTTAAAATGATGTTTAAAGAATGTTTGATGGGAAAAAAAATGACTGATAAAACAGATGTTACCCTCACTATAATTTACTGTTCAAAGAAACTGAAATACATCCAAAGCATTTTTGGGTAATTACGTATTATCTCGACCACGCAGTCTCGCAATCATATTATTTTTGTTATTGACTCCTTCTTTGCTGCACAGTCTATGCACAGTAGAATAGTCACCAAAACAAAAACCCACATAGCATAATATGGGTCTGTCCTTATTGAATCTGAGCAGTCAGCAAAACAAATGTCTCCGACCCTAATACCTAAGAAAACCTTTGTTCCACACTCGCACCTGGTACTTTCAGAGTTCCTAAATTTTTTAGGTACTTCGCCAAGGCCCTTGTTCATGATCTTTCCCTCCCTCTCATCGCAGCTAAAACTTTTGACAATATTTAAATACATCCAGATTTCTGGCGTAAGCCCTGGTAAACATGTCTGAAACACCACAGACACAGGTGTTGCAACACGATTGTGAGAATGCGTGGTCTTTCAATGAGTTTGCTAAACAATGAACCCAATTACAATTGGGAAACAGACCCTTAAGTACCGACAGGACCAAAGCATCAAAAATAACCCAGTGCAGCATGTCCTGGACCCATTGCTGCAAAGTGGCCCAAAGCAAAAAGAAAAAAACAGCTTGAATGAGAAAAAAAAAAAGCACAAGACCACGCGGGATCTGTACTACCTACAGCTAAACTGAAGGCTGCAGCCCAAGTCAGGCAAAGTTAAAACACATTTCATTCTCCAAAGTGACAAGGAGAGTGCAGAAGGTAAGTACAGTCCTGCCAGCAGGGAAGAAGGAAGGTTACTCAATCACGTTATTTATGTTATTGAGAAAAGGAGTCAATAACATAAATAACGTGACTGTGAGAATGCGTGGTTGCGATAATATGTAAGTACCCATTTTTGCTGTGCCATGTAGTGCAGTGACTACTATTTTATTAATATTAAAGAAGTACTATAGCTATACCTGTGATGTGAGTGAGTGAACAGTAACTACATTCCTATTAATATTGCACAAAGTAGAAAAATGTTTTGTAGTATATGAATTTCCTTACATATAACCTTTCTGATGCATAATGTTTGATGTTGAACACCATGTTTTTTTTTAAATACAGGCAAAATACTCCTTGTCTGTTGTTCTTTTGCGACTGCATTGGAAAACAATCAAGAAATCAGAGTATGGACAAAAGTTATTCAATTAAGAATAAGGAATTTGATGAGTTAAATATTTTGCTGTATATGCTTGCTAAGAAGAACACCTTTGAGTTCTGTGATAACGTTTAGTTAAGTCATAGCCTAGCTGTAGGATGTGGGTAAGAATTAAGAGCGCTTGTCTCACTCATTTTTTTTTTTTCGTTGTTTACCCGCAGTGGTGGTGCTGCGGTAGCGTTGTCGCCTCACAGTAAGACACTGTCCTGTTCGATTCTCAGAGCGTCTTCTGCGTGGAGATATGCGTGAATGGGCGTACCTTCGTTGAAGGTTGTGCGTCAGGGCTGGTAACTCGGCATGTAAAAATCAACTACCAATCAGTAGCGGACCGGAGTTCCGCTGTGGCGACCCCTAGCCGGGAAAAGCCAAAGGACACAACAACAACAACAGGCTGGAGTTTATGGTTGGTACAGAAAGAGTCTGATAACTTCCAAGATGGCTGCATATTGAAAGACTGGTTGATTAGGGCTCCCTCTTTTTGAAAATTGAGAAATTGTTAAAATCCGGAAATAGTATCAATTTGGGTAAAATTCAGTTACTGGCTAGTAATTACACTGTCTGGATGCCAGCAAAGAAGGCATTTGGAGAAAATAAGTGTAAAATGGATCTGAAAAGCTGAAGGAAAAAGTTTGGCTGGGAGGGACTCTGTAGCTGTTCAACAAAAAGTAGTTCTAGTTTCAGCTTTTCTACAGGATATGGCTTCCAGTAATTTAGCAGAAGTGTATCATATGCACTCAGAAATGTTTAAAATAAGCAAAACACTGGAGGAAAATATAAAGTCAAATCAAAAATTCTGGAAAAAGAAGAAGCTTTAAGTAGCTATTCAGATGAGCTAATAAAACTGTAGAAATCAAAGGTGAAAATGAAGGAAAAAGGGTGACTCTGAGGCTTCTTAGGAGAGTGCAGCTAAACAAGTAGGCTAACGTTCCACAGGAAGATTTGTTAATTGAGGCAGTGCATTGTGTGTTTTATTCTGGTCATGAGAAAGCAGAAGAGACCTATGATCTGATGATGTCATTGTCATTCATTCCTCAGTGAATGAGTATCAGATCTGACTTGTCCGCCTTTCTTCCAGTCTCTGGATCGGACTCCTGAGCTCCACCCTTACTACTGCTTTAGATCTTGTTTGCCACTCAAACGGTTCTGATACTGATCACACCCTCTCAAGTTGTGAGATGGCTTTTTTGGAAATATTTGTAAGTAAAGGATAGATTTTTCTTCCTTTAACTATTCCCTCTTACCTAGTTAACTGTATTCCTCCCTTAACTTTCCAGTTTTACTTTAGATAGCTTAGTTTTCAACCTAACTCATATTCTACCCTTCCCTGGTAATTCTCTGTTACCATTGTTGGTAATTTCTCTGCATCTTGTACCCCTTTGTATCAGGGTAGTGGTATAGATACCAGAACTCTTTCCTTCCACTTCCTTTCCCTAAAAAAAAATAAAAAAATAAAACTTTTTTCCTCTTCTACTTTTGGCCTTCTCTTCTTTCACCATGCAGAGAAGGCAACCGGTTTTAAGAAATGCACTTCCTGTGGACACAAGAAGATACCCAATTCTGATGCCCCAGGGAGTCTGTTTATTTTTTAGGTTCTAGTCACCTGAATTCCCTTTGTAAGTTTTGTGAGAGGTTTAATACCAGGGCCGTTAGTGTCAGAAGGAATAAAGTAGTTCCTAAGGGCCTTTTTCCTGCATCAGCTCCTTCTTCCTTTGCTTTGGCATCAGGGGCTGAAACCCCCTCAAAGAAACAGAGATCTTCTTCAGAGCCAAGGGAGCATGAGAAACGTTCTCCTGTCAGTCTTCAAAATCTGCTCTGGTATCAGAGCGGATCTGACCTCATTGGATCAAACTTCTTCTACTCCTAATTCACCTTGACCCAGGAGCCCTCAGTTCTCTTCAGAGTTGATTTCTCCACGGCTTCAATCTCTGTTTTTGCAAGAAATTCCTCAGAGGTTGTCACGTCCTCCTTCCACCTCTTCATTCATCATGTCCTCCCAAAGTCTGTCCAAAGCGGATGTGGATCGGATGATGAGGAAATTTCTCATGGCTCAGATTCAGTTGAGGGTTTTACCATGTCCATCTCCCATTGGATCCGTGAGCCTTCAGCCAGTTTCCAATCCCACCATGTCTCCTCATCCAATCCGACCAGCGATTTCAGAGCCATTGAATGCCACAGCCCTAAGTGTTGAGATGTTGGAGCTGAAGATAGCTTCATCTTCGACGCCGACCATATCTGTGACTTGTTCAGTGCCAAACTCTCTTGTGCAGGATAAGTTATGGAGCCGAAGCATCAGTGTCTGATCCGGGGGGATATCTTCACCTCTGAGAATCTCAGAGCCTTGATGCTGGACAGCTGTGGTCAGACTTCTCCCTTGCAGTAGAGGTCCAAACGGACGGGGGTCAACAGCACCAGCAGTTTCAGCTCTGTTGAGGTTAGCCTCAGGAAATACTCTCAACTCTTACTTCTTCAGAATATAACCCCATTCCCCCTTTGGATCCAGCTTCTGAGCCTCATCTGTGTATTTCACAGGGACAGACGGCTATTATGGTCTTCCAGACAGTTCCAGTCCACAAACTCCCAGTCTCTTCCAGTACCTCTCCAGACCATCCCACTGAGGAGGTTCCCCAAAAGAGGCTATGTAAAAGAAGATACTTAGATTCCCCTCAAGAATCTTGTACAGAAAACACTAATTTTGATGAAAAGGAAGGGTCCTCCAAATCACCACCAGAGGATATCTCCTTTGGTGACATTCTAGAGATCCTTCATCAAAAAGGTGGTTTGTCCTGCGAACCCCCTTCCCACGAGGAGTTGGTATTCCTAGAAGTTTTCGGGACTGGCCCATCTGTGTCTTAGGTCCCCTCCACAGGGGGTGACTTTGTAGAACTTGACTCCCACTGGGCTTGCAAGGCACTGGATACCATAGAACCTATTCCCCATCACCTGGACAAAATTAAAGCTTTACCTAAGAACAGACCATTTTGGAGTAAGGGAATTTCTGTAGATGACATGGTTGTGGTGGCAGCCACCAAAAAGGAGCTAACCAAGCAGAGCTCCTCTATCCATCCCCCTAACAGAGAGTCTAGGACTGTGGACAGGTGTGGAAAGAGGGTCTATGCATCAGCGACCTTTGCATTGCAGTCACTGAATTATTTGTGACATTTTACTAGATTATAGAGAGACTTGATTAAGGAACTCTATACAGATGGACAATATGTCAGTGGTATGGTACATCAACAAACCGGGGGGACCAGGTCCTATCCTCTTTGCTGAGAAGTGGTAAGAGTCTGGCAGTGGGTGATGTCTTCCATCCACTTTCTAATAGCAACCCACATGCTGGGGAAATCCAACGTTCTAGCAGACAAATTCAGCAGAACTATTCTGATACTCACGAGTGGTTTCTCAGTCATGTAGTGGTGGAAGGGATCTTCTACAGATGGAGTCACCTTGCTGTGATCTCTTCTACTCACCCCTCAACAACAAATGCAGTAGTTTTTTTGTCCTAATCCACCTCAAAGGGAGTCACTGAGAGATGCTCTAATCCACATTTGGCCCTGCAATCTCCTTTATGCTTTCCCTGCATACCTCTAATCTGGAATTTAGGAGAGATGAAAGTGATAAAGATCTGGAAGGACTTGTTTAGCAGTATTTTAAAAGTGAGGAAGTACCAGCATATTGCAAGAAAACTTTTGTGGCTGTATTTAACAAAATAGATAAAACTACTTCAGATCTGACTTCATCTAGACTCATTTTGACTTTAAATCATGATTATAAGGTATTTGTCTATACTTACTAAATAGACGGCATACTAAAGTTGATAGCTATGGAGCAGTATGGTGTTGTGGAGGTGAGGCAAATATCTGCAAACATTACTGGAACATTGATGGTGCAGAGGGAAGCAGAGTTTAATAAAACAATGTTGTTGGTTGGTATTGATCCAAAAAAGGCTTTCCATAGAGTCATCTGGGATTTTGAGTGCAGCAGTCGTAGCATTTCCATTCCTTAATATAATACTAGGGTTAAGTAGGAGGATATAAGAATGGCCAGAGGCAAGAGTTAAGATGGAAGGGTTCCTCTGTGACAAGCTGTGTTTAAACAGAGGATATAGGCAGTGATGTTCTTTGCCCACTACTATTTGCTTTATATTTAGACCTGTTTGCAAAGAAAACAAGTTGTTCACAAATTCAAGGTTTAAATTGGTATGGCAAGCAAAAAAAGTTAAGTGTTATTTGCAGATTATATTCTTTTGCCCTTGATAAATCCATAGCAGGACATACTGATGTAGAACATTTTGAAACAGTTTTAAGTGTTTTCATGATGTACAGAATAAAACAAAGGCTGTCGAGGTAAACTATGTACCCATACATAAATTGGTTCAGCAGTACTCATACATATGAGGACATAATATAATGAAGTATTAAGGTCTTTGGATTAAAAAGAATTCTGTTGTGGCAGCTAAGGATATATAGGAATAGATTAAACAGTACTTTTCCGTTATCGGGGCAACATTTGCAATGAGAAGTATGTAGAATCCCTTTGGGCCCAACTAATATTTTCTTGCACTTTATCCCATGCAGGTATCAGTTTATCATATTTCTATAGTATATAAAAGTTTGCATTATTTGTGCTACCGCATATATTTAACAATTTTTCTTAGAAAATACATATTAGTGCAACTCCTTTCATGCCGTCAGTTTTTCAAAGGAATCCTGCAAATATATTGGAAGTGTCCCTGATATGGTGTATTTACCTCTGATTATTTTTTTACTTTGCACTCGATTTAGCACTGATTATTTTTTGACAATTGCCTCAAAGCTATGACGCATTTGATTGGGTTCACCTTACAAACCCGACAGAAAATGTGTCACACGACGTGGAAAAAAATACTATGGGCCAAAACAGGGACACTTTTACAAATGTGCGGTGTAATACGTTCAAGTAGGAAGCTCGCAGCCCAAATACAAGTTGTCATGACAATTTCTTAAGCCGACTTGATATGAATCAGCATTATTTAACATAAGTAAAAAACGTAAACATGAATATTCTCGGTGTGAAACCCGGACAAGAGAACGTGTCTTTTGTAAACTCAGTTCTTCAATATCGTTTGGTAAGGTATGAAACACACATATTTTATATACTTATACAAATGCATATTATTTGTTTATTCTGTAATACCGATTTTTTAAAAAGTATTCAGTCCCCGAGGCCAAAACAGCTGTTGCCCTGTTAACGGAAAAGTACTTATTAAACAAAAAAGAATACTAATACCAAGAAGCTGGAAGCTCTTGATTATGGCTCTGGATAGCAAGATAGATACATGCAGTGAAAATGTTTTAGTCCATTTATTCCTATGTGCAGATCAGGCCAGAGACGTTGTGGGTGATAATAAAGGGTTCAAGGAACTTATTTGGGAGGAAAAGAGTTAAGTGGAATAATTTGACTTTCCCCATAGAACAAGGTTGTTTAGGGTTACCTGATTTGAAGGGACACTTTAGAACTATCCGATTAAGGCTGATAAACTTAACTCAAGCAAAACATTATGTATCAAAGTAGAAGGAAGTGATGATAAAAATGGAGAGGGTCAAGAGGGTGAGAGAGGTAAAGGCTAGGATTATGGATGCAAATCCTTAAGGAGAATAACAATGATACAGAATATTGTATTAATAAAGTTGAATAACATATTGTAAGAAGTAAGCCAGCATGGGAGTGGCAAAAGAAGGTTTTACCAATAGGCATGACTGTAAGTAGGGAAAATAAGCAAGATTGAGTTGGAATTTGCAGGCTTCATGTCACACTAATATAAGATTGCAGCGGTCATCCCTTTGTACAAAGGTGAACCATCAACAGATCCCAGGAAGTACAGACCCGTTAGTTTGACTATTCTCATATGTAAAGCCATGGAAAGAATTACGGAAATGATTAATAGTGATATAGGAAACCTTCTGACACTGGACCCAACCTAGTTTGGTTTCATCAAATGCAAGTCATGCCTAGTAAACCTGGTGAGCTTCTTTGAGGAGGTCACTGAGGCAATGGATGAGGGCAGAATGGTGTATACTGCTTAACTTCACCTAGCTAAGGCATTTGATACAATACCCCACTTAGGCATCGTAAACAAACTCATGGAATTAAGCATAAACCCCCATGTTACTTGCTTGATAACCACCTGTCTCACAGACAGGACCCAGGAAGTTATGATTGGAGAGACCACGTCCAGAAAGAGGCAGGTCACCATTGGCTACTGCAGGGCTCTGTGCTCAGTCCGCTCCTCTTTGCAAACTATTTTTTGGAAGTCAAGGCCAATGTCAAGAGCCTCTGGCTTAAGTTTGCAGATGGTTGCAAGCTGGGAGCAATCGTAGAACCCCACCCCCACCCCACCCCCAAGGTATTAACATCTTACAGGAAGATCTAACAAGACAAATGGCTGATACAAAAGTCACAGCTTAAAAATGAATGCCAAGAAATGCATAATAGTACCTTATGGGAAGTCTGTCACCCGAGAAGATTAAGATTACCTCATTGATAAAACTCCCCTAAAAGTAGGTACAGTAGTCTGGGAGTTGAGAACTTCTGTAGATAGTAACCTGGCCTTTGACCAAGATGTGTCTAAAGTTGTAAAAAAACATTCTCTGTCACTCAACTTACAAGTAAGGGCATGGCTTCTAAATCTAGGGATGTCATTGTGCCACTATACTGAACCATCATCTGACCCATCATTGAGTAAAGCACCCCCTTCAGCATGTATCTGACCAGGTACATGCAACTATTGGAATGCTCACAGAGGTTCTTCTCAAAAAAGAATACTGGGCTTAAACACAATGTCCTGTGCAGATCACCCCAAAGCCCTATCTCTATACTCTTGTTTCCTATAGACTGCTGAGAGTCAGTTTATGCATGGTGTACAAGGTATCCTTGGATCCCACTCTGATGGACCTTTGCATGTCCACAGAATGAACAACACCAGAACTGCTAATTTAAGGATTTAGTTTGTGACTTTAATAGAACATTTTGGAAGGACAGTTACATATCAGAATCCCCATTCTCTGGAATACCCTTCCCAGCCATGTGAAGCAGAGCCTTTCACTAACCCTGTTAAAGCACAAGCTGGACTAGTGGATGGGAAAATGGAAATTCACACCTGGTCTGACACCTAGGTCTCTGGACAAAGGCAGTCATTAAATCATGTCCTAACTAACATACACCCCCTTAAAATAACCTGTAAGGCACAATAACGCATGGAAGACATTTGAGATGTATGACTAGGCTAATAAAGGCCCCAGTGGTCATTGGCCTAGTGTACACCTGTGAACCTATAAATAAAAATGTTTTATCGATCAGTTTCTGTATAGTCAGGCAAGTTGATTTCCCTCCCACTGGGCTGAACAAAAGATAATAGTGAGTTATCTTTCAAGTGCCAGGCTTCTGATATCTTAAGGACCTTTAACACCCTTTCACCTAACAAATATGTCTACAGAATGGTGGTGGTCAGTGTGTGGGTGAGTAATGTGTGATGCAAAACTCTGAGGGTTATGTAGAGAGATATGTCAGAATGCTCCACATACGTCATAATTGCATACATGACTCTGGTTCTGAGTGGAATCCTTTTTCCAGAAATATCTAGCTGCAAAGAAAAGATAATTGATTTTGACAACTGGCTAAGTAGATGTTCTTCGTCTTCCCTTGCTGCAGTCCTGACAATTGGGTATAGTCCGCGTCCCAGTCGGCCCGAATACCAGAGTATAAGGCTGACGTCGGTCATGGCGCCTTAGACTCAGGGTACTAATGCGCATGACCGACGTCATTTCCTCAGTCTTTTTTGCCGCATGGTCCGATGCAGAAGCAGTTTTGCGAGTGCAGGTTGGCGTTCTGAGATTTTCGGAGTTTCAGACCGAATACAGAGTTGGCTAAGTAACCCGTAACATTTTGGTTTTCTTGCCTCAGTATTTAAGCGGATGTCAGAAAAAGTGAATAACTGTATTTCTTGTGGGAAGCAGATACCGCATAAGGATTTTCATACATTGTGTATACCTTGTTTAGGGCCTGAGCACGGCGTTGTTGGTTGCTTGTGCTAGATCTAACACGTGCACTATTAAGCGGCGGCTTGATTGTGCTAGGTTAGTGTTTGGGAAACGTTGCAATTATAATATGCCGTCGGATGCTCGGCGCCTGCTTCATCGCGCAAAGATAAAACAGTGAGGCCTAGGGGAGGAACCCGGATGTCGGTCCTTTGCTCAGGGGCGGAGGTTTTGCCAGGAGTTTCAATGGAGTCTCAGGCAGATACTTTACTGTTACAGGATGTGCCCTCTCAGGAGGCAGGCCAGGCTGAGGGGCTTCTCAGGTAACTGTTCTTCCCTCTCTTCCCAAGGTAGTTAGGGCCTCTCCTTCTGTTGCCAAAGCTTCTTTTAGAGGTAGGCCAAGTTCAGTTTCTGTGGGGGCTTCTCCTAGCATTTCGGGCTCTGTGCCTAAAAAACATATGCTCAAAATGGCAGAAGATTTGATTACTCTGATTAGAGGTTCTATGCCCCCACCTGATAAGAGGCCTAGGGTGGAACAGGAGTTTCATAGTTTTGAACAGTGTTCACAGGCTTGAGTCTTCTGGGAAGACTTGCAAGAGTTTCCTACTTATTCTGATTCTGATGTGGATGATTCCACCTTCAGGTTCTCCTCCTGAGGATTTCTCATTTTCAGAGACTCTTCACTCCATGAGGGAGCACTTTAAATGGGAAGGCCAAGATTACTCTGACTCTAGAAAAAGGCTTAGGGAATTCTTGTTTTTGCCTCAGCATAGGCCCTTAGCTATTCCTCCTGTGTTGAATGTGGTGGAGGATGTTTTTGCAGAGCCTTCTCTGGACCCTGAGTCCTTGCCTCCTGCTCCTCTTAACCCAGATAGGTATTATAGCGTGCCCAAGCTCATCAGTATTTGCTTAAGAGTCCCAGGGCGGACGCAGAAACTGTTTCTCAGGGGCCTAAAGGTGTTAAAGCTTCTGTGGTTAAAAATCCTGTACCCTCTGATAAAGAGGCAAGGGCTTTGGATAGGTGGGGTAAGAAAGTATATCCTTCTTCCACTTTGGCCATGAGGGCGTTGAATTGTCAGTTTCATATGCTGAAATATCAGAATTATCTCCTTTCACAATTGAAATCTAAGGTGGATGCTTTGGCGGAAGGTATTGAGTGTAAAGAATTGCTGGATTTGGTTCATGTGTCTGAACAAGTGGGTAAGCATTCTTTGCAGTGTGGTTTGGATGCTGTTCAGGCCTCCTCGAGGGTGGCTGCTACTAGTTCTGTTCTTAGATATGCATGGTTGAAGGATCAGAATTTAGCTGAGCATGTTAAGACCAGGATTTTGGATGCTCCTTTACAGTCTGATGTGTTGTTTGGACAGCCTGTGGAAGCAGTTTTAAAGAAAATGGAGGACAAAGCTAAGTCTATGCAGACTGTTAAAGATTTTTTGCAGGTGCAGCCTCCGAAGTTTAGTAGAAATTGGCCTGCTAAGGGGTGGACATATCCTGCTTATGGTGCCCAGTCTAGGGGTAGGTCTAGACGTGGTAGGGGCAGGGCTCAAGGTTTGTTTAGGCCTAGATCAGACAGTTCACCTGCTCAGGCTTCTGGTGAGGGCAGGGGTCAGTCCTTTCGTAAGCAGAACCAATGACCTGCCTTTTCAGCTGCCAGTGGACTCCCGTCTGGCAGCTCCTTTAGGAGGAAGATTGTCTCTTTTCAAAGAAAATTGGGATTTAATCACTCAAGACAGATGGGTGCTGGATATCATTCATCACGGGTACAGATTTTATTTCCACACAATGCCCCCTTTCAAAGGCATGCCAGATGTTCCTCCTCCACAAAGAAAAGAGGCTCACAAGCAAGTTTCTCAGTTACTCCAGATAGGGGCTATTCAGCCAGTCCCTGTGTCAGAAAGGGGCTTCTGATTTTATTCTCGCCTGTTCCTAGTGCCAAAGAAGGGGAACACGTGGAGACCAATATTGGATTTATCTATCCTCAACACTTATCTGGACATTCCCAAGTTCAAGATGTTGACGTTACAGCAACTGTTACCTCTGCTGGGCAAGGATCACTGGATGGTAACTTTGGATCTCAAGGAAGCTTACCTTCATGTGCCCATAAGGCTAAGTTGCAGAAAGTAAACTGGAGAATTTCATTATCAGTTCTCTGCATTGCCCTTTGGCTTATCTACTGCCCAGAGTATTCACAAAGGTTCTGGCTCCAGTGATAGCTTACTTCAGGCTTCAAGGCATTCAAATTTATCCTTACTTGGACGACTGCCTGATTCTGGCTCAAGAAAAGGAACACCTTCTACAGCATCTGGAATATGTCATAGCAGTGCTAAGATGCCTAGGGTATTCTGTGAACGAAATAAAGTCCAGTCTAGTACCCTCTCAAGACATGTGCTTTCTGGGTGTGAGACTGAATACAGCAGCCCAGATGGCCTTTTTAACCCCGGACAAACAAAAGAGTCTGTCACTTTACTTCCATCAACTATCTCATCAGTCCGTGCTGACTGCAAGGACAGTCCTTCAAGCATTAGGGTTCATGGCATCTTGTATTCTGGTGCTTCCCAATGCCAAACTGCATATGAGGAAGCTGCAATGGTATCTCAAAATGTATGGACACAGCACTGCCAAGATTTGGACACTGTCATTCAAATAATACCTTGCCTTCAAAAGGAATTCTTGTGGTGGGCTCAGGAATGTCACCTAAACAAGGGACTCTCTGTGACCCGGCCAGAGGCGAGTCAGATTTTAACGACAGATGCCTCGGACACTGCTTGGGAGCTCATCTAAATGGAAAGTGGATACAAGACAAGTGGCCTGCCAGACTACAGCATCTACATATCAACATGAAGGAGATGTTAGCAGTCCAGTTTGCATTGATGGCGTTCAAGGAGTTACTTCTTCCAGGGCAGGTGTTGATTCTGACAGACAACACAACTGTCATGTGGTACATCAACAAGCAAGGGGGAACACATTCTTATCCTCTATGCAGGCAAGCAATGATTTTATGGGAGACTGCGTTAAGCCTGCAACTGACTCTTCAGGCAAGGTTTCTGCCAGGAGCACAGAACTCCCTAGCAGATGTATTAAGCAGACATATCATGGATCCCCACGAGTGGAAACTGGATCTTCATGTATTTCAGAAATTGACAGTGTCATGGGGAACTCCAGACATAGATCTGTTCGCTTCTCCTCTAAACCACCAGCTGCCACAGTATTGCACAAAGGGGTTTCATCACACAGCTTGGAAAGTGGATGCTCTGTCTTTCAGTTGGAAAAACCTTCATGTCTATGCCTTTCCACCTCTACCTCTTCTTCCAAAGGTATTACTAAAGGTCAGACAGGACAGGTCAAGGATGATTTTGATAGCTCCAGATTGGCCTCGGCAACACTGGTACCCACTTCTAAGGAGTCTTGTAAAGAAGCCTCCATGGCCTTTACCTCTGATTCCTCATTTGTTATCTCAGAAGGACGGTCATCTGCTCAATGTCAAGCTTCAATCTCTTCATCTCACAGCTTGGCATATTCTGTGTTGAAGCATGGTAGGTCTCAGCTTCCTCAACAAGTTTTAAATGTGATTATGGAAGCTAGAAGGCCTAGTACTAGGAGAGTGTACGCAGAAAAATGGAAGAGATTTTTATTTTGGAGTACAGCAAAGAATTTGGAGATTTCAGAGCCTAATTTGAGTGTGGCTCTTCAATATCTTACTGAATTATTGGACAAAGGTTTGTCTTTCTCTTCCATAAAGATTCATGCTGCAGCAATTTCAGCTCACTATGATTGTGACCCACCTTTGTTTTCGCATCCTTTGTTCAAGCAGTTTCTTAGAGGGGCAAAGAATATAAGACCCCAGAGCTCCTACTCCTGCTTGGGATCTCAATTTTGTGTTGGAAAACTTACTCTACAACCTTTTGAGCCTGCAGCTACTGCTGAATTGAAATATTTGTCATGGAAGACTGCTTTTCTGTTGGCTATTACTTCTGCAAGAAGGGTGTCTGAGTTGCAGGCCCTTATGGCAGTAGAGCCCTTTTGATTTTCCATAAGGACAGGGTATCATTACGTACTAATCCTTCCTTTATGCCTAAGGTGGTTTCTAGTGTGGCTTTAAACCAAACTATTCATTTGCCTACGTTTTTTGCAGATCCTCAAAATAAAGGGGAAAAGATTTTGCACACTTTAGATGTACACAGGCAATTGCGTTATTATTTGAGCAGGACTAAAGATTTCAGGCAGTCTCAGCAGTTACTTGTTTCTTTTGCTTTGAGTTCACAGGGCAAGCCTGTGTCAAAACAAACTATTTCTAGGTGGATTGGCTTTTGCATTGCATTTTGTTATTCCCATCATGGCAAACAGGTTCCAGCTGGGATTAGGCCTCATTCCACTAGGGCTACTGCCACTTCAACAGCATTTCTAAGGGGGGTGGCAACTAAGGATATTCTGGAAGCAGCTACTTGGAGTTCAGTGCATACTTTCAGGCATTATCACCTGCCTATATACTCTAAGTCTAGAGCTGGTTTTGCCACAGCTGTTTTACAAGGCATGTTGTCAGCTCCTGCTACTTTATAATTTGCCAGCCTCCCTTACCTCTGCTTTGGGATTCTACCCAATTGTCAGGACTGCAGCAAGGGAAGACGAAGAACATAGTACAGTTTTGTACCTACCATAAATGTAGATGTTCGAGGATTCCCTCCCTCCTTCCCCTCTGTGTTACAGGGTGGTTGTGTAGGTGAGTTTACATGCGTATATTTTTTGTATGTATTCCTGTATATGTTGTACATGTTTTTTGGTGCAGGTTGTTTTTGGGACTTGTCTTTTTGGGTCTTCTGACATCTGGGGCAAGAAAAGACTGAGGACATGACGTCGGTCATGCGCATTAGTACCCTGACGTACTGACGTCAGTCTAAGGCGCCATGACCGACGCCGACTGGGACGCGGACTATACCCAATTGTCAGGACTGCAGCAAGGGAATCCTCGAACATCTACATTTATGGTAGGTACAAAACTGTACTTTTTTTGTCATTCCAGTAGGATCCAGTATGTATCAGCATGAGATGAGACAGTCCTAAATATTTTGTAAAGGATGGCCTGATCTACTTGTTCCAAGGCTTCTGCATACCGCTAAAAGCCATTGCTGTCCATATGGTGCTTTTTTAGGCAGAGTAGAGCATTTAATGGACATGTAAATGTAACTAACATATCAAATCCAAAAACAGGATCACATTAAGACGGCTCTCCTCAGTGCTAGAAGTCTTAGCAACAAACTGGGAAAAAAACACATGAAACCAGTGTAGAAAAAAGGAAACGCAGGTAAAACACAGGCTCCCAATGGTCAATGAAGGCTGGTGATGCAGCTGCAAAAAGGCTGAAACGTATCTAGCGTGTACACTGTTTATTCCCGCTTTCGTCAATGACTTCTTCAGAATAAAAAAATCCAGCAAACATCTCCATTTTATATAAACTCAAATAAGAACAACCAATCAATTAAACAATTGCATAATTAAATAATTAAGATTTAAAATCCATAGGTCCTAAAAACCTTAAATCAAGTGTGTTTCTGTAACCACCAATTACATATGTCTAACTTTTAATTTTTTGTTTTTTAAAAAACACTTTATGTTAATAGACCCATTTAAGCCTGGTTTCTTATCGGCACCTAATTTAATCTGCCATAAAGTTTCTTTTTGTTCAAGGTGGTCCTAAAATCAGCATTGACCACTTCCAATATGGAAAACAAACTTCTTATACTTATCACATTCAGTGGTATGTTTGAACAGTGTGTTCTTCCCATCCTTAATTGTAATAGCGTAAATGTGTTCACTTATACGTTCTCTGAGTTTACGTGTGGTCATCCCAACGTAGAATGCTTCACATCCGCACCAATATATACTACCCCTTGTGTGTTGCATGTAAAGTATCCAGGGGACTGGGGTATAGCTCTAGTTAATTCTATTTTGAATCCAACAGATGTCACCTTAAAATGGGAAATAGACAAAAACCTGTTCAGTAGTAAAATTCATAGGAAAGACACTTTTTGTAATGGTTACTTACACCACCGTAGTAACCATCCAAACTTCATTAAGAAAAACATGCCAAAGGGACAATTTATACGGGCTAGTCGAATGACTACCTGTGATAATGAATTAATGGATGAATTCAGCTTAATAATTCAAATGCTTTTAGCCAGAGGTTATGATGAGAGCAACCTTAACAATTTAAGTCAGGAAATTATCAACAATAGATATACTTTATATCCCCCTATATTGAGAATTCCATTGTTTAAAAGAAGTTCAGACACCCAAGAAAATAAGGTTTTTTGTACCTTGGATATGTCTGTAGACAACTCAGTTATTAGAAATATTATTAATAAAAACTGGAGAATATTAGAGGGAAATTCCGAGTTAATTAAAACTATTGGAGTCAAACCTAATTTTGTATATAAGAATACTTATAAAGAAATTGCTAGAAAATGGCACAGATAATTGTTCTGCAGGAAATATAGTTATAAAGAAAAAAGGAATGTACAAATGTTCTAGTTGCAACTTCTGCAGATACATATTAGAGGACCCTTATGTTTTGTTGAATCACATTGAATACACAATTAGAGTCCCTGGATACTTTACATGCAACACACAAGGGGTAGTTTATATTGGTCAATGTAGCGGATGTGTAGCATTCTATGTTGGGATGACCACACGTAAACTCGGAGAACGTATACGTGAACACATTTACGCTATTAAAATTAAGGATGGGAAGAAGACACTGTTCAAACATACCACTGAATGTGATAAGTATAAGAAGTTTATGTTTTCCATATTGGAAGTGGTCAATGCTGATTTAAGGGGAGGCGATTTTAGGAACCACCTTGAACAGAAATAAACTTTATGGCAGATTAAATTAGGTGCCGATAAGAAACCAGGCTTAAATGAGTCTATTAACATAAAGTGTTTTTTAAAAAACAAAAAATTTAAAGTTAGACATATGTAATTGGTGTTTACAGAAAAACACTTGATTTTTTAAGGTTTTTAGGACCTATGGATTTTAAATGTTAATTATTTGAGTATGTAATTGTTTAATTGATTGTTCTTATTTGAGTTTATATAAAATGGAGATGTTTGCTGGATTTTTTTATTCTGAAGAAGTCATTGACGAAAGCGGGAATAAACAGTGTATACTCTAGATACGTTTCAGTCTTTTTGTAGCTGCATCACCAGCCTTCATTGACCATTGGGAGCCTGTGTTTTACCTGTCTTAACAACAAACTGCCCAACCTTGAGGCTGTCCTGCATTTGGAACGTATCTGTATAATTGCTGAAACTTAGTTAAAATGTTCAGAAAGCACTCCATCCATACCTGGGTTTTGCGCCTACCATGCCGTTAGACACAGTGGCAACTGTGCTGGCATCTCTGTAATTGTAAAGAGCCATATCACCTCAAGACAGATTCCCATAGATCCACAAATGGAACTCATTGAGCTCTAAATCACACTAAACAGGATCAACTATCAGTTTATAGCCTGTTACTTGACATCCTCATGGTCCCTGAAAATCATATAAAATTTCTAAATGTACTTGATAAACTCGGTGTAATATGAGCTTCATTATTTTGGCAAACTTTAATTACCCCACAGTATACTGGAGTACCTATATTTTCAAAGTAAGATATGCCCAAAATATTCTTAGATTTAATAAACAAAACTCTCTAGACTAGATTATTAACAAATCAACAAGAGGATGTAGATATATTCTTGATGTAGTTTTTGTAAATATAGGTTTGTGTACTGTTCCCGTGGTATCTCCTTTCCTGGTAAAGTTGGATCGAAAACTATTGACCAAACCCTTCAGAATCTCTAATCCACTAAAACCAGTGCCACATTAAATTCTATGAAAAAGCTTCAGACTTTTATAGCAGCATCTCCTCAGATGTTGCCACAGCAGGTAGCTTCACAAATGACTTCTGTCATATCTTAGATAAATGTACAGAACTGGCAGTCCCAATGAAATGTAAATGTAATGGGGCATTTAAAAACAAACCATCCTGGTGGGAGTGGTACACCTACATTATTATTCTACAGTAAATGGGAAACACTCCTTAAATGCATAAGGCATATCAAAAGACCCTCATATCAAGGATGACATCAGAAAATTGGCCAAAAACTAGAAAAAATACTATCAGGTCTTTAAGAAAAATAACAAATCTTTCTTTAGCTTCATTAGGAAACAAAGAAGTAACACCCGATATTGCCCTGAACTTATTCATAATGCACCACCTTCTCTGATCCAGTTGACATTGAAAGCATACTATTAAAAAAATTGGTGCAAATTTTGCCACAGAGATGACTATCTAAAGCCCACTTATTCCACAATCTCTCAGACCCCCATACATCATCACTAAAGACCATGTACTGAAGGCGCTCTCTAAGACTAGGTACTTCTTCCGTAAGACCTGATGTTATACTTGGTTGTGTAATAAACAGTAGTAAATAAGCCCTAGCAGAGCCACTCCTTGAACTTATTAGCCTGGATTTAGCCATTGGCTTTTTCCCTGATGTTTGTTGCACAGCAGTAATGATGCCATTCTACAAGTGTGGCCCCAGCACTGACTCTGGGAATAATAGGTCCATCAGCCTGATGAGTCTTATTTGTATGGAACAAATAAGACTCGTCCTGCTTGTGTTATACTAAGTTACCTTTAATTTCTCTATAAACTGACTAAAATTTCTTAAACTATTAAATCATTATTGTATAACGTATATCTTCTCTTAGTTAATGTTTTTATATGTCTAATTTGGTATAATTATTTAAACTGTAGTTGTTCTTAAAATGTTTTGTAATACTGTGGAACTTTTCTCCCTGGGCCTGTACTGAAAATGGGCTGCTACCCAGTTGGACTTTCCT
Organism: Protopterus annectens; assembly: GCF_019279795.1. Classification (NCBI taxonomy): domain Eukaryota; kingdom Metazoa; phylum Chordata; order Ceratodontiformes; family Protopteridae; genus Protopterus; species Protopterus annectens. Next base: position 35,814,356 of record NC_056728.1, on the reverse strand, counting down.
GTTAATCAGACGTCAATAAATAAGCATGTTATAACTGAACCAATCATCATCTTCTTTCAGCTGTTCCCGTTAGGGGTCGCCACAGTGGATCATCTGTTTCCATTTCTTCCTGTCCTCTGCATCTTGTTCTGTCACACCAACCACCTGCATGTCCTCTCTCACCACATCCATAAACCTTATCTTAGGCCTTCCTCTTTTCCTGTTACCTGGTAACTTCATCCTTAGCATCTTTTTCCCAATATACTCAGCATCTCTCCTCAGCAAATGTCCAAACCAACGTAATCTTGCCTTTGTGGCTTTGTCTCCAAACCTTCCAACCTGGGCTGACCCTCTAATATACTTATCCCTAATCCTGTCCACCCTCATCACACCCAGTGCAAATCTTAACATCTTTAACTCTGCCACATCCAGCTCTACCTCCTGCCCTTTTGTCAATGCCACTGTCTCCAAACCATATAACATAGCTGGTCTCACTACCCTCTTGTAGACCTTCCCTTTCATTCTTACTGGTACTCGTCTGTCACAAATCACTCCTGGCACTCTTCTCTACCCAGTCCATTCTGCCTGTACTCTCTTCTTCACCTCTCTTCCACACTCACCGTTACTCTGAACTATTGCCCCAAGTATTTAAACTCATCCACATTCGCCACCTCTACTCCTTGCATCCTCACCATTCCTCTATCCTTCCTCTCATTCACACACATATATTCTGTCTTAGTCCTGCTGACCTTCATTCCTCTTCTCAATAGAGCATATCTCCATCTCTCCAGGGTCTCCTCCACCTGTTCTCTACTCTCACTACAGATCACAATGTCATCTGCAAACATCATAGTCCATGGGGACTCCTGTCTTATCTCATCTGTCAACCTGTCCATCACCATTGCAAATAAGAAAGGGCTCAGAGCTGATCCTTTATGTAATCCCACCTCCACCTTAAATGCATCCGTCACTCCCACAGCAGACCTCACTGTTGTCACACTACCCTCGTACATATCCTATACCACTCTTACATACTTCTCTGACACTCCCAACTTCCTCATACAATACCACAACTCCTCTCTAGGCACCCTGTCATATGCTTTCTCTAAGTCTACAAAAACACAATGCAACTCCTTCTGACCTTCTCTGTTCTTCTCCATCAACACTCTCAGACCAAACATCACATCTCTAGTGCACTTTCCCGGCATGAAACCATACTGCTGATCACTAATCATCACGTCCCTTCTTAACCTAGCTTCCACTACTCTTTCCCATAACTTCATGCTGTGACTGATCAGTTTAATCCCTCTGTAGTTACTACAGCTCTGCACATCACCCTTATTCTTAAAAATCGGTATCAAAACACTTTTTCTCCATTTCTCAGGCATCCTCTCACTTTCCAAGATTTCATTAAACAATCTGGTTAGAAACTCTACTGCCATTTCACCTAAACACCTCCATCCGTCCACAGGTATGTCATCTGGACCAACAGCCTTTCCATTCTTCAGCCTCTTCATAGCTATTCTTACTTCCTCCTTGCTAATCCATTACACTTCATGATTCACTATCCCCACATCATCCAGCCTTCTCTCCCTCTCATTCTCTTCATTCATCAACCCCTCGAAGTACTCTTTCCGTCTGCTCAACACACTCTCCTCACTTGTGAGTATGTTTCCCTCATTATCCTTTATCACCTTTACCTGCTGCACATCTTTCCTAGCTCAGTCCCTCTGTCTAGCCAGTCAGTAGAGGTACTTTTCTCCCTCCTTAGTGTCCAACCTTTCATACAACTCTTCATATGCCTTATCCTTAGCCTTCGCCACCTCTCTCTTTGCCATGCACCTCATCTCCTTATACTCCTGTCTACTTTCTTCATCTCCCTGACAATCCTACTTCTTCTTTGCCAGCCTCTTTCTTTGTATACTCTCCTGTACTTCCTCGTTCCACCACCATGTCTCCTTGCCGTCCTTCCTCTGTCCAGATGTGATACCAAGCACCTTTCTAGCCGTCTCCCTTACTAGCTCTGCTGTAGTTATCCAGCTATTTGGTAACTCTTCACTGTCACCCAGTGCCTGTCTTAACTCTTCCCTGAACTCCACCTCACAATTACCCTTTTTCAATTTCCACCATTTGATCCTTGGTGCTGCCCTTACACTCCTCCTCCTCCTCCTCTTCTTCTTGCTCACCAACGTCATCCTACAAACCACCATCCTATGCTGCCTAACCACACTTTCCCCAGTCACCACTTTACAGTCTCCAATCTCCTTCAAACTGATCCTCCTACATAAGATATAATCCACCTGTGTGCATCTTCCTCCACTCTTGTATGTCACCCCGTGCTCCTCCCTCTTGTTAAAATACATATTCACCACAGCCATGTCCATCCTTTTCGCAAAATCCACTACCATCTGACCTTCTGCATTCCTTTGCTTAACACCATACCTACTCATCACTTCCTCATCCCCTCTGTTCCCTTCACCAACATGCCCATTGAAATCTGCTCCAATCACCACTCTCTCACCCTTGGGTACAGTCATCACCACTTCATCCAACTCACTCCAAAATTTTTCTTTCTCATCCATCGCACAACCTACTTGTGGAGTATACGCACTAACAACATTCATCATTACACCATCAATTTCCAGCTTCATAAAATCACTCTATCCAACACTCTTTTCACCTCCAAAGCACTCTTAGCATACTGTTCCTTCAGGATAATTCATACGCCATTTCTCCTCCCATCCACACCATGATAAAACAATTTGAAACCACCTCCGATACACCTAGCCTTACTTCTCTTCCATCTGGTCTCTTGCACACACAATATACCAACCTTCCTTCTGTCCATCATATCGGCTAGCTCTCTCCCTATACCAGTCATACTGCCAACATTCAAAGTTCCGACCCTCACTATCACAGTCGTAGCCTTTCTCCTCTCTTCCGGCCTTCGGCCATGCCTTCCCCCTCTTCCCCTACTTCGGCCAACAGTAGCCCAGTTTCCGCCAGCACCCTGTTGGCTAACTACTGGTGACTGTCGTTGTTAACCTGGGCCTCGACCGATCCGGTATGAAAATATTTACTGCTGTCCGCATGAGTGATTTGGCAAAGTTTTACGCCAGATGTCTTTCCTGATGCAACCATCCCCATTTATCCGGGCTTGGGTCCGGCACAAAAAAATGCATTGGCTTGTGCATTCCCAGTGGTTGGGTTACTGCACCAATAAAATATATTAAAAATCACACCTGCCCATAGCAACAGCAGCTTGACTTGGTTAGGGGTGGATCCTGTATAATGAATTTGGTTAACTTCTTTGAAATGGTTACATAGGCTTTTGCCAGTGGTAATGCTGTCTGCACAGCATGCCTTGACCTGGACAAGGTGATTGCCACCATTCCTCATCTTAGCATAATGCACTTAATTCATTATAAATAGATCCCTGTGTGGTAAGATAGCTAGCAAATTGGCTAAAAGACTGAAGGCACATGGTTTGGGTAGCAGGTGCCTCATCCAGAGAGTATGAAAGTGACTACTGGTGTCCCACAAGTTTCAGTTCTGCAACTTTATTTGTTCGGCATTTAATTTTCTGATCTCCAGACAGTGAACCAAGACCTGCTGCTGTAAACCGAGAATCATTGTCATATCCCCTTCTGATGCCTCTAAACAAGAACTTCTACTTGTAAATACCTGGGAAACTAAATATGGGTTCATATTAAATGCTAAACAATGCAGTATTGTCACATTTGGTAGACAATACTTCACATAGCATGCGACATAGACAACACACCACTCCAAAATGAGAATGTTGTTGGAGCTTGGAACTTGGTTTGATAATTCCCTCTTCTTTAATCATTATGTAACAACAGTAGTCAGAAAATATTTTTTCTTAAATGTAGCTAGTTGCCAAAGGAATGTCGTCTGGATCTAAAGTGGTCATTGTCCCCTTACATTCAGCACTATTAAGACCAGTCATTGAATGCAGTGCCACCTTTGGAATGTACTTCACTAGACATAAAAAATAGATAGACACCAGAGGTTCCTACCTAAAAGATCTCTAGCTTAAAAACCTGAAGACACCAGAAAGAAAAGTTGGAAGTGTTGTCTCATTCAAGGGGAAGTATACCGTACCATCAGATGTTGTCAGTCTTCATTCATACTTGACTGTCTGGTTCGGTTCTGATCCTCGGAACCGACTCGGCCGTTATCAAGCTAGCGCCAGCCAGAAACTTTCAAGGCAAGGCTACCCATACTGCCTCTCTTGCCTTCACCTTCGATCTTGTTTGCCGCCTAGAAAATCAGACCCGTCAGCCATGCTGTCAGCTAAGTGCTTTTCATATATATATATACTATATATAGATATATTTTTATAGATATATATTCTATATATTCCTGTACATTCTGTACTTATTTTATTTGTTATTCAATGTTAAGTTGTCAATCTCGCCTTCATTCTTGCTGGATGGGTTCGGAGCCGATCCTCGGCTCCGACTCGGCCTATACTAAAGCTCGAGAGCTAATTTTACCGGCTCGAGGCAACCCTATATCCCATGATGCTAGGCGCTAACTACCCAGATCTCGTTTGCCGCTTTCGCTAGCGAGGTGCTTTTTTACCGGCCCCACAGGTCAGTGAAAAATTAATATTTTTCTTCCTTCTCTTAGGGATTTTTTCCCCTTTATTTTGTAATCAGATAGTATAGTACCTATACCTACCCCATTGAGTCCCTTTTTTGGTCTTATCCCTAAATCCCAAAGTTTTATCCCTCCCCTGTTAAGATTAGGCCTTAGGCCCTTCCGTTTTTTTCCTGTTCCCTTGTATTGGGACAGTTAGGTGTGCGTGGTTTTATTATCCTTTATTTTTACCTTGTGTGTGTGTGTGTGTGTGTGTGTGTGTGTGTGTGTGTGTGTGTGTGTGTTTTAGCTTCTAAGGAAGTTTTTCTCTTCTTTAACAGCCTTAATGTCTAAAGACATTAAAGTCTCAGGCTTCAAGAAGTGTGACTCGTGCTGTCAGTAAATGTCGCTGACAGACGGTCACACTTCTTGCGTTTATTGCCTGGGACCCCTGCACCTGCAGGACTCTTGTTCTGTTTATCATGCATTCAGTCCAAGAGTCCTGCAGGAGCGCAGGAATAAGTTAATTTTGAGGGGCTTATTAAAGCCCGAGGGTTCCCCGGCTAAGTCCTTGCCGGGTAAACCTTCGAAGCCATCCAAACCGTCGGCTCCATGTTCCAAGCCTTCGGCTGGTGGCTCACCTACTGCGTCACGATCGGCTCCAGCTGGAGCCGATATGGCTATGTCGCAGTCTTCTGCATCGGCTTCCGGCCGGAGCCGATGCCTCAAAGACTCTGTCTCCTAAGTCGGCTCCGGTTGGAGCCGAAGTGTCTTTGGCTCCATCGGCACCACTAGTCTCAGTGCCATCTTCCACCCGCAAAAGGTCTAGGTCTCCATCCCTGGAGTCCATTCACTCGGCTCTGAGATCGCCTTTGCTCTCGGAGCGGAGCCATAGGAACCATTCCTCTCGGTCTTCCAGGCGTTCTGACCACGACCTTGAGAGGGTGGTTAGTAGACTCCTAAAGTCTCAGGCACTGGCCCAAATGCTTCACAGCCCGTCTCAACAGACAGTGGCTTTACCCATACTATCTTCGATTCCTCCTCCGACTCTGCCCCTGAGTTCAGAGCCGGAGCTCCTTGGAGCCGTGACCGTTGTGACATCGGAGCCGATACTTCCCCCTTCGGCTCCGTCGTCTGCTCCGATCTCTTCCATGGTCCCATCCACGGAGGGATCCAGGTGCTTGGACTCCCTCATCGGCTCCGAGGGGGCGAGTGGCATCGGACCCTTGTCCAACCCCGTTCTCCCTCTCGGAGCTTCGGCGCTGGTGAGTTTGGCCCCGACATTGGCTTTGGAGCCGTCCCTCTCGGTGCCGGCTGGGGTTCCTATTTCTTCGGAACGGGGGCCCTCTATCCTGCCTGATAGGGGCGCCTTTGAGGTCATGAGGAGTGATGTCCTTCATGGATGCATCTGCAGTCAATAACAACTGGGTTGTCCTGTCGTCAGGCAGCCCTTCAGTCGGCCGGATTCCAAAGTCCGGGTCCGGCTTCGGCTGATGTCGCACTTCACCCGACGTCATCTCTGTTGGTCTTCGGGTATAAAAGCATCAGCCGACGCCATTTTCCTCAGTCTTTCTTGCCGCGTGGCGCCCGAAGCATAAGCTGTTCGCAAGTGCCGGTCGGTCGGATCCAGAGATTACTACTACCGAATACTACTTCGAAGACTTCTAAAGCTAAGTACCCCGTTGGGGACTCTTTCTTGCCTCAGCCGATGTCAGAAAAAGTAAATAATTGTTTAACTTGTGGGAAACAAATACCTCATAAAGATTTCCACTCTTACTGTTTGCCTTGTTTAGGCCCAGCCCACGACGTAGCAGCCTGTTCGGCCTGTGCTTCTTTCAACCGACATACGCTTAGGCGTCGGTCGGAGTTTGCTGAACAGTTTTTCGGCTCAGATTTTGCGTATATTATGCCGTCGGATCCTCCGACTTCCCAAATCGCTAAAAAACGCAAAGAAAAAGACCGACACTCGCGGTCCGCGGTTTCGGCCGAAACCATGGTTAAGCAAACCGCGAGTGTCTCAGTTTCGGCCGAAACCGAGAAAACTGATCAAAGTACAGCTGAATCTATGACTACCACTGAGGCTCCTGCTACTTCACTTGAATCGGCCTCAGAAATTTTATCCACTACGGTGGTTGCTACTGACTTATCAGACACCATTCCCTTGGATGTCTCTACCCCAGCACGTGATGCTGCTAGGCCTCCAGCAGCCATGTCCATTAAGGCCTTTGCCAGGGCTAAAGCAGCCAAATCTACTAAAGCAGTGCCTGTCAAACCCCCTACAACCAGGCCCACATCTAGTTCACAAATGCTTACTCTGGCAGAAGATTTAATATCATTGATTAGGGGATCTCAATCTCACCCAGACAGGGCCTCTCAGCCCCCAGAGAAGAGACCTAGGGCAGAGCCCCCCGAGCCTGTGTCCTCTGATGATTCAGCCGATGACTCAGACATAACAGACCAGCCAGAGGCTCCTTTCTCCAATTATGAAGACTCAGATGCTGAAGAATCCATTCCAGCTGCTTCCCCACCAGTGGAATTCTCCTTTGGGGAAACCTTACATGCCATGCGAGAGCAATTCCAATGGCAGCAGCAGGATTTCTCAGATTCCAGAAAAAGACTTAGGACTTTTCTGCATCTTCCACAGCACAGGCCCTTAGCTATACCTCCTGTCCTTTCTGTGGTGGACGATGCCTTTAATGATGTCTGCTCTGCACCAGACTCTTTACCTCCAGCCCCTGCCAAACCAGATAGATTCTACAGGGTACCAGACACTCATCATCACCTTTACAAGGCCCCTCTTGCAGACCCCGAAACTATATCCCAGGGACCTAGGGCAGTAGCCTCTACCACAGCAAAAAACCCTATTCCTTCTGAAAGGGAAGCCAGGTCTTTAGACAGATGGGGCAAAAAAGTCTACACCTCAGCTACTCTCTCAGCTAGAGCTTTAAACTGTCAGTTTCACATGATACAATACCAAGAGTTTATGCTTGATCAGTTAACTAAAAAGCTATCCTCTGATGACTCTGTTGATAAGAAATATGTATTAGAAATGGTAAATAACATACAACAGGTTAGTAACCATTCCTTAAAATGTGGCTATGATGCACTGGAGGCTTCATTTAGGTCAGCCATGACTGGCACAGTGATAAGAAGACATGCATGGCTAAAGGAACAAGTCTTACCGGATCATGTTAAAGCTAAGTTATTAGATGCTCCTATGGATAAGACCAGTTTGTTTGGTACACCTGCCCAGCAGGTAATGAAGAAAATGGAAGAAAAGGCAAAATCTGTTCAAACAGTTAAAGATTTCTTGCAGGTTCAGCCCCCAAGGTTTAGCAGGAACTGGCCTGCCAAAAATTGGTCCTTTCCTGACTCCACAAGATCCCAAAGGGGCAGGAATAGACGTCCCAGAGGCAGAAACCAATCCAGAGGAGGTGCCTACAGAGGACGACAGTGGCAAGGTAATAACAGAGGCACAGACACAACCACTGCCACTACAACAACACAATCACAGTGACTTAACTCTAAATCCGCCTACCAGGGAACAAATAGCAGCTCCATTAGGCGGCAAATTAACCTTATTTTCGAAGAACTGGCACTACATCACAAAAGACAAGTGGATTTTGCAAACCATAGATCAAGGTTACCGGTTCCACTTCCACACTTTACCAGTCAAAAGAGGAATACCAAACCTACCTCCAAATCAAAAAACAGAAGCTCTACAACAGATAATGCAATTAGCAAAGATGAGAGCTGTGGAAAGAGTGCCAATTACAGAACAAGGAAAAGGATTCTACTCCAGACTATTCCTAGTTCCAAGAAAGGAAAAAAGTTGGAGACCTATTCTCGACCTGTCCACCTTAAATACATACATCATTGTCCCAAAATTCAAAATGCTGACCCTACAGCAACTTCTTCCCATGCTGGGCAAGGAGTGTTGGCTGGTAACTCTAGATCTCAAGGAGGCATACCTGCACGTCCCCATTCGACCAATCTGCAGAAGATACCTCAGATTTCTTGCAGGATCAGAGCATTATCAATTCTCAGCATTGCCCTTTGGCTTATCTACTGCGCCCAGAGTATTCACAAAATGCCTGGCATCAGTAATCGCCCACTGCAGACTACAGGAATCCAAATTTACCCATACCTGGACGACTGCCTGCTACAAGGGGACAACAAAAGCAAGCTGACAACAGATTAACAAAGGGTCATTTACTTGCTACAAGCACTGGGATACACAGTCAATTTACAAAAGTCAAGGCTGATACCATCCCAAACAAGGACATTCTTGGGCGCAGAATTGGACACAGTAAGACAAATGGCATTCCTAACTGCAGAAAAACAAAAAGAACTCCCTCTTTACTTCTTGGCTCTAACAAAACAGAACAAGTTAACAGCAAGAAAAGTACTGCAGGCCTTGGGCTTCATGGCATCATGCATAATCTTGGTACCACATGCCAGACTACATATGAGAAAACTACAGTGGTACCTAAAGAATTTATGGTCTCAACACAGGCACAGCCTAGAAGCAGAAATTCCACTAATTCCATGCTTAAAACAGGAGTTCCTATGGTGGGCTCAAGCATGCCAGTCAAACCCGGGACTACCCTTTCGCAGCTGTCAAGCAAATCAGACCATCACAACAGACGCCTCAGACCTAGGATGGGGGGCTCACATGCTGGACAAATGCGTGCAAGGTTTGTGGACCCAGGATCAACTTCACCTGCACATCAACCTAAAAGAGATGCTGGCAGTAAAACTGGCAATCCAAAATTTCAGACCATTTCTCAAAGAAGGCCATTTGATGATAAGGACAGACAACACCACAGTCATGTGGTACATCAACAAACAGGGAGGCACTCATTCATACCCCCTATGCAGAATGACTTTGGAGCTTTGGAACCTGGCACTCAGCTACAACATCCAGTTACAGGCAATGTTTGTACCGGGAAAGGAGAATACTCTAGCAGACATATTAAGCAGAACCACATCGGATGCCCACGAATGGATGCTACATCCGGACATCTTCAAGACCATCTCAAAGAAATGGGGAATGCCTCAGATAGATCTATTTGCTTCCCCTCTCAATCACCAGCTCAAAAAATTCTGCACAAGGACATTCCACCCACTGGCATGGAAAGTGGATTCGCTCTCCTTCAGCTGGAAAGGCCTAACAGCATATGCATTCCCTCCTCTTCCCTTGATACACAAGGTATTACTAAAAATCAAGGAGGAACGTCCAAGGATAACCCTGATAGCTCCAAACTGGCCAAGACAACACTGGTACCCATTGCTGAGGAGCATGTCTCGGAACAACATGTGGTCAATACCCCTGATGCCTTTGATGTTAACTCAGAACAACTACAGCATCATGCATCCGAACCTAAAAACGTTGCAACTGACTGCATGGAACATCACATAGCAGCAACTAATCCAGAACTTTCCCAAAGGGTTAAAGACATTATCCTAGAAGCCCGCAGACCTTCAACAAGAAGGAATTATGCAGGAAAATGGAAAAGGTTTGTCATTTGGAGTACTGAAAGAGGAAAAGATGTGTCAATTATAGATATGGCTAACATTCTGGAGTATTTGGCAGAGCTTCTACATCCAGGCCTGTCCTATTCCTCCATCAAGATACATGCATCAGCTATATCAGCAGAATACAGTTTTGATCCACCTGTCTTTTCACATCCTTTACTCAGGCAGTTCCTCAGAGGAATCAAGGTTTCTGAACTTCAGGCCCTAATGGCAGTACAGCCCTTCCTAATCTTCCACCAAGATAGAGTGTCCATGAGGACTAATCCTACATTTATGCCTAAGGTGGTATCCAGAGTGTCCTTAAACCAGGCAATCCACCTACCTGCCTTCTTTCCCAACCCACAAAACAGAGGGGAAAGAATACTACACACCTTGGATGTACATAGACAGCTACGCTACTACCTGGACAGAACAAAAAGTAGCAGAAAAACTGACCAGCTTTTTGTAGCCTATGCAACAGGAAGAGAAGGAAAAGCTATTTCCAAACAGACAATCTCCAAATGGATAGGAAATTGCATACGATTCTGTTACTCCTTCCATGGAAAACCAATTCCACAGAACATAAGGCCTCATTCTACAAGGGCAACAGCCACTACCACAGCCTTCTTACGAGGAGTGGCAACCAAAGACATTATTGAGGCGGCTACTTGGACCTCCGTGCATACATTTGCCAAGCATTATAATTTACCTCTCTATTCTAGATCCCGAGCAGGGTTTGCCACTGCTGTACTGCAAGGGATCCTAACCACACCATAATCTAGTTTTTCCTCCTCCCCTAGTTGGCTATGGTATTCTACCCAGTTGTTATGACTGCAGATGCATCCATGAAGGACATAGTACAGTTTTGTACCTACCATAAATGTAGATGTCCGAACTGGATAGCATCTGCAGTCAGGATTACCCTCCCTCCTTCCCCTCTGTGGTACTCCTAGGGTGTTTACCCTCCTAATAGCTAGCTGGTGGGGGGGGGAGTCTCTTATGGTGTATTTGTTTGTATATATGTACATACATGCTTATTTTTTGTGTTTGCCTTCTACCTTTTTGGAAACATTGGCATTTATCCAAATTTTAGCCTTCCAAGAGGGCAACTGGCATCTGGGGCAAGAAACACTGAGGAAAATGGCGTCGGCTGATGCTTTTATACCCGAAGACCAACAGAGATGACGTCGGGTGAAGTGCGACATCAGCCGAAGCCGGACCCAGACTTTGGAATCCGGCCGACTGAAGGGCTGCCTGACGACAGGACAACCCAGTTGTTATGACTGCAGATGCTATCCAGTTCGGACATCTACATTTATGGTAGGTACAAAACTGTACTTTCTGGCCCCTGTGCCTGCCCCACGGTCAGCTCCATCAGCTCCTCCCACTGTAGTGCCTGCTGCGGTCTCTACCCACTCTCTCATTCCCGACCATAGAGACCCAACGCCTCAGGTTTCCCCATTGGGAATATCCTCCTCTTCCGAGGCTTTCCCTGATCCGTCAGGTGAACCCCCTCGAAAGAGGACATGTAAGAGGAAGCATGTGGACTCCCCTGTGTCCATCACATCTGATACCGACGTGGATGAGTCGGAAGGGTCCCCACGGTCCCCCTCTGAGGATGTCTCCTTTTCTGACATCCTTGAAATCCTTAAGCAGAGGGGGAACTGGTCTACCCTCAATCCTTCCGAGGACGAGTCGGTTTACCTGGAGGCGTTTGGTTCTCGCCCTTCCACCTCCTGGGTGTCTCCCCCTTTTGACCCCCTCATGGAAGTGGTGGCACGGAAGGCGTGGACAGCCCCTGATACGACGGAACCCACCCCATGGAGGCCCTCCAAATTTATCACAGCCTCGTCAGATAAACAATTCTTAATTAAGGGTGTCCCAGTTGATGCCATGGTGGTGGCTGCAGCCACTAAGAAGGAACTGGCCGATCATTCAGTGCCTATCCATCCTCCTAATAAGGAATCTAGGACTATGGATAGGTACGGCAAGCGGATGTTCTCTTCAGCGACCTTCGCCATGCGATTGCTGAATTAATTGTGCCATTTCACCCGCCTTCAAAGAGACATTCTCAAAGAAATGGGTGATACTCTACAGGATCCAACAGCTGCGGGGTCTCAGGACAAAATTAACTCCCAGCTAGGAACCCTAAATTCCATTGTCAACTCCTCCATGCAGCTTATTTCCTATGCAGCCGATGGAGCGAGTAGAGCTGCAGGCACAGGCGTGGCTTTAAGGCGTCATGCCTGGATGCGGCTTTGCAACTTTGCAGACCCCTTCAAGGCATCCTTCATTAACTCCCCCTTTGATGGTTCGGCGTTGTTTGGACCTCAAGTGAAGGATACGTGGACCAGATGCGAACAAGATGGCAAGACTTTCTGCCGTAGGAGTCCGTTTTTCTACCCCATCCAGACCCTATCCTAAGGGTCAGAAGGGTGGGAAAATGTGGTTCCGCAAATCTCAGGGAGTCACGCCTGACGCAAGAGGTCAGTTTCCCTCGAGAGGTGGGGGGGGGACAACAACAGACGCCGCCCTAGAGGCAGAGGAGGTCCGCAGAATCAGGGTAACAGAGAGTCTCTCTCTGATAAACCCTTCCAGCATCCCTGAGAAGCTGCCCGACTGTCCACCTTCGGAGGCAGTCGGGGGAAGGTTATCGCTGTACCCAGAAGCCTGGCTTTTTCTCACACAAGACAAATGGGTACAGTCGATTATATCCGAGGGTTACAAAATTCCCTTTATCCACACCCCAACTCGGTCAAAAGGGCCCCTCCCAGATGTTCCAACCAGTCTAAGGGAACAAGCAGTACTAGAGATTTCAAAACTGCTAACAAGAAGAGCCATCCAGCCAGTCCCAGCAGACCAACTAGGATCCGGAATCTACTCCAAGTTCTTTTTGGTACCAAAAAAGACAGGGGACTGGAGGCCAATATTGGATCTCAGCAGACTAAACAAGTCTGTTTAAAGAACGAAGTTCCGGATGGTCACGCTATAGTCCATTCTACCCTTTCTGGGTCAGGACAATTGGATGTGCTCAGTGGATCTTCAGGATGCGTACTATCACATCAAGATGCACAGGCCCTCTAGAAGGTTTCTCCGCTTCCGGCTGGGGGCCAGTCACTACCAGTTGAGGGCCCTGCCCTTTGGTCTCACTACAGCCCCCGGAGTGTTCACCAAATGCATGGCAGTGGTCACGGCTCATCTGAGACGTCAAGGATTCCAGGTGTTTCCGTATTTAGACGACTGGCTCCTTACTGCCACCACTAGGCATCAGCTTCTTCTTGCCAGAGATTACACCATTCAAACTTGCAAAGGGCTAGGTATTTCCATAAATTTTGAAAAGTCTGCCTTGTCGCCTTGTCAGTCTGTTACCTTCATAGGCACCACCTTGGACACCATACAGCACTCAGCAAAATTAACCGAGCAAAGAGTTTTAGATATTCAAAATCATGTTCATATCCTACTTCAGAGCAAAAGAATCCAGGCCAGGTTTGTCCTAAAAGTGTTAGGTCTCATGGCGGCAGCCATCACACTACTTCCCCTTGCTCATTTTCACATGTGGCTCCTTCAGTGGATGCTGTTCTCCAAGTGGTCCTTCCAACAGCTTCCTTTGACACGCAAAATCATAATAACACTATCTTGCAAGAAACATCTGTCTTGGTGGATGGTCTCCCCTCAAGTTCTTCAGGGCAGACCATTCGTTCCTTCCCCTCCGGTCGCCACTGTCACAATGGATGCCTCCCTGATCGGGTAGGGGGGGGCATTTTCAGGGCAGGACAGTCCAGGGCACATGGAAACCTTTCGAATGCCACCTGCACATAAATGTCCTGGAGATGAGAGCAGTGCTTTTGGCGTTGCAGGCCCTCCAAGACTCTCTTCCTTTAGGGACTATTGCAATTCAGACGGACAATATGTCCATAGTGTGGTATATCATCAAGCAGGGCGGAACCAAGTCCTAGCCCCTGTGTCGAGAGGCACTCAGACTTTGGCAATGGGCGATCCCTTCTCAGCGGTTTCTGATCGCAACGCATATCCCCGGGAAGTCCAACATCATAGCGGACAGCTACCGCCTTGAGAGCCAGGATGATCCTCATTGCCCCTTATTGGCCTTGACAGATATGGTTCCCGTTCCTGCATCGTTACCTTTTGGAACAGCCTTGGCATCTGGACCCAGTGCCAGATCTTTTGGCCCACCAGTCAGGGCGGCTGCACCAATCTCTCCAATCTCTCAACCTCACAGCTTGGTTGCTCCACTTCCATCCTTAGCCAGGCTTCCCTTTATTTCCAATTCTGTCCGTGATATTATTATAGCTTCCCTTAAGTCCTCTACCAGAAGGATTTATGCTAGTAAATGGAAGCGTTTTTCCTTCTGGGCAAAGGCTAGGAATATAGATCCTTTCACTGCTCCTATACAGTCAGTCCTAGATTTCCTAGCGGAAATTTTTCATTCAGGCTCTTCATCCTCTACTGTAAAGGTTCAGTTAGCGGCCATTTCAAATTTTCACATAGGCCTTTTGGATTCTAGCATCATGTCCCACAAGCTTTGTAAAGCCTTCCTCAAGGGTATCTTTTTGCTCAAACCCCCAATCAAAGACCCTTCACCACAGTGGGATTTAAATTTGATTTTAACATCCTTGATTCTTCCTCCCTTTGAACCTGCGGCTTCCTGTTCTTTAAAGTTGCTCTCTTGGAAAACTCTCTTCCTAGTTGCCATAACTTCTGCTAGGAGAGTATCAGAACTCCATGCCCTTTGCATTCGTCCTCCTTATCTAGTTTTCCATAAAGACAGGGTTTCTCTCAGAACTAACCTGTCTTTTTTGCCCAAGGTGGCTTCTCAGGCAAATTTAAATCAATCTATCGATCTTCCAGTTTTCTTTCCCGATTATTCTAACAGGGCAGAGCAAAAACTGCATTATCTCTACGTTCATCATCAGCTCTGTTATTATCTGGACAGAACTAAACAAAATAGGAAATCTGAACAGCTTTTTCTGTCCTATGTGGAAGGTAAAAAGGGCCTTCCGGTATCCAAAGTAACCTTGTCTAGATGGCTGTCCTCTGTGATTACCTATATCTATCAACTCAGAGGTAAAGAATTACCTTCTAAGCCAAGAGCCCATTCAACCAGAGCTTTAGCTACATCAACAGCCTTTCAAGCTAGATTGCCAATGGATACTATTTGCCCAGCAGCCACATGGGCCTCTCCTCATACTTTTATTACACACTATAAATTAGACATGGCCTCCAGAAACAGGGCAAATTTTGGTTCCACCGTTCTCAAGAGCCTGTTCCAATGAGCCACCCGGGATGAAGGTGCTAGGGACTCGGTCCCATCCAGCAAGAATGAAGGCGATATTGACAACTTAACATTGAGAAGTTATGTACCTACCATAACGTTCCATGTTAGTTGTCTTCTTCTCACCTTCTTTCTTGCGTCCCACCCACCATCCCCCTAGCCTGGATAGACCGAAAGGATTTCCCTTTTTTATCAGGGTCTTCACCCTTCATAATTTGAAGCCTAAACTGGTTATCCTTGGGTAACTATACCTTCAGGTAGTGGCACATGGGAGTTTTCCCCCCTTTCCTTCTCTCCCTTTGGTTGGGAGGCTAAAATTGCTATGTTCTTAGCTACCAAACGAGATCTGGATAGTTAGCGCCTAGCATCATGGGATATAGGGTTGCCTCGGGCCAGTAAAATTAGCTCTCGAGCTTTAGTATAGGCCGAATCGGAGCCGAGGATCGGCTCCGAACCCATCCAGCAAGAAAGAAGGCGAGAAGAAGACAACTAACATGGAACGTTATGGTAGGTACATAACTTCTCATTATCTTTTATAGTTATTTTTAGTGGTGTGAGTGTTTGTATAACCATTCCTCTTACCTTTTCTGGGTAGTTTCCTCTTCCCATCATTGGTAAAGACCCTTTCTGCTGTGGGCGTGCATTTTTCTGCTCCTCGGCAACCTTACTCCAGGAATCAGAGGAGTGTAAAGATGTGGTTCAGAAAGTCCTACGGGCCTTTTTGGGACACGTGACGAATATTTCCCCGGGGCAGAGGGAGGAACTCTTTGGGAAGATGCCCCTTCCATGACAGAGGAGGCTCACACAACCAGAGTTCCAGGGATTCTTTTTCTGGACAACTCTACCAGCGCTCCTGAGCGGCGGCCGGTTGCTTATCTCTGGAAGCAGTCGGGGGACAATTCTCTCTGCATCTTTCAGCCTGGCACACAATTACATCAGATTCCTGAGTGCAGACAATAATTACCAGAAGTTTAATTACCAGAAGTTACCATACCCCCTTCAATCTTTATCGCAGACCACAAAGGCGAATCCCCGATGTTCCACCTCATCAGAGGGATATAGCAGCACTAGAAATTCAAAAGCTGCTTCAAAAAAGAGTCATCCAAACAGTCCCACTAGACTAAATAGGATCTGGATTTTACTCAAGATTCTTTTTAGTGCCAAAAAAGACAGGGGACTGGAGGCCAATATTTGACCTCAGTGTTTTGAACAAATTTGTACAACAGACAAAATTCCGAATGTTCACGGTTCTTTCTATCCTTCCTTTTCTGGAGAAAGATGATTGGATGTGCTCCATAGATCTTCAGGATGCGTATTACCACATCAAAATGGACAAATGCTCCAGAATATAACTCCGCTTCCAGCTAGGAGCCAGTCATTACCAATTTCAACCACTGCCCTTTGGTCTCACCACAGCCCCCAGGATGTCTACCAAATGCTTGTCAATGGTAGCAGCTCACTTAAGACTTCAGGGATTCCATGTGTTTCCATATTTAGACGACTGGCTCCTCACCACCCCCACAAGGAATCTGCTGCTTTCTGTCTTGGACTACTTTCTGAGGCTTGCAGAGTTCTTAGGCATCTCAATAAACAAGGAAAAGGCAAAACTATCCCCCACACAGGACATAGAATTCATTGGAGCAAGACTAAACACAACTTCCTGTACGGTTGCTCTTCCACTTCTCAGATTGGAGAAGTTGAAGGCACAACTTCAAGTGATACTCTGTCAAGACAAAGTTCCAGCTTATCTAGTCTTACAGCTCCTTGGGTTGATGGCAGCAACAATCACTTTAGTTCCTCTGGCAAGATACCACATGAGGCTGCATCAGTAGCTCCTGGTGTCAAAGTGATAACTGTTAACTCATCCAGTGTCCCACCCAATCTGCATAACCAACCAATGCAAGGAAGATTTATCTTGGTGGATGACGCCAGAAGACGAGTTATGTAGCCGCTTCTTTTCCCCCTCTCAGTCCAAGGCCGTAGTGACCACAGATGCATCCCTGATAGGGGAGGGGTGCATTTTCAGGGAAAGACAGTCTAAAGCACTTGGTCCCCTCAAGAGATCAATTTGCATATCAACTTCCTAGAACTGAGGGCAGTGCTCTTAGCATTGCAAGCATTCCAATCAATTGGTGTTCAGTCAGACATCATGTCAGTGGTCTGGTATATCATCAAAAGGGGTAAACCAGATCCTACCCTCTGTGTTGAGAAGCCCTAAGAGTTTGGCAATGGGCAAATGCCTCCAACCACTTTCTGATAGCAACTCACATTCCGGGGAACTCCAGTATGATTGCAGACAAACTGAGCAGATGCGTTCTCCTGCCTCACGAGTGGTCTCTCAATCCCAAAGTGACGATGAAGATCTTTCATCGATGGGGTCAGCCTTGCTGTGATCTGTTCACCTCTCCCATAAACCACAAATGTAGCAACTACTTTGCCCTAGTCCCCCCTTGGGAGGGAGTCCCCGAGAGATGCTCTCCTCCACGATTGGCCCCCAGGACTTCTTTATACCTTCCCACCAATCCCCCTAATTCCCCAGTTTTGAAGAAAACCCAATGGTTGAGAAGCAAAGTGATTCTCATTGCACCTTATTGGCCCCATCAAGTCTGGTTTCCCTTTCTCTGGCCTCACTTAGTTATCAGTCTGTGGATTCTGGATTCAACTCCAGACCTGATGTTCTTCGTGTTTCACTGTTGCCGTCATTACATTTGGGTAATCTGCTGGCAGGTTGCCCTCACTCAGCCTGATTAACAAAGTCTTGGGTCCTGCGTCAGTTGCTGTCCCTCCTTCCATGACGTCAGGTCGTCAGGGGTATAAAACATGCAGCCGACACCATTACATCAGTCTTTCTTGCCGTGTGGTGCCCGAAGCAGAAGCAGATCGCAAGTGCGGGTCGGCTGACTCCTGAAATTTTCGTTTTCGAGTTTCAGAACCGAAGTCTTCAACTAAAAAGCTAAGTACCTCGTTGGGGAAAATTTTCTTGCTCCTTACCGATGTCAGTAAAAGTTAATAATTGCATTACTTGTGGGAAGCAAGTACATCATAAGGATTTTCATTTGTACTGTATTCCTTGCCTAAGCCATGACTGCAACATACCTTGCTGTCAGTTTTGTGTTAAATTTAATCAACGCACTATTAAACGTCGGTATATTTTTGCTTCAAAATATTTTGGCTCACGCTTTAATTATCCAGAAATGTCATCGGTTAGCAATCTGACTACTGGAATACCTAAAAAACGCAAAGAAAAAGACAGAGACAGGCCGTCGAGGTCCAAAACTGACGACGACGCTTCTCCTAAGCCAGTCGCCGGTTCGCTGGTACTCAGTGAGGCGCTTTCACAGCCCATGATACCCGCTACTTCTGATATGTAGGCCTCTACTGAGACCCATTCAGAGTCCGGTATGCCGCAAGAGGCTTCAATTATGGAACCCGCGGATGTCACTTGTTAGATATTATGAATATAAATATGCTGAAAGATAAAGCATAGAATAAAAAGTTTGCTTGAATATATGCATAGAGTTTAGCAATGTAAAATGTGTATTCATACTATATGTATAACAGACAGGCTTCTCTTCACAGCATCAAAAAGAAAAGCCTAACAAAGCAATATTGGAAAGCAAGGATTATATGATTTTCTCATGTTTGTAGAACAAATATCTAATGTTAAGTTGTCAATCTCGCCTTCATTCTTGCTTGATGGGTTCGGAGCCGATCCCTCGGCTCCGACTCGGCACTTGCTAAGCTCGAGAGTCACTTTTACCAGCTCGAGGCAGCCCCATATCCCATGATGCAAGGCGGTAAGTACCCAGATCTCGTTTGCCGCTTCGCTTAGGAGGTCTTCTTTTTACCAGCTCCTGGTAAGTTATTCACTTTTGTGAGATTTAAGCCCCTTTTAGTAAAAAAAAACCTTTTATTGATAGTTTTAAGTTTATTTTGTACCTTTTCTGACAGAAAATCCCTGTATCCTTTAATTTTTTTTGTTAGTCAAACTTTTCCCTATCCCATCCCCCCCCTGTTAGGGTGTGTGTGTTAGTTTTATAGAATACCTTTTGGTATTTTATTTAAGTTAATTTTGACTGGTGTGTGTGTGTGTGTTTTTTTAGCACCATGTCAAAGGAGAGGGTCTCAGGTTTTAAGAAGTGTGACTCGTGCTGTCAGAAGATGTCTCTGACAGACGGTCACACTTCTTGCCTGTATTGTCTGGGCCCTCTTCACCTGCAGGACTCCTGTGCTATTTGTCATTCCTTCAGCCAGAGAGTCCTGCAGGAGAGACATAATAAGCTGATTCTTAGGGGCCTTCTTAAGCCAGAGGGCTCTCCGGCTAAGTCGGCTCCACCAAAATCAGCAAAATCTTGCAAGGCCCAGGCTTCTGTATCTAAGCCTGCGGCCTCGGCTCCGACTCGTTCCGAGTCGAGATCGGCTCCGGCTGGAGCCGATTCTAGCTTAACAAAGCCTTCGGTGCCGATGGCTATCGGTGCCGAGTCTGTAGTGCCCACTTCGATGTCGGCTCCGATCGGTTCCGACACCCATGTGGCACAGGCATCGGTGTCGGCTCCGATCGGCTCCGACACCGTTACTTTGGTGGCTGTATCGGCTCCGGCTGGAGCCGATACATCGAGGCTTTCTGTCGGCTCCGAGAGGTCGGCTCCGACAGGATCTATAGTATCGGCTCCGATGGCTCATTCCAGGAAGAGGTCGAGGTCTCCTTCCTTGGAGCCGATACTTTCGGCTCTGGCTTCACCTCTTCTATCGGAACGGAGCCATCGGAGCCGATCTTCAAGGTCATCCAGGTTGTCAGATCATGACCTAGAGAGAGTGGTCAGTAGATTACTTAAGTCACAGGTACTGGCCCAAATGTTACACAGTCCGTCTCAACAGGCGACTGTTGGTCCACACCCGTTACAGTTCCTCCTTCAACTCTACCCCAGAGCTTGGAGTTGGAGTCTTCGGGAATGGTTACTGCTACGGCTGGAGGACGGATACCCCCTTCTGTTCCTTCAGCCTCTACTCTTATCTCCTCTTGAGACCTTCCTTAGAGGGATTCGGTGGTCGGGCTTCCATGGTCTCCTCCGAGGGGTGAGTGGCATCGGACCCTTGTCCGAACCCGCTCTTCCCCTTGGAGCCTCGGCCTTGGTGAGCTCGGCTCCGACATCTGCCTCGGAGACTTCCCTTTCGGTGGTCCCTGGAGTTCCTAGCTCTTCGGTGCGGGTTCTCTCGGACCTGCCTGGGAGGGGAGCATTCGAGGTGATGAAGAGTGTACTGGCCACTGGTATCAGTCAGCAGTCTGTCCCCGTAGCTCCTCCCTCTATAGTATCTGTTGACATCTCTGCCACTTCTCTTGCTACAGGACCCAGAGATCCTCCGCCTCAGGTTTCCCCATTGGGAATTTCCCCCTCTTCCGAGGATTCTCCTGATGTTTCGGGAGATCCTCCTAGGAAGAGGACTTGTAAGAGGAAGCATGTAGACTCCCCCGAGTCTGTCACTTCGGATACTGACTTTGATGAGTCAGAGGGATCCCCTAGATCCCCTCTGAGGATGTCTCCTTCTCAGACATCCTAGAACTTCTGAAACAGAGGGAAACTGGCCCACCAACAATCCCTCTGAGGATGAGTCAGTATACCTAGAGGCGTTTGGATCTCGGCCCTCCACCTCCTGGGTGTCTCTGCCTTCGACCCCTTATGCAGGTTATTGCACGAAGGCGTGGGCAGCTCCTGACTCTGTAGAGCCAGTCCCTAGGAGGCCTTCAAAATTTATCACTGCCCGTGTGACAAACAATTCCTTACTAAGGGTGTCCCGCTGATGCCATGGTGGTGGCTGCGGCCACCACAAAGGAACTTGCAGATCCTTCCGTGCCCGTCCATCCTCCTAATAAGGACTCTAGGACCATGGATAGGTACGGTAAGCGGATGTTTTCCTCAGCGACCTTTGCTATGCGTTCGCTGAATTACCTATGTCACTTCACCAGACTCCAGAGGGATATCCTGAAGGAGCTGGGAGAAGTAGTTCAGGATCCTACAGCTGCAGGGGCTCATGAAAATATTGCTTCGCAGCTAGGAACCCTCAATTCCATTGCAAACTCCTCCATGCGGCTAATATCTTATGCTGCGGATGGAGCGAGTAGAGCCGCAGGTACAGGTGTGGCTCTTAGGCGCCAAGCCTGGATGCGGCTATGTGATTTTATGGATCCCTTTAAGGCGTCCTTCACAAATTCTCCCTTTGATGGGTCAGCTTTGTTTGGCCCTCAGGTGAAGGAAACCTTGACCAGGTGCGAGCAGGACGGCAAGACTCTTTCTGCTGTTGGAGTCCGTTTTCCACCCCTTCTAGACCTTATCCCAAAGGACAGAAGGGGGAAGATGTGGTTCCGTAAATCCCAAGGAGTCACGCCGGATTCACGTGGTCAGTTTACCCCTAGAGGCAGAGGGGGTAACAACAACAGACGCCGCTCTAGAGGCAGATGGGGTCCGAAGAACCAGGGAAACAGGGAGCCTCTCTCTGACAAGCCCTTTCAGCATCCCTGAGGTGTTGCCCGGCTGTCCCTCCTTGGAGGCAGTCGGGGGAAGATTATCACTGTACCCAGAAGCCTGGCATTCCCTCACTCAAGACAGATGGGTACAGTCGATCATATCCAAGGGTTACATAATTCCTTTCGAGGAAAGTCCCTTCCCCTCAAGTTCCCTTCCAGATGTACCACCGGTCTAAGGGAGATTGCAGAGTCAGAAATCTCAAAACTACTGCAAAAAGAGCCATTCAGCCAGTTACAATAGACCATTCAGAGCCGGAATCTACTCAAGGTTCTTTTTGGTCCCCAAAAAGACGGGAGACTGGAGACCAATATTGGATTTCAGCAGACTCAACAAGTCTGTCAGGAAGACAAGATTCCGAATGGTCACTCTTCAGTCAATTCTGCCCTTCTTACAGAAGGACAACTGGATGTGCTCAATAGATCTTCAGGATGCGTACTATCACATCAAAATTCACAGACGCTCCAGGAGATTTCTCCGCTTCGGCTGGGGTCCAGTCATTTCCAGTTCAGAGCCCTGCCCTTTGGTCTCACTACAGCCCCCAGAGTGTTCACCAAATGCATGACAGTGGTCACGGCTCACCTGAGACGTCAAGGATTCCAGGTGTTTCCGTATCTCGACGACTGGCTCCTGTCAGCCACCACCAGGCATCAGCTTATACAAGCCAGGGATTACACAATAGACCTTTGTTCTCATTTGGGCATCTCAATCAACTTCGAAAAGTCATCCTTATCGCCCTGCCAGTCTATTACCTTTATAGGCGCAAACTTAAACACTGTTCGGATGTCAGCTACCCTTACAGAACAAAGAGTTTCAGACATTCAGACTCATGTCAGGATCATTCTGGCCAGCAAGAAAATACAGGCCAGAATGGTTCTAAAGGTATTAGGTCTCATGGCTGCGGCCATTACTCTTCTTCCCTGGCTCGATTCTACATGCGCCTTCTTCAGTGGATGCTGTTCACACAGTGGTCATACCAGCAACTTCCAATGCGTCACCAGATTCTGGTGACACAGACATGCAAAGAGCATCTTGCTTGGTGGATCACATCGTCTCAGGTTCACCAAGGCAGGTACTTTGTACCCCCATCCCCGATAGCCACTGTCACCACGGATGCCTCCCTGATCGGGTGGGGGGGGTCATTATCAGGGCAGGATGGTTCATGGGACGTGGCAGCCGTTCGAGTACCATCTGCACATAAATGTCCTGGAGATGAGAGCAGTGCTTTTAACGTTGCAAGCCCTCAACGACTTTCTTCCCGTAGGGACAATTGCAGTCCACACAGACAACATGTCTGTAGTTTGGTATATCAACAAACAGGGCGGAACCAAGTCCTACCCCTTGTGTCGAGAAGCGCTCAGACTATGGCAATGGGCGATCTCCTCTCATCGGTTTCTGGTAGCAACGCATATCCCTGGGAAAACCAACATTATAGCGGACAGATTGAGCAGAGCTATTCTCATGCCTCACGAGTGGTCTCTCAAGCAATCTATAGCGGAAGAGATTTTTCTGGAATGGGGTCGTCCATGTTGCGATCTTTTTGCTACTCCCCAAAACAGCAAATGTCCAGACTTCTTCAGCCTCTTCCCTCTATCAGGCCATCCCCCCAGAGACGCTCTGACCCAGGATTGGCCCCAGGGACTTCTTTATGCCTTCCCTCCATTTCCTCTGATCCCTCAGGTGATCCAGAAAGCTACCGTTTTGAGAGCCAAATTGATTCTCATTGTCCCTTACTGGCCTCAACAAGTTTGGTTCCCGTTCCTCCATCATCACCTTTTGGTGCAGCCGTGGCATCTGGACCCAGTGCCAGATCTTCTGATTCACCAATCGGGTCAGCTGCACCGGTCAATCCCTTCTCTCAACCTCAAAGCATGGTTGCTCCACTTCCTTCCTTAGCCAGGCTTCCTTTGATCTCTAACCCAGTTAGAGACATCATAGTAGCTTCGCTAAAATCCTCTACCAGGAGGATTTACACAAGCAAATGGAAACGTTTCTCTTATTGGGCTAAGGCCCAAAATATTGATCCTTTTACTGCCCCTGTTCAGGCAGTCCTGGACTTCTTAGCAGAGATTTTTCATGCAGGCTCCTCTTCTTCCACAGTCAGAGTTCAATTGGCTGCTATTTCCAATTTTCATGTCGGGATAGCAGATCATAATATTATGTCCCATAGGCTCTGCAGGGCCTTCTTGAAAGGAATTTTCCTACTAAAACCTCCAATCAGGAATCCTCCTCCTCAGTGGGATCTAAATTTAGTGCTGATATCCTTGATTCTTCCCCCCTTTGAGCCAGCTGTTTCTTGTTCCCTGAAATATCTTTCTTGGAAAACTTTATTCCTAGTGGCTATTACATCTGCCAGGAGGGTGTCTGAACTTCATGCTCTTTCGGTTCGACCCCCCTATTTGGTTTTTCACAAAAGTATCTTTGAGAACTAATCCAACCTTTTTACCTAAGGTCGCTTCAAAGAACAATCTGAATCAATCCATTGATCTCCCTGTATTTTTTCCTAACTATTCAGATAGAGCTGAACAAAAGCTACATTATCTTGATGTCCACCGTCAACTTAGATATTATTTGGACAGAACAAAAAAATTTAGAAAATCTGATCAACTTTTGTTTCCTATGCGGATAATAAAAAAGGCCTTCCTGTTTCTAAAGTGACTTTGTCCAGATGGCTTTCTTCGGTCATCTCTGAAATTTATACGCTCAGGGGAAAACAGCTGTGCTCAAAACCTAAAGCACATTCAACTAGGAGCTTAGCTACTTCTACAGCTTTTCAAGCTAGACTTCCTTTGGACACTATTTGTGCAGCTGCCACTTGGGCTACTCCTCACACTTTTGTTTCCCATTACAAATTGGACTTGGCCTCCAGGGACAGAGCCAGTTTTGGCTCTACAGTCCTCAAGAGTTTGTTCCATTGAGCCACCCAGGATAGAGGTGCTAGGGGCTTGGTCCCATCAAGCAAGAATGAAGGCGAGATTGACAACTTAACATTAAGAAGTTATGTGCCTACCATAACGTTCCATGTTAGTTGTCTTCTCTCGCCTTCTTTCTTGCGACCCTCCCTCCTTCCCCCTGGCCTGGACAGACCTTGTATAAGAAACTGTTATGCTAAAGACCATTCAGACCTGGTCCTTTTTTCCATCTGTAAGTTTCTTTCTTCCTTTGGGAAGTATTTTATGCTTGGTGCTATTGCCCTTTGTCAGCAAACGAGATCTGGGTACTTACCGCCTTGCATCATGGGATATGGGGCTGCCTCGAGCTGGTAAAAGTGACTCTCGAGCTTAGCAAGTGCCGAGTCGGAGCCGAGGGATCGGCTCCGAACCCATCAAGCAAGAAAGAAGGCGAGAGAAGACAACTAACATGGAACGTTATGGTAGGTACATAACTTCTTATTAACAGACATCCTTTTTTATAAATTCAGCAATACATGATGTTTTTCCAGTAGGATCAGCTTATACAGATGTTTCCTTTCAGAATGGCATCCTCACATCAGCAAAAGTGCTTAAATCACAAAAGGACAATAGAAAAGTCTAAAAACAGACATTATGTGACTTCCTATAGAAGGCCAGAAAAATATACCAAGAGGAAATACCAATCTCTTGTGTGCGTGTCTAGCTCTGTATATAGCTTTTGTAGTAATTCAGTTATGAGAGAGAAGGACAGAGAGAGGTATCTTGTAGAAGTCATCATTCATATCTGTAATGAAGGAAAACTTTGTAAATATATGCTACAAATCTGACAGACTACGTGTGGTTTGTTATAAAATAAGTTATCTGTAACTGTGCTTATAGCTGCAAAATATATTTCTTTATCAGTGCAATTTGAAAGGCTTGGTGATTTAAACAGACTACAGATGGAGTCATGATGTGTCTCTGATTCAGCAGTAAACAGCACAGCAAGACTGTGTGTCTTAAGAACATTTCAAATCCATCCCACAGCAAGTAAGCACCAGCAAGCAGCAGTAAGCAGAGAGCAGCTCAATATATATTTTTTCAATGGTGACCCTGACGTGATACTTTGGATCCAGTAAGCACAACAATTTTTTCAATGGTGATCCTTTGACAACGTTCCTAGCCTGTATCCAAAAACAGGGGGAGTGAATGGGTAATGTCACTCCTGTAAAAGCACAGTAACGTTTATGTGAAGTACTCCAGATTTCTACAGTTCTCAACAATTTGTAGCAATACAGTTTAATAGACGTCTAAATCCAGTGAGACTGCATCGCAGGAAGGTGGAGCAGTTCCATAAATTCTCCAGAAAAGGTACAAGACGAAGATGTAAGACTGAATCTGCCAGTTTTGCTGTACCAACTTCACAAGTGACTACAGAAACTTTTCAACCATCTACAGTAAAGCAGCTTGGCCATCTGCCTGTCTGTTGACTGGTAAGAAAATTATTCTGTGTTACATACAGTATGAATGCCATAGAGGTAATAATAATAACATAATAAATGTATATACAGCATATTAGCAAATGTAAAACCTTATTAGGGCAAGTTAGTAATAAGGCATTATGCAAATGAATTGCAATTTGATAGTAAGGCATTATGCAAATGGATTATAATATTTGACTGGTATCTGAAATAAAATCCTGTGTGGTATAAAAATGTTTATTGTGTGTACAATGTCATAAAAATACAGTGCATGACATTATCCAAAGGTTAGACTGTACAGACAAAAATTGTAAAGGTAAAGAACCAAGAAAAGTTAATATGTTGACATTATATTCAAATGTTAGACAGTTATGTTCTGTCACCAGATGTAAAAGGTTTATTTCAGAGTTGCAACAACAGTCAAATCAGTTACTGATAGAAACTCTAGTACATTTTGTTACAAAGAAATGTAATAAACTTCTAAAAGACAGACACAATGAGTTCAGGAAGCTTAGACAAGTTATACATACATCTTTTCAAAAGTGCATAGGAGTTTCAAATTCAGCAGAACAGCTTACTAAAGAATGTCAGAAAGACCATGCAACATCACAGGAAATTCAACTTCAGTTGCAGGATAAAGGCAATAAATTAGCTCAACTGACAAAGACTGGGAATTTCCTGCATACACAGTTAATCTGTGCAAAAGAAATATATTGTATAATATGTTTAGGTTTTGAAAATGGTTAAAATTACATGGTAGGATGGTAGGATCTGATGTCTGGACAAATCATTTTTAAATGTTTTACTTTCATTCAGTTAAAGCAAGACATCTATCAGTACTACAGTAAAGTGAAGCATATGAATGCCATTCTTAGCATAGTCAAAAGGTAAACAAAACAGTTATAGTGCATAAAATTAAATGAAAATAGTTAATAAGAATAAAGATTTAAAGTCGCAAGACTGACATGCTTGTATAAAGATATACATATACAAGACAGACATGCATGTGTGTTCTTTTCATCTAGAATACATCTGTTACAATACACAGGCAGACAACAGCAAATATAAATGATATAAATATAAATGTGTTGGTTAAACTAATATCTATTTTGTTTTTTACAATTTGTTTATAATTATATAGTAACACCAAACAGTTAAAATTCTGAATTTTAAAAAGAAAATCACAGATGGTATTAGTCAAACAGTTTTTGTAAAATTAATGGCAGGACAGTTAAATAGTTAAATAGATAAATAAATAAAAAATACTGAAATCTATGTAAGGTAATTGTAAAATGATGTCTATTTATGTTGTATAAATGCATAGTTATGCAAATCACATTAAAGGAAAAATGCTAAAAGAATTAACTATAGTTTACAGAGTATGAAATGTGAGCTCAGACCTTCCTAGACTGAATGAATAGTTACAGGAAATGCTGGAAAGATAAGATAAACAACAAGACTGATTGCCAGATAAGTAGCTTGGGTTTTTCTAAAGCATCATTGTTATTAAAACATAATTGTTAAAATGTTTACAGGCAACACTATTTAGTAATTGTAATAAAATGTCACAATTGTGCATAGATGTCACTTATAATCTGTTTGCAAGTAAATGTTAAAAGGACAAAAAAAAACCTCAGTTGCATCAAGTACAGCCAGCAAATGGGCTATAGTATACATACAGTTCAAATCAATTGTGCAGGAGGGTGCAAATACCTACTAGAGGTAGTAAACAGCAAAAGCTTTATAAAAAATGATCAAATCAGATAAAAGTCCATAGTTTATTAGTAACCTAATAAAATACATGTATAACCAAAGTGTTGGGCTGACATGCATTCTATTCTCACAGCATAAAGCAGAAAACAACAGTGCTGAAGTACTACAGGGGGAGGGGTACTTTCTCAGTTTTACACTGACTGTATAAGGGGAGGGGCACTTTCTCAGTTTTACACTGACTGTATAAGCAGTACTGCACAAGGGTCTGAAATGAAGCTACAGAAAAAATAAACAAGGGTCTGAAATAAAGCTACAGAAAAAATAAACAACAAGGGTCTGAAATAAAGCTACAGAAAAAATATCTCATTCCTTCTTGACAATACTCTTTTATGGGGGGAAAAACAGGTATTAGTGTATTAGAAATACTGGTAAACTGGATTAAACCTGACAGGATAAGATATATATTACAAGTTGTTAATAGCTACCATAATGGTTATTATTGTATTGTTTAGAATTAAATTGTATTTACAACCTGTTAAACTATAAAGCTATACAAGAGATGGTTTAAAAAACAAGACATGGCTTAAAATTGATTACAGCTATACAAGAGAGAATAAAGATATGTAAAAACAATTGAACAAGATTGGTCACTATTTTTAATATGTTTTTGGCAAAACAATGTTGGTATAAAAAAGCATCAATGTTTCTAATTGCTGAGTATGTAGTTTAAAATAACAGGACATATGGATTTGGTATCAGTTCCACTAGATATTTCTAAAGAGACATAAACATTTTCCAAGATTTTGCTCAATATTAATGTTATTAAATTTGTAAGATTAGACTAAATGTACTTTACAGTCTTTGTATGTACAAATGTAGAAAATTTCAGTACAAATGATTTAAAGAAAACAATGGGTCCAGGGTACCTACTAAATTGAAATGCATAAATAGCAAACAGTCTGTGTAAATACATACTGTACAGGATACATCGTAATAAGTTCAAAAGTGATTTGTCAAGTTGTAATATCACTGGTTTTACCGCAGTAAAATAATTGCTTTCAAATATTTATTATCTAAGCCCAGTTCAGTACTTTACCAAGATGTTAATGGGCAGTTCAAAGACATGACCACAATGTTATGGTTAAAATGACATTAAAACTATATATTTTCAGCAGTGTATAAATGCTTGCAGTAGCACATAGTTATTGTCTCTTATAGTTAATTCAACAGTTGCAAAGAGTTAATGAAACAATTCTAAGTCATAAATTAAATTCTGTGATTGCAAAATAATAAATTAATCAAGTAAAATTAAAACAGACATAGCTCATAACTGATAAAATATTTTCACAGAATGGTCTGCAAAAGAAAAAGTTGTTAAATACATTCAGGTTTGGTAGTAATACATGTTTTCATTGTATTAACTATGTAAAATTGCATTTTGACTTGTATCAAAAAAGACTAAAGGTTTTGTTTCTTAATGTGTTTTTATATAAGATGTTTTGAGTATGTTTAAAAACAGAGGGAATTGTTAGATATTATGAATATAAATATGCTGAAAGATAAAGCATAGAATAAAAAGTTTGCTTGAATATATGTATAGAGTTTAGCAATGTAAAATGTGTATTCATACTATATGTATAACAGACAGGCTTCTCTTCACAGCATCAAAAAGAAAAGCCTAACAAAGCAATATTGGAAAGCAAGGATTATATGATTTTCTCATGTTTGTAGAACAAATATCTATTAACAGACATCCTTTTTTATAAATTCAGCAATACATGATGTTTTTCCAGTAGGATCGGCTTATACAGATGTTTCCTTTCAGAATGGCATCCTCACATCAGCAAAAGTGCTTAAATCACAAAAGGACAATAGAAAAGTCTAAAAACAGACATTATGTGACTTCCTATAGAAGGCCAGAAAAATATACCAAGAGGAAATACCAATCTCTTGTGTGCGTGTCTAGCTCTGTATATAGCTTTTGTAGTAATTCAGTTATGAGAGAGAAGGACAGAGAGGTATCTTGTAGAAGTCATCATTCATATCTGTAATGAAGGAAAACTTTGTAAATATATGCTACAAATCTGACAGACTACGTGTGGTTTGTTATAAAATAAGTTATCTGTAACTGTGCTTATAGCTGCAAAATATATTTCTTTATCAGTGCAATTTGAAAGGCTTGGTGATTTAAACAGACTACAGATGGAGTCATGATGTGTCTCTGATTCAGCAGTAAACAGCACAGCAAGACTGTGTGTCTTAAGAACATTTCAAATCCATCCCACAGCAAGTAAGCACCAGCAAGCAGCAGTAAGCAGAGAGCAGCTCAATAGGCTTCAATTATGGAACCCGCGGATGTCACTCCCTTAGATGGGTCTGGAGCCGCTGTGCAGGCACCGGTTTCTGAGGGTGTTTTCAGGCCTACAGATTTGTATATTAGACTGACGCCATCTTCAAAACTAAGGCCAAAATCTAAATCTATGTCTAAAAAACCGATGTCTGGGCCACATGTGCAGGCCCCTATGCCTAAAAAACAAATGATCAAAATGGCTGAAGATTTAATTACTCTGATCAGGGGTAGCCAACCCCCCCCCCCCTTCTAAGAGGCCTAGGCAAGACATTGATTATGAATCTTCTGAACAGAATTCTATTTCTTCTGACTCTTCTAATGAACAGGATTTGTCTATGACTACTTATGAGGACTCTGATGCAGAAGATTCCATTCCTTCTGCTTCTCCCCCTCAGGATTTTTATTTTGGGGAAACTTTACATACCTTAAGGGAATATTTCCACTGGGAAAGTCAGGACTTCTCTGAATCTAAAAAGAGACTTAAGGATTTTCTTCTTCCTCAGCATAGGCCTTTGGCTATACCTCCTGTTCTAGACATAGTTGATGATGTTTTTTCAGAATCTAGTATGGCTCCTGATTCTCTGCCTCTGGCTCCTTGTAAGCCAGACAGATACTACAGGGTTCCTGACTCCCACAAATTCCTTTTCAAAAATCCTATTGCAGATCCTGAAACCATTTCTCAGGGTGCCATGGGCATTAAGGCCTCTACTGCTAAAAATCCTACCTCTTCTGATAGAGATTCCAGGGTGCTGGATAGATGGGGTAAGAAGGTTTACACTTCTGCAATCTTGGCAGTCAGGGCTTTAAACTGTCAATTTCATATGCTTAAATATCAACAGCATATCATAGGACTGCTTAAACAGAAAATGATGTTAATTTCTGACTGTGTGGAAAATAAAGATTTACAGGATTTATTGCATTCAGCTGAACAAGTCGGAAAGCATACTTTGCAATGTGGTTTTGATTCTTTGGAGGCCTCTTGCAGGGCTGCTGTAACTGGGTCTGTGCTTAGAAGGCATGCTTGGCTCAAAGAGCAAACTCCTGCCAGATCATGTTAAAGCAAAATTGTTGGATGCTCCTTTACAACAGGACCGTCTCTTTGGTAATAAGGCTGAAGAACTTTTAAAAAAGATGGAAAATAAAGCTAAATCTATGCAAATGTGAAAGATTTCTTACAAGTGCAACCTCCAAGATTTAGTAGGCACTGGCCTACTAAGAACTGGTCCTTTCCAGTTCCTTCGAGAGCCACTCAAGTCAAACCCAGACATTCCAATGGCTGCAGGTTTCAGTCACAAGGGACTTTTAGAACAAAATAATGGGGTGCCTCCTCCTCCAAATCTGGAAACAACAAGGCACCTCCATATGGTAAACAGTCTCAATGACTTCCCTTTACACTTACCAAGCACTTACCTTTTAGCCGCCCCTTTGGGGGGAAAACTGGCACTTCATGCAAGAAACTGGCAACTTATAACCCAGGACAAAGGTGTTTGCCTTACAAGCACAAGGTGCAGGGTTTGAGTCTCACAAGAGATAATTGTCTAGGCTTAAAATGGCTCACAAGGGCAGTTAGCTTAGTATGAATCTATGAAATCTATGAAATCATCATATGACAAATGGGTTTTAAATATAGTATCCCAGGGATACAAATTTAATTTCCACACATTGCCAAACCCAAACGGATGGCCAGACCTGCCCCCAAATCAGTGGGCAGAGGCCCAGAAATCAGTACTGTCCCTCATGAACATGGGGGCTATTCAACCACTACCAGAAGAGAAAAAGGGGCAAGTCTTCTATTCAAGACTTTTCCTGGTACCCAGAAAAGGCAAATCATGGCGTCCAGTTCTGGACTTAATCTACTCTAAACACATTTCTGGACATTCCAAAATTCAAGATGCTGACTCTTCAGCAGTTACTTCCTATTCTAGGCAAAGATGCCTGGTTGGTAACTCTAGACTTAAAAGAGGCTTACCTGCATATCCCAATCAGGGAATCTTGCCGAAGATACCTCCGCTTCAAAGCAGGCTACTTGCATTACCAGTTCTCTGCACTGCCCTTTGGCTTATCTACTGTGCCCACGGTCTTCACAAAGTGCCTGGCTCCAGTAATTGCATTTTGCAGGCAAAGAAATATTCAAATATATCCATACCTGGACAATTGTCTAATTCAGGCAGAAAACAAGAACATTCTTCTAAAACATCTGGCGTTTGTAAAAAGGGTTCTAACTTGTGTAGGGTACACCATAAACGAAAAGAAATCACAACTGGTACCCTCTCAAAAAATTACATTCTTGGGTGCAAGCTTGAATACAACTGCCCAGATGGCTTACCTAACGCCAGAAAAGCAAATTCATTTGGTAACTTACTTCAAACAGGTGGCCACAAAAACCCTGCTATCTGCAAGACAAATTCTGCAAGCCTTGGGGTTCATGGCCTCCTGCATTCTTCTAATTCCATATGCAAGACTGCATATGAGGAAACTTCAGTGGTACTTAAAAAGTTAATGGAGCCAACATTGTTACAGCCTGGAAACTATTCCTACCATACCTTGCCTGCAACTAGAGTTCCTATGGTGGGCAGAGGCCTGCCACCAAAACAAGGGACTGCCATTCACTCCACTCCCTGCCACCCAAATCCTAACTACAGACGCATCAGACTATGCTTGGTGGGGCTTATCTGGCAGGGAAGTGCATTCAGGGCAAATGGAGCCCAAATCAAATGCACATTCATATCAATCAAAAAGAGATGCTAGCTGTACAGAATGCACTGACAGCCTTCAAGGACTATCTTCTTCCAGGGCAATTAATGATAAAGACAGACAACACCACAGTTATGTGGTACATAAACAAGTGGGGGGGTACACACTCCTACCCCCTTTGCAGACTAGCCATGGCATTGTGGAACATGGCCTTGACCTATCAAATACAACTACAAGCTCAATTCCTGCCAGGAAAACTGAATACTCTAGCAGACGAACTAAGCAGAAATCTCATGGACCCACATTAATGGAAACTGGAACCACGGATTTTCAACATGTTGACATGCAAATGGGGGAATCCAGACATAGATCTTTTTGCCTTACCCCAGAACTATCAGTTGGACAAATTCTGCACAAGAACTCATCACAAAAAAGCCTGGAAAGTGGATGCTCTATCATTCAGGTGGAAAAACCTATCAGTCTATGCTTTTCCCCCTCTGCCTCTGCTCTCCAAAGTTCTACTAAAAGTCAAAAAGGACAAACCAAAAATGATTCTGATTGCTCCAGACTGGCCTCGCCAACACTGGTACCCACTCCTGCACAATGTGTCACACCTTCCACCGTGGCACCTGCCTCACACACCTTACTTACTGTCTCAGCAAAACAACCAAATTCTGCACACTCAGCTCCAAATTTTGAATCTTGCAGCATGGCTAATCACCTAAATTCACCCATAGCATCCCTCAGCAAACCTGTGATGGATGTCATTTTGGAGGCAAGAAGGCCTAGTACTAGAAAATCTTATGCTGACAAATAGAAAAGATTATGTGCCTGGAATCAATCACAATCACAGGGGATAAGCACAGCAGTGCCCAATATTCCTCAGATTTTACAATACTTAACTGAGATGTTTCACAAGGGCTTGTCCTTTTCTTCCATAAAAATCCATGCCTCAGCCATTTCAGCTCATTACAACACAGAACCTCCCCTCTTCTCTCATCCTCTGCTAAAGCAGTATCTCAGAGGGGCCAAAAACGTAAGACCACCCAGGAGAGCTCCAACCCCTGCCTGGGACCTCAATTTTATATTGGAAAAACTCACTTTCCCTCCTTTCGAGCCAGCTGCTACTGCAGACTTAAATTTCTCTCCTGGAAAACAGCTTTCCTTTTAGCAGTCACTTCAGCTAGAAGGAGTTCCGAATTACAGGCCCTTATGGCAGTGGAGCCTTTCATTATTTTTCATGCGGACAGGGTGTCTCTGAAGACCAATCCATCCTTCATGCCTAAGGTGGTGTCCAGTGTGGCTCTTAATCAGACCATTCATTTGCTAACTTTCTTTCCCAATCCACAGAACAAGGGGGAGCAGATTCTGCATTCATTGGATGTACACAGACAACTTAGATTTTACTAAAACAGGACAAAATGTCTTAAGAAAATCTGAACAACTACTGGTGGCATTTGCTGCAGGGGCAGAGGGAAAAGCTATTTCAAAGCAGACTGTTTCAAAATGGATAAGCCATTCTATTCATTTCTGCCATATGCACCATCGTAAAACTATCCTCCAGGGAATCAGATCTCATTCCACCAGGGCTGCATCTACTTCTACAGCCTTTCTCAGAGGTGTTCCTACCAGAGACATTCTAGAAGCTGCTACCTGGAGCTCAGTTCATACGTTCACCAAACATTACCATTTATCTTTCTTCTCTAAAGCCAGAGCTGGCTTTGCCACTGCTGTCCTGCAGGGCCTTATAGACAACTTAGATTTTACTAAAACAGGACAAAATGTCTAAGAAAATCTGAACAACTACTGGTGGCATTTGCTGCAGGGGCAGAGGGAAAAGCTATTTCAAAGCAGACTATTTCCAAATGGATAAGCCATTCTATTCATTTCTGCCATATGCACCATGGTAACACTATCCTCCAGGGAATCAGATCTCATTCCACCAGGGCTGCATCTACTTCTACAGCCTTTCTCAGAGGTGTTCCTACCAGAGACATTCTAGAAGCTGCTACCTGGAGCTCAGTTCATACGTTCACCAAACATTACCATTTATCTTTCTTCTCTAAAGCCAGAGCTGGCTTTGCCACTGCTGTCCTGCAGGGCCTTATAGCTGGTCCAAATGCTGTATAAATCCATCCTCCCAACCATAGCTTTGGGAATCTACCCAAATGTAATGACTGCAACAGTTAAACACGAAGAACATAGTACAGTTGTGTACACTTACCATAAATGTAGATGTTCAAGTGTATTCACTGTTGCAGTCCTGGTTACCCTCCCTCCAACCCCCTGTTTTTCTTTTGCTATACCTCCTACTTTCCTTTACTATGCTTAAAAGCCTTTTTGGTGTATTTGCTTTTGTTTGGAGGTATATTTTTGTGTTTTTAATTACTTAAATATTTGGCTCCCCATTTGGGGGGGCACCTGACATCTGGGGCAAGAAAAACTGATGTAATGGCGTCGGCTGCATGTTTTATACCCCTGACGACCTGACGTCATGGAAGAAGGGACAGCAACCGACTCAGGACCCGAGACTTTGTTAATCAGGCCGGAGGGCAACCTTCCAGCAGATTACCCAAATGTAATGACTGCAACAGTAAATACACTCAAACATCTACATTTATGGTAAGTGTACACAACTGTACTTTATCTCACGCACAGGGCTTGGTCCATCTCATCCTGCAAAATCTCAAGTTGACTGCTTCGTTTCTCCACTTCCAGTACTTGCCAGGCGATATAATTTATCTTCCCCAGTACAAAAGATACTTCTGTCTTCTCATAAAACATCTAGCAGAAAACTTCTATCTTAATAAATGAAAGAGATTTATGATGTTATTTAGTCCTATCTCACCATAATTCTTGCTGGATGCGGTTCGGCTCTGACTCGGCCGATAGTAAAGCTCGAGAGCTTTTACTGGCTCGAGGCTAACCCCTATCCCATGGTGCCTCACGGCAATTCCCCAGATCTCGTTTGCCGCGAAAGCTTCGAGGTTGTGTCTTACTAGCTCGTTGGCTAATAACAGTTTATTTGCTAAATTTAGTCCTTTTTCTTGACTTTTACTATCCCTTTTACAGTCTTTAATACTTTATCTCTTTTGTGACTGTTATTGAGAGTTTCTGACCCCTATTCTTCCTCCTAGGATTGTACGGCCCGTTTAAGTTAGAGGGCCATAGTGCCTGTTTAAGTTAGAAGGCCTTTCCTCCCTGAATGTGTGTCTTATAAAAAAAAAAAAAAAGTTATATAACTCCTCTCTTTTTACTATCCTTTGTCAGTAGTTAGTACTTAGATGTCCTTCAAGGATGCATCTGCAGTCCTTACAAATGGGTTGTCCTGTCGTCAGGCAGCCCTTCGGTCGGCCGGATTCCAAAGTCTGGGTCTGGCCTCGGCTGGTGGCGCACTTCACCCGACGTCATAGCTGCAGTTATTCGGGTATAAAGGCATCAGCCGACGCCATTTTCCCCAGTCTTTCTTGCCGCGTGGCGCCCGAAGCAGAAGCTGTTCGCAAGTGCCGGTCGGTCAGATCCAGAGATTACTACTACCGAATACTACTTCGAAGACTTCTAAAAAGCTAAGTACCCCGTTGGGGACTCTTTCTTGCCTCAGCCGATGTCAGAGAAAGTGAATAACTGTTTATCTTGTGGGAAACAAATACCTCATAAAGATTTCCACTCCTATTGTATACATTGTTTAGGCCCAGACCACGACGTAGCAGCTTGTCTAGCCTGCGCTTCTTTTAACCGACGGACGCTTAGATGTCGGTCGGAGTTTGCTGAACAAATTTTCGGCTCTGATTTTGCCTATATTATGCCGTCGGATCCTCCGACTACGCAAATTTCCAAAAAACGAAAAGAAAAGGACCGACACTCGCGGTCCGCGGTCTCGGCCGAAACCGCGATTAAGCAAACTGCGAGTGTCTTGGTTTCGGCCGAAACCGAGCAAGCGGTTCTTTCTCCAGCCGAAACCATGCCTTCTAACGAGGCCTCCTCTAACCTGGTAGAATCTGCTTCTGAAATCCAGCCTTTTGTTGCGGTTTCTCAGGAATTATCAGACACAATTCCCCTGGATATTTCAACCCCTGCACGTGGAGCTGCTAGGCCTCCTGCAGCCATGTCTATTAAGGCCTTTGCCAGGGCTAAAGCAGCCAAAGCTTCCAAAACTGTGCCTGCCAAACCCCCTTCACACAGGCCCAGCACTAGCTCTCATATGCTATCTTTGGCTGAGGATTTAATTACCTTAATTCGTGGATCCCAGCCTCATCCAGACAGGTCCTCTCCCACCTCCAGAAAAGAGACCTAGAGCAGAGCCCCTGAACCAGTATCCACTGATGGTTCCTCTGATGAATCAGAACATACAGACCTTCCTGAGGCTTCTTATTCTCCTTACGAAGACTCTGATGCTGAAGAGTCCATTCCTTCAGCCTCTCCACCTGAGGAATTTTCCTTTGGGGAAACCTTGCATGCTATGAGGGAACAATTTCAGTGGCAGGGCCAAGATTTCTCAGACTCCAGAAAAAGGCTTAGAACCTTTCTACATTTGCCACAACATAGGCCTTTAGCTATACCTCCAGTTCTTTCTGTTGTAGATGATGCATTTAATGATGCTTGCACTGCTCCTGATTCATTACCTCCGGCTCCTGCTAAGCCCGATAGGTTCTACAGGGTCCCGGACACTCATCACCATTTATACAAGGCTCCTTTTGCAGATCCAGAGACCATCGCCCAGGGCCCTAAAGCTGTAGCTGCTACTTCTACTAAAACCCTCCCCTCTGAAAGGGAATCCAGGTCCTTAGAGAGATGGGGTAAAAAGTTTACACTTCTGCTACCCTGTCAGCTAGGGCTTTAAACTGCCAATTTCATATGATTCAATATCAAGAGTTTATGCTTGACCAGTTAACTAAAAGCTTTCCTCTGAGGAATCTTTAGATAAAAATATGTTCAGGAAATGGTACATAACATACAGCAGGTTAGTAACCATTCTTTAAAATGTGGCTATGATGCACTGGAGGCTTCCTTTAGATCAGCCATGACTGGCACAGTTATCAGGAGACATGCATGGTTGAAAGAACAGGCATTACCAGACCATGTCAAATCAAAGCTTTTGGATGCACCCATGGACAAGGTCAATTTATTTGGTTCCCCTGCTCAGCAGGTGCTAAAAAGGATGGAAGAGAAGGCGAAATCTGTACAAACGGTGAAAGATTTCTTACAGGTTCAACCTCCAAGATTTAGCAGGAACTGGCCCTCCAAGAATTGGTCCTTTCCGGACTCCTCTAAGCCTCAGAGGGGCAGGAATAGGCGTTCAAGAGGCAGAAACCAATCCAGGGGTGCCTACAGGGACGCCAATGGCAAGGTAACAACCAGCGAGGCACGGACGCAGCCACCACCTCTACAACAACTCAATCACAGTGACTTGACAGTGGCACCGCCTACCAGGGAACAACTAGAAGCACCCTTAGGCGGAAAATTAACCTTATTCTCAAAAAACTGGCATTGCATCACAAGGGAAAAATGGATTTTGCAAACTATAGACCAAGGTTACAGGTTCCATTTCCATACTCTACCAGGGAAGAGAGGAATGCCAAACCTACCACCTACTCAAAGGACAGAAGCTCTAAAACAAATATCTCAGCTATTAAGAATGAGAGCTGTGGAAAAGGTACCATCTATGGAGCAAGGAAAGGGATTTTACTCCAGACTCTTCCTGGTACCAAGAAAAGAAAACAAATGGAGACCCATTCTAGACCTGTCCACTTTAAACACATTCCTTATTGTTCCAAAATTCAAAATGCTGACCCTACAGCAGCTTCTTCCCATGCTGGGCAAGGAGTCTTGGCTGGTAACTCTAGATCTCAAGGAGGCATACCTGCACGTCCCCATAAGACCAATTTGCAGAAGATACCTCAGATTTCTTGCAGGATCAGAGCATTATCAATTTTCAGCATTGCCCTTTGGCTTATCTACTGCGCCCAGAGTGTTCACGAAATGCCTGGCATCAGTAATTGCTCATTGCAGACTTCAGGGAATCCAAATTTATCCCTACCTGGACGACTGCCTGATTCAAGCGGACAACAAAAGCAAGCTAGCAGAAGACTTACAAAGAGTCATTTACCTGCTGCAAGCCTTGGGATATACAGTCAATATAAAAAAGTCAAGGCTGATTCCATCCCAAAGAATAACCTTTCTGGGTGCAGAGCTGGACACATCAAAACAAATGGCATTCCTAACTGCAGAAAAGAAAGAGCAACTACCTCTCTACTTCTTGGCATTAACAAAGCAGAACCCCCTAACTGCAAGAAAAGTACTGCAAGCTCTAGGCTTCATGGCATCCTGCATAATTCTGGTCCCTCATGCCAGACTGCATATGAGAAAGCTACAGTGGTACCTAAGGAATTTGTGGTCCCAACACAAGCACAGCCTAGAAACCAAAATCCCAATAATCCCATGCCTGAAACAAGAGTTCCTATGGTGGGCTCAGGCCTGCCAATCAAACACAGGATTGCCCTTCTGCAACAGCCAACCAAGCCAAACCATCACGACAGATGCCTCAGACCTCGGTTGGGGGCACACATGCAGGGCAAGTGCATACAAGGCTTATGGACTCAGGACCAGCTGCGCCTACACATAAATCTAAAGGAAATGCTGGCAGTAAAATTGGCAATCCAGTCATTCAGACCATTTCTCCAAGAAGGTCAGTTGATGATAAGGACAGACAACACCACAGTTATGTGGTACATCAACAAACAGGAGGCACCCATTCATATCCTCTATGCCGGCTGGCACTGGACCTATGGGATGTGGCCCTGAGCTACAACATTCAGTTACAAGCAACTTTTGTACCGGGAAAAGAAAACATTCTAGCAGACAGATTAAGCAGAACAACCACAGATGCCCACGAATGGATGCTTCATCCGGACATCTTCAAAGCCATCACAGGGAATGGGGATTACCACAAATAGACTTGTTTGCATCCCCATTCAATCACCAGCTAAAGAAATTCTGCACAAGGACGTACCACCCATTTGCTTGGAAGGTGGACTCCCTATCTTTCAGTTGGAAAAACCTGACAGCATACGCATTTCCACCACTTCCTTTGATGCACAAGGTGCTTCTGAAGATCAAAGAGGACCGTCCAAGGATCATTCTGATAGCTCCAGACTGGCCAAGACAACATTGGTACCCATTGCTGAGGAGTATGTCTCGGGAACAAATATGGACACTACCCCTGATTCCATTACTGTTAACACAGAACAACTACAACATCCTGCATCCAAACCTGAAAACTCTGCAGCTAACTGCCTGGAACATTACATAACAGCAATTAACCCAAATTTATCCCAAAGGGTTAAAGACATAATCCTGGAGGCTCGCAGACCTTCAACAAGAAAGAATTATGCAGCAAAATGGAAAAGATATCTCATTTGGAGTACTGCAAAGGAGAAGATGTGACTCTGGTAAACATGGCCAACATCTTGGAGTACTTGGCAGAGCTCTTCCACACAGGCCTGTCCTATTCTTCCATCAAGATACATGCATCAGCTATTTCAGCACAATACAACTTGGATCCTCCTGTCTTCTCTCATCCCCTGCTCAGACAGTTTCTGAGAGGAATTAAAAATGTAAAACCTCCCAGGAAACCACCATTGCCAGCATGGGACTTGAACTTTGTGCTAGAAAAATTGACACTTCCTCCTTTCGAGCCAGCAGCAACAGCAGAATTACAATACTTATCCTGGAAGACTGCTTTCCTGCTGGCAATAACTTCAGCAAGAAGGGTCTCTGAACTACAGGCATTAATGGCAGTGCAACCCTTCCTGATCTTCCATCAAGATAGAGTGTCCATGAGAACAAATCCTACATTTATGCCTAAGGTGGTATCCAGAGTGTCATTAAATCAGGTTATCCACCTACCTACATTCTTTCCAAACCCACAAAACAGGGGAGAAAGACTTTTGCATACCTTGGATGTACACAGACAGTTACGCTACTACCTGGACAGGACTAAGTCCAATAGAAAAACTGACCAGCTTCTGGTAGCATATGCCACAGGAAAGGAAGGAAAACCAATTTCAAAACAGACAATCTCCAAATGGATAGGAAATTGCATTAGATTTTGTTACTCCTATCATGGAAAGAAAACTCCAGAGAACATCAGGCCTCACTCCACAAGGGCTACAGCCACTACTACAGCCTTCTTACGAGGAGTGGCTACCAAGGACATTATAGAGGCTGCTACTTGGACCTCCGTGCATACATTTGCCAAGCATTACAATTTACCTTTATACTCTAGATCCCGAGCAGGTTTTGCCACTGCAGTTTTGCAAGGGATCCTAGCTACACCATAATCTCTAATCTTTCCTCCTCCCTTTGCTTAGCTATGGTATTCTACCCATTTGTAAGGACTGCAGATGCATCCTTGAAGGACATAGTACAGTTTTGTACCAACCATAAATGTAGATGTCCGATAGGAATGCATCTGCAGTCAGGATTACCCACCCACCTTCCCCTCTGAGGTACTCCTAGGGTATTTGCCAGCCTTCAGCTAGCTTGGGGGGGATCTATTATGGTGTATTTGTTTGTATATATGTACATACATGCTTTTTTTTTGTGTTTGCTCTCTACTATTTGGAGTCATTGGCATTTATCCAAATTTAGCCTTCCAAGAGGGCACCTGGCATCTGGGGCAAGAAACACTGAGGAAAATGGCGTTGGCTGATGCCTTTATACCCGAATAACTGCAGCTATGACGTCGGGTGAAGTGCGCCACCGGCCGAGGCCAGACCCAGACTTTGGAATCCGGCCGACCGAAGGGCTGCCTGACGACAGGACAACCCATTTGTAAGGACTGCAGATGCATTCCTATCGGACATCTACATTTATGGTAGGTACAAAACTGTACTTTATTGTTGTCATTGTTGCTTGTCTAGCTAGTTTATAGTTTTAATCTGTATGTCTAAAGATAAGGATAGAGAGCATCAGGATCATCGCCCTTCGGGGTTTAAAAAGTGCGCTAGATGTTCACAAAAAATGTCTCTGACATACAGTCACACCAGTTGCGTGTACTGTTTAGGTGACGCTCATTTGCAAGAGCCCTGTACTTTTTGCCATGCGTTTAGCACCAGGGTCTTGAATGAGAGGAAACGAAAACTTATTGATAGGGGTCTTATGACCAGTTCCTTCTAGGAACAGCTGGAATTCGGTCAAGCAGCTCCTAAGTCTACAAAGCAAAAATCTTCGGCCCCAGCTTCGGAGCCATCAAAAAAGACCAAAGCATCTGAGCCAAGGAGTTCTGGCTCCGATTCAACTTCTTCCACATCGGTACTGTTGGTCTCCTCTGTGCCGAGGCAACCTTCAGTACCGAAAATTTTACCTGATATTGATGTTGTGTCACCCACCTTGAGATCTCCTATTTTGGAGAGGAGGAGATCTCCTTCTGTCTCCACCAGATCCTCCAGGACACTATCAGATGAGGACATCCCGCGGGTGGTGAAGAGGTTGCTTTCAGATCCAGCTTTGGTAAGGAAATTGGCCCCTCTGGACCCAAAGGCTTCAAAGCCGACCCCCTTATCTGCCACTGTTCCTCATCTGACTGCTTCGTTCTTGGAGCCTATTATTTCAGGTTCTTCAGTCTTCGACCCGTTGGTTCCGGGGATCCAACCCGCTTTCTGGGAACTGATTACTCTATCCTCAGTGGCTCAGTCTGTAGCCGAGGTATCTGGGAGGCAACGCTCTCAAGTTGACTCCGAGGGGGACAGTCACCCTGACTTTTCTTCGGCACCAACCCTCCCTCTCGATGCCTCGGCTCGACTCAGCTCTGCTCCCACTTTTGCTTCGGAGCCGTTCCCTCTTGCTAGGAGCTGACCATCCATCTCCTCGGAGTGGAGGTCTTCTTTGGAAAGGGAAGGAAAGGCTTTCGAAGCTATAGAGAAGGCTTTATCTTCTGCTAAAGCCATACCTTTGGAACCTGTGTCCCACCAGTAGCAGGCAGCAACCTCTTCACCCCCCGCCACCCCCACAGCGTAGGGAACCAGAGGCTCAAGCAGCCCCCATTGGACGTGCCCCCTCTTCCGAGACCTCCCCAAATTGTCCTACTGGAGATCTTTCTCGGAAGAGACTGTGTAAGAGGAAGCATGTTGACGCACCTGAGTCTGTCACTTCTGACACTGATTTAGAGGAATCAGAAGGGTCCCCTAGATCCCCCTCTGCGGATGTCTCCTTTTCTGACATCCTAGAAATCCTTAGACAGAGGGGTGATTGGAAGACCTCTAACCCTACTGAGGATGAATCAGTGTATCATGAGGCCTTTGGTTCCCGACCTTCCACCTCCTGGGTGACACTCTTGGGGGTCATATCGTGGAAAGCCTGGACCTTCCCAGACTCAGTGGAGCCCGTCCCGAGGAAGCCAAATAAATTTATGACAGCACCTGAGGGTAAGACTTTCCTTAGCATAGGAATTCCCGTTGATGCTATGGTGGTAGCAGTGGCCACCAAGAAGGAGTTATCCAAAACATCTTCTAATATCCATCCTCCTAACAAGGAGTCCAGGACGATGGATAGGAATAGGAAGCATACCTTCTCTTCAGTGGCATTTACGTTAAGATTGCTGAATTACCTTACCCATTTTACTTGTCTTCAGAGGGATCTCCTGAAGGAGTTAGGAGATACCCTCCAGGGTTCAGTAGCTCCGGGTTCCATGGATAAGGTTTCTGCGCAGCTCTCCACCCTTATGTCGATAGCTAACTCCTCCATGAGGCTATCGTACGCGGCAGATGGAGTGACTAGGGCAGCCACAGCAGGAATATCCCTCAGGAGACATTCTTGGATGCGTCTTTGTAATTTCACGGAGTCCTTCAAGTCTTCCTTCACTAATGTTCCCTTTGATAGTTCATCTCTTTTTGGACCCCAGGTGAAAGAGACTTTGACCAGGTGCAAGCAGGAAGGGGAAACCTTATCTGCCGTCAGAGTCCATTTCTGCCTCCCTTTTACACCCTATCCCAAGGGTAATACAGGAGGGAAAATGTGGTTCCATAAATCGTAAAAAGGTTTTCCTCAGGCATAAGGTCAACCCTTCCCTAGAGGCAGAAGGGGAGGTTGTAATGGAAGACACCTCCCTCATGGCAAAGGAGGTCTGCAACATCAGAGAGACAGAGAAACCTTCTCTGATCGTCCCTTCCATTGCCCCTGATGGGTTGCCCGACTGTCCGTCTCTGGAGGCAGTCAGGGGTCGTCTATCGCTGTACCCAAGTGCCTGACTAACCATTTCACAAGATCGTTGGGTACACACCATATTATCCAGAGGTTATCCGATCCCCTTTGTTTCCGAACCCCCAACAAACCGGTCTCTACCAGACGTATCACCCATTCAACTAGACCGTGCAACATCAGAGTTCATCTCGTTGCTGCAAAAAAGAGTAATCCAAAAATTCCACGCAGCGCAAATAGGATCCAGAACTTACTCTCGATTCTTTTTAGTTCTGAAAAAGACAGGGGACTAGAGATCAATTCTAGATCTCAGCAGGCTCAACAAGTCCGTAAAGAAATCAAAGTTCCGAATGATCACTCTGCAGTTGATATTTCCCTTTATCAGGAAAGCCAATTGGATGTGCTCAATATATCTCCAGGATGCGTGCTACCACATCAAAATGGACAGGCGGTCCAGGAGACACTTACGCTTCCGGTTGGGAGCCAGTCATTTTCTGTTCAGAACACTGCCCTTTGGTCTCACTACTGCCCCCAGAGTGTTCAGCAAATGCATGAAAGTGG
The DNA here is from genome assembly GCF_019279795.1 of Protopterus annectens. Classification (NCBI taxonomy): domain Eukaryota; kingdom Metazoa; phylum Chordata; order Ceratodontiformes; family Protopteridae; genus Protopterus; species Protopterus annectens. The sequence continues at coordinate 35,769,558 of NC_056728.1, read as the reverse complement.
TTACAGCTCACCTGAGACGTCAAGTATTCCAGGTGTTTCCGTACCTAGACGACTGGCTCCTCACTGCTACCACCAAGCATCAACTCATCAGAACAAGGGATGAGACTCTATCCTTGTGCTCCACTCTAGGCATCACAGTCAACCTAAAAAAGTCAGCCTTATCTCCTTCACAGCACATTGTGTTCTTAGGCTCAGAAATAGACACAACCACCATGTCAGCAAGACTAACACCAGAAAGAGTAGAGTCTCTACGCAGTCAAGTTAGATCCTTGCTAAACAAGCAAAAAGTTCAGGCCAGGGTAGTCCTTCAAGTCCTAGGGACTATGGCTTCTTCCATCCTACTAGTTCCTCTAGCCCATCTACACATGAGGATACTTCAATGGCTGTTATTTGCCCAATGGTCAATGCAAGACCTTCCATTGTGTCATCAGATTTTTATAACAAACACCTGCAAGAGGGATCTGACATGGTGGTTGCACACAGAACAACTACTCCTAGGTCGTCCACTTGTTCCTCCCCAAGAGAAAGCACTTTTGACCATGGACGTTTCCCAGATAGGGTGTGGGGGGGACATTATCTGGGAATGACAGTCCAAGGTACTTGGCTGAACCAAGAGAACCACTTGCACATCAATGTTCTGGAGATGAGAGCAGTGTTGTATGCGTTGCAAGCACTTCACAGCTCCCTTCCCACCGGGACAATTGCAATCCAGTCAGATAGCATGTCTGTCGTGTGGTACATAAACAAGCAAAGGGGAACCAAATCTTACCCGCTATGCAGAGAGGGCTTAAGAGTTTGGAAATGGGTGATGGACACTCAACACTTTCTGGTAGCAACGCACATCCTGGGGAAATCCAGCGTAATAGCAGACAAATTCAGCCGAGCAGTTCTGATACCTCATGAGTGGTACCTGAATCCAGAAGTTGCGAAAGAGATCTTTCACAGATGGGGCCAGCCTTGCTGCGACCTATTCACCACTCACCTGAACACCAAATGCAGCAGCTACTTTGCCCTCATTCTCCATCCGAGGATGTCACCCAGGGATGCTCTAGTCCACAATTGTACCCCAGGAATTCTTTATGCCTTTCCACCTTTTCTTCTCATCCCAAAGGTAGTACAGAAAGCAAAACAGTTGAAGAGTTCCCGGATCCTCATTGCTCCTTACTGGCCTCGACAAGTATGGTTTCCCTTCCTGTGGCCCTACCTTTTGGAGGAATTATGGATTCTGGACCCATCTCCAGACCTCCTGACTCATTAATCGGGGCAGTTCCATCCCACCATCCACACCCTCAAATTGACAGCATGGCTGCTCCAGTTCCACGAATAGCCAGATGTATTCCCCTATCTCCTTCTGTCAAACACATTCTGATCTCATCCCATAAACCTTCCACTCAGAATCTGTACTCCAGCAAATGGAAAAGATTTTCTGTTTGGACTACAAACCAAGGCTTAGATCCATATATAGCTCCTATAGAATCTATTCTATCCTTTCCAGCGTCAATTTTTCATGACGGAGCTGCAGCCACTACAGTTAGAGTTCAGTTAGCTGCCATTTCCATTTTCCATTTTCCATTTTGGCTTCATGGGAAATCCAATCATGTCACACCTTGTACAAAACCTTCTTAAAAGAAGTTCTTCTTAGACCTCCAATCAAACAGCCATTAGAACCCTGGGACTTAAACTTTTATCTTTAATGTCTGCACCCTTTGAGCCCTCCTCTTCATCAGACCTGAAATTGTTGTCGTGGAAAACACTACTCTTAGTAGCCATACCATCTGCTAGATGAGTCTCAGAACTGCAAGCTTTTACTGTTCGATCTACATACATTATTTTTCACAAGGTTATAGTCTCACTCAGGACAAACCCTTCCTTTCTTCCCAAGGTATGCTTAGAGCACAATCTGAACACCACTATTGCGCTACCAGTGTTTTTTTCCGAACCACTCTAATAAATCTGAGTATTGACTACACCATTTAGACGTTCACAGAATTCTCAGATTTTGTTTACACAGGACTAAAGAATTCAAAAAATCAGATCAATTATTTATTTCCTTTTCTGACAAGAATAAGGGCTTGCCTGTTTCCAAGGTTACTCTTTCAAAATGGCTTTCAGATTGCATTTCCTTTGCTTATCAAACTGCTGGCAAACAATTACCCATCAAAGTCAAAGGCCATTCTACTAGAGCTGCATCTACTTCATGTGCCTTTAGATCTAGGCTCCCAATTGATAGTATTTGCGCAGCAGCTACTTGGACAAGACCACATACTTTTGTCACTCATTACAAATTGGATTTGGCCTCCCAGGACAGGTCATCCTTTGGGTCCACTGTGCTGAAGAATCTCTTTGCTTGAGCCACCCGGGATAAAGGTGCCAGGGACGCTGTACCATGCAGCAAGAATTACAGCAAGATAGGACTACATAACATAAAGAAGTTATGTACTTACCATAACGTTCCATGTTTGTAGTCCATCTCGTCTACATTCTTGTGTCCCTCCCTCCAACCCCCTTCCTGTTTCTGGAGGATCTGGTGGACTATACTGATGCTGTCTGACCTGGTTTTTAGTTGTTGTCCACCTGGCATGGATTATATTACAAAATGTTTTCTCTGTATGTATACAGCTCTGATATTTCATACATGTTAGGTACTTATTGCTTTCTTGCAAACAAGATCTGGGGAATTGCCGTGAAGCACCATGGGGTAGGGGTTAGCCTCGAGCCAGTAAAAGCTCTTGAGCTTTAGTATCGGCCGAATCAGAGCTGAATATCAGCTCCGAATCCCATCCAGCTAGAATGTAGGCGAGATGGACTACAAACATGGAATGTTATGGTAAGTACATAACTTCTTTTTTTGGTCTGATGAAAAGGGTATTGATCCTTTGTCAGCCTCAATTGATAAGATCCTGGAATACTTAACCACCTTAATCTAATAATGGTCCACTACTTCTGCCATTAGAGTTCATTTAGCTGCCATTTCAAATTTCCATAACTTATTCGATGACCACTCCTTGATGTCTCACTATCTTTGCAAAACGTTTCTTAAAGGTGCTTTACATTTGAAACCGCCTTTCAAAGAGCCTATTGCGCCCTGGAATTTAACGTTGGTTTTACGATGTTTGGTCTGTCAGCCTTTTTTTATCTTGTAATATTCTATTCCTGGTAGCCATCACGTCGGCCAGGAGAATCTCAGAATTGCAGGCTCTGTATATAAAACATCTGTGTATCATTTTTCACAAAGAGAGAGTATCACTTAGAACTAATCCCTCCTTTCTACCTGAAGTAGTGTCAGATTCCAGTATTAATCAGACCATAGATTTACCAGTTTTCTTCCCAAATTTCTCAAACAAGGGAGAATATTTTTTGCATTTGTTGGACGTACACAGACAATTACGTTTTTATTTGGATAGGACAAAATCATTTAGAAAATTGGACCAATTATTTCTATCCTTTTCAGGTCCTAGACTGGGCAAACCAGTTTCGAAAGTCACTCTGTCAAAATTGTGGAGAGATTGCATTACTTTTATTTATGACCAAAATAAGCTAGCCTTATCAACAAAAGTTAGGGCTCATTCTACCAGATCTATTTCCACTTCAGTAGACTTTCACTCCAGAGCTTCTATGGATGACATATGTGCAGCCGCAACTTGGGCTACCCCCATACCTTTATCACTTATTACAAATCGGATACAGTCTCTAGGGGAGAGCATCCTTTGGCACTATGGTGCTCAGGAATACTTTCCCTAGGGCCTCCCAGGGCCTAAAGTAGCAAGGGACTCTGTCCCAACAGTTAAGTATGAATGAAGATTGACAACATCAGATAAAGGAGTTATGTTCTTACCATAACATTCCATCTGTGTTGTCAATCTTCATTCATTCTAGAAATCCCCCCTCCTTCCCCCTTCAGGAGACTCCTGGAGGTACGGAACTAGCCCTGGGATTCTAGAAGGGTTGTTGCTCAGACAAAGCTTCCATGATTTTCTACTTTATGAGCAAACTCGATCTGAGGTGAAGGGAAGAGAAGCAGTATGGGCAGCCTTGGCTTGAGAGTTTCTGGCTGGCGCGAGTTTGCTATAACGGCTGAGTCGGTTCCTAGGATCGGAACCAAACCCAACAGTCAAGAATGAATGAAGGTCGACAACTCAGATGGAACATTATGGTAAGAACTTAACTTCTTTTTTTGTGCTGTTAGGGACCTATTCTGTGGGAAGTATACCTTTCCTTTTGTGCTGTTAGGGACCTATTGGCCCTTGACCAAGTAGTACCCCAAGTACCAAAGCCAGGGATTTAAATCTTCATCAACAAGTAAGTAAAATATGGTGGGGAAAGGGGATCATTACACAGCACTTTCTCCACCTCTTGTAAATGCAGCACTTCTGCTGCATTTAAGCAATGTAGTACATTCTCTTCCATCAAATGGTAACTGGATGATTGGATGAATATTCATAAATTCACCCTGGCTTAAATGGGCCTAGCCCTCCTCGAAAAAGGGGGTATGGTCGAAGCATGAGTACTCCAAGGCAAAGACTAAGTTACTTTTTGTTTTCTATACTGCTGTGGTCTTATGAAATATTATAGATATAAGCAGTGTTATGTCTATTAAATATATAATTTAGCTGAAAGCCATTGTACAAACATACCCAAAATGTAAATGAATTTTATAAGTGATAAGGAATCTCTGATGTTCAGTATGATATTTTTTAAATTTTTTCTACATATAGTCACAGTAACTATTATATTAGCTTATTAGTTGAACTGTTGTATTAGTCAGTATTGTTGGAGTTGGATAACTGGCTATCATGCTTGCACTGTGGGTATATTGTTGTTTGTCTTTTGTTTTTTCTCGGTTAGGGGTCGCCACAGCGGAACTCCAGTCCGCTAATGATTGGCAGTAGATTTTCATGAACGTCAAGGTGCCAGCTCGACGTCCAACCTTCAGTGAAGGCACGCCCATTTACGCATGTCTTTCGAACGCCCATCCAACTGCGGGAAGGACATGCAGACTCAACACAGAAGGCACTCCCCCGCACTTCAGCCGAGAATCGAACGGGAGAACCTCTTGCTATGTGGCAACAACGCTGTATGTAAAAAGCTGAATTCAATGCAAAATATTCTCTTTCATGTGCTACTTAATACCATAGAGAGATGTGCTACTTGAAATAATTTTTTCCATGTTTATTGCTTTACTTTAGTCATTTTTTTAAAAATTGTTAATCAATATCAGTATTGTTTTTTTCATTATCTTCACTTGTTTGGCTTGATAATATGCTACTAAACTGCTCATCTTGTGTTAATATGGATAGAGGCTACTAGAAAATGAAGGTGAGATAGGAAAATGTATGCAGATACTGCTGTTGTTTGAGTGCTGTTACCAAGGAATGGCTTACTGAAGAAAGTCTTGTGAAAACCTAAAGGAGTTTAAAAATGAGCAAATCAGTTTGTGAAGAGGTCGCGTCTCAGTATTCTTTTACATTATAGCTGCATTCACACCTGACTAATGACAGCACTGCTGGCAATTCTTCATTTTGAATCATCTGAAGCTTGCATTTAACATAATAGTTCCTATTCTTACAGTCTGGTTTAATCAAATGAACAAATATGTATTTGTGTTTTCTTTTGTTCTAGAATTGTATCCTCTTATCACAGTGTTACTAACATGAGCAAACATGCTGTGCTCAGCTCACTCTTAATATAGCTTTTATGGCTTCCAGCATAATAAATTGGCTGTTTGTACAGATGCTTGGGGTATTTACTTTTGAAAATGAATGTTAACCTTTGACATAAAAAGTTAGGCGTGATATCTTGGGAGGGGGGGAGGGTTCCAAGCTGCCACCTGAAAATGAGAAAGAAAATGATGTACACTGATGGGAATACTGTGACTGCTGTCCAAACACTTCCTTTAATATGTCCAGAGTTCTGTGGTTCATCAAAAGGTAATTAACATGGGCAGAGATTCACCTTTTTGTTTTACCTGTATGGGTTTTTTGGGTGAAAACAGTGTGCAAAGCCCTACGGGCATGTGATAGATCTTCATCTTTGAAAGCATGTCAGAAAGACTGGCTTCCTGTTATATTCTTAATCTGTGTTCACATACTTTGCATACTGAAAGGCAAAGAGTCACATATAGCATCCTCTTCTGTTATTACAGACAGCTCTAGTGGTTCTGGAGTTACTGGAAGAAAAAGCTATATGGCTTCCTGTGCTGGATAGGGGAACAGTGAAGCTGCTAAGATCAGTGGTTTATATGACAAGACTGATTGTGATGTCATACTTAGGATTTGCAGGAAAGCTGACTTCACTGCTGAGGAAAATGTTGTATAATTTTAAACAGTCCTATGAAGTTTAAATATTCATCTTCCCTTATACGTCACTGATTAAAAATAATGAGGAGTTCACCATTGTCAGTTGTAAAGAACTGCATCTTCATGACGGAGGACAAAAAAATTTCCTTTTCCACAGTTAGTTATAGGCTTGATTCTTTTGGCCTCTAGTTGCCCGTTATAGGTCTCCATGCAATTCACTTAACCAGACAGCGCTCCATGTTTAGTCAGGAAAGTGTCCATAGGGATCAGTGCTGTACCCCAGTTAAATAAATGACTAAATAAGAATATCTAGTGAATTTAAAGATATTATATGTTTAAAATACAAACACTGTCTCTTTTCAGCCATTCCAAGCTATGTTTTCATCAGTAGTAAAGAATTAGAAGCAACTAATACAACCAGTGGTAAAGCAGGCTCACTCTGTAGACCAAAACCTATACTGTCACATGAACAGTACCAGCTAATGTGACAGATAAGCAACTCCACCTATCTTCTGCTCTGTCTGTACTTTTGGAGTAGGCTCCCTTACATATTGAGCACAGTATTTCCCTGGCAACATTTAAAACCAGTCTGGATGGTTCAGTGGGTGATCACAAAATTTCACGTATGATATTTGGTGCACAACATTTCAGGTAGGATATCTGGGGATAATATACTTAAGGATGGGCACTGCTATTCTGTCTCCAATACTGGGTGATAAGGTTGAGCTGCTTGATGGTTTCATTTGCCGTAATAAGCAAAAAAATGTTTGAGTAATATTGGGGGAGGGGGTAGGAGACAACAGAGATGTCAACAAAATTATCTGGAGCAAATGCAGGCTCACAACTTCATGAAGTTTCTCAGTTAGTTTTTTTGCAAAGAAGACTTAGGATGACATCTAACTGAGACAGGGAGTATGCAAGGCATGACTTAGGAGTGCTTTCTCTATCCCTAGATAAAAAGCATTAGAATAAAGCTCTTTTCCTTTTCGTTTTTGGAAATGGTGTTCATCAGAACATGTAAAATAACAATTAACTTTTATGGATGTAACTGGACCTGAATGTTAAAGGAGAGATCTGAAACTGTGAGGATTTCTAAAAGAAATATGACAAAGAGCCACAAGGTGTGACCCACACTATTTGCGTCACTCTCTGACAATTCAGCGGAAAGAAATGCTAACTGTAAAGAAAATGATTCAAAATTATTGTTTTGGTCAGATCATTGCAACCAAAATTCTCTGCAAATTGCAGTAACATTAATTACTGTAAAACAAAATAACCAACACATTTTAAAAGGAGAGACTTGCAACTACAGTCATTGTTTTGTCAAGGTACTTATAAACATTTCTCAAAACAGTTGAAAGCAACACAGCTGGTAAAATTCTTTACATGTACAGAGTTAAGTGCTTTTGTCCTGTAACAGTTTACATTAAGATACTTCATCAGGCATCAGATCATGGCATAGCTCTTTAAAATTCTAACAGAAGTGTTTAGACTTTACGGACAAGTTCAACACAAAAAGACTAATTTAGAGAGTTAGCTCTTTTGACACGCTGGAGTGGATTGGAAGAAATAGATGTGGAAATAAGTGATGTTCGTGAGTTGGCAAATGTCCACGTGGATATGCTGCATGCTGACTTAACACACCTGAGAGTTAGAGGTTGGAGGAAGAACCTTATATGTACAAGGATCCCTGCACAGTGGGAAGGAGCAGATAACAAATGCTACATGCAACAGAAAATTGCTGACTGGACTGCTGTTATGGTAGAAGACATGAGACTAGTGTGTGTGCACAAATTTTTCTTAACCCAGCATCTAAGAGTTGGAAAGCTTAAGTTAGCAACCATTAGGAAAGAGAGTTACTAATAGCAAAAAAAAAAAAAACTTCTGGCTACCTGTGCATGTTACAAAACTAGGCAAATCAATTTGCAATAGTGTATCGGATGGTGTCCTTTTCATTCATTCCTCAACTGATGGGTTTTGATCCGAGACACTGATCCAACTCAGTCACTTCTACCAGGTCATCAGATCCAAGAACTCTTGAACTCTTCCATTTACTCATAATGCCCCACCAACCTAACATACTTCAGAGCTTGTTTGCCACTATTCAGCTTCAGAAAGTGGATCCTGTCACTATCAAGCTTTGGAGAATGTTTAGCCTTTTTCATGAGTTATTCTTTCAGATTTTTGTCACTTATATTGATGTTCTTCGTGTTTCACTGTTGCAGTCATCACATTTGGGTTATCTGCTTACAGTAGCCCTCAATCGGCCTGATTATCAAAGTTTTGGGTCCTGCGTCAGTGCTGTCTCATCTTCTGTGACGTCAGGTAGTCAGGGGTATAAAGCATGCAGCCGACACCATTACATCAGTGTTTCTTGCCGTGTGGTGCCAGAAGCAGTTGGCAAGTGCCGGTCGGCCGACTCCTCAAATTTTCGTTTTCGAGTTTCAGAACCGAAGTCTTCAACTAAAGCTAAGTACCCCGTTGGGGAAAGTTTTTCTTGCTCTAAACCGATGTCAGTAAATGTCAATAATTGTATTTCTTGAGGAAAGCAAATACCTCAAAGATTTTCATTCGTACTGTATTCCTTGCCTAGGCCCTGACCACGACGTACCTCTCTGTCGGTTTTGTGTCTTATTTAAACAATGAACTATTCGACGTCGGTATATTTATGCTTCTAAATATTTTGGTACTCGGTTCAGTTATCCAGATATGTCTTCGGTAAGCCACCCGACTACCGACATTCTGAAAAAACACAAAGATAAAGACAGAGACAGGCCGCCTAGGTCCAAAGCTGCCGACGACGCTTCTCCTAAGCTAGTCACTCAGTGAGGTGCTTTCGCAGCCCCTGATACCCGCTACTTTAGATTCGCAGGCCTCTGCTGAGACCCAGTCGGTGTCCGGTATATCGCGAGATGCTTCAACTGTAGAACCTGCGGATGTCTCTACATTGGATGAGTCCGGAGCCGCTGTACAGGCACCGGCTTCTGAGGGTGTATTCAGGCCTACTGACTTGCATATTAAACCGATGCCATCTTCTTCTTCAAGGCCTAAAACTCGAACCATGCCTAGGAAACCAACGCCCAGACCGCATGGTCAGGCCTCTATGCCTAAAAACAAATAAGAATGGCTGAAGACCTTATTACTTTAATCAGGGGAAGCCAACCTTCCCCCTCTAAGAGACCTAGGAATTAATTTGCTTATGATACTTCTGATCAAGATACTGAAATTTCTGTTTCCTCTGATGACCAGGATTTACCCTTTTCTACCTATGAGGATTTTGATGCAGAGGACTCTATTCCCTTCTATCCTAAACACCTTTTTGGTGATCCCAAAATTCAAGATGCTAACTCTTCACCAGTAGCGTCCTATGCTAGGCAAGGATGCCTTGTTGGCAACACTGGATTTAAAGGAAGCCTACCTGCACATCCCAATCAGGGAATCTTGCAGAAGATACCTACTCTTCAAAGCAGGCTACATGCACTATCATTTCTCTGCACTGCCCTTTTGCATATCTACTGTGCCCAGGGTATTCACAAAGTGCCTAGCTCCAGTCATTGCATTTTGTAGGCAAAGAAATATTGAAATATACCCATACCTGGACAATTGTCTAATTCAGGCAGAAAGCCAGGACATGCTTTTGAATCATCTGACATTTGTACAAAAGGTGCTAACTTGTCTGGGGTACACCATAAATGAAAAGAAATCACATCTTGTACCCTGTCAACAAATTATATTCCTGGGAGCAAGCTTGAACACAACTTCCCAGATGGCTTTCCTCATGTCAGATAAACAAATCATTTGACAACTTACTTCAAACTAATGGCCACAAAAACCCTGCTATCTGCAAGGCAAATACTGCAAGCCTTGGGGTTCATGGCCTCCTGCATTCTGCTAATTCCATATGCAAGACTGCATATGAGGAAACTACAATGGTATCTAAAAAGCCTATGGTGTCAACATTCTCAGGATCTAGAAGCAATGATTCCTATCATACCTTGCCTACAGTTAGAATTCCTTTGGTGGGCAGAGGCCTGCCACCAAAACAAGGAACTACCATTCACTCTACCCCCTGCCGCCCAATCCCTAACAACAGACGCATCAGACTATGCATGGGGGGGCTCACCTGGCAGAGAAGTGCATTCAGGTCAAATGGAACCCAAGTCAAATGCACCTGCATATCAATCAAAAAGAAATGTTAGCTGTACAGAATGCTCTGACAGCCTTCAAAGACCACATTCTTCCAGGACAATTAATGGGAAAGATGGACAACACCACTGTTATGTGGTACATAAACAAGCAGTGGGGTACCCATTCATACCCCCTCTGTAGACTAGCCATGGCTCTGTGGAACACAGCCTTGAGCTACCAAGTGCATCTACAGGCTCAGTTCCTGCCAGGAAAACTAAATACACTGGCAGATGAACTAAGCAGAAATCTCGTGGACCCACACGAGTGGAAACTGGAACCAAGGACTTTCAACATGATGATAAACAAATGGGGGAGCCCAGATATAAACCTGTTTATCTCCCCCCAGAACTACCAATTGGACACATTCTGCACAAGGATTCCCCACAAACAAGCTTGGAAAGTGGATGCCCTGTCCTTCAGCTGGAAAAATCTATCAGTTTATGCCTTTTCTCCTCTGCCTCTCCTCTCCAAAGTACTACTAAAGATCAAACAGGACAAACCAAGGACGATACTGATTGCACCAGACTGGCCACGCCAACACTGGTACTCACTCTTGCACAGTGTGTCACTGCTGGCTCCATGGCACCTGCCTCAGACACCTACGCTGCTGTCACAGCAGGAGGGGCAGATTCTGCAGCCTCAGCTTCAAACCCTGAACCTGGCAGCCTGGCTAATTACCTAATCTCTCCATTACCATCCCTCAGTAAACAAGTGTTGGATGTCATTTTGGAGGCAAGGAGGCTTAGTACTAGAAAATCTTATGCTGAAAAATGGAAAAGATTCTGTGCCTGGAACCAAACTCAAGGGATGGGCACAGCAGCACCCAATTTACCTCAGATTCTTCAATACTTAACTGAAATGCTTCACAAGGGCCTTTCTTTTTCCTCCATCAAAAGTCATGCCTCAGCCATTTCAGCTCATTACAACACAGAACCACCCCTATTCTCTCATCCACTGCTGAAGCAGTTCCTCAGAGGGCCAAAAACTTAAGACCACCCAGGAGAGCCCCAACTCCAGCCTGTGGCCTTAATTTTGTATTGGAAAAACTCACTCTACCTCCTTGTGAGCTAGCTGCAAGTGAAGAGTTAAAATTCCTTTCTTGGAAAACAGCCTTCCTTTTAGCAATCACCTCAGCAAGAAGGGTATCTGAATTACAGGCTGTTATGGCAGTGGAGCCTTTCATCATCTTTCATGCGGACAGGGTGTCCCTCAGGACCAATCCTGCCTTCATGCGCACGGTAGTATCCAGTGTGGCTCTTAATCAGTCCGTTCATTTGCCAACCTTCTTTTCTAATCCACAGAACAAAGGTGAATGGATACTGCACTCAGATGTGCACAGACAACTTAGATTTTACTTGGACAGGACTAAACCTCAAAGGAAATCTGAACAACTGTTGGCGGCATTTGCTGCAGGGGCAGAGGGGAAGGCTACTTCAAACCAAACCATTTCTAAATGGATAGGCCATTCCATGCACCATGGAAAACCTATCCCACAGTGGATTAGACCACATTCAACCAGGGCTGCATCTACCGCTACAGCCTTTCTCAGAGGTGTCCCTACCAGGGACATCCTAGAAGCTGCTACCTGGAGTTCTGTACATACTTTCACCTAGCATTGCCATTTGCCAATTTTTTCTAAATCCAGAGCTGGCTTTGCCAGTGCAGTCTTGCAGGACATTATAGCTGGTCCTAATGCTATCTAAATTCCTCCTTCATCCTTAGCTTTGGGAATCTACCCAAATGTGATGACTGCAACAGTGAAACATGAAGAACATAGTACAGTTGTGTACACTTACCATAAATGTAGATGTTCGAGTGTATTCACTGTTGCAGTCTTGGTTACCCTCCCTCCAGCCCCCTGACTTCTTTTGGCTATACCTCTGTTCTCTTTTACTATGCTTATAAGCTTTTTGGTATATTTGCTTTTTTGTTGGAGGTATACCCTTGTGTGTATGTATATATATATATATATATATATATATATATATATATATATATAATTGCTTCCCATTAGTGGGGCACCTGACGTCTGGGGCAAGAAAAACTGATATAATGGTGTCAGCTGCATGCTTTATACTCTTGACTACCTGACGTCATGGAAGATGAGACAGCAACTGATGCAGGACCCAAGACGTTGATAATCAGGTCGACTGAAGGCTACTGCAAGCAGATAACCCAAATATGATGACTGCAACAGTGAGTACACTCGAACATCTACATTTATGGTAAGTGTACACAACTGTACTTTCTAACGCTCGTGCCTCCCACCCTTTGTGAGATTCAAACTGCTGTACCCAGCTGTCTTCAAGGTATTCTTCTTTAGAGGGACAAAATAATTTTTTGATGAAGTACATGCTAAAGAGGAAATACAGAAGTGTGTCCAACAAAAAGTAAGCTGTGAAACAGAAGGAGATTTTGCTTCTTGTTCTCCTGGTAACAAAGACCACAGAAGGTATGTACTTGTAAAACCTTTTCAAAATTTTCAACGGAAAATGTTGGAGAGAAGGAACAGAGCATGAGAGTTGACTAGAAGAATGGAGAGTACATTGGAAATGAAGCAGAGACAAGAATTTGGAAATGAATAGTAATAAAACCAGTAATTTAATATGGTATTACAATGCGATAAGTATATTTGTGAAATATGACAGAACAAGCAAATCTGGAAATGTTGGATTTTTTCAGAATTTGTTGGGCTTTCGGGGGACTCTAAAGCATATGCCCTACTTCATGTTATTACTGTTTGGAAAAGTACTATGGGGAGGGGAAGAGGAGGGCGAAAGTTAATTGTAAGTAAATATTTTTTTTCTTCAATATTACCAAGTTTGTGGCATGCAGTTTTCTTTACATGTTGTAAAGTAAAGTTTTTTTCAGTTATTTTTAAGTGTAATGAGGACTGTAAACAGGTGCTGCTACTGCTATTTTTTTCTTTCTCCCCTCATTTCTGTTTCTCTTCTTCAGTTTTAAGAAATTTCGACACTGCAATGTATTTAAAGAAAAATCCCGGTTAAAAAAGCATGATAAAAGAACATTTAATGTGCTTTTTCTAATTCTTGCATGGGGAAATGACTGAATAAAAGACCTTAGATTGATGTAGTAACAAGTTTTAAGAGAGAGAGTAAATGAAAAAGAACACTAAATATTTTGAGGCTTTATTTCTAGCAAATACATGTATGCTCAGTAACAATTTTGGAGCTGGTCTTCATGTTTCCATGGAAAAAGTCTGATAAAGAGAAACTGGTTGCCTGGTTCTCATATCTCCTTGCAGACAGTCTGATAAATAGAAACTGGCTACAGTCTGGGATGTGGGTTTTCCCAGCTGGAAGAGCTGTAAAGTTAAGACAACACTAATCAGCACTAAATAGAAGTACAGGCCGAACCATGCTTCTTAGCATGGATGACCTTTCTTTTAGGTTAACTCAGGTCTGTGAGTGTGGCTGTCAGTTTTTGACTTTTGTTCGTATTAGGAGGGGTACACTTCAGTATTGGAAGGTGTATATAGTTTTCTATGTTAGTATTAAGTTAATAGGTTTTAGGGGGTTATGGGGGTGCATTTGTTTTTTTGTTTGAGGGCTTTCAGTAAAACAAAAGGTTTTATAAGATGTGACATAGGTTCAAATGTATATGACAAGAAACAACTGCATAAAAGTTTAGCCTGCCAAACTGTGTATGCATGTAACGCAAATGCCAGAACTAGATATTTAACGAAAAGTTTTTATATATAAAAGGTGGGAATAATAACTTTTTAATACAGTGATGCTTTTTTAATGTCTTTAAATGTAAATGGCCTCAAAGATAAATACAGTGAAGAAAGAGTAGTGAACTATATTTAAAAAGTTGGTGCAAATAGCTATGTTGCAGGAGGCACACTTAGAATGAAATGAACATGTGAATTTGATAAAGAAAGGTTTTTAGAATGGTTATTCAGCGGAATACCTGGGACAGAGGAAAAGAGGAGTACTTGTATTAATTGCAAGAGGAGCTCCAATAATGATAGAAGAATATAAAAAAAAGTAATAATGGCAGGTTTGTAGTGCTAAGGGGCTACTATAACACTGCCATGTATTTACGTTCCACCTAAAACTGCTATAATGGAGATTAAGAAAATTCTGGGAGAAATAATCAGTTTTCAGCAAGGAATATTACTTATAGATGGGGATTGGAATTTGATTTAGAACAGTGATGATGTGTCTGGGGATCCCAGAAGGGAAAATACAACAAAGGAGGATAGATTTTTGAAGAAATTTATGAAAATATTTGGCATGGAAGATGTAAATTTAGTAATAGGAGTTTGGAGTGACTTTACATGTTATTCCCCAAGACATAAAAACTGTGCTAGGCTAGACAGAATTTACATTTCATAGGAACATGTGCATATAATTGAATGTCTTGATACCCACCCAATAACTATTTCAGATCATGTGCCAATTATAGCTAAAATCAAAACACAGGGTAATGGAATAACAATGAGACATTGGTGCTTTCCCACCTATATGTTGAAAAGAGAGGAATTTAAGGAATGGGTAGTGGAGATTGTTCAGGAGCTGTTAGGATAGAAATTTATTCTGAAAATGTAGCTAGGAGTGGGATAAAATTAAGGTGGAGTTTAGAAATAGGGTGGAAATAAAAGAAAGGGAGCTGTGGTTAAGAACTAGCAAGAAATATTAAGAGGGACTGACAAATGTTAAAGTATTTGAGAGTAGGGGGAATCTCACAGAACAAGAAGAGGATCAACTGCAACATGCTAGGCAGAAAATAAGAGATTACCTCGATGATATGTATGAGCTTAGAAAGATTGCTGTTAAGCAACTGTTTTTTGATGATAACACAATAACGCAAAAAAGTTTAACACAACAACTTAGGCAACAGAAAGTAGAAAGGACTGTCACCAGACTTAGTGAGCCTCTAACAAAGAAGGTAACAAGAGATCCTGTAGAAGTATTAGAAATATTTTGGAAATTCTGTGAGAGTCTCTATAAAGCAGAGAAATGTGAAAATCAAGAAATGATACAAATGGAAATGTTTATGGAAAAATTAAATATGCCAAGGTTAGAGGTGGATGAGGCTCAATTACTAACATGATAGGAGGAGATGAGATAAAAAATTGTGATGTATAACCAATCTACAGGAAAGTCCCCAGGAATAGATGTTATTCCTGTGGAAGTTTGGAAGCTAAGAGGGAAAAACTGATAAAGATCTGGAAGGTTTTGTTTAACAGTATCTTAGGAGAAGTACCATCATACTGGAAGAAAGCAGTGATAGCTGTAATACCTAAAGAGGATAAAGATCCATCAGATCCAGCTTCATACAAGCCCATTTTAATACTAAACCTTGATTGTAAACCGTTCATGTCTGTAATGGCTAAAAGAATGGGAAAAGTAATGTCAAAACTGATAGATATGGATCAGTGTGGCTTTGTGGAGGAGAGGCAAACATTTTACAACATTAACAGAACATTGAAAATCCAGAGGGAAGCAGAATGTAAGAAAATAATATTGTTGTTGGTGGGTCTTGATGCAGAAAAAGCATTTGACAGAGTAAGCTGGGACCTTATGAGCAGGGCAATGGAAGCATTTTCATTTTGTGAAAAAAATTCTGTTGTTAATTCAGAGAATATATGAGGGGTAAGAGGTGAAAATTAAAGTTGGTGTGGTCCTCTCTGATAATTTCTGCTTGAACAGAGGAACCAGGCAGGGGTGTCCTCTTTCCCCTTTATTATTTGCATTATTTTTGAAACCATTGGCAAAGAAAATAAGCGATTCAGAAATTCAAGAATATAGTTGATATGGCAGTCAAGAAAAGCTGGCTTTATTTGCAGATGATATTATTTTGTACCTGACAAAACCAGAAAAAGACATTACAGTGTTGTGGAATATTTTGAAACACTTTCAGATCTTTTCAGAATACAAAATTAATGAAGCTAAAACAAAGGCAGTTGTAGTAAATTATCTACCCACACATGAACTTTTTCAGGAATACCCATATTTATGGGGATATGATATTTAGGAGTATGGATTAAAATGATTCTAGTGTGGCAGCTAAGGGTATG
Organism: Protopterus annectens; assembly: GCF_019279795.1. Lineage (NCBI taxonomy): Eukaryota > Metazoa > Chordata > Ceratodontiformes > Protopteridae > Protopterus > Protopterus annectens. The sequence continues at coordinate 35,753,028 of NC_056728.1, read as the reverse complement.
TAGGAAGAAACTAAGGAAAAGATAATACAAACACTGAGAAAATGGACGCTTTATTATATAGATAGTAAGATACAAGCAGTTAAACTATGTTTAGTCTCTTTAGTCTTATACACAGGTCATGCAGATTTTTATCAACCAGAGGAGAAGTTCTGGGTAGCAATTAATAAAGAGCTGAAGGTCTTTAACCAGGAAGGGAAGACTGCAAGAGTCAAGTGGGATAAGCTGATTCTTCACTAGAACAGGATGGATTGGGATTAACCAATTTGAAGGGATATTTCAGAGCTACACAGTTAAGACTCCTATACATAGCACAAGCAGAAAACTGTAATTTAAAGTGGAAAGGGATGATGATGAAACATAGAGGAAGCTCAAACAAGGAAAGATTGGGATTTTGGATGCATGCCTTTACTGAGAATAACAGTAGTCATGCAGAATGTTATATTCGTAAAGAGCCAAAACGTATTATAAAAACTAAACCATCATGGGAATGGATAAAGAAGATTCTGCTTATAGGGATGACTGCAATTAGGGATACAGAAAACAGGCAAGAAGGGGCTGAAATTTATTGGAGAAAACTGGCAAAGGAACCAAGGTATTGGGAGCAAATAACTATAGAGGGATAGATAATAGAATGGGAAGACGCCAATAATGTATTTGGAATGCAGCTTAGAGATTGCCTTCCCTATCAAGGATTGATATCAGAGTATAGGCAAAGAGAAGGGGGTGGGAGGTTAGCATAATGATTAAGGTGTTTACATTACAGACACAAGGTACAGGGTTTGATTCTCACATGGGGTAATTGGCTAGGATTAAAATGGCCCAGAAGGGCAGTTAGCTTAGTACTAATCTATGAACCTATAAGAAAGAAATAGGCGGGACATAAACATAAGACCAGCAATGGTAGAGTTTTAATAGAATCTACAACAGAAGCTTACGGTAAAAAGGAATAATTAGTAGAGGATATAAAGTATTGCATAATAACTATAAGAATCAATCAGAGGAGGTTAGAAAGGATTGGGCAGAGAGATAGGATAAGCAATTCACAAAGAAACAATGGGAGGAAATATGTATGTCTCCCAAATATGCAACAAAATCTAGAAGATTTAGGATTTTTGCCTGGAAATATTTACATAAATATTTTTATACCCCAGGTAGACTCCAGAGAATTTTTCCTCAGGCAACCAGTAAATGTTGGAGGTGAGAAGGGGAAGAAAGTGGTAATTGGGAATATGTTTTCTGGGACTGCGATGAGTTGGTGGACTTTAAGGATTCCCTGCGGGATGCACTGTCAGAGATGCTGGGTAGGCAGATTGGTCTGATGAGGGAGATGATTTTTCTAAGCTATGATACAGAATCGAAATTGCCTAGACATGGTAAGGCCTTGCTGTGTCTAATAATGGTGACTGCCAAAAAAGCAGTTACTAGAAGATGGAAATCAAAATCTAAACCAACTATACTGGAATTAGTGATTATAATAACAATGATAAAACAACTGGAATTGAGATCTTAAGAAAAAGGTAGGAGAAAACTACATGGGAAAAATGGGAATTGTGGGAATAATACATACAAGGGAAGAATGAGGTCTGAAGGGCGGCTGGACTTAAGCTATGTTATGTTTGAGTGAGAAGGATTGGGTAGATTATAAGTGACACATAATGTTTGCAACTGGGAGTGTGTCAGTATGGTTTGTGATGTAAAATGCTTGCAGTTAGGATTGTGTCAGTGTGGTTTGTTTTCATTTATATAAATGTATGATTGCCTGTGTAGTAAGTGATTGTTTAATAAATATGTCACTTGTTTAAAAAAAGACATGAACTGAATGATTTGTGTAATATTGCGTAGGTTGTATAATATATAGTAATACATGTGAAGTATAATGTTTGCCATGTTAATGTAGTTTGATTACTTTTCTATGAATGTAAATTTGCTTATGTCAGAAGAGATAATTCAGTAAAGGTATTTGGAAAAAAAAAACGCACAGCACCCATGGTGTTCACCAAATGCACTTGAGACTGCTGGGATTCCATGCGTTTCCATACCTAGATGACTGGCTCCTAACTGCTCAACCAGGCATCGCCTTCTACAGGCAAAGGACTACCTGCTCCAGTTGTGCATCCATCTAGGAATCACTGCCAGTTATATAAATTCAAAACTCATGCCTACCTGAGTCTGGAATTAATTGGTGCTTGCCTGGACACCATCAGATAGCCTCTTTCCTCTACTCGAATGCAGATATTGAGGTCCGAAGTCAAAGTTATCCAGAGTTTTTCTCTTCTGGCTTGATTAATCTTAGAAGCCATGGGGTCCATGCCAGCAGCTGTTAACCCTTGTTCCTCTGGTCAGGTTTCACATGCAAATTATTCAATGGGCACTTTCAGTCCAGTGGTCTGTTCTTCAACACCCATTAACCACTCCAGTCAAGATCACACAAGTGGGCAAAAGATATCTTCTTTGGTGGTGTGACATCCCTTCTCTGGGCCATTGATCAAGGAGCCTGAATCCTTACCACTGACACTGGAGAGGAGCACTCACTTGAGAGAAATAGATACACACAGTATTTCCAGATGCAACTGTCTGCATCAAGCTCAGTTTCCCTTAAAAGCACACAGGGAACACACTCAGTCCGTCATCTGGGTTTCCCTTTTTCTCTCTCCAGGCCCCCAATAAGACTCCCCACTGGCACAGCTGTAGAGTTGAGTCCTCAACCAAGTATCCATACCAAGTCCTCCATCACCCTGTCTGTGAAACCAGTGCCCTGTGTCCCTGCTACAGGTAGCTGACACCTACACTCTTTAAGATTTCATTTTCACACAGACGCACACACACGCGCACACACACACGCGCACACACACACACACACACACACACACACACACACACACCTGGGTAAGGCTGGCACAGATTTACTAGCTGTGCCCCTCTCTCCAGACTGTAAGGTAGTTACTAACACCAAACACTCCAAAACCAGCTACTCTTAAGGCTCTTACAAGGGTACTCAATTGTACTGAATTAAATTGATACTAATAGATTCTCCAGTTCAGTTCTCGGCTGGAGAGCCTTCTGTGCAGAATCTGCATATCCTCCCTGTAGTCGAGTGGGTTTTAAAGACATATAGGTAGGTGTGTATGCATGTGTGTACCTTCTGTGAATGATGGATGCCAGGCTGGCAACTGGACACTGTAAAAACACCACTGCCAGTCAGTTTGTGGACCAGTGATCTAGTGTGGTGATCCCTAACTGGGAAAAGCCGAAAGATATTGCTTACTAATACAAATGGTAGTCCAATGCAGTAAGGCTTTCAGGAGCGGTCATAGTGTCACCAAATATAATTACTCTCAAAAGTTAAAAATATTTTCTAAAGAACCAGTCACAATGAAAAGTTTAAATATATTTAATATTTAATAGAACGTGAAAATACTAACTATCTGTTTACAATAAACACCAGAGTTTCAGTCACAGGAAATATTAAAAATAACCCAGATGGATAGATTCACACAGTTACAGAAAAACAGTACTTAACTAAATATTTTATTGACTGATCTAAAGAATTATCATTCCCTGGTTACTTAGTAAAGGAAGGCTAGGTGAAGTAGGTGAGTAGTCTACCTTCTTTATCAGGTTTCAAAAACAGACTGCCCTGAGACATCTAGTATTAAAACATAATTTTAGCACTGGATTACAGAATGACATCAGACACATTTGGTCATCTGACGTCTGGTTCCCACATTACTCCCCTTTACTAGAAACTGAACTAGAATTTGGCAGATATGCATCACCATGCACACACAGACAAAGCTTTGCTGAGATTTATTATAGCATCTGGAAGCTATAAAGCCATTTCAAGACTTCCACCCCTCCAGGATAGCAATTAGTTCATCCCTAAGGAGAATATAGCAGGATTCCTAGTCCTGGTTTTCAAAGACATTTCGTCTCCGGCTGCAATCAGAACTGTAAGATACAATCTTTATGCTCTAAACCAGGTAGTTTAATTTTAGACTGCTTTTCAGAGTTAGCTGGACTGAGATTAACCTCTTCTCTTCCAGTATCCTCTGTTACAATATATTAATTTCAGCAGTTACAATACAGTGTGACACACAGGTATATTTCTTTTCTGTCCACCAGGACTCATTGTTGGTACATTTTTAACACAAGCAGCTTTCCAAGTACATTTCAACACAAGCACTTGTACAAATCAGTTTGATATATAAATGACATACAATTCTTTACAAAACTCCAGCTAGCTATGCTGGCATATGTTATACATTCACTGCCCTACTTCTCCTGGTATAGCTGGCACTACTTCACATCATCACACCATGTTTTAGTAATGGTTCTGTAAAACTGTAGAAAGGTATCCTCACTTTGACTTTGTTATTGTATTACACAAGAGGAGTTTTTGGAAATGCATTAATACTTGCTTAGGCAGTGGTAACCGTAACAGGTGTAGACAGAGCAATAGACCAATAGATACCAGTGTACCACTAGATGTAAAATAAATAGTATGGCAGCTACACTCTGTATTTAAGAGACACATCTAAACATGTTACATAGACAGTAATCTAGCCTTCGACTATCACATGTCTACAGTAGTGAGGAAATCATTCTGTATTGTGCAGTTTATGAACAAACATGTGGCATCTAGATCCAAGAAGGTCATTGTTTCACTTTATTCAGTATTCATCAGACCTACCATTGAGTATAGTGCTCCCTTTGGTATGTACCTAAACGGGCACATTCAACAATTGGAATGTCCACCAAGGTTCCTCACTAAAGGAATACAGGGGGTAACCAGCATATCCTATGCAAACCACCTGAAAGCCTTATCCCTGTGTTCGGTCTCCTACAAGATGCTGAAGGGAGATCTATGTCTGGCATACAAGGCATTGTCAGCTCCACGCTGATTGACCTCCTGCATATCTACAAAACAAACAGCACCAAAAGTACTCCTTTTAAAGATTTAAACCTTGCCTATGATATAAACAGGACGTCCTAGAGAGACAGGTATGTATTCCAGAAACTACCACTTCTCTGGAACAGGCTCCCCATCTGTGTGAAGCAGAGTTCCTCCCTAACCCAATTCAAGTGTAACTTGGACAGTTAGATGTGGAACAGGATATTCATCCCTGTTTTAGACCTGCATCTCTAATGGACACAGGCAACCTGTAAATGGTTCATTTCCAAGGCCTCTGTTTGTAAATGTTTCATCTCCCAAAACCAGAACTTGTCAGAGATTTGTGATGCATAGCTAGGCTTAAAAAGGCCCTTGTGGTTGTTAGGTTCATAAGTGTGTACTAGGCTGTCAGAATTAAGTTTAACTAATGCAGTCCTTAAAGAGTTAGCAAAAATGTTCTGTTTTACTTCAAAACTTGCAATAACCTAAACAGAAATACCATCAGACAGTATCTATAATTACAAGTGTTGGCTTTCCATGATACATTCTGTTGTGTGGCATTATTTGATAGAACTGTATGATTTTTTTAAGTTCATAGTACATCTGGAATTGTCACTACTCAGTATTTGATTAGTAAATTTTAGAAGCTAATGCAAAAGTTGTATATTACACACTACTTGTTTAGTATAATGTGCATATACAGTTTTTCTGTGTAACTAATTTGAACTGCTCTGTGAAGTGCTTGTGAAATGTTTTGTATTTCACCCAGGCTGAGACTGAAAGTGGACAATATTGATCAGTGTACTACCCCAGTTTACAGAAATAAGTCCATCAATAAAATGTAATTTTATTTCATTCTTTGAAAACTGTTAAGAAGTGACCAGATTGCATGTTATTAAATTATACTTTTAAGCTTTGCCAAATACAGTAACTTCCTCATTTTGAGTAGAATATGTAATAGAATGCTGAGTAAAACAGAGTGCAGATCTACAAGGTAAAATGTACAGTATGATGCATTTTAATTGTACTTATAAATTGTTTAAGCTTTTGTCATCTCTTCCTAGAAAGTCATACTGCATGCAGTATAGTTATGTACTTGTACTGACCTAGATGTTATGCTATTACAAATGCAGCAGATTTTAAGAATGATACCATACCTTCGTTAAATTAAAAGAATGTTTTGTAGGTTGTTTAATAGCTTGTATCTAAAATTAGGGATTATGTCAGAAAAAGTTAAAGAAAGTGCTGAAAAAATAGAAAATTATGATCATGTCTCCAGTCGTAACTTATGTATTTGTTCAAGACCTAGATTTCAAGAAATTCACCTTGGGTGTTAGGCTCGACTAGGGAATCGTGGCATTCTAGTTAAGAACACATAATGGACAGTTACAGTCGTAGGCCTGACTATAACCCTTTGTAGGGCATGGAGCTTCATCTGCTCCATGCACTACTAGCTACACAATTAAAAAAAGTGCAAAGTTTTTTGCTGGCTTTCAAAAAAGACAATGTAACACATCTTACATTAGTGAAAGAATGTCAGGGATAGATTACTGGCACAGACAGTACTATTCTGCTTCTGCTTCTGTCATTTTTGTTAGGTTTTACTGCCTAGAATGATGCCAGAGCTTAACAGTTTAAGCAGGAGTACTTAACAGTTGTCAAGATAATGTCTCGTGCTACAGAAGCACTTAACTGTTTTGTCTTTTTCATGATATTGGAGTATAATGACTGCTTCATGCACTACATATATATTTTGATTGCAGAGTGCTTCAGACTGCACCAGAACGTATTGATTGCAGCAACTACTTGTATACTAAACAACCATTGGACAGTCTTACATCTGTGATGCTGTAGTAAAAAAGAAATACAATTTAATTACAGCATTAGTTACTTTTAAGTAAATATGAAATGTTGAGAGTGACTGTTATCATTAATATGCTGGTAAGAGCATTATTAAATAAATTGTGCCAGCAGTGCATGCTTTTTTGCCTCTTCCAGATTTTGTAGCTAATCATCCTTGTGCATTTATCTGTAGTAAAGTCACAAATCTCTACGATCACAGTGGCCACATTCAACACTACAGTGGCATCATTTAATGTGGGTTATGCTGACTTCTTCAGCGAACAAATGAGAAAGCTGTGCAATCAAGTTCCCATCCCAGAAATGCCTCACGAGCCCCTGGCCTGTGCTAATCTCCCACGTAGCCTGACCGACTCCTGCATCAACTACAGCAGCCTTGAAGATAGTGAGAGCATTGAAGGAACTGCCAACTTCATACACAAGAATGGGATGCTGGATCTTGCGGTAATATTTTTAGAACTTTAACATTAGTGGCAAAATATCAGACTGCAGAGTTGTACTCTGACTTTTCTGTTTTAAAGCAAATTCATAAGTGTGGAGCAGTGATAATTTGCTAGTGTTGACATCCAAAATGTTAGTACTGACAGCACTTACGTAAATATGTGATAGCTTTTGTACTGAACTTAATGAATGATGCACTTACGTTCTCACCTTCTTGACCAACCATACCTTTATGCTGTCCAGATTTTTGCTTCATATTTTTGGTCTGCTCCTCAAAAAAATTTTGGTTTTCTGGCAACTTATTGAAGACTGAAATTAATGTATAGTGACAGACATTTGGATTTCAGGCTTTGTGTTTCAGAAAATACATGTTAATGCAAAACCTGTTATTCTAGCAACTTTCTAAATTTATAACAGCAATGTGTATAATCTGTCTCGGATTTTGGGCCTTTGTCCCCCCACCTGCTCTTTTTTTTTGCTTTGTTTAGAATTGTTGTGCTTAGAGGTTGAGAGGTACATGGCCAATCAAGTTATTGAAAATGAAGTGGTTCAAGTCGCAATCACAAACACGATGAGGTTAAATTCCATTGAAAATGAATAAAATAAGTTATTTAAATTTGAACTCTGCATTCATGTACCCCCCCCCTCTGATACTGCCCATGCTGGGACATCATTGCTGCACCCCTTTAGTTCATATAATTACCTTTGTCACTGGACTTAGTTTTTGACTCCCCCCTTCCAAAAACACTCAGTAGTATCAGAACACCACACTTGCATGTTATTTCTGTATGATTTTGCTGACAACATTACAGTAGTGTAACAGTTTTATAAATGTTGTTTGAAATGTAGATTACTGTAAAAAGTTCAGATGAGGCTTTTCTAACAAAGTTTTCTTGCTGGTAGTAAGGCATAACTTCAGTGACATAATTGGAGGCTACACATACAGAACAGTAAGCCAAGGCTGAGTTAAGTTGTTGTTGTTTGTCTTTCGGCTTTTTCCCGGTAAGGGGTCGCCACAGCGGAACTCCGGTCCGCTAATGATTGGCAGTAGATTTTTTACGAAATGCCGAGGTGCCAGCCCGTTGCCCAGCCTTCAACGAAGGCATGCCCATTTACGCACGCATGTCTTTCGAACACTACCCAACCATGGGGAGGACATGCAGACTCCACACAGAAGGCACTCCCAAGCCAAGCATCGAACGGGAGAACCTCTTACTGTGAGGTAAACGCTACTGCCGTACCACCGCGGAATTCCAAGGCTGAGTTAAGTATAGTTAATTTATTTATGTGACCAGCTGCCACTGATTTGCAGACTGAGCCCACAGGCTGCCTAGACTCCAGAAGAAGTCTATTGTATGCAAAGTCAGTAGAGCACACGCTAGTGATGATTGCAGAAGTGGCTATCACATTCAATGCATAATACCAGCATAATGATGTTTACATTATTTCAAACACACCATTTACATACATTCATGCTCACACACGCATTTATTTCTATTCAGTTTGAGGCTGGCCATAGTGGTGAGAGAGGAGGGCCATTTTTGTTGCTAATTAAAATTATTCATAGGGTACTATGATTACAGCTGTGTTGAATACTGTGTTTTACTGGAATTCATTGAAGGACAGATGTTTATGCATCTTCTGTGTCACCACTATACAGCCCAATCATTCTTCATTGTGGATTAGTATAGCAATATTCATAGTAAGTATCAGTACAGCAGCATTCATAATATTTGGTGATCATCTCAGTATTGTCTGTAATCCAGACAGAATAGTTTAGCATTCCAATATTCCCCTACATGAGCAGTGTTGGTTTTGTGCTGTAGTTGTATCATTGGATGGTGGCATGAGACCTTTCAAGTGGTCACAGTGGGTGCTTTCTGTATTCCTTCATGCTACTCCAAGCTGCTAGTCAGTTGGCTGCACTTTCCATTAATGTCTAATACGCCAGTTAATTTTTGTACTGTTAGTATCAAGAAACTAAGTATTTAAAAAGCTTGTTTTTCTCAATTCTGATAGAAAATGAGTCACAGCCAGCCCTGTGACATAGAGAGATGACACTCCAAATCTTACCCACATGACCTGGTTTCAGATAGTAGTTTGGATGACACTGAAGCTAGCTTGAATACGGGGATGAGACTAAAGTAGTCACTGCTTGCTTGCTCATCCTGTAAGTGGGTGGTGATATGATTGACCATTACTCACTAGAAGGCACCTGTCTGATGGCACTAAAGCCTTGTGCAGTGGTAGATGTGGTAGATGTTACTGGTGGATGATGGCCTCCACTATGCTGTCATCTTTGGGGATTAAATGGATTGGTCAAATCACCGGAGGGCTGATGGTTAGCAGGCAACCAAGTAAGAAAGATTCAAAAAGAAGAACGGGGATTACATAGTACTGAAAAGAACTCTATTAAATGTAATGACTCCCCTGCAATGGTTAATGGTTTTTTTTGGTAATAAGGATCAAAAGCTTAGAGGAAGGAAAGAAGGAATGGAAAAAAAATAGGAATTAAGAAGAAAGAATGAAGGATGTAAGTAACTCTAATCGTGACAAATCTTCAAAGGCTCATTTCAAGGAAAATGTCTCTCAAAGTTCTAAACAGAGCAGCCACAAATACTGGTCTTTGCAGAAAGGAAGCTAGAAACTCTAGTTCAGTTGAGTGAAACTGATACCATCTTTTTTAGTTTGACTAAGGACTCATGTAAACTTATTCCAGCAGAACAAGAATCCCCAAGATTATGGGTAAGGGATGATTTAAAAGTAGTATGTGGCTATCAGGATTACTGCTGAAGAATGGTTTTCAGCATCTTCACCAACCATACCTCCATCTGTGCACATATGCCTGCCATTTGTTGACCAGATAATGGACTGGTATGTGAATGACCTGTTTTACTCACTGTCCAGAGAAAAAGGAATTTGAAAGTTTAACAGTGCAATAGCTGTATATAGGTGAGGGGAAACAAGTGTCTAGTAAAGCAGTAAATCTGTTGTGATAGGAAGGCTAGGGAAACAAAAGACAGCTGCATTTCTCCCTCAGAAAAGTTATTGGAGATACCACTCCAGCTACTGATAGGAGACTGCTGGCTTTGTGGTTGAGGCATACTTCAGAGCATTGCAGGAGGCTATCCAGGTGAAGGCCATAAGTCCCAACCATTAACATCAATTCAATATATCCCTGCCTCATGTAAGTCCTTTAAAACATGGATTTCTGCATCTGGTCAGTGGTTCTCAAGATTAACAGCTACTCCTGCAGCTGTTTTCTGTAAAAAGAAGTAAAGGTCCATCTTTCTTGCACATTTTTCTGATGAAAAAGAAGAGACTTTTTAAAATGTAAGCCAGAAAGTCATCTTTGGAAAAAGTAAGTCACTCTCTTAGTAATCAGCAATCCCCTCCTTCCAAATCTCTGTCTGAAGGAAAATGTGCAGTTTTAGATGCTGAGATAAGACTGATAGCTGCAGAATTGTAAAATGGTTGCAACATCAGCCATCAGGAATATTTCTGTTACTTTGCAACAGTGAAGATGGATCTGATGGGCCTAGAAGGGGAAATATAACAAAGGAGGATAGATTTTTGAAGAAGTTTATGAAAATGTTTGGCATGGAAGATGTGAATTCAGTGCCTAGAGTTCAGAGTGAATTTACATATTATTCTCCAAGATTCAAAAATGGCTAGGCTAGATAGAATTTATATCTCACAGGAACATCTGCATTTAATTGAAGGTCTTGAAACGCACCCAATAACTATTTCAGATAATTAATAACTAAAATAAAAATGCAAGGTAATGAAATAAAAACAAGACACTGGCGCTTTCCCACCTATCGACTGAAAAGAGAGGAATTTAAGGAATGGGTTTTGGATTAATTCAGGGACTACTAGAGAAGATAGAAACTTCTTCTGAAAATATAGCTAGGGAGTAGGATAAAATTAAAGTGGAATTTAAAAGTAGGGTGGAAATAATGGCACTGGAGATGTAGCTAAGAAGTAACAAGAATTATTTAGAGGAACTGATAAATGTTAAAGTATTGCAAAAGTAGGGCAAATCTCAAAACAAGAAAAGGAACAACTGCAGAATGCTGAGGGATCGATAACATATGCGAGTTTAGAAAGATTGCTGTTAAGAACTGCTTTTTGATAATAATTCTAGAGCACAAAAACTTTTAGCACAATGACTCAGGCAACAGAAAGCAGAAAGGGGTGTCACCAAGCTTAGGGAGACTATCACAAGGACGATAACAAGAGACCCTGTAAAAGTATTAGAAATATTTTGAAAATGTTATGAAAGTTTGTATAAAGCAGAGAAGTATGGAAATCAAGGGAAGGTACAAATGGAAATATTTATGGAAGAATTAAATATGCCAGGGTTCGAGGTAGATGAGGCTCAGTTAACTAACAGGATAGGAAGAAATGAGATACAAAAATGGCTATGTATAACCAATCTACAGGAAAGTTCCCAGGAATAGATGGTATTCCTGCAGAAGTTTGGAAGCTAGAAGGGAAAAAACTGGTAAAGATCTGGAAGGTTTTGTTTAACAGTATTTTAAGAGGAGAAGTACCACCATCCTGGAAGTAGGTGGTGGTAAAGATAATACCTAAAGAGGGTAAAGATCTATCAGCTCCAGCTTCATATGGGCCCATTTCAATACTAAACCTTGGTTATAAAGAGTTTATGTCTATAATGGCTAAATGAATGGCAAAAGTGATGCCAAATTTGTTAGGTATGGATCAGTGTGGTTTTGTGGAGGGGATGCAAACATTTGACAATATTAACAGAACATTGGTGATCCAGAGTGAAGCAGAATGTAAGAAAATACCATTGTTATTAGTGGGTCTTGATGCAGAGAAAACATTTGACAGAGTTGACTGGGACTTCATGAGCAAGGCAATGGAACCATTTGCTTTCCCTGATAACAATTATAAGATTGATTAGGAGTATATACGAGGGATCAGAGGTAAACATTAAAGCGGATGGTGTCCTCTCTGATAACTTCTGCTTGAGTAGAGGAACCAGGCATGGTTGTCTGCTTTCCCCTTTGTTGTTTCCATTATATTTAGAACCATTGGCAAAAAGAATAAGGGACTCAGAAATTCAAGGGTATAATTGGTAGGGTAGTCAGGAAAAGCTGGCTCTGTTTGCAGCTATTATTTTATACATGACAAAACCAGAAAGGAACATAACAATGTTGTGAAACATTTTAATACAGTTTCAAATCTTCTCGGGATAAAAAAAAATAGTGAAGCTAAAACAAAGGCAATAGCGGTAAATAATGTACCACACAAGAATTAGTCCAACAATATCCATATTTATGGGGACATGATAAAATTAAGTATTTAGGAGTATGGATTGGAAATCATTCTGCTGTGGCAGCTAAGGATATGTGGGAAGAGACTAAAGAGAAGCTAATACAAAAACTGAGAAATTGGAAGTTTTGTTATATAGATATGGATACCAAGATACAAGCAATTGAAATGTTTTAGTCCCTTTAGTCTTGTACACAGTTCAGGCATATTTTTATCAACCAAAGGAGAAGTTGTGGATAGCAATTAAAAAAGAATTGAAGGATTTTATTTGGGAAAGGAAGACAGCAATGGTCAAGTGATATAAGATGATTCTTCCAATAGAACAAGGCGGACTAGGATTACCCAATTTGAGGAGGTATCTCAAAACAACACATTTAAGGCTCTTATACATAGCACAAGCAGAAAACTGTAATTCAAATTGGAAAGGAATGATGATGATGTAGGGGGGAAGCTCAAGAAATAAGGAGAGATTGTGATTTTGGATGCAGACTCTTAAGGAGAACAACAAAAAGCATACAGAGAATTATATTCATAAAATAGCAGGGAGTATTCTAAGAACTAAACCAGAATGAGAATGAAGAAAAGAGATACTGCCAATTGGGATGACTGGTTAGGGGTACAGATAATAGGCAAGAAGGGCCTGGAATTTATTGGAAAAATGGCAAAGGAACCAAGGTATTGGGAACAAATAACCAGAAAGGGAAAGGTAATTGAATGGGAAGAGGCCAAGAATGTATTTGGACTGCAGTTTAGAGGTTGCCTTCCCAATCTAGGATTGATGTCAGAGTATAGGCAAAGAGAAATCAATAGGGGGTTCTGAAATGAAAGACCAGCACTGGTAGAGTTTTTAATAGAATTTAGAACAGAATCGGCTATTAAAGAAGGAATAGTTAGTAGAACATATGAAATATTGCATGATAATTATAAGAATCAAATGGAGGAGCTTAGAAAGGATTGGGAAGAGAGATTGGAAAAGCAATTCACAAAGAGAAAATGGGGAGGATATATGTATATCTCCCAAATATGCAACAAAGTCTAGAAGATTTAGGATCTTTGCCTGGAAGTGTTTACATAAGTGTTTTTATGCCCCTAGTAGACTCCAAAGAATCTTTCCTCAGGTGGATAGCAAATGTTGGCGGTGTGACGGACAAGAAAGAGGTGGCAGGGAACATATTTTCTGGGAGTGTAGTGAGCTGGCGGACTTTAAGGATTTCCTACAGACCGCTTTGTCAGAGATGCTAGGTGAACAGATTTGATTTACCAGGTAGATGATATTTTTGAGCTATGATACAGAATTGGAATTGCCTAGACATAGTAAACATTTACTAAATCTAATTATGGTGGCTGCCAAAAAAACAATTACTAGAAAATGATATCATAGTCTAGACCAAGTTTACTAGAAGTAGTGAATATAGTAACAGAGATAAAACAACTGGAATTGAGATCTTTAGAAAAGGGACGGAGCAAACTAAAGAGGAAAAAAATGGGAATTGTGGGAACAATATATGCAGAGAAGGAATGAGGTTTAGGAGGCAGGATTTGAATGAACCACATAATGCTTAACAGACAATGACTGGATAGATTATAAGCAATGTATAATGTTTGCAATTATAGTTGTTTCAGTGGTATCTGTGATGTATAATGTTTGCAACTAAAGTGGTGTCAGTGTTTGTTTTTCATTTATGTAAATGTAAGGTTGCTTATGTCATAAGTGATGATTTAATAAAAATATTTATTGAAAAAAGGGGAAGTCGCCTCACAGTAAGAAATTGTCCTGTTCGATTCTCAGCTAAAGCGTCTTCTGCGTGAATGGGCGTACCTTCGTTGAAGGTTGTGCGTCAGGGCTGGCAACTCGGTACGTAAAAAATCTACTACCAATCATTAGCGGACCGGAGTTCCACTGTGGTGACCCCTAACCAGGAAAAGCCGAAAGATACAACAACATTGAAAAAAGGGGAATATATCCATTAATGGCCAAATCTTTTACAGCAAGTAGACATTCCCCCAATATGTCAAAATATAATCTTGAAACATAGCTGTTAGAAGAAGCTTGGCATTTAAAAGACGTGTATCCCCTTTTGCTTGATTCATTCCTTTTTTCTTACTTGAAGTGCATCATTCTGTTGTGTAGAACAGTTTGTCGGCCTGCAAATTGTATGCAGTATTTATAGGAGTTATATCAAAATAGAGTCAGCACCAATGGAACAAAAAAACTAAAATTAAAGTGCCATTTCATTATATTTGGTGCTGATTATCTCTTTTTTAGTGGATTTATTTTCAGTTGTGCACTTGGTCTGTTCGTGCATCCACTAGCCCTACTAGCTGTCCCCTTACCATTACCTGCACCCTAACCTTAAAGTCCATAACTACCGCACCACAGTGGAGGACATAGCATGTTTTCCTGCTGTGCTCCACTGTGGTGCGATCCGTTCGTTGAAGTTGAGTTCGTGAAAGTGCACTTTCAAATAAGTGAACTTTCGCTTAACTGAGCGGTCTACTGCTCTTTTTCGAATATGTGGTATTCGATGAAAAGCAGTAGACCCATATATGTATATATATATATATATATATATATATATATATATATATATATATATATATGGAGAGCTATATGTCTACATTTTTTCTGTGTGTGTGTGTGGGGGGGGAGCTATATGTCTACATTTTTTCTATATATATGTGTGTGTGTGTGTGTGTGTATATATATATATATATATATATATATATATATATATATATATATATAGGTCCTTGTCAGAACGTCAAAAGTACAGTTAATCTAACTGCACTTTGACGAACTGATTTTAGTGAAAGTGCATAACATCGAATATGCACTTTCACTAAAACAAAGTAAAAAATGAAAAACACATGCAGTTTGCATGTTTTGTTAGTTGTATATCAACATGTTCTGTTTATGTACAACTACCAAATCTTTTGTGGAGATCACGGTACAGTGGGGATATGGGAATATTCCCTTTTCCCCTCTATAGTGCGATCTCAGAGTTAGAATATTAAAGTAGGGGTGTGTGGGGGCGCAGCCCCCCACATGGGGGGATGCAGGGGGGGCTTGCCCCCCTGCATAGTAGTGTTTTTACATTTTTTTGTGTGTGTATTTTTTTATTTTGTTTTGTTTACTTTAGCGAAAGTGCATATTCGATGTTATGCACTTTCGCTAAAGTGGGTTCATGAAAGTGCAGTTCGATGAACTGCACTTTTGATGTTTTAACATAGACCCATAGATATGTAAATGATATATTCGTAAATTGAGTGTATGGCTTGTTGAATGCTGTTTTTATGTCAGTTAAATGTACTATTTTCTCCAGTACAAGAAGAATCTGTAAGGGAAGTGGACGTGCTTAGTAATGCAAAAATGTTTATTTATACCAAAGTTTTGGCTTTTGGGTTGAGAGTTTGTGTGTATGTTCATGCATCTGTGTGTGTGATCACAGATTAAGATTAGAGTAAGGGCTAGTGAAGTGAATAGCTTTATTTTGTGTTTTTGCAATGGTATGTGTGAAGTGTCTATGTGCCTTGTTTAGTTGTACTGTTAGGGAAAGGGTGCTTAGTACTCTATTGGGTAGAGCTGGTTAGGAGTTTGGGCTGACATACATGAGTAAGGTAGTGCATGTTGATTATTGTAGACAAATCTAATACTACTTTAATGGACAAATGTAGTGGAACTACTCAACCATTTGTAGGTGTATCCTAGCTAAATGTTCAACCTTTCAGAAAAAGGGTGCATAGCTTTTCTTTTAAGAAAGAGCTTTACAACAACTTATAATCTAGATGTTTCTCAGATATGTCTGTGGTTTCCTCCAAGTTTCTCCATATTCTGTTCTTGGTTGTCATTTGGGACAAGATAATAAGGGCATTGGTCATGGCACAAATTGAGTTGGGTGTTGTCTCTTCTCCCCTCTGTATTTCAGGCAGCAAGTTAAGGCTCACTATCTTCATCAGTTGCTCCCTCGCCAGACTGATTCTTAACACAGGGTGTTTTAAAGCCAGTGGATTTACCATCAACTTCTGCTTCAGCCCAAAGCCCAATTGTGCCTTCAGCAACGATACCTCCTTGCTCATCACTGTTGATGGAAAGGAGTCTGTATGTCAGAAGTCACTGGGGACCTGAAGTGTTTTGCCAGAGATTCAGTACTGGCCTCAACTCTAGTACCCATGGAATAGCTGTCGTCAGCCATCTCAGCATTCAAGGTTTCAGTAACAAAGCCATTTTCACAACTACATTTGCTTGGATATCACAATCAATACAGAAAAATCACCACTGGAACAAACTGTATGTTTTGTGTTGATCAGATGCCACCTGGACTCAGTTCACTTTGTGGTTTCCTTGCCCACAAGCAGCACAGAAGCTTCACACAAGGCAATATAAGATCCTCTGCTGTGCCAAACCCCCACTTGCTTATGTGGTCCTGCAGGCCATAGGCCAGATAGCTTTATGTTCTAATGGTTCAGTTTGCCTGATATCCCATGATTGTTGTACAGTGGTTACCAAGGAGTCAATGGTCTCAGCTGACTCATAGCCTCAGCTATCCAGTCATTCTAACCAGGACTTGCAAGGCCAATCTACTTTAGTGAATCTCTTCCCGACTAAACTGTGTAGGAAGATCCGTCATACTTCCCCCTTCAGTGGCAGTGGTCACCACAGATGTGTCTTCTTTAGGAATGGGATCATTTTCAAGGGACAGTAGTCCAAGGTGTTTGGAATCCTTAAGAGGCCAGTCCTCAAATTGTTATCATATGAGATGATGATGGAGCTCCTAGAATTGCAGGAGCTCCAAGATTTATTCCCTGTGGTTATGATATCCATTCATATAGACAACATGACAGTGGTATGATACATCAAGAATCTGGGGAAACCAAGTTATTTCCCTTATCTCAGGAAGCAGTGAGAGTGTGGTAATGGGCAATGAGCTCAAGCAATTTTCTGGTAGCAACACATATTCCCGGAAAATCCAGCTGCTTGGTAGACAGGCTCAGCAGAATGATCCTTATTCCTCATAAGTGGTCTCTCAATCCAGTTGTGATTCAGACCATCTTCAACTGTTGAGGCCATCTGAACAGTGATCTTTTTTCATCTGCGGGCAACACCAAGTGTAGCTTCTACTCGCCTTGATCGCCCAAAATGGGCAGTCCCCGAGAGACGCTGTAGTTGACCAGTGGCATTTTGGGATCCGATGTGATTACCCACCAGTCGTCCTGATACCAAAAGTTTTATAGAAGACCCCTCATTGCAGAATGACGGTTATCCTCCTTGACCCTTTCTGGCCTTCACATATTCTGTTCCCTTCTTCTGAGACCTCTTCTTAAGAAGCCACCTTGGCTTCTCAGTCCAATACTAGATCTGCTGCCCCTCCCATCCAGTAAGCCTCACACAGATCTCCAGAACCTGAAGCTAACCTCTTGGTTTCTCCAGTTGCAGTAATGGCCATGAGCCCCACTTTATTTTGTGATGCTAGCATATTTTCAGCTTCCCAGAAAGACTGTACACTAAAGATCGACCTTTGTAAATGGAAGAATTTTGTTCTCTGGGGGATATCTCAACAGATCGTTCCCTTTGAAGCTTCAATCCCTGATGTCTTACAGTTTTTATTGAGTTTGCTTGATGCCAGTGCCAATTTCTCAGCAATCAAAGTTCACTTGGCTTCTACTTCCAGTTTCCACTCGCTAACATCACATAGACTGTGCAAAGCTTTCTTGAGAGAGTCTTTGTTTCTGCCTGCAGTTTTCGTTATAGTCATCCAGCTACCCCTAAAAAGGGCGTTTATATCACGTTATTGAAGGATGAAAGTAGCAAACGCTATTTCATCGGCCCCAAAACATCTAAACATTAAAATATTGAACATTCAGAACAGGAAATTTTTTCCCTTGGAAAAAATTTGCTGCTCCGAAACACATGTACACAACACAAACACATCAAACAAACAGCAACCACACACATACACTTAAATTCCTACATCTAATGCTACACTAAACTAAACATACACTACTATCTACCCACTTACCTTAACCCAAACCCTAAGGTCCGTCACTATTGCACACTCACCTAACCTGCGCCCTAACCCTAACTCACTTAAACCGCCCCTAACCCTAAAGTCCATCACTATCGCACACACGCCTAACTCGCGCCCTAACCCTAACGTACAAACAATTGCACACTTACCTGAACCCAACCCGTAACTTTCCACCACAGCGCTAAGAATAGCGAAGCCACAGAAACGACCAATCAAATTCTTTCCCAAGGAAAGAATTCGCTGTTCTGCAGCTTCGCTATTCTTAGCGTTCGCTGAATAGTGTTCGATATCAGAACATTCAAAGTTTTAATACTTCGATGTTCTGATGCAGACCCTAAAAAGGCAGCTGGGATATATAAACTTCCTCAGACTTTTAGGTTTTTATACAGTCTTTCCAAACCTGACTCAACAGCTGTAGCTTCAGTTATTCCTACATCTGCTAAATATTTGGTTAATTCCAATCCTAGTCTTTCTGATAAGGATGGAAAGATTATGATAAATGTGGAAAAAGTACATGGTTCTGCAACTATGATATTCAGAATTTTGAATTATCAGGTCTATATGTTTGTTGGGGCACCCTTATGAGGGAAAATGTACTTTAAATTAGTTTCTTCTAGTGTACAAGTCACTACTCATTGTTTACAGTGTGTTTATGATACAGTTAATACTTCTGGACTCTGGTTCTGTTTTGGGGTGTTTTGCCTAGCTGCATTCTCAGACCCTTCCAGATAATGGTAAAAATGAGATTTTAAATTCTTCTTTGGATATGGATTTAGTTTGTGGCCCCTCTGCTGCAGAGGTGATCAGTAAGTCTGAGAGGAGTAAGTTGGTAAAGGAATCTTAAAGGTTTTTTGGCATCCCCTTTGCAAAATTTTCTAAAGGATTATTTAACTTTTCATCCAATTTTGGCAAAAAACAAATAAACAATCTCTATGAAATGTAGGTAAACAGACTTTAAGAAGAAATGGCAAGGAGGTTCCAAAAAGATTTCAGGAACCCCCAAAACCAAGTACAGTCCAACAAGTCAGAAAAACAATTTAAGGGTCCTGATCCCACCCTGACAGTCCTTTTTCCCTTCCAGAAAGTCTGAGTCTCCCCTTTCCTCTTTGGCACCAGATATTCTCAGACAAATGGATTCTGAAGGTCATTCGTCAAGGTTACAAATGGCAGTGGGAAGAAATTCCTCCTTTCCAGGGGGTAATGCATCATGCAGCAGACCAGGCTTTTATTTCCACCTGTTCTTCATCACATCCTATCCCAGAGAGTGATACAACCAGTTCCTTCTTTCCAGGTTGGAAAAGGTTTTTATTCAAGGATGACGTTAGAGCCAAAGAAACTGCTTGTAGAACAGTTGTGGATCTTTCTTTACTAAACCTTTTAGTGATAGTGCCATGTTAAAAATGTTGTCACCTCCCAACCTGTTACCTCTTTTTTGCTCATTCAAGTTTAAAAGATGCTTATTCATCCAGACTTCAGGCATTTCTTAAGGTTTTGTATGTCTGAATCACATTATCAGTTCTCTGACTTTGGACTATCCACTGCACCAGGAATGTTCACAAAGTGCCTCGCTCCAGTTATAGCTCATCACAGGCTACAGGGTATCCACATTTTTCCATATTTAGATGGCGTGCTTATCTTTGCAGAGTCTTTTTTCAAAGTGTTAGGAATCTCTCAGTTTAGTGAAAAATCTTACACAAGCTGGGATACCAAGAAAACTTTGAAAATACTTTTTTGACTCCCTTCACACTGGATTGTGTTCTTGAGGTGTCAACTAAACACCTCAGTTCAAAAAGCTTTTCTTCCACAGGGAAATAGCTTTATATCTAAATCTATTTCTAAGGTTTTCCACTCATCTTTCAGTCACTACGAGGGAACACCTCAAGATTTTAGGTCTCATGGCATCTTATGATTTTCATGATACCCCTGGCAAGACTCCACATGAGAAAGACACAATGTTATCTGAAGTCTCCTTAGTCAAAGTATCAACATCCTTTGTCATTTTAAATTCCATCTGCTGAGGTTTGCTAGAAGGGAAATCATTTGGTGGAGACAGCAAATATCCTTAAATCCAGGTCTTCCCTTCTCCCTTCCTTTTCCAAAACAGTCAGTCGCCACAGACTGGTCTACCTGACATCATCGAAATCCCACTTTGCTGAAGTTTACAAAGATGAGATAACTATGCTGAAAACTTACTTTATAGAACCATCACATCACCAGTATTTTATTCTGGAAAATGAGGCAGTTGGCCAACATGGGGGACTTTGCCCTTTTCCCCACTATAGTGTGATCTCAGAGTTGGTATATTTAGTTAGAGGGGGTGTGGGAGCAAAGTCATATTTAGTTAGAGGGGGTTTGGAGGGCAAAGTCCCCCACGTGGATGAGTTTGATATGCTTCGGTGTGTTTGTTTTTAATTTTGGCCAACTACCTCATTTCCCAGAGTAAAATTCCTGTGATATATATTTGATGGGATTTCCTGAGGGAAGGTTAAAGGGTAGAGACAGGGGTAAAGTTGGAGGTGAATTTATCGACCATGAGGTTTGCTATATCTTCATGAGCTCTGCAGACAATTGTGTATTGCTTTTGAGGTTGCAGACATAGCTAAAGAATGCTTTGTGGTTGCCCTTGGCCTGGGAGGCCAAACGTACCTCAAATTTGGTAGACTTTATTTGTCCTCTGAGTTTTTTGTTTAATTTGATGAGAGTGCATTTATCCTGCTGGGTGCTGCACTTCCTAATTTTTGCCATGATTTTCTTCTTTCTGTTATACAGACTGTTTATTTTGTGATTCCACCACGGTGGCTTGTTTTATTGAGTTAGTTCTGTACTTCTTCCTGGTGGGTACAGCTGTCAATATGCATTGTCCCGCCTCTTTCTGCCCATTCTCATGTTAAAATTTTTTTGAAAGCAGTTTTGCAAAAGAGACCTCCAAGAAAACCAGTGGCTACTACTTGGGATCTTAATTTTGTGTTAAAAAATTAATACGTGCTCCATTTGAACCAGCTAAACTGGCTGACTTGAGATTCATAACAGGCAAAACAGTTTTACTGATTGCTCTGACCTCTGCAAGGAGGATATTTAAGATGTCCTTCAAGGATGCATCTGCAGTCCTTACAAATGGGTTGTCCTGTCGTCAGGCAGCCCTTCGGTCGGCCGGATTCCAAAGTCTGGGTCCGGCTTCGGCTGGTGTTGCACTTCACCCGACATCATCGCTGCAGTTTTTCGGGTATAAAGGCATCAGCCGACGCCATTTTCCTCAGTATTTCTTGCCGCGTGGCGCCCGAAGCAGAAGCTGTTCGCAAGTGCCGGTCGGTCAGATCCAGAGATTACTACTACCAAATACTACTTCGAAGACTTCTAAAAAGCTAAGTACCCCGTTGGGGACTCTTTCTTGCCTCAGCCGATGTCAGAGAAAGTGAATAACTGTTTATCTTGTGGGAAACAAATACCTCATAAAGATTTCCACTCCTACTGTATACATTGCTTAGGCCCAGACCACGACGTAGCAGCTTGTCTAGCCTGTGCTTCTTTTAACCGACGGACGCTTAGACGTCGGTCAGAGTTTGCTGAACAGATTTTCGGCTCTGATTTTGCCTACATTATGCCGTCGGATCCTCCGACAACGCAAATTTCCAAAAAACGTAAAGTAAAGGACCGACACTCGCGGTCCGCGTCTCGCGAAACCGCGATTAAACAAACGCGAGTGTCTCGGTTTCGGCGAAACCGAGCAAGCGGTTCTTTCTTCAGCGAAACCATGCCTTCTACCGAGGCCTCCTCTAACCTGGTAGAATCGGCTTCTGAAATCCAACCTTCTGTTGCGGTTTCTCAGGAATTATCAGACACTATTCCCCTGGATATTTCAACCCCTGCACGTGGAGCTGCCAGGCCTCCTGCAGCCATGTCTATTAAGGCCTTTGCCAGGGCTAAAGCAGCCAAAGCTTCAAAACTGTGCCTGCCAAACCCCCTCACACAGGCCCAGCACTAGCTCTCATATGCTTTCTTTGGCTGAGGATCTAATTTCTTTAATTCGTGGATCCCAGCCTCATCCAGACAGGTCCTCTCTCCCACCTCCAGAAAAGAGGCCTAGAGCAGAGCCCCCTGAACCAGTATCCACTGATGATTCCTCTGATGACTCAGAACATCCAGACCCTCCTGAGGCTTCTTATTCTCCTTACGAAGACTCTGATGCTGAAGAGTCCATTCCTTCAGCCTCTCCACCTGAGGAATTTTCCTTTGGGGAAACCTTGCATGCTATGAGGGAACAATTTCAGTGGCAGGGCCAAGATTTCTCAGACTCCAGAAAAAGGCTTAGAACCTTCCTACATTTGCCACAACATAGGCCTTTAGCTATACCTCCAGTTCTTTCTGTTGTAGATGATGCATTTAATGATGCTTGCACTGCTCCTGATTCATTACCTCCGGCTCCTGCTAAGCCCGATAGGATGTCCTTCATGGATGCATCTGCAGTCATAACAAGTGGGTTGTCCTGTCGTCAGGCAGCCCTGCAGTCGGCCGGATTCCAAAGTCCGGGTCCGGCTTCGGCTGATGTCGCACTCCACCCGACGTCATCTCTGTTGGTCTTCGGGTATAAAAGCATCAGCCGACGCCATTTTCCCCAGTCTTTCTTGCCGTGGCCAAGCAGAAGCTGTTCGCAAGTGCCGGTCGGTCGGATCCAGAGATTACTTCTACCGAATACTACTTCGAAGACTTCTAAAGCTAAGTACCCCGTTGGGGACTCTTTCTTGCCTCAGCCGATGTCAGAAAAAGTTAACAATTGTTTAACCTGTGGGAAACAAATACCTCATAAAGATTTCCACTCTTACTGTCTGCCTTGTTTAGGCCCAGCCCACGACGTAGCAGCCTGTTCGTCCTGTGCCTCCTTCAACCGACGAAAGCTTAGGCGTCGGTCGGAGTTTGCAGAACAGTTTTTTGGTACTGATTTTGCGTACATTATGCCGTCGGATCCTCCGACTACCCAATCTTCCAAAAAACGCAAAGATAAAGACAGACACTCGCGGTCCGCGGTTTCGGCCGAAACCACAGTAAAGCAAACCGCGAGTGTCTCGGTTTCAGCCGAAACCGAGAAAACTGATCAAAGTATAGCTGAACCTATTCTTACAACTGAGGCCCCTGCTACAACTCTTGAATCGACCTCAGAAATTTTACCCACTACGGTGGTTGACTTATCAGACACCATCCCCTTGGATGTCTCTACCCCAGCACGTGGTGCTGCTAGGCCTCCAGCAGCCATGTCCATTAAGGCCTTCGCCAGGGCTAAAGCAGCCTAGACTACTAAATCAGTGCCTGTTAAACCCCCCACATCCAGGCCCTCTTCTAGTTCTCAAATGCTTTCTTTGGCAGAAGATTTAATTTCTTTAATTAGAGGATCTCAATCTCACCCAGACAGGGCCTCTCAGCCCCCAGAGAAGAGACCTAGGGCAGAGCCCCCTGAGCCAGTGTCTTCTGATGATTCTGCTGATTAATCAGACATTACTGACCAGCCAGAGGCTCCCTTCTCCAATTTTGAAGATTCTGATGCTGAAGAATCCATTCCAGCTGCTTCCCCACCAGAAGAATTCTCCTTTGGGGAAACCTTGCATGCCATGCGAGAACAGTTCCAATGGCAGCAACAGGATTTTTCAGACTCCAGAAAAGACTTAGGACCTTTCTGCACCTCCCACAGCACAGGCCCTTAGCTATACCTCCTGTTCTCTCTGTGGTGGATGATGCTTTCAATGATGTTTGCTCCGCTCCAGATTCTTTACCCCAGCCCCTGCCAAACCAGACAGATTTTACAGGGTGCCAGATACTCATCACCACCTTTACAAGGCCCCACTTGCAGACCCAGAAACTATATCCCAGGGTCCCAAGGCAGTAGCAGCGACCACAGCTAAAACCCTATTCCTTCTGAAAGGGAAGCAAGGTCATTAGACAGATGGGGTAAAAGGTCTACACTTCAGCTACTCTCTCAGCTAGAGCTTTAAACTGTCAGTTTCACATGATACAATACCAAGAGTTTATGCTTGACCAGTTAACTAAAAACTAACCACTGATGAATCTCTTGATAAGAAATATGTATTAGAGATGGTAAATAACATACAACAGGTTAGCAACCATTCCTTAAAATGTGGCTATGATGCACTGGAGGCTTCATTTAGATCAGCCATGACAGGCACAGTGATAAGAAGGCATGCATGGCTAAAGGAACAAGCTTTACCGGATCATGTTAAAGCTAAGTTGCTAGATGCTCCTATGGACAAGACAAGTTTGTTTGGTACACCTGCCCAGCAGGTTATGAAGAAAATGGAAGAAAAGGCAAAATCTGTTCAAACTGTTAAAGATTTCTTGCAGGTTCAACCCCAAGGTTTAGCAGGAACTGGCCTGCCAAAATTGGTCCTTTCCTGACTCCACAAAATTTCAAAGGGGCAGGAATAGACGTTCCAGAGGCAGAAACCAATCCAGAGGAGGTGCCTACAGAGGACGACAGTGGCAAGGTAACAACAGAGGCACAGACGCAGCCACTGCCACTACATCAGCACAACCACAGTGACTTAATCCTAACTCCACCTACCAGGGAACAAATAGCAGCTCCTCTAGGCGGAAAGTTAACCTTATTTTCAAAGAACTGGCACTACATAACAAAAGACAAGTGGATTTTACAAACCATAGATCAAGGTTACCGGTTTCACTTCCACACTTTACCAGTCAAAAGAGGAATGCCAAATCTACCTCCAAATCAAAAAACAGAGGCTCTACGCCAGATAATGGAGTTAGCAAACATGAGAGCTGTGGAAAGAGTGCCAACAGCAGAACAAGGAAAGGGGTTCTATTCCAGACTATTCCTAGTTCCAAGAAAGGAAAAAAGTTGGAGACCAATTCTCGACCTGTCCACCTTAAATACATACATCATTGTCCCAAAATTCAAAATGCTGACCCTACAGCAACTTCTTCCCATGCTGGGCAAGGAGTCTTGGCTGGTAACTCTAGATCTCAAGGAGGCATACCTGCACATCCCCATTCGACCAATCTGCAGAAGATACCTCAGATTTCTTGCAGGATCAGAGCACTATCAATTCTCAGCATTGCCCTTTGGCTTATCTACTGCCCAGAGTATTCACAAAATGCCTGGCATCAGTAATCGCCCATTGCAGACTACAGGGAATTCAGATTTACCCATACCTGGACGACTGCCTACTACAAGGGGACAACAAAAGCAAGCTGACAACAGATTTACAAAGGGTCATTTACTTGCTACAAGGACTGGGATACACAGTCAATTTACAAAAGTCAAGGCTGATACCATCCCAAACAAGGACATTCTTGGGCGCGGAATTGGACACAGTACAACAAATGGCATTCCTGACTACAGAAAAACAAAAGAACTTCCTCTTTACTTCTTGGCACTAACAAAACTGAACAAGTTAACAGCAAGAAAATTTCTGCAGGCCTTGGGCTTCATGGCATCATGCATAATCTTGGTCCCATTTGCCAGACTACATATGAGGAAACTACAGTGGTACCTAAAGAATTTATGGTCCCAACACAGACACAGTCTAGAAACAGAAATCCCACTAATTCCATGCTTAAAACAGGAGTTCCTATGGTGGGCTCAGGCATGCCAGTCAAACCCAGGCCTACCCTTTCGCAGATGTCAACCAAGCCAGACCATCACAACAGACGCTTCAGACCTAGGATGGGGGGCCCACATGCTGGACAAATGCGTGCAAGGATTGTGGACACAGGATCAACTTCACCTGCACATCAATCTAAAAGAAATGCTGGCAGTAAAACTGGCAATCCAAAAGTTCAAACCATTCCTCAAAGAGGGCCAGTTGATGATAAGGACAGACAACACCACAGTCATGTGGTACATCAACAAACAGGGAGGCACTCATTCATACCCCTATGCAGAATGACCTTGGAGCTGTGGACCCTGGCACTCAGCTACAACATTCAGTTACAGGCAATGTTTGTACCGGGGAAAGACAATACTCTAGCAGACATATTAAGCAGAACCACTTCGGATGCCCACGAATGGAAGCTGCACCGGACATCTTCAAGACCATCTCAAAGAAATGGGGAATGCCACAGATAGACCTATTCGCATCACCTCTCAATCACCAGCTCAAAAAATTCTGCACAAGGACATTCCACCCACTAGCATGGAAAGTGGACTCACTCTCCTTCAACTAGAAAGGCCTAACAGCATATGCATTCCCACCTCTTCCTTTGATACACAAGGTACTACTAAAAATCAAGGAAGAACGTCCAAGGATAATCCTGATAGCCCCAAACTGGCCAAGACAACACTGGTACCCACTTCTGAAGAGCATGTCTCGGAACAATATGTGGCCAATACCCCTTATGCCTTTGATGTTAACTCAGAACAACTACAGCATCATACATCCAAACCTAAAAACGCTGCAACTGACTGCATGGAACATCACATAGCAGCAGCTAATCCAGAACTTTCCCAAAGAGTTAAAGACATTATTCTTGAAGCACGCAGACCTTCAACAAGAAGGAACTATGCTGGAAAATGGAAAAGGTTTGTCATTTGGAGTACCGAAAGAGGAAAAGATGTGTCAAACATAGATATGCCTAACATTCTGGAGTATCTGGCCGAACTTCTTCATTCAGGCCTGTCCTACTCCCCCATCAAGATACATGCATCAGCTATTTCAGCAGAATACAGCTTTGATCCACCTGTTTTTTCGCACCCTTTGCTCAGGCAGTTCCTCAGAGGAATCAAGAATGTAAAACCTCCAAGGAAACCACCATTACCAGCCTGGGATTTAAACTTTGTGCTAGAAAAGTTGACACTATCACCCTTTGAACCAGCAGCAACAGCAGACCTACAACACCTGTCATGGAAAACTGCTTTCCTACTGGCAATTACTTCAGCAAGGAGGGTTTCAGAACTACAGGCCTTAATGGCAGTGCAACCCTTCCTAATCTTCCACCAAGATAGAGTGTCCATGAGAACTAATCCTACATTTATGCCCAAGGTGGTATCCAGAGTATCTTTAAACCAGGCAATCCACCTACCTACCTTCTTTCCCAACCCACAAAACAGAGGGAAAGAATACTGCATACCTTGGATGTACATAGACAGCTACGCTACTACTTGGACAGAACAAAAAATAGCAGAAAGACTGACCAACTTTTTGTAGCCTATGCAACAGGAAGGGAAGGAAAAGCTATTTCCAAACAGACAATCTCCAAATGGATAGGAAATTGCATACGATACTGTTACTCCTTCCATGGAAAACCAATTCCACAGAACATAAGACCTCATTCTACAAGGGCAACAGCCACTACCACAGCCTTCTTACGAGGAGTGGCAACCAAAGACATTATTGAGGCGGCTACTTGGACCTCCGTGCATACATTTGCCAAGCATTATAATTTGCCTCTATATTCCAGATCCCGAGCAGGGTTTGCCACTGCTGTACTGCAAGGGATCCTAAACACACCATAATCTACTTTTATTCTCCTCCCTAGGTGGCTATGGTATTCTACCCACTTGTTATGACTGCAGATGCATCCATGAAGGACATAGTACAGTTTTGTACCTACCATAAATGTAGATGTCCAAACTGGATAGCATCTGCAGTCAGGATTACCCTCCCTCCTTCCCTTTGTGGTACTCCTAGGGTGTTTACCCTCCTAATAGCTAGCTGTTGGGGAGTCTTTATGGTGTATTTGTTTGTATATATGTACATATATGCTTATTGTTGTGTTTACCTCTATCTATTTGGAAACATTGGCATCTATCCAAATTTTAGCCTGCAAGAGGGCTACTGGCATCTGGGGCAAGAAACACTGAGGAAAATGGCGTCGGCTGATGCTTTTATACCCGAAGACCAACAGAGATGACGTCGGGTGGAGTGCGACATCAGCCGAAGCCGGACCCGGACTTTGGAATCCGGCCGACTGCAGGGCTGCCTGACGACAGGACAACCCACTTGTTATGACTGCAGATGCTATCCAGTTCGGACATCTACATTTATGGTAGGTACAAAACTGTACTTTCTACAGGGTCCCGGACACTCACCACCATTTATACAAGGCTCCTTTTGCAGATCCAGAGACTATCTCCCAGGACCCTAAAGCTGTAGCAGCTACTTCTACTAAAAACCCCCTCCCCTCTGAAAGGGAATCCAGGTCCTTAGAGAGATGGGGTAAAAAAGTTTACACTTCTGCTACTCTGTCAATTTCACATGATTCAATATCAAGAGTTTATGCTTGACCAGTTAACTAAAAAGCTGTCCTCTGAAGAATCTTTAGATAAAAAATATGTTCAGGAAATGGTACATAACATACAACAGGTTAGTAACCATTCTTTAAAATGTGGCTATGATGCACTGGAGGCTTCCTTTAGATCAGCCATGACTGGCACAGTTATCAGGAGACATGCATGGTTGAAAGAACAGGCATTACCAGACCATGTCATATCAAAGCTTTTGGATGCACCCATGGACAAGGTCAATTTATTTGGTTCACCTGCACAACAGGTACTAAAAAGGATGGAAGAGAAGGCGAAATCTGTACAAACAGTGAAAGATTTCTTACAGGTTCAACCTCCAAGGTTTAGCAGGAACTGGCCCTCCAAGAATTGGTCCTTTCCGGACTCCTCTAAGACACAAAGGGGCAGGAAAAGGCGTTCTAGAGGCAGAAACCAATCCAGAGGTGCCTACAGGGGACGCCAGTGGCAAGGCAACAACCAGCGAGGCACGCAGCCACCACCACTACAACTACTCAATCACAGTGACTTGGCAGTGGCACCGCCTACCAAGGAACAACTAGAAGCACCCTTAGGCGGAAAGCTAACTTTATTTTCAAAGAACTGGCATTGCATCACAAGGGAAAAATGGATTTTGCAAACTATAGACCAAGGCTACAGGTTCCATTTCCATACTCTACCAGGAAAGAGAGGAATGCCAAACCTACCACCTACTCAAAGGGCAGAAGCTCTAAAGCAAATATCTCAGCTATTAAGAATGAGAGCTGTGGAAAAGGTACCATCTATGGAGCAAGGAAAGGGATTTTACTCCAGACTCTTCCTGGTACCAAGGAAAGAAAACAAATGGAGACCCATTCTAGACTTATCCGCTTTAAACACATTCCTCATTGTTCCAAAATTCAAAATGCTGACCCTACAGCAGCTTCTTCCCATGCTGGGCAAGGAGTCTTGGCTGGTAACTCTAGATCTCAAGGAGGCATACCTGCACGTCCCCATACGACCAATTTGCAGAAGATACCTCAGATTTCTTGCAGGATCAGAGCATTATCAATTTTCAGCATTGCCCTTTGGCTTATCTACTGTGCCCAGAGTGTTCACGAAATGCCTGGCATCAGTAATTGCTCATTGCAGACTTCAGGGGATCCAAATTTATCCCTACCTGGACGACTGCCTGATACAAGCGGACAACAAAAGCAAGCTAACAGAAGACTTACAAAGAGTCATTTACCTGCTGCAAGCCCTGGGATATACAATCAATATAAAAAAATCAAGGCTGATTCCATCCCAAAGAATAACCTTTCTGGGTGCAGAACTGGACACATCAAAACAAATGGCATTCCTAACTGCAGAAAAGAAAGAGCAACTACCTCTCTACTTCTTGGCATTAACAAAGCAGAACCATCTAACTGCAAGAAAAGTACTGCAAGCCCTAGGCTTCATGGCATCCTGCATAATCCTGGTCCCTCATGCCAGACTGCATATGAGAAAGCTACAGTGGTACCTAAAGAATTTGTGGTCCCAACACAAGCACAGCCTAGAAACCAAAATTCCAATAATCCCATGCCTGAAGCAAGAGTTCCTGTGGTGGGCTCAGGCCTGTCAATCAAACACAGGATTACCCTTCTGCAACAGTCAACCAAGCCAAACCATCACGACAGATGCCTCAGACCTCGGTTGGGGGGCACACATGCTGGGCAAGTGCATACAAGGCTTATGGACGCAAGACCAGCTACGCCTACACATAAATCTAAAGGAAATGCTGGCAGTAAAATTGGCAATCCAGTCATTCAGACCATTTCTCCAAGAAGGTCAGTTGATGATAAGGACAGACAACACCACAGTTATGTGGTACATCAACAAACAGGAGGCACACATTCATATCCTCTATGCCGGCTGGCACTGGACCTATGGGATGTGGCTCTGAGCTACAACATTCAGTTACAAGCAATTTTTGTACCGGGAAAAGAAAACACTCTAGCAGACATATTAAGCAGAACTACCACAGATGCCCACGAATGGATGCTGCATCCGGACATCTTCAAAGCCTTCACAAGAGAATGGGGATTACCACAAATAGACTTGTTTGCATCCCCACTCAATCACCAGCTAAAGAAATTCTGCACAAGGACATACCACCCACTTGCTTGGAAGGTGGACTCCCTATCTTTCAGTTGGAAAAACCTGACAGCATACGCATTCCCACCACTTCCTTTGATGCACAAGGTGCTTCTGAAGATCAAAGAGGACCGTCCAAGGATCATTCTGATAGCTCCAGACTGGCCAAGACAACATTGGTATCCATTGCTGAGGAGCATGTCTCGGGAACAAATATGGACACTACCCCTGATCCCATTACTGTTAACACAGAACAACTACAACATCCTGCATCCAAACCTGAAAACTCTGCAGCTAACTGCCTGGAACATTACATGACAGCAATTAACCCAGATTTATCCCAAAGGGTTAAAGACATAATCCTGGAGGCTCGTAGACCTTCAACAAGAAAGAATTATGCAGCAAAATGGAAAAGATATCTCATTTGGAGTACTGCAAAGGGAGAAGATGTGACACTAGTAAACATAGCCAACATCCTGGAGTACTTGGCAGAGCTCTTCAACTCAGGCCTGTCCTATTCTTCCATCAAGATACATGCATCACCTATTTCAGCAGAATACAGCTTGGATCCTCCTGTCTTCTCTCACCCTCTGCTCAGACAGTTCCTGAGAGGAATCAAAAATGTAAAACCTCCCAGGAAACCACCATTGCCTGCATGGGACTTGAACTTTGTGCTAGAAAAATTGACACTACCCCCTTTCGAACCAGCGGCAACAGCAGAATTACAATACCTATCATGGAAAACTGCTTTCCTACTGGCAATAACTTCAGCAAGAAGAGTCTCTGAACTACAGGCATTAATGGCAGTGCAACCCTTCCTGATCTTCCATCAAGATAGAGTGTCCATGAGAACAAATCCTACATTTATGCCTAAGGTGGTATCCAGAGTGTAATTAAATCAGGCTATCCACCTACCTACATTCTACCCAAACCCACAGAACAGGGGAGAAAGACTCTTGCATACCCTGGATGTGCATAGACAATTGCGCTACTACCTGGACAGGACCAAGTCCAATAGAAAAACTGACCAGCTTCTGGTAGCATATGCCACAGGAATGGAAGGAAAGCCAATTTCAAAACAGACAATCTCCAAATGGATAGGAAATTGCATTAGATTTTGTTACTCCTACCATGGAAAGGCAACTCCAGAGAACATCAGGCCTCGCTCCACAAGGGCTACAGCCACTACCACAGCTTTCTTACGAGGAGTGGCTACCAAGGACATTATAGAGGCTGCTACTTGGACCTCTGTGCATACATTTGCCAAGCATTACAGTTTACCTTTATACTCTAAATCCCGAGCAGGTTTTGCCACTGCTGTTTTGCAAGGGATCCTAGCTACACCATAATTTCTACTCTTTTCCTCCTCCCCTTGTTTAGCTATGGTATTCTACCCATTTGTAAGGACTGCAGATGCATCCTTGAAGGACATAGTACAGTTTTGTACCTACCATAAATGTAGATGTCCGATAGGAATGCATCTGCAGTCAGGATTACCCACCCACCTTCCCCTCTGAGGTTCTCCTAGGGTATTTGCCATCCTTCAGCTAGCTTGGGGGGGATCTATTATGGTGTATTTGTTTGTATATATGTACATACATGCTTATTTTATGTGTTTGCTCTTTACTATTTGGAAACATTGGCATTTATCCAAATTTAGCCATCCAAGAGGGCACCTGGCATCTGGGGCAAGAAACACTGAGGAAAATGGCGTTGGCTGATGCCTTTATACCAGAAAAACTGCAGCGATGACGTCGGGTGAAGTGCGACACCAGCCGAAGCCGGACCCAGACTTTGGAATCCGGCCGACCAAAGGGCTGCCTGACGACAGGACAACCCATTTGTAAGGACTGCAGATGCATTCCTATCGGACATCTACATTTATGGTAGGTACAAAACTGTACTTTTTAAGCTCTTTTGGTGAGTCATTCCTACCTGTTTTTTCCACAGGGACAGTGTTTCTTTGTGAACTACTCCTTCTTTATCTTTTTTTCCATTAAATTCTTTTATTTAACATGTGATGCAAAGAAAATAGAAAAAAGACCTTTCTTATCGTGTTAAAAACTCACAGCATATAAAGATCAGTAAAGAAAAAGAATGGCATAAAGAAGACACCGAATTAACAGTCAAGGAGTCCTTCTTGAGGGATATGTCCAAGGAAATTTCATCTTAAATGGCACCACTAGTAAACAGTCCAGATTTACTTTGTAAAGTTAATTTCCTGATCATTTTTACATAAGCTATTGTAAATGTCCTAGTATTTCCTAAAATCCCAAGCATAGTTAAGTTACATAGTATGTCATGTGCAAAGACCTTTAAAAGTTTAGTGAGAAGTATTTCAACTCCCTATCCCATCTTGGGGTAAGTCACTCAAGAAATCTCTATTTCTTTCTTAATTTTGTGCCGGGGGAGCACTAATCCTTCCTTTATGCTTAAAGTGGTATCCGAGTTTCCTTTTAAGCCAGACTATCCATTTAGCCATTTTCTTTCTTGAACCTAGTGATGAGGGAGAAAGGATACTCCATACCTTGGATGTCAGACAACTCGGGTAATATTTTAAGAGAACTAAATCTTTCAGATCTTCTGATCAAGTGTTCATTTCTTGTGAAAGTAAGAAGGAAAAACCTGTGTCAAAACAGATTATTTCCGAATGCTTGTCTAGTATCTTTTGTTGTACTCATCAAACAAAATTATACCAGACACTATTAAGGTCCACTATACCAGGGCCATGACCTCATCCATGGCTTTTCGGAAAGGGTTGGATTCTAAAAGTGTTCTAGAAGTAGCAGCTTGGCCCTCTGTACATACTTTTAAAAAGCACTGTAAGGTTGATTCCTTCTCTAGGTCTAGAACAAGCTTTGCTAAGACCATTTTACAGGAGCTTTTGCACTCTTCTACCTCCCAAAATTTCTAAGCTTTGGTAATCTTCATATATAGTGTAGGCTACTGCAGCAGTGGGGTCTATATTATATACTTGAAGGTACAGAATGTCAACGACCTTTTCATCGACACATATGTGTTGAACGTCCACTTCAGTGAACACCCACATCATCGATTTCTTTCCAAGAGAAAGAAATCTATGGCCAACTACGCATGACACAGTATAACAAACACTATGAAGTGGGGACATTCTGTACCTTCGAGTATATAATATAGACCAGCAGCAGTGATCAATATGAAGAACATAGTACAGTTCTGTAAGTAAATGTACCATAACAGTAAATGTTGGAATAATCACTGCTGCAGTAGCCGGTCCCTTCATCCAGCCCTCTTGTTTTATGGTGTGCTTTTTCAGCCAGGGTATGGACTTGTATTTCTTTGTTGCTCCTAGCATTGGTCTTTCAAGGTTTAGCATCCCTCTGTCTGTTGGCATGAAAGCTGTGAAGTGCTTGGAGCTAAAACCTGTCATTTTAGTCAGCTAAGCTCTGTTAGTGGTTTGGGTGCATGAAAGGTGCCCTGAAGCTTTGGGAGCTGTCTGGCTATTATATCTTTGCAGGCTATAAACCATGTACCTTAGGCTACTGCTGCAGTGATCATTCCATCATCTATTGTTATGGTAAGTTTATTTATACAACTGTACTTTCTGGTCTCTTTCTCAGGGCTCCTTCATATTTAGTATTCACAGTGTGCGTGTGTATTCCAAATGGTGTTAGGATTTTGGCTGGTTATTCTTACTCAGTCTGGAGTATCTCTTCATGGCAGAAGTTTATGAGGTAAGGGAGGAGCTCGAGCTTGTGAAGAGATTCATTGCTGAAAGTAAGGGACACCAAAGCAACCAGTTTTTCTGTTCCAGTGTTCAAACAGAGACCAGACAAATCTATCATTCTGCTAAGTACATACAGTGGATATAAAATGTGTACATACCCCTGCCAGGAAGAAGACTGAATGCTGTAATTAAATCAAAAGGTGCTTCAACAAAGTATTAGTTTAAGGGGTGCACACTTATGCAGCCTGCTTATTGTATGTTTTTTTATTTTTTATATTTTTCCCCTAACAGTTTCCAGATTTCAAGTCGACCTTCATATACTGTATTCCATGAATATTATGTCATTGTGCTTACACACTATTCCAGTTTTTATTCCTAAAGTAACCACAGAAATTAGCCTTAATCTGTTTCAGTCTACCAGATTTTTTTTTTCTGTAGGACTGTAACAGAGGGGAATACTTGCTACATTTTGTAGGCATACACCACCAGTAAAGGTTTTACCTTGACAGGGCTAAAGGTATTATAGAAGACTATAATTTTTTATATATTACTGTGGACAGAGCAGGTCAGAATGTGTTTAAAGCTATGTTATCTAGGTGGATTTTAGATTCTGTTAAATTCTTTAATGATACAGTGGATATAAAAAGTGTACACACCCCTGTTAAATGCCAGGTTTTTGTGATATAAAAAAATGAGACCACAGTAAATCATTTCAAAACTTTTCCCACCTTTAATGTGACCTATAACCTGTACAATTCAATTGAAAATCAAACAAATCTGTTAGGGGAAAAATATATATTAAAAATAAAAAATGTACAATACTCTGGTTGCATAAGTGTGCACATCTTTAGACTAATACTTTGTTGAAGCACCTTTTGATTTAATTATATCATTCAGTCTTCTTAGTTACACACCTGCCATAAATTAAAGAGACTCTGATTAACCCCAAATAAAGTTCAGCTGTCTTAGTAGGATTTTCCTAACATTTACTCAGTTACCTGCTACAGCAAAAGCCATGGTTCTCAGAGAGCTTACAAAGCATCAAAGGGATCTCGTTGTTGAAAGCCATCAATCAGGAGAAGGGCACAAAAAAATTTCCACAGCATCAGATATACCATGGAACACAGTGAAGACAGTTGTCAATAGGTGGAGAAAATATGGGACAACAGTGACGTTGCAAAGAACTGGACGTCCTTCCAAAACTGAAAAAACAAGACAAAAACTAGTTGGGGAGGCTGCCAAGAGACCTACAGCAACACTGAAGGAGCTGCAGGAATTTCTGACAAGTACTGGTTGTGTACTACATGTGACAACAATCTCCTCATATTCTCCATATGTCTGGACTATGGGGTAGGATTGCAAGACGGAAGCTTTTTCTTGCACAGAAAAACATCCAGGACCATCTAAAATTTTCAAAACAATACATTAGGTCTCCCACAAGCATGTGGGAAAATGTGTTATGGTCTGATGAGACTAAGGTTGAACATTTTGGCCACAATTCCAAAAGGTACATTTGGTGCAAAAACAACACTTCGCATCACCAAAAGAACACCATCCCCACGGAGAAGCATGTTGGTGGCAGTATCATGCTTTGGGTTGCTTTTCTTCAGCTGGAACTGGGGCTTTAGTCAAGGTGGAGGGAATTATGAACAGTTCCAAATACCAGTCACTTTTGGCCCAAAACTTTCTGGCGTTTGCTAGAAAGCTGAAGGTGAAGAGGAATTTCACCTTTCAACACGACAGTGACAGCAAGCATACATCAAAAGAATGGCTTCACCAGAAGAAAATTAAAGATGTTATGTAGTCCAATCTCACCTACATTCTTACTCAAGGGTTCGGAGCCGAATATCAGCTCTGACTCGGCCAACTTTTGTTTTCTAGCACAAAGTCTCTTATTGGCTGGGCTAAACAGGTATCCCATGTTGCACTGCTCCATAGCCCCAGATCTCGTTTGCCACTCGTGTAGCTAGGACGTGGTCTTGCTTGGCTGTGGCTAAGTACCTCTAAAATTCTATTTTCTCTTCAGAAAATTATTGCTAGTTTAACAAAAGCTATTTTCATAGCTATTTCTTCTGGTTTACTGTTTAAAATTTGTTGAAGTGTTGCCTGTGTGTGAGTTGGTATCCCTAACTGTTCCGGTGGGCTAGACCCATTTAAATTAGGGGACCTAGTCCTCCTTTGTGTGGTGTTTTACCTTAAACTTTTCTGGTTTTAGTTTTTCCTGGTTGAGTTGTGTGTTACAGGTTTCAAAGAACCGTTTAACTTAGAGGTTCGTTGAGGTTTTTTGTGTGTAGTGATAGTTTCCCGCCTTGCTGTTTTTCGGCCTTTACTGTTTTTTGGCTAAGTCATCCTTGGTCTTGGTGTTGAGTAGTTTAGTTAAGATGTCTAAGGATCAAAAGGAACATAACCCTTCGGGTTTTAAGAAATATTCCAAATGTAACTACAAGATGTCCATTACGGACGGACATTCCGTATGTGTGTATTGCCTAGGAGCAATTCATTTGCAAGAATCCTGTAGCTTCTGCCACACCTTCAGTCCGAGGGTGCTACAGGAAAGAAAAAATAAACTTATATTGAAGGGACTCCTAAAACCTTCGTTTGAGGAGTCTTTAGACTCTACTTCTAGTACCCAGTCCAAGTCTAAGGCTTCGAAGGCGAAGAAAAGGTCTCCGGCTCCGTCTGTCTCCTCGGAGCCACCAGAGAAAACCTCTAAACTGGACTCTACCTCCTCGGCTCCTCTGTCCTTGGGGCCGCAGGAGGTATCTTTTGTGCTGGAATCGACCTCAGCTCCAATTTTATTGGAACCCATTCGGAGCCGGTCTCCCAGTGTTAGACATGGTTCTCCTGATAGGAGATCCCAATCCCCCTCTCTATCCTCCATATCTTCTAGGCTTTCCGATTTGGATGTCGATAGGGTGGTTCAGAGGCTCCTGCAGTCGCCGTTGTTGGCGAAATTATTTTCGGCTCCGACCCAGTCGTCTCCGAAGCCCGTCCTGATGCTTGTGTCGATGGTTCCTCCTCCGAGCACTCCCTTGTCTTTGGAGCCACAGTGCTCCACTCCGAGTGATGTTCTTGTGCCGGCTCCGATACCCCTCAAGGGTTTATCAGTGCCGACGTCGGCTCCAACCATGTCGGCTCCGTCCACAGGTTTCGGTACTCGGGTTTCCTCTGTTGGGCCCGAGGGGGATACCTCGGGACATCTGTTGGTTCCGAGCCTCCCCCTCGGTGCTTCGGCTCGAGGAACCCCGGCCCCGATCATGGCCTCGGAGACCGGTCGGTCCTTGGATTCGGGGGGGGGGGCCTGCCTTCGAGGCCATGAGGAGCGCACTGGCCAGATCTTCAGTTACATCACCCGGATCGGTCATTCCGTCCCCTTCCACCCTGGCTAGAGCTTCTGATGCCCCCTATCGGTAGATGGCGGAGCCCAAAGGTCTGGGGATACCCCCATGAGCGGTCCCGAACTTTCTGAGGGTCCCTCAGAGTCTGTGCCTGAGGAGCCCCCCAGAAAGAAGTTGTGCAAGAGGAAGCACAGACTCCCAGGACTAGTCTCTCACTTCTGATACCGACCTCGAGGAGTCAGAGGGGTCCCCCAAGTCGTCCTCTGACGTCTCTTTCTCTGACATCCTGGAGATATTGAGACGAGAGGCGACTGGCCGTCCAAAACCCCCTCTGAGGAGAAGTCAGTATTCCTCAAGGCCTTTGGGGCTCAACCCTCCGCCTCCTGGGTGTCTCCACCCTTCGACGAACTCCTGGATTTAATTTGTCGAAGGGTGTGGGAGAATCCTGATTCGGTGGAACCTGTGCCCAGAAGGCCCAATAAATTTCTTTCTGCTCACCCAGGGAAAGAGTTTCTGTCCAAAGGGGTTTCTGTAGATGCCATGGTGGTGGTGGCGGCCACACAGCAGGAAGAAGCCGAGTCTTCTTCCTCCGTCCATCCTCCTAACAAGGAGTCCAGGAGCGTGGACCGGTACGGGAAGCGTACCCTCTCGTCAGCGACCTTCACCCTGCGGTCGCTGAACTATCTTTGTCATTTTACTCGGCTCCAGAGAGATCTCCTCAAGGAGTTAGGAGATACTCCAGCGGGTAACATACCTGAGGCATTAGCGCACACGGTTAATGCCCAGATTTCTACCCTCAATTCAATTGTCTACTCGTCCATGAGGCTCATTTCGTATGCAGCTGAGGGGGCGAGTAGGGCAGCTGGTTCGGGAGTAGCCTTCAGGAGGCAAGCCTTGATGCGCCTGTGTCACTTCGCGGAGGCCTTCAAGTCTTCCTTCACTGACGTCCCCTTCGATGGGTCCTCACTCTTTGGGACCAAAGTGAAATACACCCTCATCAGATGCGAGCAAGAGGGAAAGACCCTGTCTGCCGTAGAGGTCCGTTTTTCCCTTCCCTCTAGGCCTTACCCCAAGGCTCAGAGAGGAGGGAAGATGTGGTTCAAGAAATCACCGAAGTCTTTCCCTGCCTCACAAGGTGAGTCCCCCTCCAGAGGCAGAGAAGGGGGAGGTTATTCTGGAAGACGCCGCCCCAGAGGCAGAGGAGGCCCCCGCAACTCGGGAGACCATGATTCCTTTCGCAGTTCCTCTTACCATCGTTCCTGATGTGTTGCCCGACTGTGCTATTCTGGAGCCAGTCGGGGGCTGCATTTCGTTGTACCCGGAAGCCTGGGAAAGCATCACCCAGGATCGATGGGTGCTACGAATAGTTTCCGGAGGTTATACCATTCCCTTTGTGTCAGATCCCCCTCCAGTCAGGAGAATCCCAAATGTTCCACCCAGTCAAAGGGATCATGCAGCACTAGAAGTCTCAAAGCTGCTAAACAAAGGAGTCATCCAACCTGTCCCCTCAGACCAAATCGGATTAGGGACTTACTCAAGACTCTTTTTGGTGCCGAAAATGAACAGGGGACCTGAGACCCATTCTAGATCTCAGCCTATTAAACCACTACGTTCTGAAGTCCAAGTTCCGAATGGTCACCCTTCAGTCCATTTTCCCGCTGCTGGGAAAAGAAGTGTGGATGTGCTCCATCGACCTCAAGGATGCTTACTACCATATCAAAATGGACAGGGCATCCAGGAGTAACTTACGCTTCCGGCTGGGAGCCAGTCATTTTCAGTTTCGTGCCCTGCCCTTTGGTCTCACCACAGCCTCCAGGGTGTTCACCAAGTGCTTGGCAGTGGTGACAGCTCACATGAGACGTCAGGGATTCCAAGTGTTTCCATACCTGGACGACTGGCTCCTAACCTCCCCCAAAACAACAATGGTGCTACTGCCAAATGCAAGCGATACACAACGATACCACACCAAAAAGTTTATTACATAAAGCTTTCGGGTCTACACCCTACATCAGTATAAAACAAATGCAATAATACAACATTTAAATAGGAGAAATCATATAGTTACTGTTTTAATTTTTTATGTTGCGCTTTATTGGTGGATATATTACAATATGTTTTTTATGATATGTTATTTCTTTAAGACTTAATTGTTAGTTTAGGTTGTGAGATGGGCTGAAGCATGTGGCTATATGATTTCTCCTGTTTAAATGTTGTATTATTGCATTTGTTTTATACTGATGAAGGGTGTAGACCCGAAAGCTTTATGTAATAAACTTTTTGGTGTGGTATCATTGTGTCCTCACCGCCCCCACCAGGCATCTTCTAATCCGGGCCAGGGACGCTACCATTACCCTCTGTCAACAACTAGGAATTACCTTGAACTGGGAAAAATCTGCCTTGCTGCCCTCACAGCGTGTCACATTTATAGGCGCAGAGCTAGACACCATCCAAATGCGAGCCTTCCTGACTCAAGAAAGGATCGGAGTGTTGCAAAATCAGGTTCATGCTTTATTACCCCTCAGGAAAGTGCAAGCGAGGTGGGTGCTTCAGCTTCTGGGGTCCATGGCAGCTACCATTATGTTAGTGCCTCTAGCGAGATTACACATGAGGCTTCTTCAGTGGCTTGTCTTTGCCCAATGGTCCTTTCAGAAACTCCCCCTTTCCCACCAGATCCTACTCACGGACCGATGTAAGCAGGATCTATGCTACAACAATCTGGACGAGGGAAAACCGTTTGTCCCTTCGTCATCTGTCGCCACGGTGACCACGGACGCCTCCCAGATGGGGTGGGGGGGCATTATCTTGGAAGGACAGTCCAAGGCACGTGGCAAGATCACAAGGTACATTTGCACATCAATGTTTTAGAGATGAGAGCGGTGTTATTGGCGTTGCGGGCACTTCAGAGCTCTCTTCCTCTGGGAACGATTGCAATTCACTTGGACAACATGTCCTTTGTATGGTACCTAAACAAACAAGGAGGAACCGGATCTTACCCCTTGTGCAGAGAGGCCATGCGAGTGTGGCAGTGGGCAGTGTCTTCCCAATGGTTTCTAGTGGCAACGCACATTCCGGGGAAGGCCAGTGTGATAGCGGACAGGCTGAGCAGAGCTATTCTGATGCCTTACGAGTGGTCCCTGAACCCTCTGGTTGCAGAACAGGTTTTCAGCAGGTGGGGTCAGCCTTGCTGCGATCTTTTTGCCAGCCCCCTCAGTGCCAAATGCAGCAGCTACTTCACCCTGATCCCCCCACAGGAGGAGTCACCCAGGGATGCTGTAGTCCATGATTGGCCCTCCGGTCTGCTCTATGCTTTCCCTCCGTTCCCTCTGTTACCAAGAGTGATTCAAAAAGCCATATTCTTGGGAAGCAAGATGATTCTAATGGCCCCACACTGGCCTCGCCAAGTCTGGTTCTCCTTTCTTCATCAATTCGCGGTGGATAGTCCTTGGATTCTGGACCCAGTACCAGACCTACTGACGCACATGTCGGGGCAGATCCACCCCTCCCTGCAGACCTTCAGGCTGACAGCCTGGCTACTCCACTTCCATCGTTAGTCAGACTTCATTGTTTTTCGCCTGAGGTGGTACACATTCTATCCTTTGCTCATAAGTCTTCCACCAGGAAGATTTATTCCAGCAAATGAAGAGATTTTCCATTTGGGGTCAGGCCCAAGGACTTGACCCTTATACAGCCCCAATGCCTGCTGTTTTGGATTTTTTTGTCCATGCTCTTTCGACAGGGTTCTGCCCCTGCTACCATTAAAGTGCAGCTGGCCGCTATTTCTAATTTTCATACCTCCTACGAGCCTTCCCTTATGGCGCATAAACTATGTAAGGCCTTTCTGAAGGGCACCTTGTTACTCCGACCACCTGTGTCAGAACCCATCATGCCCTGGGATTTAAACTTTGTCTTGCAAGCCTTGACTTTCCCACCTTTCGAACCGGCTGCCTCCTGTGAGTTAAAGTTTCTGTCTTGGAAGACTGCTTTCCTAATAGCCATCACATCAGCTAGACGGGTGTCAGAGATTCAAGCCCTGTCCATCAAACCCCCGTATTTAATCTTCCATAAGGATAGGGTTTCTCTTAGACCCAATCCGTCCTTTCTTCCTAAAGTAACATCCACTGTTAATCTCAATCAGTCTATCGAGCTGCCAGTTTTCTTCCCTCAATTCTCGAACAAAGCAGAGTTTAGATTTCATCAGTTGGACTTGCACAGGCAATTACGATTCTACTTACACAGGACAAAACAACTACGAAAAGCTGACCAATTGTTTGTGTCTTTTTCAGAAAGTAGAGCAGGATTCCCCATTTCCAAGGTTACAATCTCCAGATAGATTTCAAGTTGTATTTCCTTTATTTACTTTTCTGCAGGCAGAAGTCTACCGTTCCCAGTCAAGGCTCACTCTACTAGGGCTGTTTCTGCGTCAATAGCCTACCATGCTAGACTTTCTTTGGATGATATTTGTGCTGCAGCCACGTGGGCTTCCCCACACACCTTTATTACTCATTACAAACTGGACGTGGCTTCTAGGGGCCAGGCTTCCGTTGGTTCCACAGTCCTCAGGAGTATCTTCCTTTGAGCCTCCCAGGATAGAGGTGCTGGGGATGCTGTCCTGTGAGTAAGAATGTAGGCGAGATTGGACTACATAACATCAAGAAGTTATGTACTCACCATAACGTTCGATGTATGTAGTCCATCTCGCCTCACATTCTTACGTACCCTCCCACCTGCCCCCTTCCTGGAGGATTTGGAGACTGGAATTGGCATTTGAGTACCCTTCAATGGTAGTTGCTTTTTCTTATTCCCGTTGATAGTGTTGTACTGTAGTGGGTTATTGCTATGCATGAGGTGTGATTGTGGATTTGCAGCAAACTAGATCTGGGGCTATGGAGCAGTGCAACATGGGATACCTGTTTAGCCCAGCCAATAAGAGACTTCATGCTATAAAATAAAAGTTGGCCGAGTCTGAGACGATATTCGACTCCGAACCCGTGAGTAAGAATGTGAGGCGAGATGGACTACATACATCGAACGTTATGGTGAGTACATAACTTCTTGTTTTGGAATGGCTCAGCCAGAGCCCAGACCTAAATCCAATAGAAAATCTGTGGGGTGATCTGAAGTGTGCTGTGCACAAGAGATGCCCTCATAATCTTACAAATTTGGAGTGCTTTTGCAGGAAGAGTGGGCAAGTATTTACAAGTCAAGATGTACCATGCTGATAAACTCCTACCCAAGAAGACTGAATGCTGTAATTAAATCAAAAGGTGCTTCAACAAAGTTTTAGTTTAAGGGTTTGCACACTTATGCAACCAGCTTATTGTATGTTTTTTGTTTTTTTATATTTTTTCCCCTAACGTATTTGTTTGTTTTTCAATTGAATTGTACAGGTTATAGGTCCCATTAAAGGTGAATAAAGTTTTGAAATTATGTATTGTGGTCTCATGTTTTTATATCACAAAAACCTGCATTTTAACAGGGGTGTGTACACTTTTTTATATCCACTGTAAATCTACCTTTCAGAAATGTTTCCATTGATGATATTTATATAGTTGTGACACAAGCTTCTCTGCACACCATTGTAAATGAATGCAGTCTCATGGTCTAGGTCCACCTTTGGAATTACTATCCTATATGGTATTCTGTCATTATACAACCCAGGAGGAAGATCTATGGACTCTTTTCTGGTTTTGAACATTGTGTCTCATGTAAGATATGGAAGTAATGCACTTATCATCGTAGTGGATCTTCATGATCCATATCAGTTTAGCATTCCTTGACCTAAAGATTTCCACGCGTAGAGGTTGTGGAAGAATGGCCCAGATAGTCATGGGGTTTTAGTTATGCTTTTGGAAAGGGCAAAGTCAGTTTGTAAAAAACGGAGATGTGGTACATTTTATTAGCTGGAGGACTTTATTGGAGTCTGAGAGAGTCTTAAAGGTGGTGAGCATCTGATGTCTGTGATATACAACTCCTGCTGGATGTGAATGGGCACAATGGTTAAAGTCTT
Source organism: Protopterus annectens (assembly GCF_019279795.1). Taxonomy (NCBI): domain Eukaryota; kingdom Metazoa; phylum Chordata; order Ceratodontiformes; family Protopteridae; genus Protopterus; species Protopterus annectens. The sequence goes on along the minus strand of NC_056728.1, from coordinate 35,709,100 downwards.
TACCTCATAGACACTAGGTTTAGGGTTTGATTCTGACCTCTGATTATTTACTAGTCTTGTAATAGTCTGCAGACTGGTAGCCTAGTGTTTGCCTATAAACAGTTTTGCAACTTTTTAGTACAACAAATACAAACTGGATCATAAAGCTCTAATGTTATGGTGATAACGTAACTTTTGGATATTCTGGTATAGCTGATGTTTAGGCACAGTTTTGTATGTACATATTGTTTTTCGACGATATCAGCATAGTCAGTTGTACTACCTAAGCACACTTACTTTCCTACAGTAGGCACTCTCTTCTGCAGGGAATTGTGGCTTGAAGAATCTTACAGCAGTTCAACAAAAAGCAGATAATGTTCATCAATTTTCACATAGCCTTTGACTCTTCAGCAGGCTGCTACTTTGTCTCAGACATAAATAAATGACCCTGCAGTGACTGTTTCTGGTTCCTTAGATGACTCATCTTCTTCCTTGGGCTTCTCTGGTGTAGTCTCTTTAGGTGTCATGGACTGGGGACTAGACACATCCTCTCAGCTGTTGGACTGTCCTTGTTGGACATGGGAACACCACCCTTGTTGATTTTGGAGGAAGGAACAGGGAAAGCTTCTCTGCCTAGCCAGACTAAGATGCCTGTTCCCCATTGTGATGTCCCTGACATGACTTGGTCTCCTTCTCTGGATATTCCTGTCAAAAAGAAGCAGAAAGTTACTATAGACATGGAAGATTTATTGGACTTAGCTTAGGGCTTATTTCAGCTTCTTATTCTGCATCTACTGGTAAGAGAAACAAGAATTCTTCAGTTTCTGAAGATTCCCAGTGTAATGAACATGAATAGATTTTGAGGGAACAAATTCTGCTGTTTTCCTTAGGCAAGTGCTTCTTACTCTGAGGAGAATATTTTTTTCTGATTTTCCCTTGGAAGAATTTTCTTCTGAAACCATATCTAGGATGAACCATTTTTTTTTTTTTCATTGGGAACAAAATAACATTCCGGATTCTTTGAAAAGGATTGATTACAACTAGAAATTTCTCATCCTGTAGCTATTCTTTTTGTTCTTCCAGCCATGGAGAATGTTTTTTATTGCAGCCTGCAACATGTCTGACAGCCTGCAGCTGCTAAGAAGGTAGATATATGGAATAAAATTCTTCAGTCTTACAGTTATTTTCTAATCCCATATCTGACTCTGTAGTGTTTTCCTTGTCAAATCCTTCTGTAGCTGGTGAATGCTAATCCCTCTCCCTTTGACGAGGTTGGGAACGTTTTTCATAGATTTTGAGAGTGTAATCCTTTGCCACTCTTGTTTTTAGGATTCTTAATTGTCAAATTCACTTATTATTCTTTGCTTATTTGTTTTGAAAATATGAGACACATTACTACCAATTATCCTTCATCTGAGGGCAAATTTTCTCCAAATGCTTTTCATTACTTCTGTTTTTAAGGTACCCAAACATTTGAAGTGTTCTTATGACTGATGGGTGTTACAGAGGAGCAGCAGTTTCTGGGGATGTTATGAGTAGATCTGCATAGCTACTGTCTCAGAATTTGCCTGGAGATGTTAAAGCTTCCATTTTGAATTCTTTCCTTTATAGGGAGGTTGTATTTAGATCCATCTGCTGCTGAATTCCTGAAAAAACGTGATGACAAAGGAGAACTTTTTAAAGGGTTGACTCAGATTTGTCAGCCTTCGTCCTTCAAATTTGTTAAAAGCTTCAACCCCTATCTCAGAATTCTTCAATAAAAAGAAAAATAAACTGACTGAGCAAACTTCTGGCAAGCAGATATTCAAAAAACGGCAACAAAGAAGCTCCAAAAAGAAGGGGTCCTCCCAGAAACAAGGATAGTCCAATAAGTCTGACTGTATTAAAACTGTACACCCAACTCCTCAACCTGGCTGTCCCTTAAGTTTTTCCCAAAGTTTGTCTCTCCATTTCTGTCTTTGCCAACAGATAATCTCAGACAAATGGGTTCTGAAAGTGATCCATCATGGGTTCAGATGGCACTGATGGTCCCTACCTTCTCATTCACCAGATCAGTCTTCTTTATTTCCTTCTGTCATTCAGCATCTGCTGCTCAAGAGGTAATAGTCTGTTCTACTTTTTCCTGATAGGGAAATATTTTTATCCAAGAATGTTTGTGATACCAAAGAAAGAAGCTTCATGGAGACCAGTCCTAGATCTTTATCAGACAGTTTGTGAAAGTCCCAAAGTTCAAAGTGCTAGACCTTCACAAATTGTTACCTTTTATTCCCCCTTGCAGAGTCTTTTTCAAAGTGTCAAGTATCTCTCACTTGGGTAAGAGAGAGCACCTTTGCAGACTGGATTTCCAGGAGAACATTAAAAAAACTTGTCTTACTCCTTCTCACAAGATTGTGTACATGGAGTATCTCCTGGATACTTAGTCCAAAGATCTTTTCTTCCACAGGAAAAAAGTAGATCTATATCTAGATTAATTCTGACTAATTTTTTTCCACTTAGTCCAAGGCTTCAGCAAGGGAATTTCTCAGAATATTGTGATTCTTGACTGATTCTCGTAATTCCTCTAGCCATATTCAGTGGTACCTAAAATCCGTATGGTCCTGATATCAACATCTATTAATGTTTCAAATTGTAGTGTTGGGATTTATTAAAAAAAGGAATGAAAAATATGTTGATAGTTATAAATGCACTCAACTCACTCAAACATCTGTTGTCCCCAGGACCTCTACTACAAGTGACTACAGACAACACCACAGTGATGTAGTACATAAACATTGTGGTTCTGGGTCATACCCTCTGTGCAAATCAGCCATGGTAGCCTGGGATGTAGCAATTTAGCAAAGTCTAAATCTACAGACATGTTAAATTTAGTCATAGTAAAACACTGCGAAAGACAATCTGAACAAGACCAGGACAGACCTTGCTGAATGGAAATTGAATGAGTGGGTCTTGCAGGATTTGATCCAGCTGTGGAGAACACCTCAGATAAATCTATTTGCTTCCATTCACAATAAAGTGTCAACATTCTGCTACAAGATTCCTTGCATTTAGGCCTTGAAAACAGATGCGTTTTCTTTTCCCTAGACAGGAATGGTCTTGAATGCCTTTCCATAGTTTCCAATCAAAAGGACTCTAAAAAGATCATTCATGTGACTTCCTTATGACCCAGGTAACAGTGGTTCTTTTGGAAATTACCAAGAGCAGTTACCACAATCTTCCTCACAGATGCGGATCTACTCGCATAAGGTAGCAAGTTGTATGATACACCCTAATTTGAAACAACTTCAACTAACTGCCTGGATGATAGAGTTTTAGTACCTTTTAGGCACCTATTTTTGAGGACGTGCAGTGGGTATTAAAGGAGGCAAAGAAATCTGCTATAAGAAAATCCTATATTAGCAAATGGAAAAGATTTTCTGTTTAGGACAAATTAAAGAACCAATATGTTTTAAGGATAGTATTTCTGTTATTTTACTATATTTATGTGAGTTATTATCCTGTGGACATTCTTACTCCACTATCCAGGTAAATTTGTCAGCCATGTCAGGATGCCATCCCATCCATTCCCCTCTTTTAATACATTCTTATGTCAAGATGTTTCTGAAAGAGGTTCTCCTAGAAAATAGGTGGCTCTTCCTTGGGGTCTTAATTTTGTTTTGGAAAAAAAATAATGCTTGCTCCATTTAAACCATATCATCAGGATGAATTGAAGGTCCTGACATGGAAACAGTGTTGCTGATTGCTCTGATTTCTGCAAAAAGAGTGGGTTGTAAACCCTCATAATGGAACAGCCTTCTCTCATTTTGCACAAAGATAGGGTTTCTTGGAGAACTAATCCTCTTTTTAAGCCTAAAGTGGTATACAAGTTTACTTTCAGCGAAGCTATCCTTCATCTGTCTTATTTAAAAAAATGAGGAAGTAAGGATTCTTCATTCTCTGGATGTCCACAGATAACTTGGATACTATTTTAACAGGACTAATACCTTCAGAAATTCTGATAAGTTATTCATTTCTTAAGATAAGAAAAAAGGCCATCTAGTGTGAAAGCATCCAGTTTTCAAATGGTTGTCCCATGCTATTTTATTTTCTTATTCTCACCTTAGCGAATTATTTCTGGGCAGTGTTAAGGCCCAATCTATTAGACCCTTGACTTCTTCGGTGACTTTTTGGAATGGAAAGGGATGGACTCGAAATATTCTAGCGGCAGCAACTTGGTCACCTGTACATGACTTTGCTAAGCAATACAAACTAGACTCCTTTTCCAGGTGTAGAATAGGCTTTGCTAGCACCAGTCAGCAGTGGCTACAGAAATCTCATTCTTCCTTCTCCAAATGTAATAAGCTGTAGTATTCTACCCATTTAGCTAAATCTACTGCAGCAGTGATCTAACAATGAACATAGTACTGTTGTGTAAGTTAGCTTACCATAACCTTAGATGTTCAAATAGATCAGTGCTGCAATGGCCACTCCCTCCCCACACCATCCTTAATTTTGTATGTTTGTTGCCATGGTGAGGACATTTATATTAATAACCTATTATTGACCTCTTCCATGGCTCTAGCTGCATTCTTACAGTTGGCATGAAAGCTCTGAAGGGCTCGGCACCCTGACTGCTGATTTTCTTCAGTCCTTCTCAAGCTGTCAATGTTTTGGTGATGTGGAAGGTGTCCTTAAGCTTTGGAAATTGGCTAGCTGTTGTATTCTAGGCAGGATATAATCCAATATAGCTAAGACTACTGCAGCAGTGATTTGTTCAAACATCTGTTGGTATGGAAAGTTTTCTTATACAACTATACTTTCACTGTACTGCAGACAGACAAGAAGTACGTTTATCCTAGCAGTCAGGGTGTGTGAGTTAAGCTGCTGTATCCAGCTGTCTTCAGAATATTTTTTCTGGAAGATCAAGACCTTTTTGATGCAGATCAAGCTAAGGGGGAAATAAAAAAGTTTGTCCACCAAAGAGTAAGCATACAAGCAGGAGGAGGCCGCTTTTCATTTTTTTGTCAATACAGCTGATAGAGACTTTGCCAGTGAAGCATTTTCTAATTTTCCAAAAGAAAATGCTTGAGCGACAGAATAAAGCACAAGGACTGCCTATGCAAATCAGGAGTATTTGTTAGCTGAGGAAAAACACTGATCCCATTGGACCTATTTCAGTCTCAGCCTGGAGGCAAAATCAGTATGTACATGACATTATATACAGAGTAATTGACAAAAATGCAACATATTGCATATACATATTTGCATATAGGGGGTAGGAGGGTGATGTAATGGTTAAGGTGTTTACCTTACAAACACAAGGTGCAGGGTTTGGTTCTCACATCTGGTAATTGGCTAGGCTTAAAATGGCCCGCAAGGACAGTTAGCCTAGTACTAATCTATGAACCTATATACATGTATTATATACAAAGTGATTGTCATAGATGGCTTTAGGGAATAAAGATAAAAGATATATGGCATTATATACGTAATGACTCACAAAACACAATATATATATGCATTATATACTGAGTGGATATCAATGTTGGCATGCTGAAAGAATGACATTGAAAATAAGAGTCAGAGCAACGTATATGTAGGGGAGTAAAGTAGGAAGAGAGTAGGCTCTATGACCAGAGGGACAGCAGTTGCTTTTTTCCGTGAGTTTTGTAGTGGGCTTTTAGTTCTGATTGGAAAATGGAATTAGAAATGATCTTTACGAAACAGAAACCTTGGACTTGACCCAGAGACTTGTGATGGGGAATGGAGATAAGGAAGAAGACTAGCAGTATTGAAGTTAGTAATATATGGGAGACTCTAAAGCATCACGCCCACTAGATATAGGAATAGATGTGTAATGAGGCATTGCAAAAAAATTGCAGAGAAAGACAAGAATATTTTGGCTCTGTTTAAACTAGTGAGTAAACAGTAAAGCATATTCCCCACTTTATGCCATTAATGTTTAGAAAGTTACTGAAGAGAATGAAGATGTAACTGCAAGTAAAACTTTTTTTATTCTTATTGTTTGTATAAAAAAATCACAAGGTTAATTGTATGTTATATTGCAAAACACTATTGTATAGTAAACAACTGTATAACAGATCAGCCTTCTAAACAGTGTGTTTATGTAAGGCAAAATTTGGAAATACATATTCAAAACAATTGTCATGTGTAACAGGTGGGAGTAATTGCTGTGTATAGAAATGGCTGCTCTGCCCATATTATCATGAAACGTCTTAGAGGTATAGACAGACGGCAAAGACTATTAAATTATATTAAGAAATACAGGGCACAAATAGCAATGTTGCATGTGAATTTGACAAAGGAAAGATCTCAGAATGGACATTCAGCTAAATATCAAGGACAAGGGAAAGGAGAGTAATGATGCTGAGTGCTAGAGGGCTGCAGTAGTGATAGAAGGAAAAAAAAGGCAGTAATGGTAGATGTCCTTCCTTAGATCACTTTAGCAATATTCCAGACTGTTGCGCTATCTTGTCAAGTAACCAGGAGGTCCGCCTGGGGTACTAAAGTCAAATCTTTCATAGCACCATACATTTGATATATGACCTAAGCGTGTGGGCCCAATGATGTATGAGGAGGAAAACCTCAGACTATCTCTCTGCCAGTCCAAACACAGGTCTGTCACCCATGTGTCTGCTCTTCACATAGTTGTTGCTGGTTCCCCTTTATAATCTCGAAATTCTAAAATGTCAAATTTCAGTATCTCAAAACCATAAAGGCAAACGTTCAAAATCCTGAAACCCCAAAAACGCGCAATACAAAATTGCGAACATATACACACCACACACCACATACACTGTCCCACCCACGCTACATACACAAACATAACACAAATCAACACACCTACACTACATATTAGCAGAGGGAGCCCCTCTGCACCCCCCCATTTGAGGGGCTGTGCCCCCCATTCTTAAATATATTAACTACAAGATCGCACAAACAAGAAAAGACAGCAAACTCGCACACAGACACACACATGACACATATACAAACACCAACACATCCAACACTTACACACTCATACTTTCACATGCCTACCCTAACCCACACGTACAACTTACAAATACACTCACATGCATTCAGACTTCCACCCAAAACCGTTACAAAACACTCACTTACCTTAAATCGCACCTAAATCCACACACAACACCGTACACCATCCACAGAAAACACTGGATGTAACAAAGCATAAAGCCATAACCGCAAATTTGAGATATTTGAATTTGCAATTATACACTTTTGCTATTTTAAAGATTGGCCTTTATGGTCTCGGGATATTGAAATTCGAGATTTCAGTATTTCGAGATTATAAAGGGGAACCTTGTTGGTATATTTTGCCTTCATTGGTACAGATAAGTACCCATTGTGGAGCCTTCCCTGTTTTTATCTTAAAAGTTTTGTTGTTTAAAATTCTGTTAGATGCCAGCTAGGAGGGAAATTGCAGTTGACTCAGGCAGATTCCCTATGAGTATCTCCATTCTCTGTGTTTTCTGCTTAGGTGCAGATCACAATTGTAACAATTGCAGTATGTGCCAGTTTTTATGTAAGCATCTTTCATGTCTTAACACTTACTTGGAGACCAAGTGCCTTAAGTGCCTCACCCAAACTAAAATGGCAGATCGTTCCACTTCTGATGTCCCGGCTATCCTGAAGAAGCTGTTTAAGAGGTTTAGGCCTGATTGTTTGAGGGCCCATTTAAATTCAAATGTGCCCCTTGAGGTTTTGGAACCTACATTGTGTTCAACTGATTGTCAGACACCCCCTACCATAACCCCACCAGAGACCACTATGGCATCTGATTCATGCACATTTGAAACAACTGATCTTACATATGTTGGTGAGAAGGGGATCCCTGTGTAATCATTGCAGAAAGAACTATGGGTATTCTGTAAATAAAAGTAAGAAGAAATACCTGGGTCATTAATTGAGGTGCATCAGGTGTCAGGTCTACCACATCTTGTTAAAGCCAATTTCACTCCAGCGAAGAAAAAGCAGAAAACCAAAAATGTTTCCCGTCCTCAGATGTCCCAGGAAAAGGAGAGGATGAATTTTTCCTGAGGCCTGTTTAAGGCAGTCTTGGCATTCAAAACACAATATTTTATCTGTCCTGCTTCTACTCCTGCTACTCACAAGAGAAATGTGGAATCATCCTCAGAGGATGGTGAGGCAAAGTCTGACTCTGATGATCATTCTCTGCCCTACTTTTCCCAGATTCACTGCAAAGGTCAAGTGGTGTCTAATGATGAGGGCTTCTTATCCCAATTCTCGTATAGTGAAAGCTGTCTTTGGAGAAACCTTTTCTAACATGATGAAGAATATTGAGTGGGAATCCAGATAAATTCTTGCTGTGCAAAAAAGGCATTATAACTTGTTAGAGATAGGCATCTCTGAACCTGCGTCAGTCCTTCCTGTCCTGGTTTCCTTTCTGGATGCCTTTGCCTTTACCTGCACTGCTCCTGTTTCTTAGCCCCCAGAGCCTAAAAGGCATGATAGAGTTTATAAAGTACCAGAATATTTAAAGTTTCTGTATAAGAACCATTTGGAAGATTTGTTTGCTTTGTCTGTTTATAGGGACAAGCCCTCAAAATTCCTACCTGCTGCTAATGCCCTCCCCTCTGATAAAGATAGCAAGGCAATAGAGAAACTTAGAAAACAAGTATACATCTCTTCCACTTTGGCTTTCAGAGCTGTTAGTTGTCAGACTCGAACGACAAACTATTTAGTGTCTGTTTGGGGAAATTTTAGTAAAACTCTTGTCTTCTCTGGAAGTGCCAGTCACTAAGCAACAGGGCATATCTATGAAGGCTCAGGCTTCACAGGTGGCTAGACACAGCATCAAATGCAGCCATAATGTAAAGCAGCTGCTATTGGATCCATCATCAGAAGTTATGCCTTGTGTCATTCCCAGCCCGTACTCAGACATCAAAGCCAAGCTACAAGACTTTACTCTGAAAAGGTATTCTTTATTTGGCCGTGAAACAGCCAACTTGTTTATAACCTTGCAAGAGCAAGTTAAAATTGTGAAGGCTTGCAGACAAATTTTACTCACTTCTGTCCCCAAATACAAGAGAAATCTTGCAAAACTGCAAAACCCATATCCTCTTGCAGGGAGGCTGGACCCTATGCAAGGGCAAGAAAATGCCTAGAAAGAGATTTCAAAATAAACCAGACAGATTCTGAGTCTGGGAGGTCCCCCCACCCAGACAAATCAGTCTGACTACTTTGTCTCCTCCAGTCCCCCTCAGTCCATCTCTTCTCCTGTGAAAACGACTAACCGTATCTTTTGCAAATTGGCAGATCATAACTGCAGGCAAATGTGCCCTCTTCATTATTTAGCAGAGTTATATGATGGCTTGAAATGAAATTCCTCCTTAAAGGGCATTCCCACTCCCCAATATGGCACAGCTCCTACCTCCTACCATTTAAGCTTTGTTCGACCAAGGTACAATACAACCTATTCCTCAGCAGCTCATGAGAAGAAGGTGTTATTCCAGACTGTTTATAGTACAAAGAAAAAAGGAGAATGGAGACCTATACTGGATTTTTCCCTCATCAACACCTTTCTCAAGGTTCCTTCATTCCAGATGTTGTCACTTTGGACTCTTTTTGCCCTTCAGTCTTACTCAAGCTTTCCTGGTCTCCTTGGTTCTGAAGGATGCCTACCTCTACATCCCAATTTTCCCTTCTTTCAGGAAATGTATAACATTTTCTGCTTGTTCATCACACTTTCAATTCTGTGTTGTAACTTTTGGTTTTCAGCTTCCACTATATTCACAAAGTGTCTGGTACTAGTCATAGTTACTTTGCAAAAGTCAGGGAATTCAAATATTCCCATATCTAGATGACGTTTTAATACAGGCACCTTCCAAGCAGACTCTTCTACTACATCTTAGTTTCACTATTAATCTTCCTATGAGTCTTGGGTCCACAATAATATGCAAAACGTCCACACTGGATCCTGCCCAAGACCTTTTTTGTGGGCTGCACACTGGACAGCAAACTCATGCAGGCTTTCCTACCCCCAGACAAGGTACAGAACCTCTTCCAGTACTTTGTCTGTCCTACCCCTTCAAACTTGCACTGCAAGAGAAGTTCTCAGGACACTAGGATTCAAAGTCGCAACCATAACCATGGTCCCACATGAGAAAGAGACAGTGGTACTTGAAATCTGAGTTCATGTCATTTGAATGAGTCTTCATTTAACTGAAACTGAAATGATTGGACCCATTTGATTGAACACTTGTTTGAATGAAAAATAATTTGACTGAAAACTCATTTGAGAGAAAACCATCTTCACAACAAATATACCAAACTCCATGGTTGGACAACCTTGGAGAAAAAGAAAAAAAAAAGCACCATATGCAGTGAATCAGTGCTGGAGAGAAAACATAATCATCTACAAAGCTAGGGGTACAACATGATATAGGTCATTGCAGTACACACATACTGTGCTAGACTCACTTCCCTAATAACTCCTACGATAAGAAATATTACCATCAAATATTTTCTGTAAACGTCTACACTGTTCTATCAAATGAGTTTTCAATCAAATAGGTTTGATCATTTAAGTTTCAATCAAATAAACAATTAATCGAATGACATGGACCCACTGAAATCTGTCTAGTCCTAGCATTCTCATCTTCTGGATACCACGATCCCTCTCATCCTTTGCCTAAAGAAAGAATTTCAATGGTGGATATCACAGGTAAACCTCACCCCAAGACTGCCATTCAGATTGCAGATACTCCACCAGGAACTGCACATTGACACTTCAGATGTTGCATGGGGGGGAGGGGGGGACATGGGGAGGGGGGAACATGGGCAAGCTCCCTGACAGTCCAGGGCCAATAGCCACCAAACTAGAGGACAGAACATTTCATCCTGAAGGAGATACTTGCTCAGATTCATTCCCTACATATTTTCTCCCACAACTAGGCTTCCAGGCCTCCTCAAACTTTTCAGACAACACTACAGCCATGTGGTACATAAGATAGCTGTGCAGACTGTGAACAGACTACAAAAGTAAACCTGTCCCTCCAAGCAGTTTGCATTCCTTCACAGGGCAGCATTTGGCGGACGTTTTAAGTGGATCAAGGGAAGACTTTCTCCAATGGATTTTGAACAGAGAGGGCTTCCTAGACATAGTCCACTGATGGGGTATGCCTCAGATAGACTTATTTCCTCTATCTCAAACAAACAAAATCATTTTTGCTCCAATACTCCCTTTGCCGTCAGGCTTGGAAGATTGATACCATGTGCTTTCCTTCAAAAGTAAGGTTCCTTCATGTCTTCCCTCCTCTACCACTACTCCTAGGATCTATATTAAATGAAGGAATAATCAAAATTGCGAACGTTCATATGAGTGAAAATGCAGTAACTCGAGGTTTTTTTTTTTTATCGCAGTACAGTGAAGATTGGAATATTTGTCCTTTCTTCACTGTAGTGCAATCTTGGAGTTGGAATATATATTTAGTGGGGGGTGTGGGGGGCTGTAGCATTTTCAAGTTGCTGCATTTTTGCTCATCTGAGCGTTCGAAATTTTGATTATTCGTTCTTTTAATATAGACCCAACTCCCAAAGGTATTGCTAAAGATGCAGAGAAACAGCCCAAAAATCTTACTGGTGACTCCGTTGGCCAAGGCAGCATTGCCTTTTACCACCTAGTCAGGAGTTAACACCCCAAGTTACCCCACAGAGTGAGCTTGCTCACACAACACAAAGGCTCTCTGCTTCATCCTAACCTGTCATCCTTCAGACTGACATTATGGGTGATAGGATTCTGATCCCTTTCAGACCTCAGTTTCTGAGGACTATACATGTTCTTCAGGAGGCAAGGAAACCTTCTACTAGGAGATATCAAAAAAGAAAAGATTTTCTATCTGCTGTCATGGTAAAGAACAGGACCGTATACAATCTGGAGTCCCTACAATCCTGTCCCATTTGTGTGAGCTACTTAAAGCTGGTCTTGCTTACTCTTTTTATCTAGGCATACCTATCGCCCATTTCTGCACGCTTACCTGTAGACCCTCTTATTTTTAAGTTAGAGGTTAAACAGTTGCTTAAAGATGCCCTCCACTTAAATCCTCCTAGGAAAGCTATTCTGCCTTCTTGGAACCTAAACTTTGTACTTGAAAAGCTCACGCTACCTCCCTTTGAACTAGCAGCTTCTACTGCTCTTAAATTCTGTACTTGGAAAACAATACTTCTACAAGCCCCTACTTCAGCTAGAGGAGTTTCTGAGCTCTAAGCCCTGATGGCAACCTCTCTCTTCCGTATTTTTTTCATAAGGACAGTGTGTCTGTCAGGCTTAACCCCTCATTTATGCTAAAAGTGGTCAGTGAGCTATCCCGTCATCAGGCCATCAGTCTCACTGTTTTTTCCCTAATTCTCAGAATAAACAAGATAGAATAGTCCAATCCCTGGATGAACACAGGCAGCTCAGATTTTACTTTGACAAAACCAAGCCCATCTGCAAGACTTATCAGTCATTTGTTCCTTTTTAAGACGCCTAGCTGGGAAACCCAGTTTCTAAACAAAATATTGCTAACTGGATTTCTAAATCTATTTTTTTTTGTTACACTCATCAGGACAAATATTTACCTTTGACATTAAAAGCACACTTGACTAGAGCACTGGCCTGTTCTAGAACATTTTTAAAAGGTATCGACTCTAGAGTCATCCAAGAAGCAGCAACTTGGCCCTCTGTGCATACCATTATCAAGCATTACAGAGTGGATCCTTTATGTAGATCCAGAGTCTTGTTTGCCAGGTCAGTTCTCTGTGGAATAATTGTTAGCTCTCCTATGACTAATCCATCTATCCTGTGCACTCACTAAGCTTTGGAAATCACCCAGCAGTTTGGAATACTGGAACAGTGATCGAAAGGAAGACATAGTATAGTTGTGTAAGAACTTTCCGTAACAGTAGATGTCCTTCTGATTGCTGTTGCAGTACTCCTTCACACTCTGCCATCCCGCTTATTTGTCTTTAACTAGGTTTTGCCATATTCTTCATGGACTGAGTGGAGCCATTTTCTTTTTTCTCCCCTCTTATCTGACCTTTTTCTATGTGGTATCCTCATCAGTCTACAGGCTTCCTGGTTTTGAAATAGCCTGAGGTTTAATGCTCATATGACCACTTGTGTACCCTTATGCCTGCGGGCTTAGGCCATACGTTGGATGTATGGCTCTGCGGAAGGTTTGACGCCCCACCACTGGCTCGGTAATCAAGAAACCTCAGTCCTCACCACTGGCAACAGTAGGGGACGTACATTGGGAGGATGACAAGTACACACACAGTATTTCCAGATGCAGCTCTCTGCATCAAGTGCAGTTTCCCTTAAGAGCACACAGAGACCACAGCCAGTCCGCGGCTGGTTTCTCCGTCCTTCTCCAGATTCCCAGTAAGACTCCCCACTGGTACAGCTGTAGAATTGAGATCCCAGCTGAGTGGCCAAGCCAAGACCTCCAGCACCCTCTCTGTCCAACCAGTGCTTCGTGTCCCTGCATAAGTAGCTGACACACAGACACTCTGAGGTTTGATTTACACACACACACACACACACCTGGGAAAGGCTGGCACAGGTTTTCTAGCTATACCCCCTTCTGCCCAGACTATAAGGTAGTTATCACTGCCACCAGCCATGTCCTTATCAGCTACTTTAAGGTCCTTAACAAAGGTTGTCCAGTCTTGCTGTGTAATGTTACTGTCAATACAAATGGTAGTTTGACCAAGAGCAAGGCTATTTGGAGTGGCCTACACAGTGTCACCAAATAAATATGCAAATACTGTCAGAACTTAAGTATGTCTCGCATATATCAGCCACAATGAAAGTTTCAAATATATTTAATAAGAAATAATAAAAAACAAGAAAATACTCAGTAAATAATCACAGTTACATTAGAGTTCAAAATCACAGGAAATATTTAAAACAACATTGCAGGACAGTTTCAAATAAATAAAGAAAACATCTTAGCTATACTTCACTATATTCCTGACTGTATCTAAGAGAAATTACTGTACCCTAGTTAACTTACTTACAGAGCAACAAGGCAGATGGGGTGAGTGGATGTTCTTGTTAGGTCAAAGACAAAATACAAAATGCTCAGTCTCTCTCTCAGAGTTCTTAAATTAATATCCCAAGTATTACTGCTGGGATAGCTTGCAGCATGACATCACTTGTCATCTGACTGTCCCAGGTGAAAACCCCCACTGCAGCTGGTAGCATTCAGCAACTACCTGTTTAAATACATAATCTCAGATCTTTTGGCAAATGGTGGAAGTCGTAAAATAATTTACATTCCTCCACATTTAAAGACAATACAAAAAACTTTGGGTTTTAGACATTATGTCTCCTGTTGCACTGAAACTGAGAGGTAACATCTCTTTTGTTTATGGACCAGTCGTAAAGTAACTTAATTTCAACTATTCTTTTTTAGTTTTGCAAGTTAATCTGTGTTTCAATCTCCTCTGTTAAAATATATACCTATCTAAACAGTTACAATAGTGCATATACATTTCTGTACTTTATAAAATATCTCTTTAGCACACGTCTGTACAAAATGACATGTAGTTCTATTACATCTGTAACACAAGTGTCTTACATGAGCATGTTGACGTTCACAAATGGCACACAACCACTTACAAAATTCTTGATAGCTGGGCTGGCATTGTCTCCTGTCACACTTCTATATAAATTTTATTAATATTCACAAATGACATATAATTATTTACAAAATTCCAGCTAGCTGGGCTGGCAGTTTCTGCTTTCATGACAGAAAGTTTTGGCTTTGGTACCTTTCTGGACATCCAGGTTATTTGGTGAGATAACATAAAAATTTGGAATACTGCAGCAGTGATCGGTAGGACATCTACTGTTATGATCATCATTCCCACTGCGTCATGATATTTTGGGTTATCTACCAAGGTAATCAAGTACAGGCCAGCTTTCAAAAGCTCAGACTATTCTCCCTGTCTCTCTGTTACAGCTGGTTGGCTGAGTATATCCTGAGAGGTACATAAGCAAGCAAGGGGGAACATGATTTTATCAGCTATGCAGGCTTACTGCATGGGAACAGGCCAAAAAAGTAAACATGTCCCTCCAAACAGTTTACAGGAAATGAGTGTTCAGTCTTTTTATGCCATCCAAAGGAGAATAAAGTTCTGACTCTTCACAGGATCCAGTGTTTTTTTTCCCAGCTTAATTCTTAGTTAAGTGCTATTTGGGGCGCCTTTGTTTTCTGCTTGTAGCAGTGTTTATTTGGCTTCTATTTTTAACAAATGTTTGATGTGATATTGTCCTATTCCTTCCTTCATTCCTACTAGGATGGGTTCGGATCCGATCCTCTGATCCATCTCGGCCTTTATATGCAAGCGCAAGGTCTTCTGCCAGCTCATGGCTAAACCCTATCCCATCATGCACTATAACCTTCCTCAGATCTCATTTGCCGCTAAACAAGATCGAGTGCTCATTCTGCTACCTTTGACTAAGTATTTTTTTTATTATTGTTCTAACTTTAGAAAGTGACTCTTTTGCTTGTTATTTAACCTTTTGAGGTTATTGCTTAACCCTTTTCTGTTGTTTGTGGCTGTGTTATTTGCTGTTGGCCGTTGTTTTTCCGTTTTGGCCTTGTTATCCCTTCCCGGGCTTTATCTCTTCTTAACGCTTTAAAACAATTTGTTTTACTTAGAGAACTGTTTTATTCTTACTCCATTTAAGTTAGAGGGCTTTCCTTACCCTTTCTTCTTTCTCCTGGGCATCAACCGTTTAAGTTAGTAGGCTGTGCCTCCCTCTTTTTTTCTCTTTCTCTTTCCTTTACTATAATTTGACCCTTTTTAGCTTATAGCATCTAATAAAAAAAAAAAAAGCTATATTAGATTCTGTTCTGACTTGCTTTTTTCTTGTTAAAGATGTCTAGTAAGGATTTAAAACCTTTAGGCTTCATAAAGTGTGAAGCCTGTGGTAAAAAGATGTCCTTAAGTTATAGATACACTCTGTGTCTATTGTCTTGGGGCCATCCATCCCCAGGAGTCTTCTCAGTTTGTCATGCTTTCAATCAAAGAGCCCTCCTGGAGAGGGAAAACAAACTGATATATTAAAAGGATTATTGAAAAAACCCTTCTCAGAGTTTTTAGAAGAAGGTGTGGGTTTATCTAAAAAGGATAAGTCTCCAACTAATAAATCTGACAAGTCTGATAAATCTGACAAGTCCGGGAAGAGATCCTCCTCTTCCTTTTCGGAACCATCTAGAAAGTTGGCAAAAGTATCTTCTCCGGATCCGAAGCTTGTCGGATCCGAGAAATCTGCATGTGCACCGACACCATCTACCTCTGTGCCAGTTGAGTTCAAATCACAGAGCTGGTCTCCTACCTTGGAGCTGTTCTCCCCCACTCTCAGATCTCCCGTACTACAAAGGTCCAAGTCCCCTAACCCCTTGACTCAGTCTTCCAGGAGTCTTTCTGATGATGACGTGGATCAGGTGGTACAGAGGTTGCGAAGGCCTTCAGCTCTGGCTAAACTTTTGTTGGATCCAACCACCACGGCTTCGGATCCTACCACATCCACCTCTTCTGCTCCGATTCCTCCTCCGATCCAACCCCTGGCTTCGGAGTCAGAAGATCCGGATCTGATTGTAGTGGAACCTTTGGATCTGAGACCTACTATTGGATGTACGGATCCGTCCATGGTTCCTACTTCCTCAGCTCCATCGGAATTCGAGGCATCTAGGAGTTGACGCTCTCTAGTTGGGTTCAGGGAGGCGAGCTGGATCCGACACTTGCATCTTGGGGCCTTGGCACGGTTAAGCTCAGCTCCTGCCTCGGCCTCGGCCTCGGGCCCATTGCCTTTGGTTACAGGAGGACCCTCAGATTCTTCAGATCCAGGGATTTCTTCAGACCAGGGACATGGGGTTTTGAGGTTATGAGGAGAGTGCTGTCTCCACAGACAGCTCCGCTGACATCTCCAGCTGCTCTTTCCCTAAAGGCACCGGTGTCCATCTCTATACCCCTGCATCCACAGGGATGCAGAGATCCTAAGCCTCAGGATGCCCCACAGGGTACCCCCAACTCTTCCGAAACCTCCCAGAGTACCCCTTTGAGGAGGTCCTTCAGAAGAGATTATGCAAGAGGAAGTACCTACAATAATCGCAACTGCAAATTAATCCATTATATTGTTAATTCCAAGTGGTATATAACAACTTAATTTTGAACTGTTTTTTATCTTGATAAAGCCTGGCAGGAACCAGGCGAAAGCGCTTGATGGATTTTTTACTATTTTAAGGATTAAAAGTTGTTGAACATTTCTAAGCTATTCTGCTCATCATTTCCTTTAGTTTGATACGCACTGGATCCTTCGAACCAAGTTTCTTCACCTGTGGAGTTTTAAGTACCTAGACTCCCCAGAGGAGTCCACATCACTTCCAATATGGACTTCGATGATACTGAAGGGTCCCCATGGTCGTCTCCTGATGAGGTCTCTTTTGGAGAAAAACTAGTAATGTTAAAAAAGAGAGGCAGCTGGAAGTCCACCAACCCTTCTGCTGAGAAGTCTATCTACCTGAAGGCTTTCGGATCTCACCCTTCCACTTCTTGGGTGTCTCCGCCTTTCGATGAACTTATGGACTTAGTTTTTCAAAAGGCGTGGAAGTCCCCAGACTTAGTGGAACCTGTTCGTAGGAGGTCAAACGGATATATTACATTCCCTTCAGACAAGGCCTTTCTTACCAAGAGAGTTTCAGTAGATGCTATGGTTGTGGCGGCAACAACCAAGAAGGAGCTCTCAGAGACATCTTCTTCTGTCCATCCACTGAACAAGGTGTCTCACACAATGGACAGATACGGAAAGCCCATTTTTTCTTCAGCGACTTTTTCCCTCAGATCGCTGAATTACCTAACTCATTTCACTAGGTTGCAGAGAGACCTCCTGAAAGAGCTAGAAGTTACTCTGCAAGGTTCAGTAGCTGAATGGGCCTCAGACAAAGTGTCCTCTCAGCTCTCTACCTTAAACTCAGTAGTCAACACCGCCATGAGACTCATCTCTTATGCAGCAGATGGAGCAAGTAGAGCAGCGGGTTCTGGAGACATTCTTTGGATGCACTTGTGTGACTTTGCGGACCCCTTTAAATCTTGCTTTGTGAATGCCCCGTTCGATGTCTCGTCTTTGTTCAGGCCCAAAGTCAAGCACGCACTAACCAGGTGTGAGCAAGAAGGAAAGACTCTGCCTACCAGACCTTACCCCAGAGGTCAGAAAAGAAGTGGCAAAATGTGGTTTTGAAAATCTCAGAGATCCTTTCAAGACACACATGGTGGATCTTCTCCCAGGGGCAGAGGGCAAAGTAGTAATGGAAGATGTCGACCACGCAACAGAGGGAGTCCACAGAATCAGGGCAATAGAGATTCTTTCTTTGGCCAGCCTTTTCAGCGCTCCTGAATGGAGGCCCATCTGTCCATCTCTGGAGGCATTTGGGGGCCGCTTATCTTCGTACCCAGAAGCCCGGCAACGAATAGCAAAAGACATCTGGGTACAAAGCATCATATCTAGAGGTTACATCATCCCCTTTTCCCTTCCCATTCCAAAGATAAAAAAGGTTCCAGACTTTCTACCCAGTCAAAAGGAAGAAGCAACTGTAGAAATTCAAAAGTTGCTAGACAAAAGAGTCATCCAAATAGTCCCCGCAGACCAAATAGGATCCAGAACTTACTCAAGATTCTTTTAGTTCCAAAGAAAACGGGACTGGAGACCAGTTCTTGATCTCAGCATTCAAAACAAATCAGTAAAAAAGACCCAATTTCTAGATGGTGACTCTGCTGTCAATACTCTCATTCCTGGGAAAAGACAATTGGATGTGCTCTACAGATCTCCAGGATGCGTACTACCACACAAAAATGGACAGGTGATCCAGGAGACCAGGAGACACCTGCGCTTTCGGCTGGGAGCCAGTTATTACCAGTTTTGAGCTGTGCCCTTTGTCCTCACTAGAGCCCTCAGAGTGTTCTCCAAATGTATGGCAGTAGTTGCGGCTCACTTGAGACGTTTAGGATAATTGCTAGATTTAGTGATGTCTTTGTTTCAGAGCAGTTAGGAGCTACCCCAGAGCTAGGCAGGTTATATGACCTTACAGAGGATGAGATGTCCAGTTATGTTACATGACTATCCACCCTCTCTTACCAGCCTTGGGAGTTATTATATGGTGTTTCATATAGTTTGGATTATTTTTCTGCATCCTTACATGCAGAGCAAAAGCCTTATATGAATTAAATTGTTTCTAATTTGACACTGGTTTCATAACATGTTTTGAGTGTTTAGCTTAAATGTGCAGATACCATCTTGAGAAATAATGCTTCTGTTTTAAGATGGAATTCTTGGTTATGTAATCAGAACTCCTCTTATTTAACAGCTGAAGTTTGGAGTGTGTCTATAAGTTCTGAATTAGTGTATGGGCCTTATGTTACACAGATTCTCATACTGTGAGATGATAATAGCAAAGTAATGCATGGGGTATCCAGGATGTTTCAGGTACCCTTGTTCTCTCTAAACAAGAAATCTTCCTTCAAGAGGTGGAACAAACAAAAATCCCAGCCAAACAAAAGTCAGGGATCCTAAAGGAAATGGCAGGGGTGTAATTCTTTGAAACCAAACAAAAAGGTTTCCTTCCTGAAAAGGATCAACCCCCTGCAAAGGAGTGACTATGCTAAGTCACAGAGCACCACTTCCCCTCTGCCTTTCTTTCTTTTCCTCCTCTCCCCAGACTCTCTCTCTCTCAGCCTTTCAGCCTGGCTGCAGATAGTCTCACACAAATGGGTTCTGAGAATAATTTGGAAAAGAGACATTTAGCAGTGGATAGAAAATCCTCACCCTTTCAGTGGAATTTTCCCACACCCATCAGACCAGACAGACTGGTTTCTTCCATTGCTCCATCACATAATAGAAGGATGTGGAAATCAGTAAAGGTACAAATGAAAATATTTATGGAAGACTTAAAAGACCAAGTTTAGAAGATGAGGCTCAACATTTAATAGCTATGAAAGGAAGAGATGAGATAAAAATAGTGATGTATCTCCGACAGTGCATCCTGCAGGGAATCCTTAAAGTCTGCCGCACTCCCAGAAAATATGTACCCAATTACCACTTTCTTCGCCTTCACACCTCCAACATTTACTGTCTACCTGAGGAAAAATTCTTGAGTCTACTTAGGCTATAAAAATATCTGTGTAAACATTTCCAGGCAAAAATCCTAAATCTTCCAGATTTTGTTGCATATTTGGAAGACATGTACATGTCCTCCTATTGTTTCTTTGTGAATTGCTTATCCTGTCTGTCTTTCCAATCTGTTCTAACCTCCTCTAATTGATTCGTATAGTTATCTAGCAATATTTTATATCCTGTACTAATTATTTGTTTTTAATGGCAGCTTCTGTTCTGGATTCTATTAAAAACTGTACCAGTGCTGGTCTTTCGTTTAGGACACCCTTCCTGTTTCTTTCTCTTTGCTTATACTCTGATATCAATCCCTGATAGGGAAGGCAACATTTAATCTGCAGCCCAAATATATTTTTGGTGTCTTCCCATTCTATTGTCTTTCCCTCTGTAGTTATTTGCTCCCAATACTTTGGTTACTTTGCCAGTTTTCTCCAATAAATTCCAGCCTCTTCTTGCCTGTCATCTGTATCCCTAATAGCAGTCGTCCCTATCGACAGAATCTCCTTTCTCCATTCCCGTGTTGGTTTAGTTCTTAAACTACTTTATAATATTCTGCATGATTATTGTTGTTCCCCTTAAAGGCCTGTATTCAAAATCCCACTCTCTTTTTGTTTCTTGAGCTTCCCCCCATGTTTCAACATCATCACTTTCCACTTTGAGTTATAGTTTTCTACTTTTGCAATGTATAGGAGTCTTAACTGTGTAGCTCTGAAATACCCCTTCAAATTGGGTAATCCCAATCTGCCCTGTTCTACTGGAAGGATCCGCTTATCTCACTTGACTCTTGCCGTCTTCCCCTTCCAGATAAAGTCCTTCAGCTCTTTATTAATTGCTAACCACAACTTCTCCTCTGGTTGATAAAAATGTGCCTGACCTCTGTCTAAGACTAAAGGGACTAAAAACATTTTAACTGCTTGTATCTTGTTATCCATATCCATATAACAAAGCTTCCATTGAGTCAGTTTTTGCATTATCTTTTATTTAGTCTCTTCCCACATATCCTTAGCTTGCCACACTAGAATAATTTTTAATCCATACTCCTAAATTCTTCATTTTATCATGTCCCTATAAATATGGGTATTCCTGAACCATTTCATGTGTGAGTACATAATTTACTGCTGTTGCCTTCGTTTTACCTTCATTAATTTTGTATCCTGAAAAGATCCAAAACTGTCTCAAAATGTTCCACAATGCTATAATGTCATTTTCTGGTTTTGTCAGGTACAAGGTAATATCATCTGCAAATAAAAATGGCTTTTCTTGACTACCATACCAATTATATCCTTGAATTTCTGAGTCCCTTATTTTCTTTGCCAATGGTTCTGAATATAATGCAAATAGTAAAGGTGAAGGAGGACACCCCTGTCTGGTTCTACTGCTCAAGCAGAACTTATCAGAGAGGACCCTACCCACTTAAAGTTTTGCTTCTAATCCCTTGCATATTCTCCTATTCAACCTTATCATTTTTTCAGGAAATGCAAATGCTTCCATTGCCCTGCTCATAAAGTCCCAGCTTACTCTGTCAAATTATTTCTCTGCATCAAGACCCACCAAGAACAACAATGTTATTTTCTTATATTCTGCTTCCCTCTGGATCATCAGTGTTCTGTTAATGTTGTCATATGTTTGCCTCCCCGCCATAAAACCACACTGATCCATATCTATCAGTTTTGGCGTTAATTTTGCAATTCTTTTAGGCATTATAGATTTGAACACTTATCCTTACCCTGTTTAGGTATTACAACTACCACTGCTTTCTTCCAAGACGGTGGTACTTTTCCTCTTCTTAAGATATTGTTTAAAAAAACCTTCTAGATCTTTATCAGTTTTTTTCCTCCCAGCTTCCAAACTTCCACAGGAATACCATCTGTTCTTGGGGACTTTCCTGTAGACTGGTTGTACATAGCCATTTTTATCTCATCTCCTCCTATCCTGTTAGTAATTGAGCCTCATCTACCTCTAACCTTGGCATATTTAATTCTTCCATAAACATTTCCATTTGTATCTTGTCTTGATTTTCATGTTTCTCTGCTTTATAGAAACTCTCATAGAATTTCCGAAATATTTCTAATACCTCTACAGGATCTCTTCTTCCCTTCTTTGTTATAGGCTTCCTAAGTTTGGCGAAAGCCCTTTCTATTTTCTGTTGCCTGAGTCATTGTGCTAAAAATGTTTGTGCTCTAGTGTTATTATCAAAAAACAGTTGCTTAACCGCAATCTTTCTAAGCTTGCGCCTATTATTGAGGTAATCCCTTATTTTCTGCCTACATTCTGCAGTGGATCCTCTTCTTCTGTGAGATCCCCCCTATTCTGTAATACTTTCACATTTGTCAGTCCCTCTAAGTAATTCTTGTTACTTCTAAACTATAGCTCCCTTCCTTTTATTTCCACCTATTTTTAAACTCCACCTTAATTTTACCCTACTCCCTAGCTATATTTTCAGAAGAAATTTCTGTCTTCTGTAATAGCTCCGGAATAATCCACTACCCATTCCTTAAATTCCTCTGTTTTCAACAGATAGGTGGGAAAGTGCTAATGTCTCATTTTTATTTCATTACCCTGTGTTTTTTTAGTTTAGCTATTATTGGCGCATGATCTGAAATAGTTATTGGGTGGGTATCATAGGTTCATAGGTAGGTTCTAGGCTATCGGCCCAAGGGCCTAAATAAGCTTAGCCAACAAGGTTCCCTGGCTTATGCCACTCAAGAAAATTAATTTCCTGTGCCCCTGTCGAGCAGAGCCACAGAAGTGATCCCCGGGGTGTATTTCCTATTTCCCATCCACTCATCAAGATTTTTCTTGAAGAGTGCTAATGAGGAACTTTGTTTGATATAGATGGGTAGCTTGTTCCAGAGTATAGGAAGTCTCTGGGACAAGAATCTATTCCTCCAGCATGTCCTGTTTATTGTGATGACAAGGTTTAGGTCCCCAGAGCATGTAGCTCGGAGGGATTGGGATTTCTTTAGGTGTAGCATGTCCAACAGCTCTGGGTTTAACATAGCTTTATATGTTAGGCAGAGATCTCCTCGAAGCAGGCGATATGCTACAGAGTAAAGCTGGAGTTTTTGGAGATGGTCAGTGTAGGGCATCTGTTTGATCACAGTGATCCTCTTTGTGAGGTGCTTCTGTGGCCTTTCCAGCTGCTGCAGATGTCTTGTGAGGTACATTTAAAAAAGAGCATTGTACTCTATAATGGGTCTAATGAGTGCCGAGTAGAGGGGAGCAATGACCTCTTTTTTCCTGGATGAGAACCCTTTTGTGATGAGGTGTGCCACATAAAAGGATTTTCTGACTGCTGTGGCGATGTGATTATCAAAGGAGAGAGTATGGTCCACCTGGGTCCCAAGGTCTCTTATTACACATTTGGCATTAAGTAGACTGCCGTTTATGTGGTAGTTCATGGGTACAGAGTTTTTACCAAAGGGGATGACAGTGCACTTTTTGGCTTTAAGCCAGAGGCCATGCCTCTGACACCAGGCATCTGTTTCAGTGAGGCCCTTCTGTAGGATGTCCACATCATTTGAGGACTCGACTATGGCTCCTAATTTACACTCATCTGCGAACTTCATTAGCCAGAGGCCTTCTGTGTTAGCCTGTACTTCAGAGAAGTAAATACCAAACAGGAGAGGTCCCAGGACTGAACCCGGTGATACTCCACTTGTCACTGGTTTGAAGTCAGATTTGGAGTCTGCAACTTTTACAGTGTGGGTTCTGTCAGTGAGCCAGTTGGCAACCCATCTTGTGACGTAGGGATTTATACCTAGTTTAGTGAGTTTAGCTATAATTCCAGAATGGGGGATGGTGTCGAAATCCTTGATGACATCAAGATAGGCTGTTTGAACCACCTTACCCTCATCTACGGCTTTGGTGACTGCCTCAAAGAAGTCGATCAGGTTCAGAAGGCATGATCTGCCTTTCACAAACCCGAACTGGTTGGGGTTCAGAGTTTGGAGGTTACCAATGTCTTTGTTTTTGAGTTCCATGATGATATGTTCCATGGCCTTGCAGACCAGGCTTGTAAGGGTAATAGTTGCCAGGATCAGTGGTGGCTCCCTCTTTGTGGAGTGGGATAACTGTTGCTGTGCGCCATTTAGTGGGCACAAAGCCTGATTTGAGACTATGATTGAACATGGTGCTTAGGTGAGGAGCCAGTTCGTTCTGAAGTTCGTGTAAAATGCAGCCTGGGATGTTGTCCGGTCCCATAGATGCTGTGTTTTTGGTTGTAGAGCGTGCAGCTTTTACCTGCATAGATGTGATTACAGGGACTCTGCATTCTTCCTGTACAAATATATGCCCATTAGGGAGTGAGAGGGGGGTAAAGTTAGCAATGAACCTATCTGCCAGGATGTTGGCAATATCAGTTGGTTCTGTAATTTTCGTGCAGTTGTGCTGTAACTCAGAGCAGATCAAGGTGTTGCCATTGAGATTCTTGACATAGCTATAGAATGCTTTGTGGTTGCCCTTAGAATCAGTGGCGATTTTGTTTTTGTACCTAGCTTTGGAGGATCTTATAAGGGATCTCAGCTTCTTGCTGAGGCTGACAAGGGAGCTCCTCGACTCATGGGATTTTACTCTCTTTTGCAAATGTTTCTTCTTTCTGTTGTAGAATTTGTTGATGGCAGGGGACTACCAGATTGGCTTCCTTTTTTGGAGGATAGTGTCTTGGTTCTGTTTGGGATAGCATGATCCATGCACTCGTGTAAGTGCTTATAAAGTGCATTTGTGTAGGATTCAGCAGTCGTAACTGTATTGTCCATCTGCATGGGTGTCATGAAGTTTGCCACTTCTTTCTTAAGAAGCATGAAGTTGGCTTTGGAGAAATTTTTTACCATGGTTTCCTTAATGGTGGGTGGGGGCGGGATGCAGATATGCAGGGTGATTAGCTTATGGTCGGATCTGACCAACAAGGAATTGACTTCAGGTGTGGAACACCGGTCACTCATGTTGGCAATGATTAAGTCTAGGATATTGTTGCCTCTGGTGGGGGTGTGGATAAGTTCATCCAGGGCATTGGAATTTATGAATTCCAGAAAGCATCGAGCGATGGAGTTGGTACATGAGTAGTTTTGAAATTGCCCATTATTAGGGTGTTTGGTTGAACCCTAATATTTTCCAGTATATCAAGAAAAGAGGAGTGGGAATCCTGGGGCATGGTGGGGGATCTCTAAAAGCTACAGTTTGGATTTCAGTTTTGCCCAGAGTTAGTTGCACTTGGATAACCTTGGATGCATTATGCTGCACAACTAGCCTGGAGGTTTGGATATCCTTAATGAATATGGACACGCGTCTGCCTTTGGTGTTCTGGTCCATGGCCGAAAAGTGTGGTATGAGTTATAGCCTGGTAATGCAGGGGTGCTCCCTAGAGCCTTGAACCAGATCTCAGTCACTGCACAGATATCGGTGTTCTCCATTTTAAGGAGTGCCTTGAGTGAGTGCATTTTGAGATTTAGACTTCTGTCATTGAGTAGCATTACCCTCAGTTTTTGCTTGCCTACTCCTCTTACGGTGGTGAATTTGTCATTTGAACCTTGCCTAAAAAAGGCACTATAGGGACGGCAAAACCCTTAGCCAGTATCCAGAATCCCAGGGGCGACAGGTGCAGGTCATCTCTGGCAAAGCATCATGGTCTTTCGACCATGTCGTCCTAGGCAGACAGATACTGGATCCCCCTAGAATGACACCTGAAGCTTAGCCAATTGTTGAAGTCAATCATTTTGTCTTTGTACTGCGGTATCATTCTGGGCGATGGCAGGATGCTACTCAGGGCTAGGGTCATACCTGCCTGGGCTACAAGATCGGAGAGCTCTTCCATGTCTTTTTTCATGTATTTCAGGGAGGTACATCTCAGGTCATTCACACCAGCACGGACAGTGACAGAGTCATATTTGTACTTGTTGTGGAGTGACCTGAGTGCAGTGGTTATGTGGCGGATCCTGGCACCCAACAGGCAGCTGACATTAACCTTCTCCTTGTTTAGCCTGGTGAATGGGACATCAGTGTGCCTGACTGTACAGTCACCTATGACTAGTGTGTTGGGTACATTGTTTTGCCTTATGGGCTGTGGTTTATTGGCACACTGAACCAAAGAGAAAATCTCCAAAGGAACCGTGGATACTACTTTTTAATAAAATAAATAAATAAAATCATCCAAAGTAGTTCATGTTAAGCACTTTCATCATAATAAATGACTTCATCAGGGTTCTGATCAAGTCATTTATTGTGATGAAAGCACTTAACATGAATTACTTTGAATGATTTTATTTATTTATTTTATTAAAAAGCAGTGTCCATGGTTCCTTTGGTGCTTTTCTCTTTGGTTTATGGTTTTCTTTGCACCAACACACCCATTTTTTTGTTTTTTATTGGCACACTGAGTCTGTGGGCTATGTGTCATTTGGGTTGTGTTGGGGTGTGGAGGTTGCTTGCGTTTCTTCTTTGGAGGTCTCTGTTGCTTGAGCAGATTATTATTGAGAGCCTCTGCGAATGTTTTTGTGTTTGTGTGGATTTTGGTGGTGTAGGTCTAGTGGGACTATGTGATATGTGTGGTGTGGTGCAAGTGTTTACCTACTCCTCTTGACTGTCAAGTTCATTCTTGGTTGGAGAGAGATTTACCTCCAGTTTGGCTAGATAAGTGCATCTCTCACAGGTTGTGGTGTTGGGTGGCAGGAGGAGAGGGTTGCCTGTGTACATGAGGCAATTGCTACATTGCCCCAAGATGCCCAGATTCATCAGATAGACAGGAGAGAACACTGGGAACTTGGACATGCCTGAATAAAAAAACTACTTTCCTCTAGACAAGTGAGGAAAGTGAGTATAAGAGCTGTTTTTTCTCTAAGCAAGTGAGGAAAGTAAGTACAAAAACTGTTTTCCTTTAGGTAAAGAGGAAGGTTGAGTGCTGTAGTAATTTGTAGCTTATTTAGTGCTAACAACTTCTGAACAAGTGCTGAGCACGAATAAGCAAATTCAAGTGCTAAAAGTAAGAATCTGTACCTGGATCTTTTGGACCATCAATTAAATGCACATTTTCCTGTGAAATGTAAATTCTGTTTAGCCTAGCCCAGTTTTTATATCTTGAGGAATAATATGTAAATTCACTCCGCACTCCTATTACTGAATTCACATCTTACATGCCAAATATTTTCATAAATTTCTTCAAAAATCTACCCTCCTTTAATTTCCCTTCTGAGCCCTCCAGACACATCTTCAGTACTGCAAATCAAGTTCCAGTCTCCACATACAAGTAATATTCCTTGATGGAAACTGATTTAGTCTGGTAACCCAGCATAATGCATCCGAGATACTTCAGATACAACTAACACTGGGTAAGGTGGTGATACAAGTCATAGCCTGCTACAGAACCCGAAACATGGCTGTCACTCCAAGTTCCTAAACACTCTGGAATCTGTCAAGGTCCAACCCAATACTCTAATACTGGGTTACTTCAACTAACCTTCCATCAACTGGGAAAACTATTCAAGTACCTATATACAGGCCCAACGCTTTCTGGAATTTTATAAGTTCCAATGCCCTGGGCCAGCTGATTGTGACCCACACTAGAGGGAACAACATCCTCGACCTGGTTATCACCAACATGGAAGACTGTTGCTCCACACCTGTAGTCAGTTCCTCCCTGGTTAAATCTGACTACAAACTGATCACCATGGAAATCTCCATCTCACCTACACTACCCGCTAAGGTGACCACCCTGAAAAACTTCTCTAAAGCCAATTTTGGGCTCCTAAAAACAGAGGTGGCTAACTTCTCTACACCCATGCCAATGGAAAATAGCTGCGTGACTGCTGAATTATACACCACTGCAATGTACTAGATTGTACACAAACGCATGGACTTTGCCATACCAAATAGAACTAAGGTGCTCTTCTCCAAAAAAGTAAGCCAATCTGGTGGTCCCCAGCCATCAATAAACTGTACAACAGAAGGAAGAAACTGTTGCAGAAAAAAATTAAGTCACAAAACTGGAAACCTCCCTTATCAGTCTCAACAAAAGCTGAGATCCCTTACCAAATCCTCTAAAGCCAGCTATGAAGTCAGAATTGCAGCTGACACCAAAAACAACCACAAAGCCTTCTATAGCTATATCAAAAACCTTCAATGCAATACCTAGATTTGCTCTGAGTTATTGCACAATGGTACCCCCTATACTGAGCCAACTGATATAGCAAACATATTGGCTGACAGATTCAGTGCCAACTTTACCCCTCTCTCCCCCCGAAGAGCCCTATCACAATACCAGAAGAAAGCCTGGTACCCACCATTTCTGCGGCACAGGTAAAAGCTGCTTTGTCGAAAGGCAAGAATACAACGTCCATGGGACCTGATAATATCCCTGGCTGCATCCTACGTGAGCTACAAAACAAATTAGCAGCACATCTGTGTGCCCTGTTCAATCACAGATTTACCTCAGGCTATGTCTCTAACGAATGGCGTACTGCTACAGTCATCCTTCCCCATAATGAGAAGTAGCTACAATCCCTGGGAACTATCGTTACATTAGCCTGACGGGTCTGGTATGCAAAGCTATGGAGCACATCATCATGGACCTGCTTAAGAAAGATATAGGCAATCTCCAAACTCTTGACTCCACACAGTTTCGCTTTGTCAGGGGGAGATCCTGCCTGCTGAACTTGGTTGACTTCTTCGAGGCAGTCACCAAGGTTGTGGATGAGGGTAAGGGAGTGCATATAGCCTACCTTGACCTGGTCAAGGCCTTTGATACCATTCCTCACTCGGGTATCATTGATAAACTCACCAAACTAGACATTAATCCTTACATCATTAGGTGGGTGGCAAATTGGCTCATAGACAGGATCCACAGAGGGAAAGTTGCAGATTCCAAGTCAGTCTGTTGACCAGTCACGAGTGGAGCCCCACAGGGCTTGGTCCTGGGCTCTCTCCTGTTTGGCATCTACTTCTCCGAAGTCCAGGCCAACACAGAAGGACTCTGTCTGACCAAGTTCGCTGAAGACTGCAAGCTAGAGTCATTATCAACTCCCCATGTGATGCAGACATCCTACAAAAGGGCCTCTCTGAGACCAGTGACTGGTGTCGGAACCATGGCCTTGAAGCTTAATGCCATAAAATGTGTTATCCTCCCCTTAGGAAAATCTCAGTTCCCACGAATTACCACGTTGATGGGAGACCACTGATCTCTGAAGGTGCCATAAGAGATCTGGGCACCCAGGTCTACAGCCACCTCACCTTCGACCACCACATTACCACTGTGGTCAAAAAGTCCTTTACGTGGCACATCTTGTAACAAAAGGTTTCACATCCAGGAAGAAAGAGGTCATCATCCCTCTCTACTCATCCCTCATTAGACCAATCATTGAATATAACGCCCTGTTTGGCATGTACCTGACTAGACATCTACAACAGCTGGAGAGGCCACAAAAGTACCTCACAAAAAGGATCCTAGGCCTTAAACACATGTCCTGCATGGACATACTCAAGAAACTTCAGCTGTTTTCAGTCTCTTATCGTCTACTTAGAGGTGATCTCTGCTTGACTTACAAAGCCATGTCCAACCCAGCCCTTCTTGAAATGCTACCTGTAAAGAAATCCCAATCCCTCCATGCCACATGCGGCAGAGATCACAACCTCATTACCACAATTAACAGAACATGCTGGAGGGACAGGTTCATCTCCCAAAGACTGCCCATATTCTGGAATAAGCTTCCCATTCATGTTAAGCAGAGCACCTCGCTGGCCCTCTTCAAGTGAAATCTTGACGAGTGGATGAGTAACAGAAATTCACTCCAGGGATCACTCCAGTTGCCCTACTGGATAGGGGCACTGTGAACTAACATCGGGTGGCATGGTGCCTAGGCAGTTTTTTGGGGCTAGGCTTGTAAAGGCTCTAGGGCCATTAGCCTAGTACACATCTATGAACCTATGATTATTTCTCAAAGAATTTTCTTAAGCTCTATTATACCAGTTTTAGGTGGAATGTAAATATATCCCAGTGTAATAGTAGCCTCTTTGCACTACACACCTGCCATTATTACCTTTTTTATCTTCTTCTGTCATTATTGGAGCTCTTCTTGCAATTAATATATGTACTCCTGCTTTCCTTTGTCCTAGATATTCCACTGAATAACCATCCTGAAAACTTTTTTTAACAAATTCACATGTTCAGTTCTTTCCAAGTGTGCCTCCTTTAACATAGCTATTTGCACTCTACATTTTTTATGTAGTTCACTACTCTTTCTTGTTTGTATTTCTCTGTAAGGGCATTTACATTTTAAGACTTTAAAGAAAGTATCATTGTATTAAAAAGTTATTATTCCTACCTTTTATCTATAACACCTTTTTTGCTAAAATGTCTAGATGTTCATCGTGTTACCCTGCTGCAGTCATCACACTTCGGTTATCCCGTCGTCAGGTGGTCCCACAGTCGGCCGGATTTCCAAAGTCTTGGTCCGACGTCGGTTGCTGTCGCCTCATCCCTGATGTAAGAGCGCTAGGGGTATATATATTGCAACCAACGCCATTTTCTTCAGTCTTTCTTGCCGCGCGGTGCCCGAAGCAGAAGCAGTTCGCAAGTGCCGGTCGGCTGACTCCTGAGATTTTCGAATTCGAATTTCAGACCAAAGTCTTCTATAAAGCTAAGTACCCCGTTGGGGAAACTTTTCTTGCCTCAGACCGATGTCAGAAAAAGTTAACAATTGTATTTCTTGTGGAAAGCAAATACCTCATAAGGATTTTCATTCTTATTGCATACCTTGCCTAGGCCCTGATCACGACGTCACTTCTTGTCGTTTTTGTGCTAGATTTAATAAATGTACTATTAAAAGACGATTTAATTTCGCACAACACTTTTTTGGTAGAAAATTTAATTACACCATGCCGTCGGAGCTACCGACTACCAGCATGCACAAAAAGGGCAGGGACAAAGACCAACAGCCCAGGCCTAAGCCTGATTCCGAGGCCTCGGTTGATCCGGTCTTCGGTTCTCCGGATATCAGTGAGGCTCTGACGCAGCCTCTGACTACCGCAGTTCTGGAACCCGAGACCGCTACAGATATTTTGACAGAATGTACTAGGCCCACACAGCCTTTTACTTCAGGCCCTTCCGACGATTTACCTTCCAAGGACATCGGTGCTTCTGAAACGCCATCGATTTCTGAAGGCGTTTTCAGACCGACTACTCTTACAGTGAAAACGTTTTCCAAGTCGAAGACTCCTTCTAAATCGAAAAAGGCTTCACTTCAGTCTCCTGTTCAAGGCCCTATGCCTAAGAAACAGATGCTCAAGATAGCTGAAGATTTGATTTCTCTTATCAGGGGTTCTCAGCCTCCTCCTGACAAAAGGCCTAGACAAGAGGAAGATTCTGCTTCCTCTGAACAACTGTCTATTTCTTTGGATTCCTCTGAGGACCAAGACTATTCCTTCTCTCCTTATGAAGATTCTGATGCTGAGGACTCTATTCCCTCAGCTTCCCCTCCAGAAGATGACTCTTTTGGGGAAACTTTACACACTATGAGGGAACATTTTCACTGGGAAGGTCAGGATTACTCTGATTCCAAGAAAAGGCTCAGAGAGTTTCTTTTACTCCCCCAACACAGACCCCTAGCCATTCCTCCTGTTTTGAACATTGTGGATGATGTCTGTTTAGAATCCATTTTCAACCCTGACTCTCTACCTCCTGCCCCGGCCAAGCCTGACAGATACTACAGAGTACCTGATTCCCACAAATTCCTTTACAAAAGCCCAATAGCTGACCCAGAGGCTATCTCCCCAGGGTCCCAAGGGGGCTAAGGCTTCCATGGCTAAAAATCCAGTACCTTCTGAAAGGGATTCAAGAGCACTAGATAGATGGGGGAAAAAGGTTTACACCTCAGCCACTTTAGCCATGAGAGCACTAAACTGTCAATTTCATATGCTTAAGTATCAGCAATTTCTGATCTCTCAGTTAAAACAAAAGATAACCACCCTCCCTCAACAATCTGAATTGTAAGAAGTACAGGATTTGTTGCACGCCACCGAGCAGGTGGGCAAACATACCTTACAATGTGGGTTTGATTCTTTAGAGGCCTCCTGCAGAGCAGCTGTCACTGGATCAGTTATACGTAGGCATGCCTGGTTAAAGGAACAAAGTCTGCCTGATCATGTTAAAGCAAAACTACTAGATGCTCCCTTACAGCAGGATGTTCTTTTTGGTGTCAAAGCAGAAGAAGTTTTAAAGAAAATGGAAGATAAGGCAAAATCAATGCAGACAGTCAAAGATTTCCTACAAGTACAACTCCCTCGCTTCAGCAGAAACTGGCCAACAAAAAATTGGTCCTTTCCAGCCTCCGACAGGCCTCAGAGGGGTAAATACAGGCGCCCAAGGGGCAGAGGACAACCACAAGCTCAGTATAAACCTCGCCATTGGGGCACTCCAACCCAAAAGGGAGGAGAAGGCAGGTCTCAATCCACCAGAAGGCAAACTCAATGACTTGCACCTCAGCTGGCCAAACAAAGCTTTTTTGTCAGCCCCCCTGGGGGGAAACCTAGCACTATTTGCAGACAACTGGCACATGGTCACAAAGGACAAATGGGTCCTAGACATAATTTTACGAGGATACAGATTCCACTTTCACACCTTGCCAATAAAAAGAGGAATGCCAAACCTGCCACAAAATCAAAGGGCAGAGGCTCAAAAACAAATTACAGCTCTCATGGCCATGAGAGCCATTCAAAGGGTACCAACTCAAGAGCAAGGCCAAGGATTTTACTCAAGACTCTTCCTAGTACCCAGAAAAGAAAATGCTTGGAGACCAGTTCTGGACCTTTCAATCCTAAACACGTACTTACAAGTTCCCAAATTCAAGATGCTAACACTACAGCAGCTACTTCCCATGTTGGGCAAGGAAGCATGGCTGGTAACGTTGGACCTCAAGGAGGCATACCTGCATGTCCCTATCAGACAAAGTTGCAGAAGATACCTTCGTTTCATTGCAGGTTCAACCCATTATCAATTCTCTGCACTGCCCTTTGGCTTATCTACTGCGCCCAGAGTATTCACAAAATGCCTGGCACCAGTAACTGAATACTGCAGACAAAGAGGAATTCAAATATATCCGTACCTGGACGACTGCCTCATCCAAGCAGAAAGAAAAGACATTCTCCTACAACTTCTGGCTTTTGTGAAGCATCTACTAAATTGTCTGGGGTACACAGTAAACGAAAAGAAGTCAAAACTAGTACCCTCACAAAAAATGACATTCCTGGGTGCCAGCTTGGACACAACGGCCCAGAAGGCTTATCTTACACCAGACAAGCAATTACAACTGACTCAGTACTTCAAGACAATGGCAACAAAGACCCAATTAACTGCAAGAAAAATTCTGTAGGCTTTGGGCTTCATGGCATCTTGCATTCTGATAATACCATTTGCAAAGCTGCATATGAGGAAATTACAGTGGTACCTAAAAAGCGTATGGTCTCAACACAGCCACAGCTTGGACACAGTGATACCTCTCATCCCCTGCCTTCAACAGGAATTTCTATGGTGGGCACAGGCATGTCACCTCAACAAGGGTCAGCCTTTCACCTTGCCCACACCCAGGCAAACTATCACAACAGATGCTTCAGACTATGCCTGGGGGGCACACATGGCAGGGCAATGCATTCAAGGCCTATGGACTGCAGAACAAAGAAAACTGCACATAAACCAAAAAGAGATGCTAGCTGTACAGAAAGCTCTGACAGCCTTCAAGGATCTTCTACAACCGGGACAGCTTGCAATAAAGACGGACAACACCACAGTAATGTGGTACATAAACAAACAAGGGGGCACACATTCCTACCCTCTATGCAGGCAAGCAATAATCTTATGGAACACAGCTCTGGCCTACCAAGTCCAGTTACAAGCTCAATTCCTGCCAGGACAGAAAAACACATTGGCAGACGACCTAAGCAGAAACATCAAAGATCCCCACGAGTGGAAGCTAGACCCACGAATATTTACAATGATAACTCAAAGATGGGGCCTACCAAATATAGACCTGTTTGCCAGTCCTCAAAACTACCAGCTGACAAAATTTTGTACAAGGACATCCCACCATCAAGCTTGGAAAGTGGACTCTCTCTCCTTCAGTTGGAAAAACCTGACAGCATATGCCTTTCCTCCATTACCTCTTCTCACAAAGGTACTTTTGAAGGTCAAAAAGGAGAAACCTCAAATGATTCTCATAGCCCCAGACTGGCCACGCCAGCACTGGTACCCGCTACTGAAGAATATGGCTCACAGCCCACCATGGATATTGCCTCAAATACCTCATTTGCTCACGCAGCAGAACAAGCAGATTCCACACAGCCAGATCCAAACCTTAAACCTGGCTGCATGGCAAATCAATTAAGTATCCAACCTGCGCCTCTTTCACAAGCAGTACTGGATGTTATTCTAGAAGCCAGGAGGCCAAGCACCAGGAAGGTTTACTCAGACAAATGGAAAAGGTTTTCTGCTTGGAACCAAGCTAAAGGCCAAGACACAACTCAGCCTCATATGCCTCACATTCTGCAGTATTTAGCTGAGATGTTGCATAAAGGACTTTCCTTCTCCTCAGTTAAGATCCATGCATCAGCTATTTCAGCTCACTACGACACAAATCCACCTTCATTTTCAAATCCTCTCCTAAGGCAGTTCCTCAGAGGGGCAAAAAACATTAGACCACCTAGAAGAGCTCCTACACCAACATGGGATCTCAACTTTGTTCTGGAAAAACTAACGCTACCTCCTTTTGAACCAGCTTTTTCTGCAGACCTTCAGCTCCTATCTTGGAAGACTGCCCTGCTCCTGGCAGTAACTTCTGCTAGGAGAGTCTCAGAATTACAGGCACTTATGGCAGTGGAACCTTTCCTCATTTTTCATCAAGACAGAGTTTCTCTACGAACTAATCCTTCCTTCATGCCTAAGGTGGTTTCCAGTGTAGCTTTAAATCAAACCATCCACCTGCCCACTTTCTTCCCCAATCCACAGAACAAAGGTGAGAGACTCCTGCACTCCTTGGACATTCACAGGCAGCTTCATTACTACTTGGATAAAACTAAGGCTTTCAGAAAAACTGACCAGCTCTTTGTTTCCTATGCTACAGTTTCTCAAGGGAGGGCCATATCCAAGCAAACCATTTCTAAATGGATAGGCTATTGCATACGATTCTGCTATACCCATCATGGGAAACCACTTCCTCCTACCATTAGATCCCACTCT
Organism: Protopterus annectens; assembly: GCF_019279795.1. Classification (NCBI taxonomy): domain Eukaryota; kingdom Metazoa; phylum Chordata; order Ceratodontiformes; family Protopteridae; genus Protopterus; species Protopterus annectens. The sequence goes on along the minus strand of NC_056728.1, from coordinate 35,673,713 downwards.
ACCAGGGCAACCGCTACCTCTACAGCCTTTCTCAGGGGGGTTCCTACCAAGGAAATTTTAGAAGCTGCAACTTGGAGTTCTGTACACACCTTCACCAAACACTATCACTTGCCTCTTTATTCTAAGTCCAGGGCAGGCTTCGCCACTGCAGTTCTGCAGGGCCTCATTGCCTCCACTAACCCTCTATGATGCCTCCACTGTACCTTAGCTTTGGGACTCTACCCAAGTGTGATGACTGCAGCAGGGTAACACAATGAACATAGTACAGTTTTGTACCTACCATAAATGTAGATGTTCGAGTGTTCACCCTGCTGCAGTCCAGGTTACCCTCCCTCCAACCCCTCTGATTTACTGGCTAATTTTTTGCTATGCCTTACTGATGTATTTGCTTATAGCTGAGGGGATTTTGTGTCTGTACAGTGTTCTCACCTTTTGGTACTAATTTGGATCACTTTTTGGGGGCACCTGACATCTGGGGCAAGAAAAACTGAAGAAAATGGCGTGGGTTGCAATATATATACCCCTGGCGCTCTGACGTCAGGGATGAGGTGACAGCAACCGACGTCGGACCAAGACTTTGGAAATCCGGCCGACTGCAGGACCGCCTGACAACAGGATAACCCAAGTGTGATGACTGCAGCAGGGTGAACACTCGAACATCTACATTTATGATAGGTACAAAACTGTACTTTCTAGCTTTTGTGTTTCATGCATACACTGTTTGGCAGGTTGAACTTTTTTACAGTTATTTTTTGTCATGTACATTTGAACGTATGTCACATCTTATAAAACCTTTTGTTTGATTGAAAGCCCTCAAACAAAAAAAAACAAACACACCCCTAATAACCCCCTAAAACCTGTTAACTTAATACTAACACAAAAACCATGTATGCCTTCACATATTGAAGTTTTACCCTCCTAATAGGAACAAAAGTCCAAAACTGACAGCCACACTCACAAACATGCGTTAACCTAAATGAAAGACTAACAACAAAACACTGAGGGAAGCTGTAAAAAACAAACCACAAAAAAGTAACAGCTCCAGGGATCACGCCAATAAATATCCAAGGTCCAAAATTGGAAGAGTACTCAGTAAAAAGGTTCTTTATTTGTTCACAAACAAGCTGTAATGCAACTTCCTCAGACCATGAACTCTTTTGAAAAATCATTTAAATACACAAATTTAAAATAACATGTGATGTCAATTAACATTTTAAAGGTACATTTCTTTCCTTACCCCACTCATTTGTAGGTGTACTTTTTTTATTTTATAAAACAATGTTAATAAACTATCAAAGGTTACTAAACAAGTTATTGTAATAAAAACATGACACTTTAAAATATATACATAATTAAAATATTAATATTAATTAGGACATAATGTTGTTAGGTGACCCATAGGACTGAAATTATAATTCCAGTACTTAATATAAGGTAATATTAAAATGACTACATTCTACTGGCCTTGAGTTTTAGTATAGGTTTAATAGAAATGTAGTCATTTAATCCTGGTTTTTTATTTGATTCCAATAAAATCTGCCAATGGGTCTCCCTTTCCTCCAACTTTGCTTGCCAAGGTCCTCCCCTGGGATCCAAGTTGATCCTGTCTAGTACAAAAAATCTGTATTTAGCTGTGGGACATGTCTGTGTGTGTTTATACAGGGCATTATTAGCATTGGCCTTCTTTACATCTGTTTTGCCCACATAATATGCGGGACATTCTAAACAGACAGCTAAATAAACCACTCTGGTACTATTACAGTTGTAATATTCTCTTGCTCTTATGGTTCTCTTTAAAGCTGTAATGGTAACCTCCTCATCCTGCATGATGTACGAACATTGTGCACAGGCACCACATTTATATGTGCCCTTACGTACCCTTGTTGTCTTGTTTTGGGTAGGGCCTTGTTCTATTAAGGATTTAATATTTCGACCCCTACTGAAAATCATCTTTAAGTCCTTTCCTTGCAAGTTGGACAAATCAGTAATAGCCATAAAGGCTTCCCATATATTTTAATTATGTACATATTTTAAAGTGTCATGTTTTTATTACAATAACTTGTTTAGTAACCTTTGATAGTTTATTAACATTGTTTTATAAAATAAAAAAAGTACACCTACAAATGAGTGGGGTAAGGAAAGAAATGTACCTTTAAAATGTTAATTGACATCACATGTTATTTTAAATTTGTGTATTTAAATGATTTTTCAAAAGAGTTCATGGTCTGAGGAAGTTGCATTACAACCTTGGTTGTTTGTGAACAAATAAAGAACTTTTTACTGAGTACTCTTCCAATTTTGGACCTTGGATATTTATTGGCGTGATCCCTGGAGCTGTTACTTTTTTGTAACCTAAATGAAAGGTCATCCATGCTTAGATGCATGGTGCAGCTTGTGCTTCTACTAAGTGCTGATTGGTTTTGTCTTATCTTTATAGCTCTCCCAGCTGGGAAAACTCCTGAATGTTTTCAGAGAAGATTAACTAGTTTGGGAAAACCCCTAAATGCTGTCAGAGAACATTATCTCTCAGCAATTTCTCTTTTCTCTTTTATTTTTCTCCCTCCGCCAATCACTCTCCACCAGACTCTAGCCAGTTTCTCTTTAGCAGATTGTCACCTTGGACACATGATAACCATGCAGCCAGTTTCTCTTCATCAGATTGCTTCCATTAAAGCATTAAGACCTGTTGCAGAATTGTTGCTGAGCTTACATGTATTTTCTAGAAAAAAAGCCTCATAATATTCAGCGTTCTCTTTCATTTACTTGTTCTCTCTTAAAATGTGGTAATAAGTCAATTTGAGGTATTTAATCCAGTCATTTCCCCATGCAAGAGTGAGAAAAAGCACAGTTTTTCATTTGTCATGCTTTTTAACCAAGGGTTTTTTATACATTGCTGTACCTACATTTCTTAAAACTGAACAAGAGAGAAGGGAGAAAGAAAAAAAGAGCAGCACCTGTTTACAATCCCAATTGCACTTAAAAATAACTGAGTAAATGTACTTTATTGCATGTAAAGAAAACCACATGCCACAAAATTGGTAATATTTAAGACAAAAAAAATCTTTGCTTACATTTAACTTTTTTTTTCTCTTGCTCTCCCCAAAGCACTTTTCCAAACATTAATGACATGAAGTAGGGCATATGCTTTAGAGTCCTCCACAAGTCCAACAGACTCTGAAAAAGTCCAATATTTCCAGTTTTTCTTTTTCTGTCAGATTTCACAAATATAATTTTTGCATTGTAATTCCATATTAAGTTACTGGTTTTATTACTATTCATCTCCAAAATCTTGTCTCTTCTTCATTTCTAAAGTACTCTTGATTCTTCTAGTCAACTCCTGTGCTCCCTTCCTTGTCTCCAGAATTTTCTGTTGAAAACTTTGAAAAGGTTTCACAAATACAGTCCCTCTGTGATCTGTATTATTTGAAGAATAAGAAGCAGAATCTCCTTCTGTTTCACAGATTACTTTTTGTTGGACAAACTTTTGTATTTCCTCCTTAGCGTGATTTTGACCCTCCAGGGAAGAATACCTTGAAGACAGCTGGGTTCAGCAATTTGAATCTCACCCCTGCATCTCAGCATTTCCTGAATAGTGAATTAAATTTGCTCTTCTTCTGTGTGGTGTACAGAGAGTAATCATTCTCCACAAACACTCTGCTGTCTCTGACCTTTAGTACTTTGTCCTTCTGCCACAATTTTGCCAGAATCAACTCTTTCTGCTGGTAGGATTGCATCACTATTATTATAGGTCTAGGTTGCTTTCTTCTTGCCAGGTTTGGAGCATACACACAATGTGCCCTTTCAACTAACAACTCCTGCTGTGGAATACCAGTCCAGTTGCTTATTTGTGCTTTCATAAAATTAATGCAGTCTGTTCCTTCCAGCTTCCCTGGTATAGCTGAAAATCTCAGTTTTTCCCTAAGTGCTCTGTTCGCTAATTCTATTTTTTCAAACATCTCTTCCTGAGCAGTCTCATATTCAGCCAGCCTTTTCTTTATTTTGACCTCTGATTTTTACAGCCTTATCTCATCTGAATATCTGGTTAAAGCTTCTTCCATTCTTTCCAGCCTTTTGTTGTTTGTGTTGATATACTTCATCAGTGTTTTTGTTTATTTTAACAAGGCCTTTATGCAGTTGTCTTATATTTTCCTCTAGGTTACTGGAAGTCATGTCTGAAGTTTGCATTGCTTTTTGCTGAGCAGGTGCAGAACTCTTGCCAGTCAGTGTTTCTTCTTCACTTTTTGTAGCTGATTTTCTTTCCAGGTCTTCTGTATTTCTGTATTCCTGGCATCCAGGCAGTGCAGTTATTCCCCAGTTAATGAAATTTACCTATAAATACAAGTCTACAAGCCTTCCGAGTTCAGTTTCTGTTTTCACACTAGAAGAGATAGAAATAAGCTGTTACTCAATGTGCAGTCATCTTAGATGTCCTTGGGTGCAGGTCATTGAGGAACATTAAAATAAACCACACAGAAAATTATATTCATGAAGTAACAGGAAGTAATGTAGGAACTAAGCCAACATGGGAACTGAGAGATTTTTCCAGTAGGGATGACTGCTAGTAGAGTATAGAAAATAGACCAGACCAAAAGAAGCCAAAGAAACCATGGTGTTAGAAACAAGTAAGTGGAGACAGAAATGTAGTAGAATGGGCTGAGACCAAGCAGAAGTTTGGACTGCAGATCAGAGACTATCTTTCCTACCAGAGATTAATATGAGAGTATAAACAAAGAGAAAGTGTAGGGGAACAGTATGTGAACCGCCAGCCCTAGTAGAGTTTTTAGGCAAGTGTAGAGCATAATCTGCTGTTAAACAGGGATAATTAGTAGAGTATATGTAACATTGCATGGTAACTAAGAATCAAATGGGTTTAGAGAAGATTAGGAAGAGAGACGTAAAAGATAATTTACAAAGGAACGATGGGAGGACATCTGTATGGCTCCCAAGTATGCAACATAGTCCAGAAAGTTTGGAAATTTTTGCCTTGAATATGTATTTTTTATACCTTAAGCAGAGAATTTTCCATCAGGTAGGCAGCAAATGGTAGAGGTGTGATGGGAAAGAGAGTTAACTGGAAACATGATGTGGGTATGGAGCCGATCCATCGGCTCCGAGTCAGCCGCTTTCCAAGCTCAAGATCTTTGAGTAGCTCGAGGCACAGTCCCTATCCCATGATGCTCTCTTACCAACCCCAGATCTAGTTTGCCGCTGCAACGGATCGCATGATCTTCGGAGAAGCTCGGGCCAGTAACCTTTTTTTCCTGTCTTTGGACAATTTATATATATATATATATATATATATATATATATATATATATATATATATTTATAGTTTATCAGGGATCTGATATAGGTTATTTAGACATATCACATATATTTGTTGCATTTCAGTGAGTTAACTGCAGTGTTTATATTGTTGGAGTGGTTGCTCTTAGGCCTTTGGCCGTTCTTTAGTTGGCGTTTTACTTGACATGACTCTGTCAGGTTACTTTCCCTATCCCCTTGTTATTTGTCACATAGTGTGCACAGTTAGATTTGTTGTTCAACTTGCTAGTGTTATTTTTCTCTTTATATGTGTGTATATATATATATATATATATATATATATATATATATATATCTATGGATCCCTATAACATGGTCGACAGGCTATATGATTGACTTTCATTTGGTCGACAGTTCATTTGGTCGACAAGCAGTTTTATGTTGTTTCTAGTGTTATTCTGATAATTCAGATAATTCTGTTATTTAGATAGTCTTATCAGGGATCTGATAATTTGTGCTTGATTCTGTCATGTCTGAAAAATAGAAATCGGGGTTTAAGAGGTGTAACTGTGGGCAGAAAATGTCCATTACTGATAATCATGTTTCTTGTGTGTATTGCTTGGGGCCGGTACATTTACAAGAGGATTGCTCTATCTGCCACTCCTTCAGCGGCAGGGTTATGTTAGAAAGGCGAAGGAAGATGGTGAATAGAGGGCTGTTAAAGCCAGACTTTCAGGAAGCATTGGACAAGACTGACCAGATCTCCAAGTCCTCGAAGGGGTCGAAGTCTTCAAAGGTGTCCTCTGAGCCCAGGTCCTCGGCTCCAAGCACCTCTGGGAAGACTCATATCTCTGAGCCAAATCCCAGTGTTGGAATCGGTGTCGGAAGTGTTGAAGTCTCCGATCCTTAGGTCGGAGGCTTCTTTGGCTCCTTCGACCCGTTCTTCCAGGACACCTTTGGACATCGATGTGGACCGTGTAGTGAATAGGCTCTTAGAGAACCTGGCTCTGGCCAAATTGCTTTCGGCTTCGTCTCAACTTACTTCGAAGCATGCGACCCTCCTTGTTATGAGTTCTACTCCTCCTCCTCCGAGGCTAGTTGAGCCTTCGAAGCTGGAAAGAGAAGATCTGATAGTTGTAGAACCCTCGGAGCCGGGGCCGGTTCCAGTGCCCTCGGCCCCGTCGACCTTGATTTCTTCGGTTCCAATCATAGCCGACACTCTCTCATTGGTTCTGGGGGGGAGAGTCGAACCGAGGCTTCATTTCTGACTCTCCCTCTCGGGGCTTCGGTGCAGATGAGCTCAGCTCGGTCCTCTGGTTCGGAGCCCGTGGCCTCGGCTCTGGGAAGGTTTCCATCTTCCTTGGAACCGGCGGACTCCTTGGGCCGAGACACCGGTGCCTTCGATGCCATGAGGAGGGTCATGTCTGCAAAGACCTTTACTTCTTCGGATCTTTCCTCTTCCTCCCCTAAAGGACCGTGTTCTGTCTCTACATCACAGGTTCCTACCAAGCGTCGAAACCCAGAGCCTCAGGTGACCCCATCGGGTGACCCCTGCTCTATGGAAACTTCACCAGACGCCCCCACTGATGAGGTCCCTAGGAAGAGAGTGTGCAAAAGGAGGCATCTGGATTCCCCTCAGGAATCCTTAACATCAGACACTGATTTAGAGGAATCAGAAGGGTCCCCACTGTCCCCCTCGGAGGATGTCTCATTTGCAGACATATTGGAAATACTAAGGCAGAGGGGCGACTGGCAGTCCTTTACCCCTACTGAGGATGAGTTGGTGCTCCTGAAGGCCTTTGGGTCTCAACCTTCCACCTCCTGGGTTTCTCCGCCCTTTGACGAATTAATGGATTTGGTCGCTCGAAGGGCGTGGGAGTCTCCTGATTCCATGGAACCGGTCCCTCGGAGATGCAACAAATTTATCACCTCCCCCCAAGACAGGTCCTTTCTTACTAAGGGAGTTCCCGTTGATGCCATGGTGGTGGCGGCGGCCACCAAGAGAGAGATGTCAGAAACCTCTTCTGTCCATCCTCCTAACAGAGACTCTAGGACAATGGACAGATATGGGAAACGCATTCTTTAGTTCTGCGACATTTGCAATGAGATCACTTTACTATTTAACCCATATTACCCTTCTTCAAAGAGATCTCCTCAAAGAGCTTGGAGATACTCTACAGGGCAACACATATGATACTGTCTCTGAGAAGGTGATGGCACAGCTAAACACCCTTAATTCTATTGTGAACTCGTCCATGCAGCTCATTTCTTATGCAGCCGATGAATCGAGCCGGGCAGCAGGTTCAGTGATAGCTCTGCGGAGACAATCCTGGATGCGCTTATGCTCCTTTGCAGAAGACTTCAAGTCTTCCTTTATGAACACCCCATTCGACGGCTCTTCCTTGTTTGGGCCCAAAGTCATGGAGACTCTCACTAGGTGTGAGCAGGAGGGAAAGACTCTATCTGCCGTAGGAGTCCATCTTTCCACCCCTACTAGACCATACCCCAAAGGGCAGAAAGGTGGAAAAATGTGGTTCCGGAAACCCTGAGGAGCTCTCCAAAACACACGTAGTGAACCCCCCTCCAGGGGCAGAGGAGACGGTTATAATGGTAGATGCCGCCCAGGCAGCAAAGGGGGCCCGCAGAACCAGGGTGACAGGGAGCAGTTCCTTGGCAAGCCCTATCAGCCCTCCTGAGAGGAGGCCTGACTGTTCTACTCTGGAGGCAGTCGTGGGTCACTTGGCTTTATACCCGGATGCCTGGCTGGGAATTTTAATCAAATTCTTGGGTAAAAAGCATAGTTACCAGAGGATACATCATTCCCTTTTCAGAATCCCCTTCTATTCGTACAGGAATCCCAGACATTCCACCCAGTCTGCAGGATCAAGCATCCATAAAAATTCACAAGCTGCTAGAAAAAAGAGTCATCCACCTGTCCTGGCGGACCAGATAGGATCCGGAACTTACTCCAGGTTCTTTTTAGTTCCAAAGAAAACGGAGGACTGGAGGCCCATCTTAGACCTCAGCAAACTCAACACCTTTGTCAAAAAGGAAAAGTTCTGGATGGTCACACTTCAGTTGATACTACCATTTCTAGAAACGGGTGATTGGATGTGCTCTATAGATCTCAAGGATGTGTACTACCACATCAAAATGGCCAGACCATCCAGAGATCACTTGCGTTTCCGGCTGGGGCCAGTCACTACCAATTCTGAGCGCTGCCCTTTGGTCTCACCACAGCCCCCAGATTGTACACCAAATGTATGGCAGTGGTCATGGCTCACCTGAGACGTTTAGAATTCCATGTGTTTCCATATCTGGACGACTGGCTCCTCACCGCCACCACCAGGCATCAACTGATATGTTCCAGAGATTACACAATCAACCTATGTTCCCAGTTAGGCATAACCATAAATTTTGAAAAATCTACTTTATTGCCGTTGCGGCATATTTCCTTTATAGGAGCAGATCTAGACACCATCACCACCTTGGTCAGATTGCCTCAAGCAAGAGTAGTCTCTCTACGAAGTCAAGTGTCCCACTTGTTAATGGAAAGAAGAGTTCCTGCATTCCAGGTTCTGAAGCTGTTAGACACCATGACAGCGTTGCTCATAGCGGTTCCTCTGGGACAAAAGCACATGAGGATACTCCAGTGGTTACTCTTCACACAGTGGTCTTATCAACAGCTTCCAATGTCACACAAGATTCTACTGACAAATGCTTGCAAAAAGGACCTTCTTTGGTGGTTGAACAGCCACCAGGTAACTGTAGGTCGCCCATTTGTACTTCCCCCCTCCCTCAGCCATGGTGGCCACGGATGCTTCCCTGATAGGGGGCGGGGGCTGTTTCAAGGAATAACTGTCCAAGGCACTTGGTCAGAGATGAAATCTCATTTGCACATCAATGTCCTAGAGTTGAGAGCGGTGTTTCTAGCATTGCAACACTTTCACGACTCTCTACCTCGAGAGACGATTGCAGTACATACTGACAACATGTCGGTAGTCTGGTACATTAACAAACAAGGGGGAACCAAGTCTTACCCCTTATGCTGAGAGGCCCTGAGAAATTGGCAGTGGGCTGTGTCCACCGGGCGCTTTCTGATAGCAACGCACATCCCAGGGTCATCCAACGTGATAGCGGACAAACTGAGCAGAGCCATTCTGTTGCCTCACGAGTGGTCCCTCAAAGAACAAGTGGTGGATATGATATTCCGCAGATGGGGCCAGCCTTGCTGCGACCTTTTTGCATCCCTGATAAATGGTAAATGCAGAAGCTACTTTGTCCTGTACGCTCCACCGGGGGACAGCCCAAGGGATTTGCTCGTACACAATTGGCCCTCGGGTCTCCTTTATGCCTTTCCAACAACCCCTCTGATCCTCAGATTCCTACAGAAAGCCAAAAGCTTGGGAAGGACTGTTATTCTGATAGCCCCATTTTGGTCTCGGCAGATATGGTTCCCCTTCCTTCAGCAATGCCAAGTGGAAGAACCTTGGGTTCTGAAACCAGTGCCAGACCTTCTGACTCATTCGTCGGGAGTTCTTCACCCCTCTCTTTTCTCCCACAAACTGACAGCTTGGCTGCTCCACTTCCCAACCTAGCCAGGTCATATAAATTGTCTTCCGCTGTGCAACATATTCTAGTTTCTTCTCATAAAGTCTCCACCAGAAGACTGTACAACAGCAAATGGAAGTGATTTGTTCATTGGTCTTCTCAGCATAATATTGATCCCTATGTCATTCCTATTCATAGTATTCTGGAATTCTTGACTTCGCTTTTTCACGATGGTGCGGCAGCTGCTACTGTAAGGGTTCAATTGGCTGCTATATCCAACTTTCATGTGGGATGCAAAGGTTCTAACATTATGTCCCACAGATTATCTAAAGCTTTTTTGAAAGGGACTCATCACCTTAGGCCACCCATCCTGTTACTCCCTGAAATCTAAATTTGGTGCTGTCTCAACTTATGCTTCCCCCCTTTGAGCCGGCGTCATCTTGTCTTCTGAGGTTTCTTTCTTGGAAGACAATTTTCTTGGTGGCTATTACCTCGGCTTGTAGAGTTTCTGAACTACAAGCACTTTCTATCAGACCTCCATATCTGGTCTTTCACCCCGACAGAATGTCTCTCAGGACAAATCCTACCTTTCTTCCTAAGGTCTGCTCTGAGACTAATTTAAACCAGTCTATTGAGCTTCCCACCTTTTTCAGACATCATTCCAATAAATTGGAATACATGTTACATAAGCTTGATGTTCAGACAATTGAGGTTTTATTTGGACAAAACAAAGAAATTTAGGAAATTGGATCAACTCTTTGTTTCCTATGCAGATAATAAGAAGGGTCTTTCTGTATCCAAAGTTACATTGTCTAAATGGCTTTCTGATTGTATAAAATTTGTATATTCTTCAGCTAACCAACCTTTAGAACGTGAAGTGAAAGCTCATTCTACCAGGGCTGTTTCTATGTCCCTGGCTCAGGCAGCCCATTTACCTTTGGACTCCATTTGTGCAGCTGCTACTTGGTCCAAACCTCATACATTTATCACTCATTACAAAGTGAACAGGGCCTCCAGGGACAGGGCTTCGTTTGGTTCCACCATTCTCAGGAATGTACTCCCGTGAGCCGCCCAGGATATGGGTGCTTGGGACGCTACCCACATGTAAGAACAAATGGCGAGATTGAACAACTTCACATAAAGATGTTATGTTCTTACCATAACGTTCCATGTGAGTTGTTCATCTCACTTTTGTTCTTACACTCCCTCCCACCTTTCCCCTCCGGGTTTTGGAAGAACTGGTATGACTGGTGGTCTGTTTGGTCTGACTAGTGTCCTTCCTTCCAGCCAGAATATCTCTTAGCTAATTGTAAATAGCTATATAAATATGTACATATTGTATTTTTGGTGCTTAGTTGTATTTTTTATTGCTGGGTTCAGCAAACTATATCTGGGGTTGGTAAGAGAGCATCATGGGATAGGGACTGTGCCTCGAGCTACTCAAAGATCTTGAGCTTGGGGAGCTGATGGATCGGCTCCGTACCCATGTGTAAGAACAAAGGCGAGATGAACAACTCACATGGAACGTTATGGTAAGAACATAACTTTTTTTTGGGGGGGGGGTGTTAAATTGGCAGATTTTAAAAAAAACTCAATATTTCTTTGTCAGAAATGTTGGGGAAGCAAATGGTTGTGTCTAAGGAAATATTTTTTTTGAGTTGAGACACAAGCTATGAATCCCCAAGACATAGTAAGGCCTTACTAATTGTAATGTCACTGGCTGTCAAAAACACAATTAGTAGAAAATGGAAATCATAATCTAAGTCAACTGTAAGTGAAGTACTGAATATTGTAAAGGGGTAAAAGAGCTAGAGGGGGGTCTTTAGAAAAGGGAGCAAGCAAATTACATAGAAATAAATGAAATTCTTGGAAACAATACATGCAGAATAAGGATGTTCTATAGAAGCTTGAGCCCCAGATGCTCAAATTCCAATACCTTGCAGCTAGGGACTCAAATGGCTTTAACCTCATCTTACCGGCTGCTTGTATTCAAACTCAAATGTGAGTTCAACGACTCAGCTGCCACTATATCTACTTGCTTCTTTGGAAACGGACAGAAGCAAGTGCTTACCATGGACCAGGTAGGTGGGGAAGGAGAGCAGGGAGGGTGTTGTTAAATTTAGGAAGGGGGATGGGGAGTTTAGCATGGTCATTAGGGTTAGAGAAGGGGACGGGATTTTATGATTAGTGAGCAACAGGGATTTTAAAGTTTGGAAGGAGATGAGGCTTTTAAATTTAGGGAGCCTTCATGCACAGGAGTTGGAAGGAAATTTCAGATTTAGAGAGTGATCCAGAGTTTAGGTTGAGGGAAGGGAAAAGGGGATTTTAGGTTTAGGAAGTGCTAGGAACTTTAGGTTTATGGAGGGGGGGGTGGACTTCAGGTTTAGGGATCGGGACTTTAGGGTTGGGTAGAAAGGGGACTTTAGGTTTAGTGAGGGATTGAAGACTTTGGGGTGAGTTACTGGGTGTGTTTTTAGGGTTAGGATCAAGGTTCTGGTAGAGATAGTGAATGTTACAGGAGATAAGTTACTGAGAGCTAGAGTACTTGCCAAAATGAGTGAGTGGCAGCGAGGTTGTGATTCTTGAATAAATGTCTCAAGACCATGTTGTAGACTTGCAGAATAATGTTTCAGAGGAGTGATGTTTAAGAGATGGCAGGAATTGAGCAATGTATATAATATTGGAGTGAATGATATTTGTTGAAAATATATACTGCATGAAAATATTGAGAAATATCAGTATAGTTTGGTTTGTTTTTTATTAATATATGTGTACCTGTGTCACTACTACAGTTGTGGTTTAAAAAGATTTAAAAAAGATTACTTCATTCTCCAGAATTCAGAAAGAAGCCTATTTGCTTGCAGTAATTGCCAACTGCAGGTAAGTCTATTACCGTGACAGTGAGAAAATGTAATTTAGAAATATTGCTATGGCCACAATGAAAAAGCCCTCATAATTGGTTCATGACTATGTCTCTGAATCTCAGGTCACCGTAACACTTCAGACCTGATGGCAGTAGTGTTGTTTTTAGTGGCCCATTCAAGTACAAACATATGCAAAAGCAGACACACACACACACACACACACACACACACACACACACACACACACACACACACACACACACACACACACACACACACTCATCTACCCTTTAACAAATAAGACCACCTCAGTCAGTCAGTGTCATAGGTTCATAGGAGGTTACTAGGCAAGCGGCCCTAGAGCCCTCACAGGCCTAGCCATATTTATCCTGAGTTGCCCCAGTTGGTGGTTAGGTGAGTGAAGTTTGCAGAGGTAAGGGTATGCAGTAGTTAATACCGACTTCCTCTGTCCAGGAGGGACATGGGCACCACCCCAGGAGTGAATTTGCGGTCACCCGTCTATTGATCTAGGTTACGTTTGAAGATGGTCAGGGAGGGTCTGTATTTCACGTGACTTGGAAGCTTGTTCTAGAGAAGTGGCAGTCTCTGGGAGATGTATCTATCTGTCCAGCATGATTTGTTCATATCAGAGACTGGATTAAGAGTCATGAACACACTCACCTATTCATCCACAAATGCACTGCAGCTCAAACAAACATGTGTATGACCGGACTCTTGATTCCTTACCTGGCAACTCTAAATGTTATTACCAAAGCAATCACACACTCAGCCATACACAGACGCACAGACCCACACCCACAGATAAATGCAGTAATACCCATCCCACACACATTTTCTCCAGACTTAGCTGCACATTGACTGTTCCATAAGAGAAATGAGTCAACAGCGTCTTTTGATGACATTCGTTTTTTCCTCCCAACAGTGAAATTTTGCACTGCCTGGTGATACTGTGAATCATTCAGTAGAGTAAATTGGGAAATGCTAGCATTCCAGGGGGAGATCACATGGCTTGTTAGCATTAGTGTTAATTGTTCCTACAGATTACCATATTAGCATTTAGCTCTGTCAGCAAGACCGCGCTCCATACTTAGGCCTCCACTACCAGGAAACTCAGAAAGGCTTAATACAAGGAAAACAGCTGTATTAGCCATCCTCTTATGAGGTGCTGTATTACTTGAGATTCAGCTGTGTTTGTGGTTATATTTTCCTGAATTTGTTATTGGTGTAATGGGAAAAGAGGTTGAGAACAGATCGATGGATTGTAGGTGGAACTGATTTGCCAGACTATATGTAATTATTGATGTGTATATAAGGTTATTTTCAAGTTGGTCAGTTTTTTGAGATTTTTTTTTTTATAGAGAATTAAGCAGCATCTTAGGACTTTACAGTTAAAAAATGTTTTTTTCTTCAAAGTAATCACATTTTCTGAAAACTTTAAGGAATATTTCAGATGAAAACAAACGTGTGATATTATGTTGTCCTTATCTCACCTTCCTTCTTGCTGATTGGTTTCAGAGCCGATCTTCGGCTCCGACTCGGCCACATACTAAAGCTCGAGGGCTTCCACTGGCTCGAGGCTAGACCCTATCCCAACATGCCTAGCGAGAGTTACCCAGATCTTGTTTGCCATTTGAAGCTTCAGGATTGCTGGAGACTGGCTCAGGCTAAGTTTTTCATTTTTTTCTGCTATTTGCTTAATATATTGTGTTTTTTCCACGTAGCATAGCTATATCTGTAGGATTTGTTGTATCTGGTGTTTTTCTATCCCTGTCTATCACCGCTTAGTTGCTGTTTATTGTTGTGGCCATCGTTCTTTTTCTCTCAGGCCTGCTATCTTCCTGTTACCTAACTTATGAATCCATTTAAGTTAGAGGATTCATCCTTCTTTTTCCGCCCCTTTTTAGTTAGAGGGCTTCCCCCTATCCTTTTCTTCTATTGAGCTAAGGAGTTAGCCATTTAAGTTAGAGGCTGTCCTCGGTTGGGGGAGTTGTTGTTTAACTTAGAGGCTCTCCCCTTCTGCTACCTTTCCCTTCTAGAAAGAAAAACTGTCTTCAGTGTTTGCTGAATGAGTGTTAATTTTCTTCCCTTTTGCTATTATTAACTGTGGTCTTGTTGTGCTTTATCGGTATCTTTACTGTACATATATGTCCAATGAAGCATCCAAGAAATCCAAGCCTTCTGGATTCAAAAAGTGTGACTCCTGCTCCCAAAAAATGTTCCTGACTGATGGACATACTAGCTGCGTTTACTGTTTGGGAGTTGTCCACCTGCAGGATTTGCGTTCCATTTGTCATGGATTCAGCTCTCGAGTCCTGCAGGAGCAGAAGAATAAACTAATATCGAGAGGTTTATTAAAAGGGCCTTTTGAGGCTTTTGTGGAAGGAAACCAGGCTAGAAAACCTGACAAATCCACTAAACTGGCATCTTCATCAGTTTCAACCTCTGAACCATCGAAGGAAGACAAACTTTCAAGTTCGTCAGATCTGAAACCTCTCGGGATGACAAGGCTTTATCTCCTTCATTTCTATCAGTGCCCTCGGAGCCATCTAGGAGTCATAAACGAACCAGGTCTCTTTCCTTGGAACCGGTGCGATCTGCTCCACATTCCCCACTTCCCCAGTCTGTGGCGGGCAGTCACCGATCTTCCACCCATTCCTCTCGATCGTCCAGGAGCCTTTTGGATGATGATGTGGAGAGGGTGGTGAAGAGGCTACTTAGGACACCAGCCGTAGCAAAAAGTTTATCAAGCCCTGCCCATATGGAAGTGGAGCTGACTGTCCAACCTACTTTATCATCGATTCCTCCTTCGACTCACCTGAGTTTGGAGCCAGAGTGCATGGAGGTTGTTGTGGTGGAACCGTCAGATCCGAAAACCCGGGGTATCTGGGGTCCGACATAGACTCTGTTCCCATTGATACCACCTTCTCTCGAGGGATCTGGGGGTTGACATTCCCTTGTCGGCTCCGGGGGGAGAGCAAGATTGGACCCTTGTTGGATCTTACTCTCCCAATCAGAGTGTCGGCACAGGTGAGTTTGGCACCTACATCGGCCTCAGAGCCATCACCCTCTGTTTGGAGGAGATCTCCTGGCTCTACGGAGCCGGGGATTCCATCAGACCGAGACCGTGGTGCCTTCAAGGTGATGAGGAGTGTGCTTTCCTCTCAGACTGCTCCACCCTCAGCTCCAGTTGCTCCTTCCCCTTCCGGGCCAATGTCCACCTCCAAGCCACATCTCCTCCCTAGGCATAGGGAACCAGTGCCCCAGGACACCCCCTTGGGCAATCCCCTCTTTTCCAAAACCTCCCCAGAGCACCCCTCTGAGGAAGTCCCTCAGAAGAGGACATGTAAGAGGAAACATTTGGACTCCCCTGAGTCCCTGACATTGGACACGGACTTGAAGGACTCAGAAGAGTCCCCACGGCCCCCCTCTGAGGATGTCTCATTTTCAGACATCCTTGAAATCCTCAAGCAGAGGTGTGGCTGGAGATCCCTTTCCTCTACCAAAGATGAGTCCATGTACCTGGACGCATTTGGTTCCCAACCTTCCACCTCTTGGGTGTCTCCACCCTTCAACCCACTGCTAGATGTACTAAGTTGAAAGGCGTGGAGCTCCCCAGAAACAATAGAACCAGTTTCACGGAGGCCCAATAAGTTTATCACTGCACCAGACGACAAACCTTTTCTTACTAAGGGCATGCCAGTTGATGCTATGGTGATTGCAAAGACTTCTTCTGTCCATCCGCCGAACAAGGAGTCCCAAATGATGGAGAGATACGGGAAGCATGTCTTTTCTTCAGCAGCCTTTACTCTTAGGTCACTGAACTATTCGTCTCATTTTACTTGTCTCCAGAGGGATCTCCTGAAAGAGCTGGGAGACACTCTACAGGATCCTACAGCTGCAGGAACTGCAGACAGAGCTGTTTCTCAGCTTGCGACCTTATCCTTTGTAGTAAACCCCTCCATGCGGCTTATTTCTTACGCAGACGATGGAGCGAGTAGGGAAACAGGCACAGGAGCCGCCTTACAGAGATATTCCTGGATGCACCTTTGTTCACGGTGTTTTCAAGTCCTCCTTTACCAACACCCCATTTGATGGCTCGTCATTGTTTGCTAGGTGCGAGCAAGACGGCAAAACTCTTTCTGCCTTGGGAGTACGTTTCTCCGCGCCTACTAGACTTTATCCCAAAGGTCAAAAAGGTGGAAAAATGTGGTTCCGGAAATTCCAGGGAGCTTCGCCTGATGCACGTGGTGATTTTCCCCCAAGGGCAGAGGGGGGAGCAATAATGGGAAACGCCACCCATGCAGCAGAGGGGGTCCGCAGAGTCAGGGTGACAGAGATACATTCTCAGGTAGGCCCTTTCAGCGCTCCTGGAAGGAGGCCCGCCTATCCACCTCTGGATGCAGTTGGAGGCAGATTGTCACTGTACCCAGAAGCCTGTCACAAAAGACACATGGGTACAGTTGGTAATATCCAGGGGATACAGTATTCCTTTCTCCGTGCCACCTCTTCCCAAAAAACAGAAATCCATCCCAGATGGTGCCACCCAGTCTAAGGGAACAAGCAACCCTAAAAGTTCAATGGTTGATAGAAAAACGAGTCATCCAAGAAGTCCCCGCAGACCAAATCAGATCCGGAACTCACTCAAGGTTCTTTTTAGTTGTAAAGAAAATAGGGGACTGGAGGCCCATTTTGGATCTCAGCAGACTCAACAAGTCTGTCAAGAAGACAAAGTACCAGATGGTGACACTGCAGTCCATTCTTCCCTTTTTGGGAAAGGACAATTGGATGTGCTCCATCAATCTCCAGGATGCGTACTACCATATCAAGATGGACAGGTGATCCAGGAGATATCTACGCTTCCGGCTGGGAACCAGTCACTACCAGTTTAGAGCTCTGCCCTTTGGTCTCACCACAGCCCCCAGAGTGTTCACCAAATGCATGGCAGTAGTCACGGCTCATCTGAGATGTCTAGGATTCCGGGTGTTTCCATATTTAGACGACTGGCTCCTTACCGCCACTACCAAGCATCGACTAACCGAGGTAAGGGGCACCACAATTCGTCTCTGCTCACAGCTTGGCATCACTATAAACTACGAAAAGTCTGCCTTTTTGCCAGATTTGAATACAAAAGACATGATAGCAAAACTGCCTCAGCAGAGGGTGTCTACCATTCGACATCAGGTGTCAATCTTAATCAAGACGAAAAAGAGTCAGGCAGGAATGGTTCTCAAAGTCCTGGGTTCAGTGGCAGTAGCAATAATACTAGTTCCCTTGACGTGCTTCCACATGAGGATATTACAGTGGCTCCCTCTGACTCAGTGGTCCATGCAAGATCTACCCATGTCACACACAATTCTCATCATGGAGACCTGCAAGAAGGACCTAAAATGGTGGCTTCAGTCTGCACAGGTGATGATAGGCAGACCGTTCATCCTCCCCCAACCAGTAGCCACAGTGACCACAGATGCTTCCCAGATTGGGTGGGGGGAGGCATTATCTGGGACAGACTGTTCAAGGAACTTGACAACAACATGAGTACCACTTGCACATCAACGTCCTCGAGATGAGAGTGGTGCTCCTGGCATTGCAAGCACTACAGGACTCTGTACCTACGGGGATGATTACAATTCAAATGGACAACATGTCAGTATTGTGGTACATCAACAAGCAAGGTGGAACCAGATCCTACCCCTTGTGTCGAGAGGCTCTAAGACTATGACAGTGGGCAGTGTCTTCCCAATGTTTTCTGATTGCAACACACATTCCGGGGAAATCCAATGTGATAGCAGACAAGCTAAGCAGGGCTATCCTGAAGCCTCACGAGTGGTCCATGAAGCAGGATATTGCGAACCAGATTTTTTCTCAAATGGGGCCAGCCTTGCTCCGACCTTTTTGCCACCTCCATCAGTACTAAATGCACTAGCTATTTCGCCCTAGTCCCCCCACTGGATAGTCACCCAGGGATGCACTTGTTCACGATTGGCCCCTGGGACTTCTTTATGCCTTTCCCTGTTCCCTCTAATACCCAAGGTTCTTCAGAAAGCAAAATCATTGGGTTGCAAACTAATACTCATTGCCCCTTACTGGCCTCGTTCAATATGGTTCCCCTTTCTATGGCCCCATCTCCAGGAGGAGCCTTGGATCCTGGACCCAGTTCCAGATCTTTTGGTGCATCAGTTGGGTACGCTCCATCCTTCCATACAGATCCTCAAACTGACAGCTTGGTTCTTCCACTTCCCATCTTAGGCAGGCTTCCTGACATCTCCCCAGCAGTACAACATATTTTAATTTCCTCTCACAAATCCTCAACGAGAAAACTCTATACTAGCAAATGGAAGCGGTTCTCTTGTTAGGCAGCCAAACATAGTATTGACCCTTTTACTGCACCTGTTTCAAAGATCCTCCAATTTCTCGCTGAACCCTTTAACCAAGGAGCAGCAGCAACAACTATCCGAGTTCAGCTGGCTGCTATTTCCAACTTTCATGTGGAAGAAATGGGCTCCAGTGTTATGTACCACAGTTTATGCACAGCCTTCCTAAAGGGTACTATTCCCCTGAGACCACCCCAGTAAGAAAACCACCTCCTCCTTGGGATCTAAATTTAGTCCTGGCTGCCTTGATTCTTCCTCCTTTGGAACCAGCCAATACTTGTTCTTTGAAATTCTTGACTTGGAAAAATATGTTCTTGACTGCCATTACCTCAGCTAGGAGGGTATCAGAATTACAAGCTCTATCCATCCGCCCCCCTTACTTAATTTTTCACAAAGGTAAGGTTTCCCTCAGAACCAACCCCTCCTTCCTACCAAAAGTTTGCTCAGAGTTCAATCTGAATCAATCAATAGAACTACTTGTATTCTTCCCTAACCATGACAACAAGGCAGAATATAAACTCCACCAACTGGATGTACATAGACAGTTACGTTTTTACTTGCACAAGACAAAAGAATTCAGAAAATCTGATTAATTGTTTGCATCCTTTGTAGAAAACAGAAAGGGAACTTCAGTCTCCAAAGTAACTTTATCAAAATGGCTTTCAAACACTTATGTCTGTAATTCACAGAACAAGAACTGCCAAGAAAAGTCCGAGGACACTCAGCTAGGGCCTTGTCTATCTCTACTGCCTTTAGACTCCATTTGTGCATCAGCTACATGGGTTAATCCCCATACCTTCATCACTCATTACAAAGTAGATGTGGCCTCACAGGACATCCTTTGGTTCCACGATCCTGAAGAGTCTATTCCATTGAGCCATCCAAGAAGAAGGTGCTGGGGACGCGGTCCCAACCAGCAAGAAGGAAGGTGAGATAGGGACAACATAACATGAAGAAGTTATGTACTCACCATAATGTTCCATGTTTATTGTCCTTGATCTCGCCTTCCTTCTTGCATCCCACCCTCTTTCCCCCTTCCTGGAGGATCGAGAGGAATTATCCATCATTTGACTACATAGGCTGTGATTCCCTTCCTGCTTTATCAGTTGGGTGGACTTAAGGAGTCCTTCTACTTCTATCTTGGTGGGACAGATATATAATTTATTTACATGTATATCTATGTTGTACTCTTTAATCTAGTGTTATGGGTTATCACAGATGAGATCTGGGTAACTCTCGCTAGGCATGTTGGGATAGGGCCTACCCTCGAGCCAGTGCAAGTTCTCAAGCTTTAGTATGTGGCTGAGTCGGAGCCGAGAACCCAACCAGCAAGAAGGAAGGTGAGATCAAGGACAACAAACATGGAACGTTATGGTGACTACATAACTTCTTTTTAATTGATGTTCAATAAACCGACTGCCTTACTGGCAAAACAGTGCCCTGTTACCCTCCCTCTGGCAGTCTGTCAGATCTCAGTCTTCCCACTGCCTGTCTTTGGGTGTGAAAGACCAATCATGTGGCAGGACCAACACTGCCCTTCAAACCCACAGAAAGAATCCTTCATTTTTCTAGTGCCACAGTGAGAGAAGGATCTCTTATTAGACTGCTCTTCTCCTCTGGTTTACTTCAGTTATTGAGCTCAGATAAGAAACTCTTTTGCATTTTTATTTTTTTCTTGTTGGAAAATTATATCTTATTTTTAGTTTTATTTTTCTTTCACTACAAGAGTTATACTGTTTAATTTAAGCTGATTCTGAGTTTCTGTGGGTTTGGGTTTTAACCATTGTAATGTGTTTATGGTCATTTGTGAATGTTTAACTGAGTTTCTGTACTAAGGCTGATATTTATCCGAGTTTCTGTACTAAGGCTGTTTTAGTCCATTTGTACTTACTGCATTGTGCTGCCAGAACCTAGAATTATTTGCTCCTATTTCCATTGATTAAAAACTGGTTTTGAAAGTTTTGGCAGGAAAACTTGCATTTTTGCAGTTTTTTTTTTCCTTTGGGGCTTTGATTATTTAAGATAATTAAGTAGATTTGCAGCATTTTAAACATTTTTTTTTCATTTAAGTCATGATTTTGACAGCATTTTGTTAAACTTTTCTGACAGGAATTTTCTTAACTTTACATTTAATTCCTTCTCTAAGAGTATTAGGCTGGAATTAGCATTTATTTATTAAAATTGGGGGTCTTTGTGGTGTGCAGTTTATGCTTTGTGCTAGACTACTGAAATTGCTGTCTTTCTTCCTCAGCACAGAATTCAGTTTATTAACCCTGCAGAAATGGACTTTAGTTTGCTATTTAGAGGGGGAAAAGTGGGATTTGTCCATTTTGTACTGAGTTGACTATGCAAGCAGTATTTGATATTGATCTGGCTAGCTTTTTGTTCCCTGACTTGTTGGATTCAGACGATGCCCCCCCACCCAGCTATCTACCCTTTGTGCACCTAAAAAACATAACATTAAATAAAAAATATGCCTCAGCCTATGGCATGCAACTCTGTATTAACCTCAGTCTTGGGCAGGTATCCAGCCACTCGCCTTGTTTTAGTACTACAACTGGAAGTGACACTGGAGTCAGACACATCCTCTGGAGCTATAACCTTGCCTGTTTCAGTTATGGGAGAACCAAAACTTTTAGGTGCAGGGGAAGTCAAGGGTGCAGAATCCTTTGCCAGTGTTGATACTACTTCCCCAAGGGATTTTCCCACTAAAGTAGTGCATGCTAAGAAGAGACCGAAGTCCCACCGAGTGATAGGTCAGCAGTCTCTTTGACTGTTTTCACATGGGGGATGGTGGCTGTGGCTAGGTCCATTGTTCAGGCAGTTGATTATGGGATGCATACCTGGTTATTATTAATGCTGTTACTTCCACCTACAGCCAGTTGTCTAAGGATCCTGATTTTAAAGGGGATCTGGTGTCGTTGGTTTTGATCCTGTCAGAGTCCAGTCAGTCTATTTCCTCTGATGTCAAATAGGTTCAGGAACAAAAACAAATGTTTTCTTTTACCCAGTTTTTGGCTAGATGTATTCAGTTGGGAGCCATCATTGACTGG
Organism: Protopterus annectens; assembly: GCF_019279795.1. Lineage (NCBI taxonomy): Eukaryota > Metazoa > Chordata > Ceratodontiformes > Protopteridae > Protopterus > Protopterus annectens. Next base: position 35,651,588 of record NC_056728.1, on the reverse strand, counting down.
CCAGAGATTAGCACGGCTTGTGATCTCTTGGAGGATGAGGCTTCAGACATGGAGACCTTTCTTACTTGATCCCAGCATTGGAGGATGTTTATAAGAAGGCTTGTTCTCCTCTGCTCATTGAGGCTGTGCCTAAAAAAGTATTTTAAGAAATCCAGGGTATGCTTGGTGATGCCTGGTTTCCAAGTCTGCTTTTCTACAGACTCTGTTTTGCTGTCCTCAGTGACTTCTTCAAATAAAAGGACTTTGTCTTCAAATCCTGTTCCTTCAAATAAACTAGGCAAGTGGCTAAAATCTCAGTGAAATAAGCTAGCTCAGTCTAGCATTGTGGCTTTTAAAGTGTTAACTATCAGTATTTTGTGTGGAAGTTTGTGTTGAGATATAGGTATAGCTTAGAAGAGTTTGCTGTATTGTTACATGCTGTGCAAAAGGTCTGTGTCAAAGATATTGCTGCCAATTTTTCTCAGGTGTTAAAACATGCTTTAAAGAGTGTCTTGGGGGGCTGATACTATTGCAAGAAATGGATCACTGTCAGTGGTGATCAGGAGGTTTGCTTGGTTGTACAGCCAGAAGTTTTCTGATGAGTTAAAAAGTGAAATTTTGAATGCTCCACCTGAATGTGATTGTGCGCTTGGTAAAGTAGTTAATCAGATCCTTAAAGACTGGGATGACAGTGGTGAACTACAACAAGGGGTGTTGAAAATGTTTTATATTTCCATATTTCTCTCCTTTAAGCTGGATCATTTTCAGTGACCTTCCAAACAGAAGTCCCAGCCAAACAAAGCAATAAAAGGAAATGGCAGAATGAGAACCTCATCAGTCCTAACAAGAGGAGTTCCTGTCCCTAAAAGGAACCCCCCCCCTTCCAACCTATGACAATGCCTAGGTGAGTTAATTCCTTCTCAAGCCCTCCCTCTTGGTCCCACATGTCTAAAGTTAGATCTCAACATGGCAGCCTTGCCTTTAATAGCTTTTGACAAATGGTTACTCAATATTGTTGCCAGGGGCTACAGACGGCAGTGGGAAGAACATTCACTTCCATTCAAAGGGGTTCCCCCTGCATCTGCCAGACCAGACTTTGCTATCTCTCCTATTCTCTGTCAAATGTTGGACTCGTGGGTTATAGAAAAGTTACCTCCTTCATAAAGAATGAGAGGTTTCTATTCCAGATTTTTCCTAGTCCCCAAAAATGAGTTGTTGTGGAGACCAGTGCTGCACCTTTCCTGTCTGAATGTTTGTGCTCACCCTGTAGGCAGTGAATGTCCTGACTGAAGTTACTGTTGCAGTATTCCTAACACCTGGGTTATCACCACTGTCATTTGGCTGGCGTACCAAAGTTTTAACTTTCCAGGATTGTATGTCTGACATATAACCTCAGCTCGCAAGCGAAGGGGTATGTAGGTGGATATACAAGTATAAATCCCCAGACTGTCTCACTGCCAGCCATAACTCCGGTTGCTTATCTGTTGGACTGATCTTTATTTGGTTGTTGAGTTCATTGCTTTGCATACTCGGATAAAGGGCACCATTGAGGAACATTCCTTTATATTTGTTAACTTTTTTTTTCCTGTCTGGTATTAGGAGGTGTAAGTACGAATGCAGTAGGCAAATCCCATACAAAGACTTGAACACCCAGTGTCTTTTTTTCTTATGAGCAGATCACAACTGCAAAGCTTGTTCTGTCTGCCAATCCTTTGTTCCTAAGACATTGTGGTCCCCGTTTATCTTCTCTTAACACTTTCCTCAAGACCCAACGTTTCAAATGCTTGACCCACTCCAAGATGGTGGATTCCACTTTCCCAGATATTCCTCCACCACTTAAGAAAAAGCTTAAAAGGCATAGGCCAGAGACTCAGCTAGTTCTTTCTGACTCTGACATACCTGCTGAAGTTTCAGAATGAGACTCTGCTGGAGGCCAGTGTGGCATCAGAGGTCTTGATGGCCGAGGAATCTGCAGACAGAGGTGGACTGCAAATCATCATACCAGAAGGATTAGCAGGCATCCTGCAAATCTTGATTAAGGAAGAGATCACAGAAAAAGTAATTGCGGTACGTTGGGGATAATGAGCCATCACACCCAAGAAAAAAAATCAGAAAATAAAACATTTTGCTTCCCCTCAACCTTCTCCTCCTTGTCTAGGGAGAAGGAATGGATAGATTTCTCTTCTTTTTTGTCATCAAAACTCCCTCACTCACCTCTCAAAAGATGGCTGTGGATTTATCTTTCTCTGAAGATGAAGAGGCCTCTGATTCTGACCATTGTCTGGCTTACTTCTGTCAAATGCACTCTGTTGGTCAAGTCTCTTCGAATGATGAGGACTCCATTTTACCTGATTCTCCAGTAGAAGAAGCTTCTTTTGGAGAGGCAGTCTTAAATATGAGTACGCATTTTGAGTGGGAGTTTAGGCAGATTTCAGAGGGCAGAAAAGATACTGCAGCCTTTTAGAAATGGGCACCTCACCCCCTATCCTTGTACTTCCTGTCCTTAAGGCCTGTTTGGATGCTTTTCAATCTACCTCTTTTGCTTCTGACTCCCAGCCTCCAGCTTCGAAAAGACCAGTCAGATTTTATGATCTTAGGTTTGTTTAAAAACCCTGTGGTGGACCTTTATGCAGTTTCACTTTCATTGGATAAGTCTTCTAAACTCCTTCCCAAAGCCAATTCCCTCCCTTCAGACAAGAATAGCAAGGCTGTGGTTAGATTGTTAAAAGGCAGAAGTGTGTGCATATACCTCCTCTACCTAGGCATTCAGGGCTACCAATTACCAGACACAGATAACCAAATATTTGATATCCATTCTCAGTTCTTTACAAAAGGTAACGGTCGATTTACAGGATATTGACTCTAGCAAATGTTATCCTTACTTAATTAGACAACATAAGTGGCCATTCACAACTTTAAATGCAGTTATGATGCTGCTCTTATCTGCAGGTATGCATGGTTATGTAACCAGTCTATTCCTGAGGACTTAAAAACAAAAATAGTGGACTTACCTTTTAATAAGGATCTTTTGTTTGGCCCCCAAGAGACTAACATTTTCAAAGCCATTCAAGAACAGGTTAAACTCATGAAGTATTGCAGGCAGCATGTATTTACCTCTGTAACTAGGTACTGGAGGCATTACCCTACCAAACCTACCTCTTTTGTCATAAGGAACCCTATGCCTAGCCATAAAAACAGGAAGGCTCCCAGAAAGATCCCCCCCCCCCAAAAAAAAAAACCCATAGAGGGATGCCTCATCTTTGAGACTTCCCTTTGGGGACAAATCCCTGTGATTGTCTTCAAACTCCCTTTCCCCTCTCCTCCAGCTTCACCCTACCCATCTCAAAAAGACTTGGTCAGTCTCTGTCTCCACCTGGGAAGAGATCATCACAGGCAAATGGTGGATGCTATCTATCATAAACGGTTATGCCACGTCTTAGATGCAGATTCCTACTCGAAATGGCATATGCCACTTGTACAGAATCAGATTCATCAACTCCCATCCATTTCTGGGAACTACAAACACAAGGCACACTAGATCTGGTTCCAGAAGAATTTGTGGGAAATGGGTTTTACTCCAGACTTTTCCTTGTGCCAGGAAAAGAAGGGCATCTGATGTTGTTAATCTTCATTCATTCCTTACTGATGGGTGTCTCTTCCATCCTCGGAACCAAGTTGGCCTTGTAATAAGCTCGTGCCAGCCAAAAAAACTCTCGAGCTAAGCTTTTACCCATAGTGCCCCACTCCCTGTCACCTCAGATCTCGTTTGCCGCATAGCCGAAAAGCCGTGTCAAGCCAGCTCTCAGCTAAATACTTAGTTTTTTCATATTAAAACCATTTTCTGAACAATATTTCTTATTTTTTCAAGCTACATACCTTTTCCATAGTCTATCGTTAGTTTACCCACTCTTTATCTCTCTTTCTCAACTCCCTTCTTGGTAATAACCTTAAGTACCATTGGTGGTACGTCCTCTTCCCTTACCCTCTGAGGTAAATTTTTAAATACCATTGTTGGTATCCCCCCCCCTTTCTTCTCTCTTTCTTTTTAAAAAAAAAAAAAAACTTTTCTCTCTCTTTCTTATTGTTTATTCTTAAGTGGATGTACTCTTGCGCATCATGTCAGAGAAAAAAAGAACATCAAGTTTCAAACAGTGAGACCAGTGTGGTCTTAAGATGCCAAATTGTGACTTGCATGTGTCTTGTGTATATTGTTTGGGGGTTCCTCATCTTTTAATCCAACCTCCTTGTACCATTTGCCAAGGGTTCAGCTCTCGAAACCTTAATGAGAGAAAAAATAAGTTGATTTTGATGGGCCTCCTTAAGTCGCCCTTCTATGAGGCTGTTTCTGTGTCGGAGGGCTCACCACCTCCTAGAAAAGAGCACGGGGATCACGTCAGTCGCCCTGCTAGACAGGGGTCCAGGGAATTAAATATTGTGGGAAGAAATATCCAGGGAATTGTTATGGCTAGGCTTGTAAAGGTCCTAGGGCTGGTAGCCTAGTACCAACCTATGAACAAAAAGAGACCCCATTCAGTTCCTTCTTCACCCTTGGATGATAGGAAATAGGAACCAAGACGAAAAGTACCAAAACTGACCTCGTCGGCTCCAGAGCCAAAATTGGCTTCTGCAGTACCATCTTCGGTATCATCTACAAAAATTGTGTTGTCGGCACCTTTTACAGCACCGACAATGTCTACGGCACCGATATTGCCTAAACTGCAAAGTTCTACCTCGGTGCCATCTGTAAAAATTCTAACTTCAACACCGATCACAGCACCGACCATATCCACAGCACCAAGCCTGCCTACAATGTCTGTCCTGTCAGTTCCAGTACCAGACATTCCTCCCATACAGGTCTCCAGTCTCGAGACCGTGGTGCAGATAGACCACTCTGCATGGACCCGATACTCCCCTATGGTGGATCCTTTCTTTGGGGCAACAGTATAGCCCTTTGTTAGAACGGCCTGACTCCCTGTCGGGGATATCTACATGATTGACTAGGAGCCTCTCAAAATTAGATGTGGTGTGTCTTGTGGACCAGCTGCTGATGGCCAGGGTTGTGAACCAGGTTCCGAGGTTGTCCTTCTCGGTTCCAGGAGCCCATTCCTCTTCAGGCAGACCTGCTTTCCAGGCAATGGAGAGGGCTCTTTCCTCTGCAGGCAAACCGTGGGAGTTGGAACACCAAATATGCCCTTCCTCTGAGCCGTAGCTCACACAGACCACCGCATCAGGACATCGAGCACAAGAGCCTCAGGATACCCTATCGCAAGGTGCCCCCTCTTCGGAGTCCTCATCAGAAACTCCCACTGAAGAGGTACCATGTAAGAGGATGTGCAAGAGGAAGCACGTGGACTTCCCTGAGGAGTCCCTCACCAAGGATACGGACTACGATGAAGGGGAGGGGTCTCCACAGTCACCCCCTGATGATGTCTCCCTTGGAAACCTCCTGGAAATCCTGAAACAGAGGGGTGATGAAGTCCACCAAACCTTCCTCCGAGGAGTCTGTATTCCTGTAGTCCTTTCGTGCTCAACCCTATACTTCTTGTGTGACCCCGACTGCAGATGAGCTGGTTCAACTCATTGTGCAGCTCGCATGGAAGAGTCATGATACTGTTTAACCAATCCCATGGAGACCAGGCAGGTTCTTATCCCCTTCCGAGCAACATCCACACTGGTCCAAGGGTCTTCCTGTAGACGCTGTGGTGGTGGCAGCTGCTACTAAGACAGAGCTTGCCAAGGAAAGTCAGATTGTCCACCCCTCAAACAGGGAGTCTTAGGGGGTGGACAGGTTAGGGAAGCGAGTCTTTGCATCATCGACCTTTGCTGTTATGTCTTTGAACTACCTGGAACATTTCACTAGGCTTCAGAGGGATTTAGTCTGCAAACTCTCCGAAACCTTAGCAGGAGCAGTCTCTGACAAGGTGTGTGACAAGGTTGCCTCGCAGCGTGCTACCCTGGAATTCATCTCCTCCATGCGTTTGATTTCCCACGCTACTGAAGGAGCTGCGAGAGCGGTGGGTTCAGGTGTTGTCATGAGACATCACATCTGGATGCGCCTCTGTGACTTTGTGGACCCTTTTAAGTCTTCCTTTCTGAATGCTCCAGTGGAAGCTTCTTCACTTTTCTGCCCAAAAGTAAAAGACACATTGGCCAGGTGTAAGAAGGCAGGCAAGACCCTGTCTGCTGTAGGCATATGTTTTCCTACTGTAGGAACCAGAGGAGTGGAAAGATGTGGCACAAGAAATTGCAGGGTCCTTTCTGTGACACACATGGTGAGTTTATTCCTCGGGGCAGAGGGGGTAACTCTTCCAGAAGGCGCCCCACAGAGGCAGAGGGGGATCTACATAACCAGGGGTCCAGAGATTCCTTCTCTGGACAACTCTATTAGCGCTCCTGAGGAGCGGCCCGATTGCTTTCCTCAGCAGTTGGGGAACGATTTTCCCTCCACCTTTCTGCCTGTTTACAAGTAACTACAGATTCATTGGTGCAGCAAATCATAACCAGAAGTTATCACGTCCCTTTCAGTCTTTACCCAAAGTCACCAAAGCGAATTCCTGACATTCCACCCAGTCAAAGGGAAACAGCAGCTCAAAAAATACAAAAGCTGCTTCAAAAAGAGTCATCCAGACAGTCCCACCAGACCACATAAGATCCGGATTCTACTCAAGATTCTTTTTAGTGCCAAAAAAGACAGGGGACTGGAGACCAATTCTAGATCTCAGCATCCTGAACAAATTTGTCAAACAGGAAAAATTCTGGATGGTCACGGTTCAGTCTATCCTTCTGTTTTTTGAGAAAGATGATTGGATGTGCTCAGTAGATCTTTAGGATGCGCATTACTACATAAAAATGGACAAGCGCTCCAGAAGAGTCCTTCGCTTCCGGCTAGGAGCCAATCAGTTCCAATTACACACGCTGCCCTTCGGACTCTCTACAGCCCCCAGAATGTTCACCACATGCATGGCAGTGGTAACAACTCACTTGAGACTTCAAGTATTCTGGGTGTTTCCATATTTAGACGATTGACTCTTCACCACCCCCACCAAGCATCTACTGGAGATAGCTCTAAACTACACTCTCAAACTAGCAGAATCCCTAGGAATCTCAATAAACTGGGGAAAGTGCAACTTGATTCCCTCTCAAACCTTAGAATTTATAGGGGCCATTTTCAACACACATGCTTGCCTAGTTTCTCTTCCGGACCACAGATTACACAGGATAAGATCCCAAATCCGAGTAATACTCTTATCAAAATCTATTCTCAGCTCGGGTGGTTCTTCAACTCCTGGGCTCCATGGCAACATCAATTTCCATAGTGTCCTCAGCAAGACTACACATGAGAGTTCTCCAGTGGCTTCTACTGACACAGTGGTATCCCTTGCACCACCCTATGCCTTTTCAGATACATATAACTCAACAATGCAAACAGGATCTAATGTGGTGGATGAAGCCAGACAAAGAGCTATGGAGTCGCCCCCTTCTGCCCACTTCAACCCAGGGCCACAGTGACCATGGATGCTTCCCTGATGGGGGGGGGGCTTTACCAAGGGAAGACTGTCCAAAGTACCTTGTCAGACATAGAAGCCAATCTGCATATCAGTGTCCTAGAACTGAGGGTAGTGCTTCTAGCATTACAAGCATTTCAATCCACCCTTCTGTCCAGGACAATTGCTATACAGTCCGACAAAATGTCAGTAGTCTGACACGTCAGCAAACAAGGAGGAACCAAGTCCAACCTGTTATGTCGAGAGGCCATGAGAATTTGGCAATGGGTGATAGCTTCCGACCGCTTTCTGATAGCAATGCATATTCCCGGGGTATCCAACGTGATTGCAGACAAGCTGAGCAGATGTATCCTACTGCCTCTTGAGTGGTCCCATAATCCAGTCGTGGCGGTGAAGATTTTCAGCCACTGGGGTCAGCCCTGCTGCGATATTTTTGCCTCCCTACTAAACAACAAATGCAGCAGCTACTTTTCCCTAATTCCTTCCACAAGGGGAATTTCAGAGAGACGCTCTGATACATGATTGTCCCATGGGACTTCTGTATGCCTTTCCTCTCTTCCCTTTGATTCCCCTTTTTCTAAAGAAGGCCCTACGTCTGAGAAGCAAGGTAATATTCATTGCCCCTTACTGGCCATGACAGATTTGGTTTCCCTTCCTTTGGCCTCACCTAGTACAGCAGCCCTGGATTCTGGATCCAACTCTGGAACTGATCTCACATCTGCAAGGGTTGACGCACCCCAGCCTTCCCAGTCTCAAGCTGACAGCTTGGTTTCTCCACTTCCAGTAATAGCCAGGCAGAGTAACCTTACCTCTCCTGTACGTAATATTCTTCTGGCTTCACATAAACCAAACACCAGGAAAATCTATCTCAGCAAATGGAAGAGATTTCTTATTTGGTCCCAATAAAAGAAACTAGATCCTTGCTCAGCTCCTGTTACTGTGGTTTTGGATTAACTGTCAGATCTTTTACAGTCAGGAGCGGCAGCCTCCACAATTCAAGTCCATTTGGCTGCAATCTCAAACTTTCATTACAGTTTCCAAGATTCATCCTTAATCCCCCATCACCTCTGCAAAGTTTTTTTAAAAGGGGTCTCACACATCAGGCCACCTTTCAAAGAACCAATTGCCCCTTGGAATTTAATGCTAGTGCTACAATCCCTGACACAACCACCTTTCGAACCTGTACATTCTTGTGATATGAAGTTTTTGTCCTGGAAGTCACTGTTTTTAGTAGCCATAACGTCAGCTAGATGCATATCCGAGCTTCAGGCCTTATGTATCAAACGTCCGTATATAACCTTTCATAGAGACAGAGTATCACTCTGGACTAACCCCTCCTTCCTTCCAAAAGTTATCTCAGAATTGACATTTAACCAGACGATTGACCTTCCTGTCTTTTTTCCAAACTATTCAAATAAAGGGGAGTACTGCCTTCATTTGGTGGATGTACATAGACAATTACATTGTTATCTGCACAGAACAAAACCAGTACGTAAATCAGACCAGTTGTTTGTATCTTTCTCAGGCCCAAAATTGGGGAACTGTTTCTAAAGTGACCTTATCTAAGTGGTTGAGAAACTGTATATCCTTCATCTACCAACAGAATAGAATTCCTCTACCAAGCAAGGTCAAAGCATACTCAACCAGATCAATGGCAACTTCTGTGGCTTTTCATTCTAGACCTTCAGTGGATATCTGTGCAGCTGGAACCTGGTCTACCCCCCATACCTTTATTACTCATTACAAATTGGACCTGGTCTCCAGGGGAAGAGCATCCTTTGGTTCAATGGTACTCAGGAACATTCTTCCATACGGGCTTTCCAGGACACAAAGTAGCTAGGGACTCTGTCCCATCAGTAAGGAAGCAGATAAAGAAGTTATGTTCTTACCATAATGTTCCAACTGTGTGGTTCATCTTAATTCATTCATTACGTCCCACCCACCTTTCCCCTCCAGAGGTTCCTGGAGGATCGGATTGGGTCCTGTTTTAAGGTTTCTGCTCAGAAAAAGCCTCTGCTTTCCTTATCATTTGGCAAACTCGATCTGAGGTAACATGGAGAGGGGCACTATGGGTAAAAGCTTAGCGCAAGAGTTTTTTGGCTGGCACGAGCTTGTTATAAGGCCGACTCGGTTCCAAGGACCGAACCGACACCCATCAGTAATGAATGAATGAAGATGAACAACACAGACGGAACGTTATGGTAAGAACGTAACTTCTTTATTGGAGACTCATACTGGATTCATGACTAAACACCTTATTAAGTGTCTGCTGTCAAAATACTCTCCCTGCACACACTTCTACCTTTCATTCTGCCCCAGGCCTTTCTAATCTCTCTAGATCTGAAGGATCCTTACCTTCATATACCAATTCAGACCTCTTGCAGGAGATTTTTCAGCTTTTTGTACTAACTCATCTCACTGTCAGTCTGCTGCTTTGCCTTTTGGGCTTTCCACAGCCTGAAGAGTTTTCATAAAGCTTGTGACTCCAGTGATCACATTTTCTCCCAATTAGATGACCTGTTAATCCAAGATACTTCACCTCTAATTCTCCAAAACCAACTCCAGTTCACCCTCCTGTTATCTCAGTTCATAGGTTCATAGGTTCATACTAGGCTATCTGCCCTAGGGCATTTATAAGCCTAGCCAGAGTGTGTTTGGCTTTCGCCACCCATTTTAAATTAATTTTGCTATGCCTTTTTTTGAGGTTAGTTTACTGTGCCTCTGTCTAACAGTGACACAGAAGTGATAGCCGGGGTAAACCTACGATCTCCCATCCACTCATCAAGATTCCTCTTGAAGAGAGTCAATGTGGGACTCTGCCTAACCTGGACTGGGATTTTATTCCAGAGTGAAGGGAGCCTCTGGGTTATGAATCTGTCCCTCCAGCATGTCCTATTTATTTCAGTGCTGAGGTTCAAGTCTCTCGAGCGCGTAGCTCGATGAGATTTGGATTTTCTGAGGTGCAGCATGTCCATTAATTCGGGTTGGACATGGCTTTATACGTCAGGCACAGATCGCCTCTGAGCAGGCGGTATGCCACTGAGTAGAGCTGGAGTTTCTTTAACCGGGCAGCATATGGCATCTGTTTGAGCCCTTTGATCCTCTTGGTGAGGTACTTTTGGGGTCTTTCCAGTTGCTGCAGGTGTCTGGTAAGGTACATCCCAAAAGGGGCATTGTACTCAATTATGGGCCTGATGAGGGATGAGTAAAGAGGTACGATGACCTCCCCTGATCTAGATGTGAATCCCTTCATGATTAGGTGGGCTATATAAAATGTTTTTCTAACCACTTTGGCCACGTGGTTGTCAAATGAGAGATTGCTATCAACTTGGGTCCCCAGGTCCCTAATGACTTCTTCTGTACTTAATGGATTACCACCTATGTGGTAATTTGTGGGCACTTTGTTTTTGCTAAAGGGGATGACTATACACTTTTTGGCGTTTAGCTTGAGGCCTTGGCTCTGGCACCAGTTGTCTGTTTCTATGAGGCCCTTTTGGAGGATGCTTGTGTCGGCTGGAGAGTTGATTATGGCGCCCAGTTTGCAGTCATCTGCGAACTTGGTCAGCCACAGTCCTTCCGTGTTCGCCTGTACCGCCGAGAAATATATACCGAACAAGAGAGGTCCCAGGACTGAGCCTTGTGGGACGCCACTTGTAACTGGTTTGGAGTCTGACATGGCTCCAGCAATTCTAACCATGTGGGTTCTGTCCTTGAGCCAGTTTGCAACCCATCTAGTGACATAGGGGTTTATATTTAAGCTGGTGAGCTTATCTACAATGCCCGAGTGGGGTATTGTATCGAAGGCTTTTGCGAGGTCCAGGTAGGCTGTGTGGACCACCTTCCCCTCGTCAATGGCCTTGGTGACTGATTCAAAGAAATTGACCAGGTTTAAGAGGCAGGATCTGCCCTTAACAAAGCCAAACTGGGTAGGATCCAGTGTCTGTAGGTCCCCAATATCTTTATTTATGAGGTCCATGATGATCCTTTCCATAGCTTTGCAGACCAAGCTAGTCAGGCTTATGGGGCGATAGTTTCCAGGATCCGTTGAGGCACCACCTTTGTGGAGAGGGACCACTGTTGCTGTACGCCACTCTTTGGGTACATATCCAGTAGTAAGGCTAAGATTGAACAGTAGTTTTATGTTTGGGTTTAGCTCTTCTTGGAGTTCATGTAGGACGAGCCGGGACACCATCTGGTCCCATTGATGCTGTGTTTTTGCTTTGGAGAGGGCGGCTCTTACCTGAGCATCTGAGATGTCAGGGGCAGCACTCTGTTGGGATAGATATTTGCCCTTTGGTGGGGAGAGGGGAGAAGTTTGCACTGAACCTGTCAGCTAGGATGTTGGCAATGTCTGTGGGCTCGGTGTATTTTTGTCATTTTGGACTAATTCTGAGCATATCTGGGAATTCCCACCCAGGTTCCTAACATAACTAAAGAAAGCCTTGTGATTATCCTTAGTGTCCTGTGCAATTTTTCTCTCGAAGCTGGCCTTAGACGATTTTATGAGTGCCCGTAGTTTTTTGCTAATACTGATCAGAGATGCCTTCCCTTTTTGGGATTTTGCTCTATCATGTAGTAGCTTCCTCCTTCTATTGTATAGTTTGTTTATGGCTGGGGTCCACCAGACAGGACGCCTGCCTTTGGAGGATTGGGTCTTGGTTTTATTTGGGATTGCATGATCCATGCATTTCTGAAGGTGTTCATAGAATGCGTTTATAAAGGATTCTGTAGTCTGGGCCGTATTTTCCACAGGCTCGGGGGCTTTGAAGGATTTCGCCTCAGTTTTGAGGCGTGTGAAATTTGCTTTAGAGAAGTTTTTCACTGTGGTTTTCTGGGCAGGGGGTGGGGTCGGGATGTGAATATCCAGTGAGATTAGTTTATGGTCTGATCTTACCAGTGAGGGATACACTTCTGGTCTGGAGCATAGTGTCCCCATGTTGGTGATGATCAGGTCCAGTATGTTTTCCCCTCTTGTGGGAGTGGTAACAAGTTGTTCCATAGCATTTGAGTTTATAAATTCTAGGAACCTTTGGGCTAGGGTGTTGGAGCTAGAGTAATGCTCCCAGTCTATGTTTGGGTAGTTGAAGTCGCCCAATATAATGGTGTTTGGAGAGACCTTCATATTTTCCAGTATTCTCAGTAAGGCCAAGTGGGGTTCCTGTTTTTGGGAGGGTGGTCTGTAGCAGGCTATAAACTGGAAGGCAGTTTTACCCACAGTTAGTTGCACATGGATAGTCTCTGATGCTTCGTGCTGTGCCACCAACCTGGAGGTGTGGGTATCCTTGACGAATATTGATACTCCCCCTCCTTTTGTGGTTCGGTCCAAGTTTTGGGGCCGAAAAGCATGGTATGAGGTATAACCTGGTAGTGCTGGGGTGCTCTCGGGAGCCTTGAACCAGGTTTCTGTTACTGCACAGATATCGATGTTCTCCATGCTAAGGAGAGTTTCGAGTGCGTGCATCTTGAGGTCTAGACTTCTGGCGTTGAGTAGCATTACTCTTAGTTTCCTATCCCTTGTGATACCTATGGAGGTGGGTTTGTCTTTTGAGCCTTGCCTAAAAAAGACACTATGGGGGTAGCAAGAGCCTTTGCCAATATCCGAAAGCCCAGGGGTGACAGGTGCAAGCCATCCCTAGCGAAGCATCGTGGCTTGTCGAGCATGTCATCCCAGGCTGACAGGCATTGGATCCCCTTTGAATGACACCAACACTTAAGCCAATTGTTGAAATTGATCATCTTGTCTTCATATTGTGGCATCATTCTTGGTGAGGGTAAGATGCTACTCAAGGTCAGGGTCATACCGGCCTGGGCTACATGCTCAGAGAGCTCCTCTATGTCTCTTTTCATGTAGTCCAGGGAGGTACGTCTCAGGTCATTCACACCAGCATGGACAATGACTGAGTCATATTTGTACTTGCCTTGGAGTGACCTGAGTGCTTGTGTTATGTGGCGGATCCTAGCGCCCGACAGGCAGCTCACCGTGACCTTCTCCTTGTTCAGCCTGGTGAGCGGACGCCAGTGTGCCTGACGATAGAGTCACCTATTACAAGTGTATCAGGTGTGTTGTTTAGCCTTAAGGGCTGTGACTGTTCGGCACACTGGCTTTGTGAGCTATGTGTTGCACGTGTTTTGTTTTGGGGTAGCGGTTGCTTGGGTGTCTGCTTTGGAGGTCTCTGCTGCTTAGGCAGATTTTATTTAGAGCCTCCGAGTATGTTTTGTGTGTTTATGTGTTTGGTTTGTTGTCGTGGTAGGTCTATGTGAGACTGGAATTGTAGTGAGTGTGGTTTCCTTCTCCTCCTGACTGGTTACGCCAGTACTGAGTTGAGAGAGCTTAGCCTCCAGTTTGGCTATATGGTTGCATCTCTCACATGTGTTGAAATTTGTTGGGAGGAGGAGAGGGTTGTCTGTGTACATGAGGCAGTTGTAACATTGCCTCAAGATTCCCAGATTCACCAGCTGGACCGGAGAGGAGATTGACAACTGACCTTTGGACATGCTAGAATAGTATTGGGAATTCCTTTATAATTGAAAAAAGGGCCAATGGGGAACAAGGTACTCAAGGGGAGTTTGTGAGGGTGTAGTGCTTTTAATTTTTAGAGCTGACTTATATAATTGCTTTAGTGAGCAAGTGCCAGGTAACTTAAATGCAATGTGTTACAGGTAACTTAAATGCAAAAACGACAAACAGTAACTTTCTTTCAAGTGAAACAAGGAAATAAGTACAGTAAGCAATGCAGATATCACTAGGGATCCACAGAAGTGCTAAAAGGCCGCGTTTTAGGTGGAATTAGCATTTCAGGGAAATAAACAAACAACAAGCATACAAATAAAGCTAGATTCAGCAGGCCTGGATCTAGTCTATGCTACAGCAAACAAGGTGTACCAATTTCAGTAAGAAACAGTTAGAATATGCAGGCACTATAAGCCTCTAACCAGAATTTCCCTGCTCAGAAGGGCAGAGTCCAACATCTCCTCCCACAAGAGTGCAGACCGCAATCCTTCTTAACATAAAATAACTGGCCTGAAGCCCAAGTGCTTAAACCAGAACTAATACACTTTTAGAATAACAGACACTGAGCTCTCAAAATCAGCAGTTCCCAACTTAGAAGGATGTAAGCTACCTGTCCTGCCATCACAGTGCAGGCCACAAACCTTCCTAATGTAAAACAACTGGTCTGAAGCCCAAGTGCTTAATCCAAAAGACTTAGAAATGATAGCTACACTTTAATCAAGTTACTACCAGCAGTAATAAATACAACTGAATACTTTAAAGAATGCCTGGATTAGTGCTCAAGTTATACAAACAAAGCTAGATTCAGCAGGCCTGGATCTAGTCTATGCTACAGCAAACGAGGTGTACCAATTTCAGTAAGAAGCAGTTCAAATATGCAGGCACTATAAGCTTTAACCAGAAATTCCCAGCTCAGAAGGACAGAGTCCAGCCTCTCCTCCCACAAGAGTGCAGAACACGAACCCTCTTAATGTAAAATAACTGGCCTCAAGCCCAAGTGCTTAAACCAGAATTAATACACTTTTAGAATAACAGACACGGAGCCCTCAATCAGCAGTTCCCAACTTAGAAGGATGTAAGCTACCTGTTCTGCCACTACAGTGCAGACCACAAACCTTCCTAATGTAAAACTGGTCTGAAGCCCAGGTGCTTAAACTAAAAGGCTTACAATGAGTTACACCAAGCAGTAATAAATACAATTGAGTACTTTTAAGATGACGCAAAAGCAAAATAAAGTAGGAAAAAACACAAATACAGTAAAAGCAGATACATTTTTTTTTTTTTTTTTTTTTGTCCAGTTGGGGTTCATCATCAACTACAAAAAATGTCCTCCCTGCAGCCATCTAAGGATATGTTTTTTTATGTGCTGTGGGCTGGATACAAAAAGGATGTAGCCCTTCTTACTTCAAGAGAAGGTGCAGAGCCTTACAAACTACTACAACAACCTTGCCTTCCTCAGCCAATGCTCAACAATGAAGATCCCAATGGTTCTGGGGTTCATGACAACAACTATCTCAATGCAACCCCTAGCCAAACTACGTATGAGGAAACTGAACTGGTACATGCAAACAGTTTGGTCTCAGCACCTACACCCTAAGGACACAGTAATTCCTGTTTTAACCTGTCTCATTTGGAACTTTTTTGGTGCATGGAGCAGATGAAACTTGACCTAGGGCTTCCTTTCACTCCTCCAGCCCCAGTTCAAGAAACGCACAAGGATGCCTTGGACAAGGCATTGGGAGCCTGGATCCAGTGACAATAGGGAAAATGGCAGCCAATGTTACTAAAAGAACCCATTAACATGAAAGAAATGTGAGCACTCATCCAAGCTCATCAGGTCTTTTCACACCTCTGGAAACCAGGTACCCTACGAGTGTTTACAGACAACACAGCAGTAATGTGGTACATAAACAAGTAACTTGGGACCAGATTGATTGTCTCAGGAAGCCTTGAACCTTGCCACCCATTAAAACATGTTCTCACAGCCACATACATCCCGTCACAGGACAGTGTGCTGGCAGACTTTTTAAGCAGGACCTTAGACAGGTTTTCCAGAGCGTCCTTCACCATTGAGGGACCCCCCCCTCAGCTAGACCTGTTTGCTTCATAGACCAACAACCACTTCCAGTGTTTTGTACCAGGGGCCCATGTCTGTTGGCTTGGAGGACTGATACTTTCTTTTTCCATTGGACAAAGAAGTTCCTCTACGTCTTCCCTCCACTACTCCTTATTCCAAGAGTTCTTCTAAAGATCCAAAAAGAATAAACAAAACTATTGTTAATGATTCCCTTTTGGCCAAGACAGCATTGGTTCCCCTCTTCTTTTTCTTGTAGCTAGGGGCAAGTAAAACAAACTGCCACAATAAGCAGGTCTCATCACTTGACAGAAAGGGTTACTATGACATCCCAGTCTGTCATCCCTAAACCTAACTCTGTGTCCCTAAACCTAACTCTGTGGGTGATAAGGTTTTGATTCCTTACAGACACTATTTTTCTGAGATTGTCATTATGGTTCTCCAAAAAGCCAGGAGACCCACCACTAAAAACTCTTATATAGCCAAATGAAAATATTATTCTTTTGGTGCCAAAGAAGTGGACAGGACCAGCAGAGGTACCTTCCATTCTGAAATGTCTTGGTGAGCTATTTACATACATGTTTGGCCTGTTCCATCAAAGCCCACCTGTCAAGCTTGCTTGCCTCTCACTCCCCCACTTATGTTCAGATTTTAGGGCAGGCTATTCTTTAAAGGGGTCTTGCATCTGAGATCACATAGCCCATTATCCCTACTTAAGTCCTTAACTTTGTGCTGGAGAAGCTTACCTTACCTCCTTTTGAACTGGCATCATCCACAAACCTGAACTTGTAAAACTATCCTCCTTCTGGCCTTCACTTCAGCTAAGAGAGTTTTAGAGCTTCAGGCACTCGTGGCTATTCACCCCTTTCTTATTTTACACAAAGATAGGGGACCCTCAGGACTAATCCTTCATTTATGCCTAAGGTAGTGAACAAGCTGTCCTTCAATTGGGACATATAACTACCTTCCTTCTTTTCCAACCCATAGAATCTGGAGGAAAGTATACTACACTGCCTGGATATTCACAGGTAGCGAAGATTCTATTTGGACAAAACAAAATCCATTTGGAAATCTGATCAAGTGTTTTGCTTTTCTTGGACTATACACTGGGACAACTGGTATCTAAGCAAACCATTGAAAGCTGGATCTCTAAGGCTGTCTAATTATGTTACTCTCTGCCTTTGTGCCCTTAAGCTCACTATACCAGAGCAGTAACATTCTCTGAAGCTTTCTACAAAGCAGTGGATGTCGAGTCCATTCTGGAAGCTGCCATCTGGTCATATGGACAAACTTTCACTAAACAGTATAGGATTGATGCATTTTTCAAGGTCCACAACTGCTTTTGTTTGGTCAATCCTATCTGTCCTAGTTCTGCTGCTTTCAAACCAACCTCCCATACTTTCCCTTGAGCTCTGAGCCCTGAAAAGCACCCATATGTTAGGAGTACTAGAACAGTTATTTCAGTCAGGACATTGTTATGGTAATTTAACATAACAATAGTGTCCTACTGATCACTATTGGACTATTCCTTCCTACCCTCCTTCCTGTCTTAGCTTTTATCATCTCCTATCTCCATCTTTCACACTTAGTACCTGTCACCCAGGAGGTACCCTAGAACTGAAGGGCTTTCTTACCACTTCATATTTATGCCCCTCTTAGCTGACCAGTCTTATGTCTTCTTCAGGCTGCTGCCTTGGAGACAGTCTAAGAATTTATGCTCCTACATCCACCTATGTACCTCTTATGTTTGCAAGCTGAGATCAGACTTTAGATGTTTGATCCTGGGAAGGTAAAGCTTTGTTACCCTGGATGGATGACAGCAGTGATTACCAATGTGTTTGGAATACTATAACCGTGATCAGTAGGACATCTACTGTATGGCAAGTTCTTACACAACTGCACTTTCCCATGTTGCTGGACCAGTGCTTCACTGTGACCATGGACTTGAATGATGCATATCATCATGATCCCATTGCTTATCCCTTCAGGTGATTTCTGAGATAAATTGTGTCTGGTTTGTACTAGCAGTTTTCTGTATTGCCCTTTGGGCTATCCTCTGCACCCCATTGTTTAACAAATGCCTTTCCCAAGTTGTGGCTCACTGTTGGACTTTGGGCATAAACATTTTTCGTTACTTGGATGACTGATCTGTGCAGAGGCTGCATCCAGGTATCTGGATTCACTAGAGAGGGTCTTGGCCTTGTTCTCCCAGATAGGGTTCAAATTGATCCCCAGGAAGTCTTGTCTGATGCTTTCAAAAAACTAGTCTTTCTGGTATAATTTTCTCTCACAAGAGAGTGGCCTTTCTTCCAAAAGAAAAGATCCTGTCTTACCAGGTGATGTTTCTGGATTTCTCTAAGAGGAATGTCACCTTGGCAAGAGAATTCCTAAAAATTCTTTGACTGATAGCCTCCATGATTGTAATGATACTGTTGACCCATCTTCACATGAAGACAATTCAGTGATATGTCTGAAGTTGTTGTACATAGCAGCTACACTTTCTGGAATCTCAGTTGCCAGTGCTGCCTTTTATCAGATGAGAGTTAATGATGAGGAAATTCATTTAGTATCATTCCAGGACTGCCTTTCTCCCCTCCAGTGTCACTGCAGTCTGTCTAGACAGATTTGTCTGAGTTCACTTGGGGAGCTTTGTCAATGGGAAGGCAAATGCAATTCACTTGGGGGCCCAAGTTGCATGGAAACACATCAGTGTCAAGGAGCTGTTGGTGGTGATTCACATGTTGAAAGTCCTTCACCATCAATAGACTCCAGGTTCTGTTCTGGTAGTTATGAACAACACCACAGTGATGTAGTACCTCAACAAACAAGGGCATGCAAGGTCATACCCTCTGAGCTGGTTAGCAGTGATAACATGGGAGATGGCTTTTACAGCATTCTGTGACTCGTCAGGCATCATACGTGCTATCAGAGCAGAACATTGTGGCAGACAGAATAAGAAGATCCTGGGCAGACCTGAATGAGTGGTATCTCAAGGCAGTGGTGTTCCAGAATCTTGTCCAGATACGAGGAACATCTCAAATAAAACTGTTTTCCTCCTTTCCAAATAGACAGTTGGAGAAATTATTTTCCAAACTTCCTTGCAGCCTTGCTTGAAGGCAGACCCATTCTCGTTCCCTTGGATGGGAATGTTCTTCTTTGTATTTACACTGTTTCCATTGATTCACAAGGTAATTCTGAAGGTTCAGAAAAAAATGCCAAAGATCATTGTAATTGCCTCTGCCAATAGGGGGTCATCTTGGTTCTCCCATTTAATGATATTAACCAAGGGCAGTTATCACAGACTTCCTCACATTCTGGATCTGCTCACCCAGTCTCAGGAGCAACTGGTGCACTCCACTTTGGAGAAACTTCAGCTGATAGCCTGGATGATTCAATCTTAACTCTGTTTATGCACTTGTTTCATGAGGATATACAGCAGGTGTTAGAGGAGGCCAGAAAATCTGCTACTAGAAAATGTTGCATTTATAAATGGATAAGGTTTTTCTAAGTGGTGCCTAAATGGAAACAGAGGGTCCACTGAAGTAAATATTCCTCTGGTCTTGAAATATTTGTGTGAACTACTTCAGGATGGCTTATCATATGCATCCATTAAGGTGCACTTAGCATCTGTCCAACCTATAGGTCCCCCAATTTCTTCTTCTGTTTTAGGAAAACAGTTCATGAAAGGAATTTTGCATAGGAGACCCTC
Organism: Protopterus annectens; assembly: GCF_019279795.1. Taxonomy (NCBI): domain Eukaryota; kingdom Metazoa; phylum Chordata; order Ceratodontiformes; family Protopteridae; genus Protopterus; species Protopterus annectens. The sequence goes on along the minus strand of NC_056728.1, from coordinate 35,631,810 downwards.
TTGCAAGCAGATTCCTTCTTTGTGGGATCTCAACTATGCTCTTGAAAAATTGATCTCACCCTCTTTTTAACTGGCAGCACAAACTGATTGCAACTTTTTAATGCAGAAAACTGTTTTGCTTATTGCTCTAACATCTACTAGGTGAGTTTCTGAGCTGGAAAGTCATGATGGGACAACCTTACTTGATTTTCCATACAAATAAAGTTGTACACACTAATCCTTCTTTCATGCTGAAAGTGATCCCAGAATTCACTCTCATTTTGTCAGTGTCCTTGTGTTCTCAAAAATCCAAACTGGGAGTCAACAAACACGGCTCTCTTGATATTAAATAAAATACAAAACTTGTATTCAGGTACAAACTAGTGAGCGCTTTTGTGCCTCATGGCACTTCTTCAGACAATACAAACTGCAAAAATCTCAATAAAAAAGGGGTTGCCTGACCCACATTATTTCACAGCAACCAACCATATATCTGCAGCAATTAAAATTCACCTACTGGTAATAATCAACAAATGTAATGTGAAGTCAAAGACTTCACATATCAACTAGCTTAGGAAATCCTTACATGCAAAATAGAAAGTCTGAAATTACAGATAAAAAATGAAATGAAATGAAAGCATTAAAAACATAGTTGATATGTGAAGTCTTTGACTTCACATTACACTTGTTGATTATTGCCAGCAGGTGAATTTTAGATGCTGCAGATATATGGTTGGTTGCTGTGAAATAATGTGGGTGAGTCAACCCCTTTTTTATTGAGATTTTTGCAGTTTGTATTGTCTGAAAAAGTGCCAGGAGGCACGAAAGCGCTCACTAGTTTGTACCTGAATAAAAGTTTTGTCTTTTATTTAATATCAAGAGAGCCATGTTTGTTTACTCCCAGTTTGGACTTTTGTTACTGCATTTTGCTTTTTTTGGGAGAGCTTCATCCCCAGCTGCTTTTGGATTTGTGTTTTGTCCCTGTGTTCTCACCAGAAACCTAAGAGTAAAGAAGAAAGGATTTTTGACACCTTGGATGTGCATCAGCAGCTTAGGTACTACCTTGATAAAATGAAACCCTTTAGGAAGGCTGAAAGGCTTTTAATTTACATCTCAGGGGCAAGGTCAGCCTGTCTCTATGCAAACTGTTTTACATTGGTTGTCTTCTGGTACTGTTTTTTTGTTATAGCCATTATGGCTTGGTGAATTCAGGCAAGGTAAAGGCACATCCACCAGGACCTTTACTTTCTCAGTGGCATAATGGAAAGAAGTGGACTGTATAATAATTCTAGACCATACCTTTGTGAACCACTACAAGCTGGATGCCTTTTCTAAATCCAGTGCAGGTTTTGCAAGGACTGTTCTCCACAGGCTCCTGGATCTTTCCCCTTTCTCCTTCCAGGTTGGGAAAATTTTGGAAATCTACCATATGCCAATAAGGCAGTGTTTATTGAACATAGTACAGTTACTGCACAAGTCCAACTTATCTGTAATAGTAGATGTTCGTAGAATACACTGCATTACTGGCAGTGTACACCCACCATTCCTCTTTTGTATGTACATAGTTTGTTGTTGGCGATGCCACTGAGATTTATTCAGCAGCTTTGTTATGTGTATGTGTTTTTTGGTTTGGAACAGTAGGTGTTTGCAAAACTTGTGATGTTATGTTGTCCCTATCTTGCCTTCATTCTTGCTGGTTGGGTTCTGAGCCGATCATTGGCTCTGACTCGGCTGCATTCTAAAATTTGAGAGCTTTCACTGGCTCAAGGCTAGACCCTGTCCCAACATGCCTAGCGAGAGTTTCCCTGATCTCGTTTGCTGCTTGAAGCTTTGGGAATGCCGACGACTGGCTCAGACTAAGTTATACGGTTTTTCTACTTATTTTATGTAAAATATTCATGTTAAGTTGTCAATCTCGCCTTCATTCTTGCTTGATGGGTTCGGAGCCGATCCCTCGGCTCCGACTCGGCACTTGCTAAGCTCGAGAGTCTCTTTCACCAGCTCGAGGCAGCCCCATATCCCATGATGCAAGGCAGTAAATACCCAGATCTCGTTTGCCGCTTCGCTTAGGAGGTCTTCTTTTTACCAGCACCTGGTAAGTTGTTCACTTTTGTGATTTAAGCCCCTTTTTTAGTCAAAAAAACTCTTTTATTGATAGTTTAAGTTATATTCTACCCTTTCTGACAGAATTTTCCTGTCTCCTTTAATTTTTTGTTAGTCAATTTTTCCCTATCCCATCCCCCCCCCCTGTTAGGGTGTGTGTGTGTTGGATTTTATAGAATACCTTTTGGTATTTGTGTAAGTTAATTTAGACTGGTGTTGTGTGTGTGTGTGTTGTGTTCTCAACACTATGTCTAAGGAGAGGGTCTCGGGTTTTAAGAAGTGTGACTCGTGCTGTCAGAAGATGTCTCTGACAGACGGTCACACTTCTTGCCTGTATTGTCTGGGCCCTCTTCACCTGCAGGACTCCTGTGCTATTTGTCACTCCTTCAGCCAGAGAGTCCTGCAGGAGAGACGTAATAAGTTGATTCTTAGGGGCCTTCTTGCCGGAGGGCTCTCCGGCTAAGTCGGCTCCACCAAAATCAACTAAACCTGCCAAGGCCCAGGCTTCTGTTTCTAAGCCTGCGGCCTCGGCTCCGACTCGTATTGAGTCGAGATCGGCTCCGGCTGGAGCCGATTCTGGATCGACAAAGCTTTCGGCACCGATAGCTATCGGTGCCGAATCTGTTTTGACCACTTCGATGTCGGCTCCGATCGGTTCCGACACCCATGTGGCACAGGCATCGGTGTCGGCTCCGATCGGCTCCGACACAGTTACTTTGGTGGCTGTATCGGCTCCGGCTGGAGCCGATACATCGAGGCTTCCTGTCGGCTCTGAGAAGTCGGCTCCGACAGGATCTATTGTATCGGCTCCGATGGCTCATTCCAGGAAGAGGTCGAGGTCTCCTTCCTTGGAGCCGATACTTTCGGCGCCGGCTTCACCTCTTCTATCGGAACGGAGCCATCGGAGCCGATCTTCAAGGTCATCCAGGTTATCAGACCATGACCTAGAGAGAGTGGTCAGTAGATTACTCAAGTCACAGGTACTGGCCCAAATGTTACACAGTCCGTCTCAACAGACGACTGTTGGCCCACACCCCGTTACTGTTCCTCCTTCAACTCTACCACAGAGTTTGGAGTTGGAGTCTTCGGGAATGGTTACTGCTACGGCTGGAGGACGGATACCCCCTTCTGTTCCTTCAGCCTCTACTCTTATCTCCTCTTCCTTAGAGGGATTCGTGGTCGGGCTTCCATGGTCTCCTCCGAGGGGGTGAGTGGCATCGGACCCTTGTCCGAGCCCGCTCTTCCCCTTGGAGCCTCGGCCTTGGTGAGCTCGGCTCCGACATCTGCCTCGGAGACTTCCCTTTCGGTGGCCCCTGGAGTTCCTAGCTCTTCGGAGCGGGTTCTCTCGGACCTGCCTGGGAGGGGAGCATTCGAGGTGATGAAGAGTGTACTGGTCACTGGTATCAGTCAGCAGTCTGTTCCCGTAGCTCCTCCCTCTATTGTACCTGTTGACATCTCTGCCACTTCTCTTGCTACAGGACCCAGAGATCCTCCGCCTCAGGTTATTCCCCCTCTTCCGAGGATTCTCCTGATGTTTCGGGAGATCCTCCTAGGAAGAGGACTTGTAAGAGGAAGCATGTAGACTCCCCCGAGTCTGTCACTCGGATACTGACTTTGATGAGTCAGGGGGGTCCCCTAGATCCCCCTCTGAGGATGTCTCCTTCTCAGACATCCTAGAACTTCTGAAACAGAGGGGAAACTGGCCCACCAGCAATCCCTCTGAGGATGAGTCAGTATACCTAGAGGCGTTTGGATCTCGGCCCACCACCTCCTGGGTATCTCCGCCTTTCGACCCCCTTATGCAGGTGATTGCACGAATGGCGTGGGCAGCTCCTGACTCTGTAGAGCCAGTCCCTAGGAGGCCTTCAAAAATTATCACCGCCCGGCGACAAACAATTCCTTACTAAGGGTGTCCCCGCTGATGCCATGGTGGTGGCTGCGGCCACCAAAAAGGAACTTGCAGATCCTTCCGTGCCCGTCCATCCTCCTAATAAGGACTCTAGGACCATGGATAGGTACGGTAAGCGGATGTTTTCATCAGCGACCTTTGCTATGCGTTCGCTGAATTACCTATGTCACTTCACCAGACTCCAAAGGGATATCCTGAAGGAGCTGGGGGAAGTAGTTCAGGATCCTACAGCTGCAGGGGCTCAAGAAAAAATTGCTTCTCAGCTAGGAACCCTCAATTCCATTGCAAACTCCTCCATGCGACTGATATCTTATGCTGCGGATGGAGCGAGTAGAGCCGCAGGCACAGGTGTGGCTCTTAGACGCCAAGCCTGGATGCGGCTATGTGATTTTTGGATCCCTTTAAGGCGTCCTTCACAAATTCTCCCTTTGATGGGTCAGCTTTGTTTGGCCCTCAGGTGAAGGAAACCTTGACCAGGTGCGAGCAGGACGGCAAGACTCTTTCTGCTGTTGGAGTCCATTTTTCCACCCCTTCTAGGCCTTATCCCAAAGGACAGAAGGGTGGGAAGATGTGGTTCCGTAAATCCCAAGGAGTCACGCCGGATTCACGTGGTCAGTTTACCCCTAGAGGCAGAGGGGTAACAACAACAGACGCGCTCTAGAGGCAGAGGGGTCCAAGAACCAGGGAAACAGGGAGCCTCTCTCTGATAAGCCCTTTCAGCATCCCTGAGGTGTTGCCCGGCTGTCCCTCCTTGGAGGCAGTCGGGAAGATTATCACTGTACCCAGAAGCCTGGCATTCCCTCACTCAAGACAGATGGGTACAGTCGATCATATCCAAGGGTTACATAATTCCTTTCGAGGAAAGTCCCTTCCCCTCAAGTTCCCTTCCAGATGTACCACCCGGTCTAAGGGACATTGCAGAGTTGGAAATCGCAAAACTACTGCAAAAAAGAGCCATTCAGCCAGTTACAATAGACCATTCAGAGCCCGGAATCTACTCAAGGTTCTTTTGGTCCCCAAAAAGACGGGAGACTGGAGACCAATATTGGATCTCAGCAGACTCAACAAGTCTGTCAGGAAAACAAGATTCCGAATGGTCACTCTTCAGTCAATTCTGCCCTTCTTACAGAAGGACAACTGGATGTGCTTAATAGATCTTCAGGACGCGTACTATCACATCAAAATTCACAGACGCTCCAGGAGATTTCTCCGCTTCGGCTGGGGTCCAGTCACTTCCAGTTCAGAGCCCTGCCCTTTGGTCTCACTACAGCCCCCAGAGTGTTCACCAAATGCATGGCAGTGGTCACGGCTCACCTGAGACGTCAAGGATTCCAGGTGTTTCCGTATCTCGACGACTGGCTCCTGTCAGCCACCACCAGGCATCAGCTTATACAAGCCAGGGATTACACAATAGACCTTTGTTCTCATTTGGGCATCTCAATCAACTTGAAAAGTCATCCTTATCGCCTGCCAGTCTATTACCTTCATAGGCGCAAACTTAAACACTGTTCGGATGTCAGCTACCCTTACAGATCAAAGAGTTTCAGACATTCAGACTCATGTCAGGATCATTCTGGCCAGCAAGAAAATACAGGCCAGAATGGTTCTGAAGGTATTAGGTCTCATGGCTGCGGCCATTACTCTTCTTCCCCTGGCTCGATTCTACATGCGCCTTCTTCAGTGGATGCTGTTCACACAGTGGTCATACCAGCAACTTCCAATGCGTCACCAGATTCTGGTGACACAGACATGCAAAGAGCATCTTGCTTGGTGGATCACATCGTCGCAGGTTCACCAAGGCAGGTGCTTTGTACCTCCGTCCCTGATAGCCACTGTCACCACGGATGCCTCCCTGATCGGGTGGGGGGGTCATTATCAGGGCAGGATGGTTCATGGGACGTGGCAACCGTTCGAGTACCATCTGCACATAAATGTCCTGGAGATGAGAGCAGTGCTTTTAACGTTGCAAGCCCTCAACGACTTTCTTCCCGTAGGGACAATTGCAGTCCACACAGACAACATGTCTGTAGTTTGGTATATCAACAAACAGGGCGGAACCAAGTCCTACCCCTTGTGTCGAGAAGCGCTCAGACTTTGGCAATGGGCGATCTCCTCTCATCGGTTTCTGGTAGCAACGCATATCCCTGGGAAAACCAATATCATAGCGGACAGATTGAGCAGAGCTATCCTCATGCCTCACGAGTGTTCTCTCAAGAAATCTATAGCGGAAGAGATTTTTCTGGAATGGGGTCGTCCATGTTGCGATCTTTTTGCTACTCCCCAAAACAGCAAATGTCCAGACTTCTTCAGCCTCTTCCCTCTATCAGGCCATCCCCCCAGAGACGCTCTGACCCAGGATTGGCCCCAGGGACTTCTTTATGTCTTCCCTCCATTTCCTCTGATCCCTCAGGTGATCCAGAAAGCTACCGTTTTGAGAGCCAAATTGATTCTCATTGCCCCTTACTGGCCTCGACAAGTTTGGTTCCCGTTCCTCCATCATCACCTTTTGGTGCAGCCGTGGCATCTGGACCCAGTGCCAGATCTACTGATTCACCAATCCGGTCAGCTGCACCGGTCAATCCCCTCTCTCAACCTCACAGCATGGTTGCTCCACTTCCTTCCTTAGCCAGGCTTCCTTTGATCTCTAACCCAGTTAAGAGACATCATAGTAGCTTCACTAAAATCCTCTACCAGGAGGATTTACACAAGCAAATGGAAACGTTTCTCTTATTGGGCTAAGACCCAAAATATTGATCCTTTTACTGCCCCTGTTCAGGCAGTTCTGGACTTCTTAGCAGAGATTTTTCATGCAGGCTCCTCTTCTTCCACAGTCAGAGTTCAGTTGGCTGCTATTTCTAATTTTCATGTCGGGATAGCAGATCATAATATTATGTCCCATAGGCTCTGCAGGGCCTTCTTGAAAGGAATTTTCCTACTAAAGCCTCCAATCAGGAATCCTCCTCCTCAGTGGGATCTAAATTTAGTGCTGACATCCTTAATTCTTCCCCTTCGAGCCAGCTGTTTCTTGTTCCCTGAAATATCTTTCTTGGAAAACTTTATTCCTAGTGGCTATTACATCTGCCAGGAGGGTGTCTGAACTTCATGCTCTTCGGTTCGACCCCCTATTTGATTTTTCACAAAGACAGAGTATCTTTGAGAACTAATCCATCCTTTTTACCTAAGGTCGCTTCAAAAACAATCTGAATCAATCCATTGATCTCCGGTATTTTTCCTAACTATTCAGATAGAGCTGAACAAAAGCTACATTATCTTGACGTCCACCGTCAGCTCAGATATTATTTGGACAGAACAAAAAATTTAGAAAATCTGATCAACTTTTTGTTTCCTATGCGGATAATAAAAAGGCCTTCCTGTTTCTAAAGTGACTTTGTCCAGATGGCTTTCTTCGGTCATCACTGAAATTTATACGATCAGGGGAAAACAGCTGTGCTCAAAACCTAAAGCACATTCAACTAGGAGTTTAGCTACTTCTACAGCTTTTCAAGCTAGACTGCCTTTAGACACTATTTGTGCAGCGGCCACTTGGGCCACTCCTCACACTTTTGTTTCCCATTACAAATTGGACTTGGCCTCCAGGGACAGGGCCAGTTTTGGCTCTACAGTTCTCAAGAGTTTGTTCCATTGAGCCACCCAGGATAGAGGTGCTAGGACGCGTCCCATCAAGCAAGAATGAAGGCGAGATTGACAACTTAACATTAAGAAGTTATGTACCTACCATAACGTTCCATGTTAGTAGTCTTCTCGCCTTCTTTCTTGCGACCCTCCCTCCTTCCCCCTGGCCTGGACAGACCTTGTATAAGAAACTTTTATGCTAAAGACCATTCAGACCTGGTCCTTTTTCCATTTGTAAGTTTCCTCTTCCTTTGGGAAGTATTTTATGCTTGGTATTATTGCCCTTTGGCAACAAACGAGATCTGGGTATTTACTGCCTTGCATCATGGGATATGGGGCTGCCTCGAGCAGGTGAAAGAGACTCTCGAGCTTAGCAAGTGCCGAGTCGGAGCCGAGGGATCGGCTCCGAACCCATCAAGCAAGAAAGAAGGCGAGAGAAGACAACTAACATGGAACGTTATGGTAGGTACATAACTTCTTATTATATGGTAGCATAGTTATCTCTGTAGGTCAGTATAATCTGGTGTTTGTCTATCCCTCTATCTACTGCCTTCTTAGTTGCTGTGTATTGTTGAGGCCATTTCTTTACCTCTCAGACCTACTTTTTTTCTTCTTTTCTAACTTGTGAATCCATTTAAGTTAGAAGACTCGTCCTACACTTTCAGCCCATTTTAGTTAGAGGGTTTTGCCTTATTCCTCTTCTCTACTGTTGGTCTAAGGAGCTAGCTGTTCAAGTTAGAGGCATCTCCTCAGTTGGAGTCATTGTCATTTGACTTAGAGATTCTCCCCATTCCGCTACTCTCCCTTTCCAAAAAAAAAAAAAAAAAAAAAAACCGTCTTTGGTGTCTGTTGTTTGGCTGAGTGTTTCTTTCCTTTTTCCTGCTATTAGCGGTCTGTTATAGTACCTTGTTGTTGCTGTATTTTGTGGTAAATATGTCTAAGGAAGCTTTGAAAGAATCCAAGCCTTCTGGATTCAAGAAGTGTGATTCCTGCACCCAAAAGATGTCTCTAACCGATGGACATATTAGCTGCGTGTACTGTTTGGGAGATTTTCCCCTGCAGGACTCTTGTTCCATTTGTCATGGTTTTAGCTCTATAGAGTCCTGCAGGAGCGCAAAAACAAGATAATTTTGAGAGGGTTATTGAAGGGGCCTTTTGAGACTTCAAAGGAAGGAAATCAGGCAAGAAAATCTGACAAACCATCCAAGTTGGCATCTTTGTCGGCTCCGGCCTCGGAACCATCGAAGGGTAAAGACAAACCCTCAAGTTCGTCAGATCCAGTATCTGTCAGATCCGACAAGGCTTTATCTCCTTTGGTTCCATTAGTGTCCATGGAACCGTCTAAGAGCCATAAAAGAACTAGGTCTCCCTCCTTGCAAGCGATGCGTTCCATACCACAGTCCTCACTTCTCCAGTCTGTGTTGGGCAGTCACCGATCGTCCACCCATTCCTCTTGATCATCCAGGAGCCTTTCGGATGACGATGTGGAGAGGATGGTGAAGCTACTCAGGACACTGGCCTTGGCTAAAATTTTATCGAGCCGAGCCCATATGGAAGTGGACCGACTCTCCAACCTACTTAATCTTTGATTCTTCCTCCTACTCACCTGAGTTCGGAGCTGGAGCGCATGGAGGTCACTGTGGTGGAACCATCGGATCTGAAGACTCCGGGTCTTTCGGGTCCAACATCTGCTCTGATCCCATCGATACCACCTTCTCTTGAGGGATCTGGGGGCCGGCACTCCCTTATCAGCTCTTGGGTGTGAGAGTGGGATCGGACCCTTGTCGGATCCTACTTTCCCGCTCGAAGCGTTGGAGCAGGTGAGTTCGGCACCTACATCAGCCTTGGAGCCATCACCCTCAGTTCAGGGGAGATCTCCTGGCTTTTTGGAGCTGGAGACTCTATCAGGCTGGGATTGTGGTGTCTTCGAGGTGATGAGGAGTGTGCTGTCCTCTCAGACCACTCCACCCTTGGCTCCAGTTGCTCCTTCCCCTTCCAGGCCTGTGTCCACCTCCGAACCACCCCTCCTTCCCAAGCGTAGGGAACCAATGCCCCAGAATGCCCCTTCGGGCAACCCCCCCCTCTTCTGAAACCTCTCCAGAGCACCCCTTGGGGGAGGTCCCTCGGAAGAGGACTTGCAAGAGGAAGCATTTGGACTCCCCTGAGTCTCTGACATCAGACACGGACTTGGAGGACTCAGAAGGGTCCCCACGGTCCCCTTCTGAGGATGTCTCTTTTTCAGACATCCTGGAAATCCTCAAGCAGAGGGGTGTGTGGAAATCCCTTTCCACTTCTGAAGATGAGTCCTTTTACCTGGATGCTTTCGGTTCCTGACCCTCCACCTCTTGGGTGTCTCCGCCTTTTGACCCACTGCTAGGTGTAGTAAGTCGAAAGGCATGGAGCTCCCCAGAATCAATGGAACCACTTCCGTGGAGGCCCAATAAGTTTATCACTACACTGGATGACAAACTTTTCCTGACTAAAGGCGTGCCAGATGATGCTATGGTGGTTGTGGCAGCCACAAAGAAAGAATTGGCAGAAACTTCTTCTTCTGTCCATTTGCCAAACAAGGAGTCCCGTACGATGGACAGATACAGGAAGCGTATGTTTTCTTCAGCGGCCTTTACCCGTAGGTCACTGAATTATTTGTCCCATTTTACTCTTCTCCAGAGGGATCTCCTGAAAGAGCTAGGAGATACTCTACAGGATCCTACAGCTGTGGGAGCTTCAGACAGGGCTGCTTTCCAGTTTGTGACCTTATCTTCTGTAGTTAACTCTTCCATGCAGCTTATCTTCTACACAGCCGATGGAGCGGGCAGGGCAGCAGGCACAGGAGTCACCTTACGGTGACATTCCTGGCTGCGCCTTTGTCAGTTTGCAGAGCCCTTCATGTCCTCCTTTACCAATGCCCCATTTGATGGCTCATCACTGTTCTGGCCCAAGGTAAAAGAGAGTCTCACCAGGTGCGAGCAAGACAAAACTCTCTCTGCCATGGGAGTACGTTTCTCCACGCCTACTAGACCTTACCCCAAAAGTCAAAAAGGCAGGAAAATGTGGTTCTGGAAATCCCAGGGAGCTTCGCCTGATGCATGTGGTGACTTTTCCTCCAGGGGCATAGGGGGAAACAATAATGGGAGACGCTGCCCTCGTGGCAGAGGGGGTCCGCATAGTCAGGACTACAGACATAGGTTCTCTGGTAGGCCCTTCCAGCGCTCCTGAAAGGAAGCCCACCTGTCCACCTCTGGAGGCAGTCGGGGGCAGATTGTCACTGTACCCAGAAGCCTGGCAAACTATCACAAAAGACACATGGGTACAGTCGATAATGTCCAGGGGATATACCTTTCCTTTCTCCATGCCACCTCTTCCCAGAAAACAAACAAAAATCCCAGATGTGCCACCCAGTCTATGGGAGCAAGCAACCCGAGAAGTTCAAAGGTTGCTAAGAAAACGAGTTATTCAAGAAGTCCCCGCAGACCAAATCGGATCTGGAACTTACTCAAGGTTCTTTTTAGTCCCAAAGAAGACGGGACTGGAGGCCCATTTTGGATCTCAGCAGACTCAACAAGTCTGTCAAGAAAACAAAGTTTTGGATGGTGACACTGCAGTCCATGCTTCCCTTTCTGGGAAAGGACAATTGGATGTGCTCCATCGATCTCCAGGATGCATACTACCATGCCAAGATGGACAGGCGATCCAGGAGATATCTACGCTTCTGTTTGGAGCCAGTCACTTTCAGTTCAGAGCTCTGCCATTTGGTCTCACCACAGCCCCCTGAGTGTTCACCAAATGCATGGCAGTAGTCATGACTCACCTGATGCATCTAGGATTCCGGGTGTTTACATATTTAGACAACTGGCTCCTTACCGCCACCACCGAGCATCGACTAACTAAGGCAAGGGACACCACAGTTCGCCTCTGCTCACAACTAGACATCACTATAAACTACAAAAAAATCTGCCTTGCTGCCCTGTCAATATATTACATTTATAGGGGTAGATTTAGATACAAAAGACATGATAGCAAAATTGTCTCAGGAGAGGGCATCAACCATTCGATATCAGGTTTCAGTCTTAATCCAGAGGAAAAAGATTCAGGCAAGATTTGTTCTGAAAGTCCTGGGCTCTTTGGCGGCAGCAGTAACACTAGTTCCCTTGGCGCGCTTCCACATGAGGATATTACAGTGGCTCCTATTTGCTAAATGGTCCATGCAAGACCTACCCATGTCACACGAAATTCTCATCACGGAGACCTGCAAGAAAGATCTAAGTTGGTGGCTTAAGTCTACACAGGTGACGATAGGCAGGCCGTTCATCCTTCCCCAACCAGTAGCCACACTGACCATGGACACTTCCCAGATAGGGTGGGGGGGCATTATCTGGGACAGACTGTTCAAGGAACTTGGCAACAACATGAGTACCACTTGCACATCAATGTCTGTGCTCCTGGCATTGCAAGCACTCCAGGGCTTCTACCTACGAGGACGATCGCAATTCAGACAGATAATTTGTTGGTAGTATGGTACATCAACAAGCAAGGCGGAACCAGATCCTACCCCTTGTGTTGAGAAGCTGTAAGAGTATGGCAGTGGCCAATGTCTTCTCAACACTTTCTGATTGCAACTCACATTCCGGGGAAATCAACGTGATAGCAGACAAGCTCAGCAGGGCTATCCTGATGCCTCATGAGTGGTCCCTGAAATAGGAAGTTGCTCCTGGCATTGCAAGCACTCCAGGGCTTCTACCTACGGGGACGATCGCATTTCAAACAGATAATATGTTGGTAGTATGGTACATCAACAAGCAAGGCGGAACCAGATCCTACCCCTTATGTTGAGAAGCTGTAAGAGTATGGCAGTAGCCAGTGTCTTCTCAACACTTTCTGATTGCAACTCACATTCCGGGGAAATCAACGTGATAGCAGACAAGCTCAGCAGGGCTATCCTGATGCCTCATGAGTGGTCCCTGAAATAGGAAGTTGCGAACCAAATTTTTCGCAAATGGGGCCAGCTTTGCTACGACCTTTTTGCCACCTTCATCAATACCAAATGCAGCAGCTACTTTGCCCTAGTCCCCCCACTGGGATTGTCACCCAGGGATGCACTTGTTCGAGATTGGCCCCCGGGGCTTCTTTACGCCTTTCCCCCTTTTCTTCTAATACCCAAGGTTCTTCAGAAAACAAAATCGTTGGGTTGCAAACTAATCCTCATTGCCCCTTACTGTCCTTGTCAGATATGGTTCCCCTTCCTATGGCCCCATCTCCAGGAGGAGCCTTGGATCCTGGACCCAGTTCCAGATCTCCTGGTGCATCAGTTGGGTACGCTCCATCCTTCCATACAGACCCTCAAGCTCACAGCTTGGTTTCGCCACTTTCAGTCTTAGCCAGGCTTCCTGACATCTCCCCAGCAGTACAACATATTTTAATTTCCTCTCACAAATCCTTGACAAGAAAACTTTATGCTAGCAAATGGAAGCGGTTCTCTTGTTGGGCAGCCAAAAATAGTATTGCTCCCTTTACTGCACCTATTTCAAAGATACTCGAATTTCCTGCTGAAACTTTTAACCAAGGGGCAGCGTCAGCAACTATCCAAGTTCAGTTGGCTGCGATTTCTAATTTTCATGTTGGAGAAATGGTTTCCAACGTTATGTCCCACAGGTTATGCAAAACGTTCCTAAAGGGTACTATTCTCCTGAGACCTCCAATAAGAGAACCACCTCCTCCTTGGGATCTAAACTTAGTTCTCACTGCCTTGATTCTCCCTCCTTTTGAACTAGCTGTTACTTGTTCTCTGAAATTTTTGACTTGGAAAACTGTTTTCTTAACTGCCATTATCTCAGCTAGGAGGGTATCAGAACTACAAGCCCTATCCATTTGTCATCCTTACTTAGTATTCCACAAAGATAGAGTTTCTCTCAGAACCAACCCTTCCTTCCTACCAAAAGTTTGCTCAGAGTTCAATCTGAATCAATCTATAGAACTACCTGTATTCTTCCCCAATCATGGCAACAAGGCAGAATATAAACTCCACCAACTGGATGTTCATAGACGGTTACGTTTTTACTTGCACAGGACAAAAGAATTCAGAAAATCCAACCAATTGTTTGTATCCTTTTCAGAAAGCAGAAAGGGGACTTCAGTCTCAAAAGTAACTTTATAAAAATGGCTTTCAGATACCATCACTTATGTCTATAATTCACAGAGCAAGCAGCTGCCAGGAAAAATTAAAGGACACTCAACTAGGACTTTGTCTACCTCTACTGCCTTTCAGGCCAGACTGTCTTTAGACTCAATTTATGCAGCAGCTACTTGGGATAATCCCCATACCTTCATCACTCATTACAAAGTAGATGTGGCTTCCCGGAACAGGGCATCTTTTGGTTCCACAGTTCTGAAGAGTCTATTCCATTGAGCCACCCAAGAAGAAGGTGCTGGGGACGTGGTCCCAACCAGCAAGAATGAAGGCGAGATAGGGACAACAAAGCATAAAGAAGTTATGTACTCACCATAACGTTCCATGTTTGTTGTCCTTGATCTCGCCTTCCTTCTTACATCCCACCCTCCTTCCCCCTTCCTGGAAGATTGAGAGGAATTATCCATCATTTGGTTACATAGGCTGTGATTCCCTTCCTGCCTTATGAGTTGGATAGGCTTAGAGTCCATTTTACTACTGTTTTAGCAGGGGACATATATATGTTTTATATATATATATATATATATATATATATATATATATATATATATATATATATATATATATATATATATATATATATATATATATATATATATATATGTATGTATACATATAATTTTTATACATGTCTATCTATAGTCATATATTATAGTCTAGTGTAATGGGTTATCACAAACGAGATCTTGGTAACTCTCACCAGGCATGTTGGGATAGGGTCTAGCCTCGAGCCAGTGGAAGCTCTCGAGCTTTAGAATGCGACCAAGTCAGAGCCAAGGATCGGCTCCAAACCCAACCAGCAAGAAGGAAGGCGAGATCAAGGACAACAAACATGGAACATTGTGGTGAGTACATAACTTCTTTTTTCATCTGGTCTTGCAGCTGGACCATAGAAAACTAAAGGGCCCTGTCTGTGGGTTTGAAGGATTGTCCTGGTCCTGCCAGGTGATTGGTCCTTCACTCCCACAGACAGGCAGTGGGAGGAGTTCTGAGCTTTGAGAGACTGCCAGAGGGAGGGTAGCAGAGCACTACTACCCATATGCCAGTAAGGCAGTGTGTTCTATAAACATCTGTTGTTACAGGTAACTAGGATTTATGCAGCTGTACTTTTATGGGCATGTTTGTGCAGTTAATGATGTCAGAATCTCCTAAAAAAGTCTTTGACAGTGAGGCTCAGAAATTACTCTGAGGTGTTAAGTGTGAGGTGTGAGATTTATAGTTGGACAGAAAGCTATGAAAGTTGTCTTTTTTCCATCTGCAGTTTCTGAAAATATTTTTAAGCAGAATAATCTCTAAGGAAACCTAGTCTTGAAGTACTAAGATGCATGTTTACAGTCCATCTGTAGAACATAATTATGAGATATATGCCAAAATAATTTTTTGAGATGAAATCAGATTTTTAGTAGCTGTCTCTTCAGTTTTCCTTTCCCTGGTTGTATTTATAGACAGTGGTTCTGAGTGAAATTTCTAATGTCTAAACAACTGAACTTGATATTGTAACACAGAAGATGTCAGTCAGCTTTACTTCTTTGGCTTACATGATGTCTTAAAAGTTTTGAATGGGAAACAGTGGAGAGTTGGAAGGAGAGGGGGTTTTGTAAGTATGTTGGGGTCTGTGTATAATAGATGATCTACATTGTTAACATGGTACTTCCTTATGTGAGCATCTAGACATCCTTAGGAAAGTCAGGTTTAAAACCAAATGTCATTCATCAGGGTTTTAGATGTATTGAACTATTTTTAGATGTATTGAACTATTATACTGGGGTTAAAGAGCATAGGCAGCAGTTAATGCTCTACTCTCCCAAAGCAGGCAGAATTGATCCAGAGGTAAGAAAGGCTAGAATGCATTGTTGTAATAGAAAAAGAGAGTTTAGCCAAACCACCACAGCTGAAATAAGTAATGTTAGGTAGTCCAATCTCACCTTCATTTTTACATATGGGTTTGGAGCCGATCCCCATTTGATGGTTCCTCCTTGTTTGGTTCCAAGGTGAAAGAAACACTCACTCGATATGAACAGGAAGGAAAGACTCTCTCTGCCGTGGGAGTCCGTTTTACCGTCCCCTCTCGACCGTACCCCAAAGGTCAAAGAGGAGGTAAGATGTGGTTCAAAAAGTCCCAGAGAGCCTTTCCGGACACACAGAGTGACTCCTCTTTCAGAGGCATAGAGGAGGAAATGGTAGAAGTCGCCCTAGAGGCAGGGGCGGTCCGCAATACCAGCAAGGCCGTGGTTCCTTTAGAGGGCGGCCTTATCAGTGCTCCTGATATGGGGCCCGACTGCGTTTCTCTGGGGCCAGTCGGGGTTCGCTTCTCTTTGTATTCAGAAGCCTGGCTAAATATAACCCAAGACAAGTGGGTACAAAGAGTTGTTACCAGAGGCTATATCATACCCTTTTCCCTTCCACCGTTTGTTTCCAAGAAGATCCCAGATGTTCCACCCAATCACAGGGATCAGGCAACTGTGGAGATCAACAAGTTGCTCTCAAAAAGAGTCATCCAGCCCATCCCAGCAGACCAGACAGGATCCGGAACTTACTCCAGGTTCTTTTTAGTCCCAAAACAAACCGGAGACTGGAGGCCAATATTGGACCTCAGCAGACTGAACGAATCCATGAAAAAGGACAAGTTTCAGATGGTCACACTGCAGTCGATACTCCCGTTGTTAGGGAAAGACTATTGGATGTGCTCTCTGGATCTCCAAGATGCCTACTACCATATAAAAATGGACAAGGCGTCAAGGAGGTATCTGCGCTTCTGTCTGGGAGCCAGCCATTATCAGTTTCGTGCTCTGCCCTTTGGTCTCACCACAGCCCCCAGGGTGTTCACCAAATGCATGGTAGTAGTGACAGCTCACCTGAGACGTCAGGGATTCCAGGTGGTTCCGTATTTGGACGACTGGCTCCTGACCGCCCCCCACCAGGCATCTACTTCTCCAAAACAGGGACGCCACCATCCAGCTTTGTGCTCAACTAGGGATCTCCTTAAATTGGGAAAAATCTGCATTACTACCCTCGCAATCTATGAATTTTATAGGCGCACAAGTAGACACAATGTATATGACAGTTCGTCTTCCCGCCGAAAGAGCATAAAACCTCATCTCACAAGTTCAGCGTCGGAAGGTCAAAGCAAAATGGATTCTTCAGCTTCTTGGAATGATGGCCTCAACCATTCTGTTAATACCTTTAGCCTGGTTGCACATGAGAATCCTTCAATGACTCCTGTTCTCCCAGTGGTTGTTCCAATATCTACCTCTGAATCACCCTATTCTGCTGACGGAATCATGCAAAAAGGACCTTCGTTGGTGGATAGCCCCCAACAACTTGTTCACAGGAGCTCCCTTTGTGCCTACCCAACCCGTTGCCGCTGTGACCACGGATGCCTCCCAGGTCGGGGGGGGGGGCATTATCTTGGCAGGACTGTCCACGTCACATGGCAGGAACACGAGGCTCATCTGCATGTCAGCGTTCTGGAGATGAGAGGGGTGCTTCTGGCGTTGCAAGCACTTCAGGACCTTCTTCCTCCAGGGTCGATTGCGATACAGTCGAACAACATGTCGGTTGTGTGGTATATCAACAAACAGGGCGGTACCAGATCTTACCCACTCTGTCGAGAGACCATGCGAGTTTGGGAATGGGCAAATTATTCCCAGAGCTTTCTGGCGGCAATGCACATTCCAGGGACAACCAACGTGTTAGCCGACAAGCTGAGCAGGGCAATCTTGCTGCCCCACGAGTGGTCTCTGAAACGGGAAATAGTGGAACAGATTTTTCGAAAATGGGGACATCCTTGCTGTGACCTTTTTGCCAGTCCAGTCAATGCCAAGTGCAGCAGTTATTTTTCCCTAATTCCCCCTCCGGGGGAAGCACCCAGAGACGCTCTGGTCCACAATTGGCCCACAGGACTTCTCTATGCTTTTCCTCGATTCCCTCTTATCCCCAAAATGATACAGAAAGCCAACCGACTGGGAAGCAAGTTAATCCTCATTGTTCCTTACTGGCCTCGACCGGTCTGGTTTCCCTTCCTCGAGCCTCTTCTCCTGTGTCGATCCTTGGATCCTGGACCCAGTTCCAGGTCTGTTGACCCACATGTCGGGTTCACTACACCCCTCTCTCCACACCCTCAAATTGACAGCTTGGCTGCTCCAGTTCCATCTCTAGTCAGGCTTCATGATGTTTTGTCATCAGTGTCCCATATTCTTTTATCCTCGCATAAACTATCAACCAGAAGGCTGTATGACAGTAAATGGAAAAGGTTCTCTGTTTGGGCACAGAAAATGAAAGTGGATCCTTACACCGCTCCCATCCCTGTGATTCTGGAATTCCTTTCGGAGCTTTTTCAACAGGGATCTGCCGCAGCCACCATCAAAATACAATTGGCGGCTATCTCACATTTTTATTTGGGATCTCCAAATGTCAACCTTATGTCTCATAAGTTATGCAAAACTTTCTTGAGAGGAGCCACTTTACTGAGACCACCATTACAGGAACCTGTGGCTTCTTGGGACTTAAATTTTGTGTTGTCCAAACTAACATCCCCTCCCTTTGAACCGTCTCATTCAGCTTCCTTAAAGTATTTGTCTTGGAAGACTGTGTTCTTAGTAGCTATTACATCAGTCAGACATGTTTCTGAGCTACATGCTCTGTCTATTAAGCCACCTTATTTAGTCTTTCATAAAGACAGGGTTTCTTTGCGTACCAATCCTTCGTTTGTTCCCAAAGTTTGTTTTTCTGCCACATTGACCCAGTCCATTGAGCTTCCAGTTTTCTTTCCCAATCATAGCAATGCAGCTGAATATCGTTTCCACCAGTTGGATGTTCATAGACAGCTACGTTTTTATTTGCAATGGACCAAAGAATTTCGGAAGTCAGACCAGTTGTTCGTTTCCTTTTCTGATTCCAGATTGGGCTTACCAGTTTCTAAGGTGACATTGTCTAACTGGATTTCGACTTGCATAGCTTTCATCTACAGTTGGGAGGGAAGACCTTTACCCCACAGGATCAAAGCTCACTCTACCAGGTCTCTGTCTACCTCTGCAGCCTTTCAAGCCAGGGTACCAATTGATCATAATCTGTGCAGCAGTTACGTGGGCTACCCCTCACACATTCATTACTCATTATAAGTTGGATTTGGCTTCTAGGGGTAGATCATCCTTTGGCTCCACAGTGCTCAGTAGTATCTTCCAATGAGCCACCCAAGAATAAGGCACTAGGGACGCTGTCCCATATGTAAAAATGAAGGTGAGATTGGACTACCTAACATAAAGAAGTTATGTGCTCACCATAACGTTCCATGTTGGTAGTCCATGGTAGTTCATCTCTCCCTTCATTTTTACCAACCCGCCCTCCTGCCCCCATCCTGGAAGTTCCGGAGATAATACTGTAAATTTCTTGGCTGGCGACCCTTTAGTATTGGTTTGTTGGTTAGGGGTTTCTTTCTGTTTCTAGTGAGCAGCAAACAAGATCTGGGGATTGCACTGGTGCACCATGGGATACCTGCTTAGCTCCGAACCCATATGTAAAAATGAAGGGTGAGATGGACTACCAACATGGAACGTTATGGTGAGTACATAACTTCTTTTTATGCACGACCACCTAGTGATGCATAAAAAACACACATTATTAGAGAGCTCCACAAAGTAAACGCTTTCACGATCTCAATGATCGCTTAATCAGACTACATTCAAACAAAAATGCACTCACTTATAAATACATTTCAGTCAGCAATCAATCAATCATACAATTAAACAATAATTAAATGATTAAAACAGGAATAGAAACACTCTGTAAAAACTTTATAAGGACTATAAGAAACTTTTAAAAACTACTAAAACACTTAAAGGTGTATGTTAATGTTTCAAACTCCTTGCTTTAAGGAAAGGCTTAAGTGAAACCGCTTCATTAATACCAGGTGATTTATGTGCATTCAACCTAAGAATCCACCTTTGTTATGCAACTTCAGTGCGATTCTTAATATCACCCCCTCTCATGCCTTCATGCAAGATCTCCAGGACAAAGAATTTAAAGGAATGTGTGCTACCTTTATCCTCTATGTGTTTAAACAAAGCACTTGCTACCTTCTGGTTAACAATATCTCTGCAATGCTCTTGTATGCGTTCTTTGAGCATATAATTTGTTTTCGCCACATAATAAGCATTGCAGGATATGCAGAATGCAGAATATACTACAATCAGCATAATGTGCTACTTCTATCTCAAAATGTGGATCTGAATGGGTGTATTTATTAAAGGAATATACTTATCTGCAGGCCGTACAATTCCTACACATATATGTACCCTTCCTCTGTGAAATATTGCCCTGTACATTTTGTCTTTCCCTATAGCATAGCTGACATTTAAGGCTCTTTTTATTCTTAAAGGCAGAATTAGGGGTATCGTCCAACAATCCATCAAGATCTATAGTTTTCAAAATATTCCAGTTGCGTCTAAAAACCTCACAAAAGGTACCAATATCACCAAATCTGAGTTTATTGTAATCCGATACATATTTATCAAACATCTTTTTAGAGTAACCTCTTTGTATAAAGTCATTCCCTAAGTTATCAAGGGCTATCTGAAGTTGAGCCTCGTCATTGTGGAGTCTCATTAGCCTGAGGATTTGTCCTTTCACCACATTGTTACTTACAAATCTGGGAGGCATACTGTCTCTGTGTAACAGTGCATTTCTTCTAGTGGGTTTTCTATACATACTTGTCTGAATTCCTAGCATTTCAGATTTCTTAAGTTTAACGTCTAGGAAATCTATTTCCTCGGATGATACTTTGCTAGAAAACTTTAAGAAAGAAGTAGTACCATGTAAAAATTCAATGAATGCATTTAACTCATCATATCTACCTGTTCACAGAAAAAACATATCATCCACAAATCGAGTATACCATTTCACGTTTTTTAAAGACTTTATTAACTGAGAATGAGTTACATTCCCATTCAACAAGGGCCAAGTTGGCGTAGCTGTTAGCACAGGGGGTGCCCAAGCCACTCCTTTACAGTTGACTGGTGCTTTTTTTCTTTTTGTGACTTAGAATACATTGTTATTGGATATTGCTGTGTCTCCAGGTAAAGATTCCACGTTGTGTGAAGGTTTGCTAAAAAAAGATTGCACTCATCAATTCAAGCAGTTTAAATGATACAGTGGTTACCACTGCTGTTTTATACCGGCTGGCACTCACTCTATTTCAGTTCCTGATGGAGCTGCCTTTTGTGTAGAGTGTGTATGTATGTCAAAAGATGTGTAAATTATTAATTTTACAGAATCCGTTACAGTAATATATATCTATATTGTTTTAAGTGTCGGCAAGTTGATAAGTTTGTCAAAGAGACAGAATTTTAATTGATTTCATTTAATTAATTATACTTGAGGGTTAACTATTGACTGGACTTTTTTTTGAATTTGTATAAATGGGGTGAACAGTTTTTATTCCATGTTCTGATGAAGCTTCGGATTTACCTAAGTGAAAGCGCTTAAAATGGATTGTGTTTTTTTGCTTTTGAAGCATTGTTTTTAACAGTCATTTGATTGTCCAGCATTAAAGAAGGGTTTGGAGCCAGTGTATGGTGTTCATAGGTTCATACTAGGCTATCTGCCCTAGGGCACTTATAAGCCTAGCCAGAGTGTGTTTGGCTTTCGCCACCCATTTTAAATTAATTTTGCTATGCCCTTTTTCGAGGTTAGTATACTGTGCCTCTGTCTAACAGTGACGCAGAAGTGATACCCAGGATAAACCTACGATCTCCCATCCACTCATCAAGATTCCTCTTGAAGAGAGTCAATGAGGGACTCTGCCTAACCTGGACTGGGATTTTATTCCAGAGTGGGTTATGAATCTGTCCCTCCAGCATGTCCTATTTATTTCAGTGCTGAGGTTCAAGTCTCTCGAGCGCGTAGCTCGATGGGATTTGGATTTTCTGAGGTGCAGCATGTCCATTAATTCTGGGTTGGACATGGCTTTATACGTCAGGCACAGATTGCCTCCGAGCAGGCGGTATGCCACTGAGTAGAGCTGGAGTTTCTTTAACCGGGCAGCATATGGCATCTGTTTGAGCCCTATGATCCTCTTGGTGAGGTACTTTTGGGGTCTTTCCAGTTGCTGCAGGTGTCTGGTAAGGTACATCCCAAAAGGGCCATTGTACTCAATTATGGGCCTGATGAGGGATGAGTAAAGAGGCACGATGACCTCCCCTGATCTAGATGTGAATCCCTTCATGATTAGGTGGGCTATATAAAATGAATTTCTAACCACTTTGGCCATGTGGTTGTCAAATGAGAGATTGCTATCAACTTGGGTCCCCAGGTCCCTAATTACTTCTTCTGTACTTAATGGATTACCACCTATGTGGTAATTTGTGGGCACTTTGTTTTTGCCAAAGGGGATGATTATACACTTTTTGGCATTTAGCTTGAGGCCATGGCTCTGTCTGTTTCTATGAGGCCCTTTTGGAGGATGCTTGTGTCGGCTGGAGAGTCGATTATGGTGCCCAGTTTGCAGTCATCTGCGAACTTAGTCAGCCACAGTCCTTCCGTGTTGGCCTGTACCTCCGAGAAATATATACCGAACAAGAGAGGTCCCAGGACTGAGCCTTGGGGGATGCCACTTGTAACTGGTTTGGAGTCTGACATGGCTCCAGCAATTCTAACCATGTGGGTTCTGTCCTTGAGCCAGTTTGCAACCCATCTAGTGACATAGGGGTTTATATTTAAGCTGGTGAGCTTATCTATAATGCCCGAGTGGGGTATTGTATCAAGGCTTTTGCGAGGTCCAGGTAGGCTGTGTGGACCACCTTCCCATCGTCAATGGCCTTGGTGACTGTTTCAAAGAAATCAACCAGGTTTAAGAGGCAGGATCTGCCCTTAACAAAGCCGAACTGGGTAGGATCCAGTGTCTGTAGGTCCCCAATATCTTTATTTATGAGGTCCATGATGATCCTTTCCATAGCTTTGCAGACCAAGCTAGTCAGGCTTATGGGGCGATAGTTTCCAGGATCTGTTGAGGCACCACCTTTGTGGAGAGGGACCACTGTTGCTGTACGCCACTCTTTGGGTACATATCCTGTAGTAAGGCTGAGATTGAACAGTAGTTTTAGGTTTGGGTTTAGCTCTTCTTGGAGTTCATGTAGGATGCAGCCCAGGACACAGTCTGGTCCCATTGATGCTGTGTTTTTTGCTTTGGAGAGGGCAGCTCTTACCTGAGCATCTGAGATGTCAGGGGGGCAGCACTCTGCTGGGATAAATATTTGCCCTTTTGGTGGGGGGGGGGAGTTTGCGCTGAACCTTTCAACTAGGATGTTGGCAATGTCTGTGGGTTTGGTGTATTTTTTTGTCATTTTGGACTAATTCTGAGCATATCTGGGAATTCCCACCCAGGTTCCTAACATAACTAAAGAAAGCCTTGTGATTATCCTTAGTGTCCTGTGCAGTTTTTCTCTCGAAGCTGGCCTTAGACGATTTTATGAGTGCCCGTAGTTTTTTGCTAATACTGATCAGAGATGCCTTCCCTTTTTGGGATTTTGCTCTATCATGTAGTAGCTTCCTTCTTCTATTGTATAGTTTGTTTATGGCTGGGGTCCACCAGACAGGACATCTGCCTTTGGAGGATTGGGTCTTAGTTTTATTTGGGATTGCATGATCCATGCATTCCTGAAGGTGTTCATAGAATGCGTTTATAAAGGATTCTGCGGTCTGGGCCATATTTTTCACAGGCCCGGGGGCTTTGAAGGATTCCACCTCGGTTT
The DNA here is from genome assembly GCF_019279795.1 of Protopterus annectens. Lineage (NCBI taxonomy): Eukaryota > Metazoa > Chordata > Ceratodontiformes > Protopteridae > Protopterus > Protopterus annectens. Next base: position 35,608,253 of record NC_056728.1, on the reverse strand, counting down.
TGAGGAGTGTGAAATTTGCTTTAGAGAAGTTTTTCACTGTGGTTTTCAGGGCAGGGGGTGGAGTCGGGATGTGAATATCCAGTGAGATTAGTTTATGGTCTGATCTTACCAGTGAGGGATACACTTCTGGTCTGGAGCATAGAGTCCCCATGTTGGTGATGATCAGGTCCAGTATGTTATTCCCTCTTGTGGGAGTGGTAACAAGTTGTTCCATAGCATTTGAGTTTATAAATTCTAGGAACCTTTGGGCTAGGGTGTTGGAGCTAGAGTAATGCTCCCAGTCTATGTTTGGGTAGTTGAAGTCGCCCAATATAATGGTGTTTGGAGAGACCTTCATATTTTCCAGTGTTCTCAGGAAGGCCGAGTGGGGTTCCTGGGTTTGGGAGGGTGGTCTGTAGCAGGCTATAAACTGGAAGGCAGTTTTACCCACTGTTAGTTGCACATGGATAGTCTCTGATGCTTCATGCTATGCCACCAACCTGGAGGTGTGGGTATCTTTGACGAATATTGATACTCCCCCTCCTTTTGTAGTACGGTCCAAGTTTTGGGGCCGAAAAGCATTGTATGAGGTATAACCTGGTAGTGCTGGGGTGCTCTCGGGAACCTTGAACCAGGTTTCTGTTACTGCACAGATATCGATGTTCTCCATGCTAAGGAGAGTTTCGAAAAGTGCATCTTGAGGTTTAGACTTCTGGCATTGAGTAGCATTACTCTTAGTTTCTTATCCCTTGTGATACCTATGGAGGTGGGTTTGTCTTTTGAGCCTTGCCTAAAAAAGGCACTATGGGGGTAGCAAGAGCCTTTGCCAATATCCGAAAGCCCAGGGGTGACAGGTGCAAGCCGTCCCTAGCGAAGCATCGTGGCTTGTCGAGCATGTCATCCCAGGCTGACAGACATTGGATCCCCTTTGAATGACATCAATACTTAAGCCAATTGTTGAAATTGATCATCTTGTCTTCATATTGTGGCATCTTTCTTGGTGAGGGTAAGATGCTACTCAAGGTCAGGGTCATACCGGCCTGGGCTACATGCTCAGAGAGCTCCTCTATGTCTCTTTTCATGTAGTCCAGGGAGGTACGTCTCAGGTCATTCACACCAGCATGGACAATGACTGAGTCATATTTGTACTTGCCTTGAAATGACCTGAGTGCTTGTGTTATGTGGCGGATCCTAGCGCCCAACAGGCAGCTCACCGTGACCTTGTGCTTTTTATGGTTTTTGTTGAGTTCTAAATCCTGTTTCCTGGTCGAAAGTTACAGCTATGCATTTATGCAGTTATGTATATATCCTGTTGAGGAAGAGAGATGAAGTTTCATTCTTTTTTTTTCCAAACACCTTTATTGAATTATCTATCACCTGTGACATAGGCAATTTTACATTCATATAAAAGTAATCAAACTATATTAACATGACAAGCATTATACTTTACATATGTTACTATATATCATATAATCTAAGAAATATTACATAAATTATTCAGTTCTTGCCTTTTTTTAAACAGGAAACATAATTATTAAACCACCACTTACTACAAAGGCAGTCATACACATACATTTGTATAAATGAAAACAAACCCCACCGACACAATCTTAGTAGGTCCTGCCACCTTGGGTCTATATTACATTGAACGGTTAAAAGAGCGAACGCTCTTTTATCGAACACTAAAAGTTGAAAGCACTGAATGCTGAACACAAGGAACAGCAATATTTTTCCAGGGAAAAAAAAAATCACTGGGCTATTTTTGGAACTTTGTCATTTCCTCCACTGTGGTGCGATCTTGGAGTGGTATATTTAAGTAGGGGGGTGTGGAGTTGAAGCCCCCCCCCCCCCACACACACACTTTATTTTGTGTTTGGAATTTTTTTTTTTTTTTGCATGGCAGGGTTCTGTGTGTTCGACATTTACTGCTTTCAGTTTTTAGTGTTTGATGAAAGAGCGTTTGCTCTTTTTATCATTCAACATCATGCTGTAGACCCGCCACCTTTTAGACCTCATTCCTCCCTTGTATGCATTATTCCCACAATCCCATTTTTCCTGTGTAGTTTGCTCCTACCCTTTTCTAAAGATCTCAGTCCAAGTTGTTTTATCTCTATTACTATATTCACTACCTCCAATATAGTTGGTTTAGATTTTGATTTCCATTTTCTAGTCATTTCTTTTTTGGCAGCCGCAATTATTAGACTCAGCAAGGCCTTAGCATGTCTAGGCATTTCTGATTCTGTATCATAACTCAGAAAAATCATCTCCTTCATCAGACCAGTCTGTCCACCCAGCATATCTGACAATGCATTCCGTAGGGAATCCTTAAAGTCCGCCAACTCACTGCACTCCCAGAAAATATGTTCCCAGTTACCTCTTTCTTCCCCTTCACACCTCCAACATTTACTGACTGCCTGAGGAAAAATTATCTGGACTCTAGTTGTGGTATAAAAATATCTATGTAAACATTTCCAGGCAAAGATCCTAAATCTTCTAGATTTTGCTGTGTATTTGGAAGACCTACATATATCCTTCCATTCTTTCTTTGTGAATTGCTTACCCAGTCCATCTTCCCAATCCTTTCTAACCTCCTCTGATTGATTCTTATAGTTATCATGCAATATTTTATATGCTGTACTAATTACTCCTTTTTTAATGGTAGATTCTGTTTTAGATTCTATTAAAAACTCTACCAGTGCTGGTCTTTCATTTAGGACTCCCTTATTTCTTTCTGTTTGCCTATACTCTTATATCAATCCCTGATGGGGAAGGCAGTCTTTAACCTGCAGTCCAAATAATTTCTTGGCATCTTCCCATTCTGTCATCTTTCACTGTCTAGTTTTTTTTCTCCCAATACATTGGATCCTTTGCCAGTTTTCTCTAATAAATCCCAGCCCCCTCTTGACTATTGTCTATATCACTAATTGCAGTCAGAATCCCCTTTCTCCATTACTGTGTTGGTTTAGTTCTTAGAATACTTTCTGCTAATTTATGGATATAATATATTGTGTGATTACTGTTGTTTTCCTTAAAGGCCTGCATCCAAAATCCCAGTCTCTCCTTATTTCTTTAGCTTCCCCCGTGGTTCATCATCATCCCTTTCCACTTTGAATTATAGTTTTCTGCTTGTGCTGTGTATAGGAGTCTTAACTATGTAGCTCTGTAATACCCCTTCAAATTGGGTAATCCCATTATGCCCTGTTCTACTAGAAGAATCCGTTTATCCTACTTGCGTCTTACTGTCTTCCCCTTCCAGATAAAGTCCTTCAGTTCTTCATTAATTGCTACCCACAACTTCTCCTCTGGTTGATAAAAATATGCCTGATCTTTGTATAAAAGGGACTAAAAACATTTTAACTGCTTGTATCTTACTATCCATATCTATATAATAAAGCTTCCATTTTCTCAGTTTTTGTATTATCTTTTGTTTAGTCTCTTCCCATATATCCTTATCTGCTACACTATAATCATTTTCAGTCCATACTCCTAAATATTTCATTTTATCATGTTCCCATAAATATGGGTATTGCTGAACCAGTTCATGAATGGGTGCATAATTTACCGCTATTGCCTTTGTTTTCTCTTCATTAATTTTTTTATCCTAGAAAGATCTGAAACTGTATCAAAATGTTCTACAACTCTGTAATGTCTTTTTCTGGTTTTGCCATATACAAAATAATATCATCTGCAAATAAAGCCAGCTTTTCTTGACTACCACACCAATAATATCCCTGAATTTCTGAGTCCCTTATTTTCTTTGCCAATAGTACTAAATATCATGCAGATAATAAAGGGGAAAGAAGACACCCCTGCCTGGTTACTCTGCTCAAGCAGAAATTATAAGAGAGGACCCCACCCACTTAAATCTTCGCCTCCGGCTCCCCATATATTCTGCTAATCAACCTTATGATTTTTTTCTGGAAATGCAAATGCTTCCATTGCCATGCTCATAAAGTCCCAGCTTACTCTGTCAAATGCTTTCTCTGCAATCATGGTATTTTCTTGCATTCTGTTTCCCTTTGGATCATCAGTGTTTTATTAATGTTGTCAAATGTTTGCCTCTCATCCATAAAACCACATTGATCCATATCTATCAGTTTTGGCATTACGTTTGCCATTCTTTTAGCCATTATAGACATGAACACTTTAAATCATGGTTTAGTATTGAAATTGGCCTGTATGAAGCTGGATCTGATGGATTTTTACCCTCTTTGGGTATTACAGCTACCACTGCTATCTTTCAGGATGGTGATACTTCGCCTCCTCCTAAGACACTGTTAAAACCGTCCAGATCTTTTATCAGTTTTGTCCCTCCTAGCTTCCAAACTTCCACAGGTATACATACCATTTATTTCTGGGAACTTTCCTGTAGATGGGTTATACATCACAATTTTTATCTCATCCCCTCCTATCCTAACTGTTAGTAATTGAGCCTCATGTACCTCTAATCTTGACATATTTAATCCTTCCATAAACATTTCCATTTGTATCTTTTCTTGATTTTCATGTTTCTCAGTTTTATAGAGACTAATAGAATTTACAAAACGTTTTAATACCTCTACAGGATCCCTTGCTACCTTCTTTATTATAGGTTACTTAAGTTTGGTGACAACCCTTTCTACTTTCTGTTGCTTGAGTCATTGTGCTAAAAGTTTTTGTGCTGTAGTGTTATTATCAAAAACAGTTGCTTAACAGCAGTCTTTCTAAACTTGTGCATATTATTGAGCTAATCCCTTATTTTCTGCTTAGCATTCTGCAGTAGATCATCTTTTTGTTCAGTGAGATTCCCTTTATTCTCCAGTACTTAACATTTGTCAGTCCCTGTAAATAGTTCTTGTTACTTCTTAACCATAGCGCCCTTTATTTTACTTCCACCCTATTTCTAAACTCCACCTTAATTTTATCCCACTCCCTAGCTATATTTTCAGAAGAAAATTCTGTCCTCTCTAACAACTCCTGAATAATCTCCACTACCCATTCCTTAAATTCCTCTCTTTTCAACAGATAGGTGGGAAAGCGCCAATGTCTCATTTTTGTATCATTACCGTGTGTTTTGATTTTAGCTATTATTGGTGCATTATCTCTAATAGTTATTAGGTGGGTTTCAAGGCCATCAATTAAATGCACATATTCCAGTGAAATGTAAATTCTGTCTAGCCTAGCCCAGTTTTTATATCTTGGGGAATAATATGTAAATTCACTCCGAACTCCTGTTACTGAATTCACATCTTCCATGCCAAATATTTTCATAAATTTCTTCAAAAATCTACCCTCCATTGCTATATTTTCACTTCTGTGCCCCCAGACATATCTTCACTGCTGCATATGAAATTCCATTCCCCACCTGTAAGTAATTTTCCTTGCTGAAAACTGGTTATTTCTCCCAGAATTTTTTTGAAGCTCCATTATAGCAGTTTTATGTGGAATGTAAATACATTTCAGTGTAATCCTCCTCCTCCCTTGACAGCTCCTTAGCACTACAAATCTGCCATTATTATCTTTTTTTTATCTTCTTCTATCACTATTGGAGCTCTTCTTGCAATTAATAAAAGTACTCCACTTTTCCCTTGTCCCAGGTATTCCACTGAATAACCACCCTGAAAACCCTTCTTTATTAAATTCACATGTTCAGTTCTTCCTGAGTATGTGTCCTGTAACATAGCTATTTGCACTTCACATTTTTTAATATAGTTCAGTACTCTTTCTTCTTTGTATTTATCTGTGAGACCATTTACATTTAAAGACATTAAAGAAAGCATCATTGTATTAAAACATTATTCCTACCTTTTATGTACAACACCTTTTTTGTTAAATGTCTAGTTCTAGCTTTTGTGTTACATGCATACACTGTTTGGCAGGTTGAACTTTTATACAGTTGTTTCTTGTCATATACATTTGAGCGTATGTTATATTTTATAAAACTTTTTTATTTTCTTGAAAGCCGTCAAACAAAAAAACAAAAACAAAAAACAAACACACCCACAATACCCCCCTAAAGCCTGTTAAGTTAATATTAACACAGAAAACTATGTACACTTTCAAATACTGAAGTTTTACCCTCTTAATAGGAACAAAAGTCCCAAACTGTCAGCCACACTCACAAATTGAGTTAACCTAAAAGAAAGGTCATCCATGCTAAGACGCACGGTGCAGCCTGTGCTTCTACTAAGTGCTGATTGGTTTTGTGTTATCTTTATAGCTCTCCCAGCGGGGAAGACCCCTGAATGTTTTCAGCAAACCTTAACCACCTTGGGAAAGCTCCCAAATGCTTTCAGAGAACAGTATCTACTCTGAGAAAACCCCTGAATGCTTTCAGACAAGATTATCTCCTAGCCAAATTCTCATTTCTTTTGTTTTCATTTTTCTTTCCTTTTCTTTGTTTTTCCGTAGCCAATCACTTTCCACCAGGCCATAGTCGTGTAGCCATTTATCAGACTGTCTCCATGGATACATGAGAACCAGAAATCCAGTTTTTCTTTATCAGTTTGTTTCCATGGAAACATGAAGACCAGCTGTAGAATTATTACAGAGCATGCATATATTTGCTAGGAAAAAAGCCTCATAATATTCAGTGTTCTTTTTCATTACTTGCTCTGTCTTAAAACCTGTTAATAAGCAATCCAAGGTCCCTAATCCAGTCATTTCCCCATGCAAGAATGTGAAAAAGGACACCAGTCTGTCTCCTGTCATGCTTTTCAACCAGGCTTTTCTTTTTTGTTGTACATTGCAGTGCCTATATTTCTTAAAACTGAAAATAGAGAGAAGAAGGGAGAAAGAAAAGAAACGAAAAAGAACAGCAGCACATGTTTACAATCCCAATTACACACTTAAAAATAACTGAAAAACGTTACTTTATAACATGTAAAGAAAACCACATGCCACAAAATTGGTACTGTTTAAGAAAGAAATCTTTGCTTACAGTCACTTACAGTTAACTTTCTCCCTCTTCTTCCCCTCCCCAAAGCACTTTTCTGAACATTGACAGGGTAGGGCATATGCTTTAGAGTCCCCCACAAGTCCAACAGTTTCTAAAAAAGTACAATATTTCCAGATTTTCCTGTTCTGTCATATTTCTCAAATATAACTATTGCACTGTAATCCCATAATAAGTTACTGGTTTTGTTACTGTTCATCTGCAAAATCTTGTCTCTGCTTCATTTCCAGTGTGCTCCTGATTCCTCCACTCAGCTCTTATGCTCCCTTCCTTCTCTCCAACATTTTCTATTGAAAAATTTGAAAAGGTTTCACACGTATAGTCCCTCTGTGGTCTTTATTATAGGAAGAACAAGAAGCAGAATTTCATTCTGTCTCACATCTTACTTTTTTTGGACAAACTTTTGTATTTCCTCCATAGCATGTACTTTATCAAAAAATGATTTTGTCCCTCCAGGGAAGAATACATTGAAGACAGCTCGGTACAGCAGTTTGAATCTCACACCATCTCAACATTCCCTGAATAGTGGAATACATTTGCTCCTCTTCTGACTGGTGTGCACTGAGTAGTCATTCTCCACATTCTGCTGTCTCATACGTTCAGTACTTTGCACTTCTGCCACAATTTTATCAGAATCAACTCCTTCTGCTGGTAGGATTGCATCTTTACTATTAAAGGTGTAGGTTACTTATAGTCTGGTTTGGAACATACACACAATGTGCCCTTTCAAGTAACACCCCCTGCTGTGGAATACCAGTCCAGTTGCTTATTTGTGCTTTCATAAAATGAATACAGTCTGTTCCTTCCAGCTTCTCTGGTACAGCTAAAAATCTCATGTTTTCCTTATGTGCTCTATCCTATAATTCTATTATTTTTTGAAACATCTACCTCCTGAGCAGTGTCATATTCAGCCAGCCTTTTGTTGATTTCAGCCTCTGATTGTTGTGCCTTTATTATAATCATCTGAATTATCTGTTTAAATCTTCTTCCATTTTTTTCCAGTCTTTTGTTGTTTGTGTTGATATGCTCCACCAGTGTTTTGTTTATTTTAACCAGGTCTCTATGCAGTTGTCTTATATCTTCCTGTAGGTTACTGGCAGTCATGTCTGAAAATTGCATTGCTTTTTGCTGAACAGCTGCAGAACCTGACCCAGTCAGTGTTTCTTCCTCACTTTTTGTAACAGATTTTTTCCAGGTCTTCTGTATTTCTTTATTCCTGGCATCCAGGCAGTGTACTTTCTAGCCAGTTACTGAAATTTCCTCATAACCACAAGTCTACTGGCTTTCTTTGCTGAGTTTCTTTTTTCACACTGGGAAAGCTAGAAATAAGCTGTTACTCAGTGGACAGCCATCTTGGAAGTCCAGATGAAGTTTCATTCTTATAGGAAAATGGGAAAATATATGCAAATGCAAAGGACAGTCACAATGAGCCATATCATAAAGCAGTAGTGTAAGAGCCTCTAATGTGGGTCAGAACCAAAGGACAGAAGAATTCCCCAACTTTATTCTCACTCAGTAATAAAGAAGGGTCTTCTAAATGACGGGTGATATTTTTTGCATAATAAGATTTCGTTGATGCTCTTTGTTTCAGTGTTGCAATCTGAGTTAACTGTATAAAAGTCAGAATGTGATGCTCAGTTCAGTCCTGGTCTTTGAAACTGGTGGTGAGTGTGTGAAGCTGAATTCTTCTCCAACACACACACACACACACACACACACACACACACACACACACACACACACACACACACACTCTCACACACTCCTACTAAACAGAAATGCTTTTTGGCTTATGTTGGCCAATTAAGATATTTTGCTCTATTGGCTGTAGGGTTAAGTGTTCAGAAGACTAAGGGCTTAATGTGAATTCTGTCTGAGATAATTGTACATAGAACATGCAGTATTTTTAAGTCTGCTGCTTTCATTGAAAATGAAGGAAATTGTACGGGGATAATGGCACTGTTAATATATGGACTGATGCATTTTGTTAGGCTTCAACTAAATGTCTTTCGCTTGTTTCACAGGCAGTTATGAAGGCTCTTTATGTGGTGCTGAACCATGATATCAGTTCTCGTATTTGTGATGTGGCATTGAATATCATTGAATGTCTGCTGCAACTAGGAGTGGTGCCCTGTGTGGAAAAGAAGAGTTCAAAAACAGAAAATAAAGAAAATGACTTTGCGGATAAACAGCAAAGAGATGGAATATACCAGAGAGGAGTAACTGGATGTGTTGCTGGCAACTACAGCGGCGCCCCAAGTAGTGGACCTGGGGGAGGAGGAGGAGGAGGAGGAGGCGGTGGAGGTGGAGGTGGAGGAGGTCAGAATGACAATAATACCAAGAACAAAGAAAAGGTACATATTTCAGTCTAACATTCTGTCAGTATAAATAAGTTTGTATTTTATGATGAATTATATGATCTCTGCAGAAAGGCATGAATAAATCAGGAGAATACAGCACAGACATTCCTCTTTTGTATGTGATACTCAATCTAAGAAATATTATACTCAGTCTGATATCTGTTCTTTGCTACAGCCATTTCAGTGTACTATACACTTGAGAAATATATGTATTGTAATGTGTATACTTTGCTATTGTCATGTCAGTCTACTATTGGTCACAATTCTCCATTTCAATTTGACAATGGAGTAGTGATCCAGGATTAGGAAAGCAATGATTATTTTTAAACTTTGGTCATTGTGAGAAAAAATACATATTTCCTACATTGTGTCCATCACAAAACTTATCAACTTTATTTTTTATCCACCTTCTGATGCCTTTTGCCTAAGTTCTGTAAGTGATCAAAAAGCTCCATGTTTAAATATACATTCTGCCATCTGTTTCTCTGTGTTCTGTCCATAGCAGAAATAAATTATTTACAATACTGTACCAGTCTCCTTAATTACCATTTGGGTACATTTTGCAAATATATAAAATAAGAAAATGGTACATTGGTAGAGTCGTGACACAGAGCAGAATGAATCACTTATTCAGTATTTTATTATGAAATCCCTTTAAAGCACTCGTGGTCTTGTGTAAGTTTCTGGTTTCTTATTGGCACCACTCATGAGTAACTGAGACCAGTTCAGGTCAAAACTATTATAGCTATAAAATGTTTGAGCATTTTGTGAAATATGCAAATATATATTTCTATAATCAACTGTTTCAGTAGAACAGACTTATTTACATAAGCTAGTAATTTATATCTGATTTTTTCTTTTGCATTTAAATGAGTACTGGTTTTGTGGTGTACTATATGACATATTTACAAAGGAGATAACTTCCAGTAGAGGGGAGAGCACTCTTACTATTCAGAGTCCTTTCTGCACACAACATATTAATTGGAAGGAAATAAAATATTTTTCATTATAGCAGTCTTTGCTTCACAGTCACCTGACACTGCTAGAACAACTATTATCTTTACATACATGTAAACACACACACACACACACACACACACACACACACACACACACACACTACATTTAGATATTACTGCATCCTACCAGGTTTACAAATCAGACATATCCAGTGTATTACATGTTAAGTAACCCCTTCTTTAGGAAATGTTAAGTATTTCTTATGGTTTTTAAATATGGGATCTATATCATCTGCATTTCATGAGTGGAGCTCATCTTGTTAGCAGTAAGTTCTAAGAGTATGGCATATTGTTTGAAGATTATATTCTTGCAGTGTTTCCTGACTGACTGTCTTCTGTTTTCTAGAAATAGCTTCATGGTAATTTGCATTGTTTCCCTCAACATATGTTATTATTATTATTTATTATTTAACATTTGTTTACCGGGAGAGTCCGACTTGGAATGAAGCCAATTTTCATTGGAGGCCTGGGGGAAATGCTCCAGTTGCATGTCTTTCTGATGTGGGAGGAAACTGCAGACTCCACACAGAAGGCACTACGTCCGAGAATAGAACTGGAGAACCTCTTGCTGTGAGCTGACAACACTACCACTGCACTGTCCACCTGTATACCTACAGTTCCTTCATAATACAGCATCTTCATTTTTTTGCATTTTATATCACTTACTTGCACTTGTTCATTGACAGTGCCTTTCTATGTTTAGCTTTGTCTTACATCATCGCCTTTATCCAGTATTTGCAAGTAACGTGCTTTTCTCAAAGTAGACTGATCTTTCTTCACAGAAGGACTTCCAGTATGGCTTCCCGTTGAGCAATAGGTTGAGTAGAACTTTCTCAGTGTGAAAACTGAGACAGTGTTAGATAAAAAGCCTGTAAAAGTTATCAGTTTAGTTAAAATTCATTTACTGGATAGTAATCACATTACCTAGATGTCAACAAAGTTTACATTTTGGAAAAGTAAGAGAAAATCAATTAGAAAAGAAGAAAAAACTCTGGAAAGAACCTTACAACTGTTGAGCAAAAAACTGAAAATGCTGCAGATTTAGTACAGTAGAGATGACTTCAAGTAACTTAGAGAAAGAAAGAAATCAAACTTATCTGGAGATGTTTAACATGGGACTGTAGAAGAATACATAAGGTGAAATAAAAGGATGGAAAAACTAAGTGTAATTCAACCATTCAATTGAGCTGATAAAACAGCAGAAATCAGAGTGTGTAATGAAGGAAAGACTAGTTGAAGGAAGGAATGTTTCTAAACATAACAGACAGTGAAGAATATAGAGACAGCCTTTGAGGTTTTGCAAAACCAGAGAAACTGGAAGGCTTAGAGTATGCTAATTTAATGAATGTACATTTAAGCAAGTGACTGGTGTTCCACAGCAAGATTTAGTTGAGGGAATGGGAAGATTTAGTTAATAGAGAGGGCACATCATATGTATGATCTAAAACTATTCTTCATGAAACTTGTATTAGTAAAAATGTGACTCCTGACAAACTTGTAATGGAATGGAAAAGTATTACAATTGGAGATACCTGAATGTTTGTGGGGAAATTATTTGTTCTAAAGCAGGCAAAAGAGAAGCAAGATTATCACAGGAATTAGCGGATGTCGAGAGTCAGGAGTGAGATTAAAATTCCTTTATCTAGCTGTTTACAGAATATTTTTCCACGAAAAAGAGTCATTTTTGGAAGCAGAACAAGATATGGAGGAAATGAAAATGTTTAGCCAGCCAACAGTGAGCCAGTAAGATGAAGCCCACATGGCAACTTTGTCAGCAACTCTTTTTTGCTGTTCCAAAAGAAAATGCTTGAATAAATGATTGAAGCACAGGAGCTGACTAGAAAAATTGAGAATACCTTGGACTTGAGCCAGAGACTGATTCTGGGAGATTGCGTTGATTAAGAGGAAAAGTAGCAATTATCCATGCAACTAGATAACGTTTAGCTATGTGAACTATGGTTCTGCAAGAAGAAATGGATAGAAATAAAACAAAGTTTAACTGTGTTAAACTGGTGGGAAAACTGTAAAATACAAACTCTTTTTATGTCATTAATGCTTAGAAGGTCACTGAATGGACTTAAGAAATAAATGTGAGTAAAACTTTTTTGTTTTACTAATATTTGCATTAAGGTTTCCTTATGTAAATTGCATGTTATTTTATAAAGGTTCTGGATAATGTGCAATCAAATGTAAGTTAAAAAGTGATGTGATGGAGTTTTATCAGTAACTACTGTATTTACTAGTGATGTTAAAGTAAACAAGTTGTTTTTTTCTTAGTTCAGATATGTTCTGGCTGTACACTCTAACAAGATCAATGCTAGAAAGAAGCACGTTAAAGTTAATATACTCTTGTGAACTTTGGCTGTTGGGTGGAATGCAAGTATGTATTGATCATATTATACATAGAAATAAAGGAAAGCTGTCTCCCAAGTAGCCTTAGTATTTTAATGCAGTAATTATAACCATGCACAATTTAGTTTATTTCTATAAAGGTAGCTGGTGATCTTTTTCTTAATGCTAAAAAAGTTAATGTTTACTGAAAACATGCAAGTTGCTTTTCACTTTTGGGAGGGGAAGATAAAAACAGATGGCAGACTGTCTAATGAGAACAGAGGCTTTAACATGCACATTTTATCTTTATTATCCTTACCTTTAGAATAGGTACTATCTGTTGATGCAGCCAGGTATTTGGGCAACTGCTCCTATTTGTAGGGATGAAGTTTCTATTACTGAAAGTGTGTAAAGTTAGGGTGTTAGTTTAAGAGTGGATGTGAGGATTTTTTTGAAAATGTATTTAATTTTTTTTATTTCTTGAATGTTTTTATTGAAGTGAAGTCTATGAAAATGTTACATGAGTTCAAATAAAAAAGCAACTGCATACAGGATCGGCTTACTGGTCATTAGCACGTGCATGAAAACTACAAAATGGAAACCTACTCAAAAGGACTGAAATGTATAATATGGGGGAATATTAATTTTTTTATCAGAATAGCTGCTTTCTCAAAATTAATGAGAAGTATAAGTGGCCTTACAGGTACAGACAAAAAGGGGGATGCACAAGCCAGTGCATTTCTTTGTGCCGGTCCTAAGCCAGGATAAATGGGGAGGGTTGCTTCAGGAAGGGCATCCGGCGTAGATTTTGCCAAATCATACATGCGGACAATCATACAGATATGCATACTGGATCGGTCGAGGCCCGGGTTAACAACGAGCGCCACCAGTACTGTTGGCCAACAGGGTGCTGGCGGAAATTGGGCTACTGTTGGCCGAAGGAGGAGAAGAGGGGGAAGGCATGCCCGAAGGCAGATAAAGGATAGGACTGTGATAGTGAGGGTTGGAACTTTGAATGTTGGCAGTATGACTGGTATAGGGAGAGAGCTAGCTGATATGATGGACCGAAGGAAGGTTGGTATATTGTGTGTGCAAGAGACCAGATGGAAGGGGAGCAAGGCTAGGTGTATCGGAGGCGGGTTCAAATTGTTTTATCACGGTGTGGATGGGAGGAGAAATGGTGTAAGGGTTATCCTGAAGGAACAGTATGCTAAGAGTGTTTTGGAGGTGAAAAGAGTGTCGGATAGAGTGATGTTTATGAAGCTGGAAATTGATGGTGTAATGATGAATGTTAGTGCATATGCTCCACAAGTTGGGTGTGCGATGTATGAGAGAGAAAAATTCTGGAGTGGGTTGGATGAACTGGTGATGACTGTACCCAAGGGTGAGAGACTGGTGATTGGAGCAGATTTCAATGGGCATGTTGGTGAAGGGAACAGAGGGGATGAGGAAGTGATGGGTAGGTATAGTGTTAAGCAAAGGAATGCAGAAGGTCAGATGGTAGTGGATTTTGTGAAAAGGATGGACATGGCTGTGGTGAATACGTATTTTAACAACAGGGAGGAGCATAGGGTGACATACAAGAGTGGAGGAAGATGCACACAGGTGGATTATATCTTATGTAGAAGGGCCAGTCTGAAAGAGATTGGAGACTGTAAAGTGGTGGCAGGGGAAAGTGTAGTTAGGCAGCATAGGATGGTGGTTTGTAGGATGACATTGGTGATCAAGAAGAGGAGGATGAGTGTGAGGGCAGCACCAAGGATCAAATGGTGGAAATTGAAAAAGGGTAATTGTGAGGTGGAGTTCAGGGAAGAGTTAAGACAGGCACTGGGTGGCAGTGAAGAGTTACTGAATAGCTGGGTAACTACAGCAGAGCTAGTAAGAGAGATGGCTAGAAAGGTGCTTGGTGTGACATCTGGAAATAGGAAAGAGGACAAGGAGACCTGGTGGTGGAATGAAGAAGTACAGGAGAGTATACAGAGAAAGAGGTTGGCGAAGAAGAAGTGGGATTGTCAGAGAGATGAAGATAGTAGGCAAGAAAATAAGGAGATCAGGTGCATGGCAAAGAGAGAGGTGGCGAAGGCTAAGGATAAGGCGTATGAAGAGTTGTATGAAAGGTTGGACACGAAGGAGGGAGAAAAGGACCTGTACCGATTGGCTAGACAGAGGGACCGAGCTAGGGAAGATGTGCAGCAGGTAAGGGTGATAAAGGATAATGAGGGAAATGTATTCACAAGTGAGGAGAGTGTGTTGAGCAGATGGAAAGAGTACTTTGAGGGGCTGATGAATGAAGAGAATGAGAGGGAGAGAAGGTTGGATGATGTGCGGATAGTGAATCATGAAGTGCAGTGGATTAGCAAGGAGGAAGTAAGTATAGCTATGTAGAGGATAAAGAATGGAAAGGCTGTTGGTCCAGATGACATACCTGTGGAAGCATGGAGGTGTTTAGGTGAAATGGCAGTGGAGTTTTTTACTAGATTGTTTAATGAAATCTTGGAAAGTGAGAGGATGCCTGAGGAATGGAGAAAAAGTGTTTTGGTACCGATTTTTAAGAATAAAGGTGTTGTGCATAGCTGTAGTAACTACAGAGGGATTATATTGATCAGTCACAGCATGAAGTTATGGGAAAGAGTAGTGGAAGCTAGGTTAAGAAGGGAGGTGATGATTAGTGATCAGCAGTATGGTTTTATGCCAGGAAAGAGCACTACAGATGCAATGTTTGCTCTGAGAGTGTTGATGGAGAAGTACAGAGAAGGTCATAAGGAGTTGCATTGTGTCTTTGTGGACTTGGAGAAAGCATATGACAGGGTGCCTAGAGAGGAGTTGTGGTATTGTATGAGGAAGTCAGGAGTGTCAGAGAAGTATGTAAGAGTGGTGCAAGATATGTTACCAGGGTAGTGTGAAAGCGGTGAGGTCTATGGTGGGAATGACGGATGCGTTTATGGTGGAGGTGGGATTACATCAAGGATCAGCTCTGAGCCCTTTCTTATTTGCAGTGGTGATGGACAGGTTGACAGACGAGATCAGACAGGAGTCTCCGTGAACTATGATGTTTGCAGATGACATTGTGATCTGTAGTGAGAGTAGGGAACAGGTGGAGGAGACCCTGGAGAGGTGGAGATATGCTCTAGTGAGAGAAGAGGAATGAAGGTCAGCAGGACTAAGACAGAATATATGTGTGTGAATGAGAGGGAGGATAGAGGAATGGTGAAGATGCAGGGAATAGAGGTAGCGAAGGTGGATGAGTTTAAGTACTTGGGATCAACATTTCAGAGTAATGGTGAGTGTGGAAGAGACGTGAAGAAGAGAGTACAGGCAGGATGGAGTGGGTGGAGAAGAGTGTCACGAGTGATTTGTAACAGACGAGTACCAGTAAGAGTGAAAG
Organism: Protopterus annectens; assembly: GCF_019279795.1. Lineage (NCBI taxonomy): Eukaryota > Metazoa > Chordata > Ceratodontiformes > Protopteridae > Protopterus > Protopterus annectens. Next base: position 35,592,245 of record NC_056728.1, on the reverse strand, counting down.
GGAATGTCGACAAGAGGGTAGTGAGACCAGCTATGTTATATGGGTTGGAGACAATGGCATTGACAAAAAGGCAGGAGTCAGAGCTTGACGTGGCAGAGTTGAAGATGTTAAGATTTGCACTGGGTGTGACAAGGATGGACTGGATTATGAATAAATATATTAGAGGGTCAACCCAGGTTGGAAGGTTTGGAGACAAAGCCAGAGAGGCAAGATTACGTTGGTTTGGACATGTGCTGAGGAGGTACGCTGAGTATATTGGGAAAAAGATGCTAAGGATGAAGCTGCCAGATAACAGGAAAAGAGGAAGGCCTAAGGTAATGTTTATGGATGTGGTGAGAGAGGCATGCAGGTGGTTGGTGTGACAAAGCAAGATGCAGAGGACAGAAAGAAATGGAAACAGTTGATCCACTGTGGCGATCCCTAACGGGAGCAGCTGAAAGAAGAAGAAGAATTAAGAAGTGCACATAATCACGTTGCAGAAGACATATTTGGATAGAAATGAGCAGGTGATTCTCACTAAGGATTTCAAGTTGAACATTCAGCAGAATATCCATGATGAAGGAAAAGGGAAATGATACTGCAAGAGTTAATAGTAATAGAAGAGGGAAAAAAGTTACTGTACATATGTAGTAACAAAGAGGGTTATTTTCAAGGGTTGAGGATTGTGCTGGCATATATTTATATTTCGTGTAAAACTACTGTTGTGGAACTGGGCAAAATTTTGGGAAAAATAATATTGTTTGAGTAGAAACTGGAACTGGAATTGCAGATGTGATGATATAACAGGGAGATCTAGAAAGGAAAATATAAAAAGAGGGTATACTTCTGAAAAAAAACATATAGGAATATTTAGTATGGAAGATGTGAATTTAGTAGCAGAAACTTCAATAGCATTTACATATTCCCAAAGAGACAGTAATTGAGCTAGGTTGGATGCCAATAAGGAATAAAATAAAGATGGAGGATAATGCTGTTTGTCTTTCGGCTTTTCCTGGTTAGGGGTTACCACAGCAGAACTCCGGCCACTTGATTGGCCATAGGTTTTTATGGTGTCGAGTTCCTTCAACAAAGGCACGCCCATTCAACGCATATCTTTCAAACGCCCACTCAACCGTGGGGAGGACATGCAGACTCCACACAGAAGGCACTCCCAACCCAAGCCAAGAATCGAACGGGAGAACCTCTTGCTGTGAGGCAACAATGCTACCGCTGCACCACCGCGGAAGTCAAAGATGGAGGATAATAATGAAAAAATAAAACATAGGCACTTTTGTACTTATCTTTTAAAAAGAGAAGCATTTAAAGAATGGGTAGTGGGTATGATTTAAGAGTTGTTATATGACCTTTCTCTGTCTTGAGAGACAATAAAGTTTGGGTCACAAAATCAGTTGATCGTTTAAAAGCAGTGTCTGCTGTGACTGTAAAGTCCGATTTTTTTTTGACTGGCAGACTCTGTTACAGTTAGTCAATGCCTGGCTGTGTAGGTAACGAAGCAGTCCTCTGCTGTCTGCACTTTCACTTCTCCTCCCACAGCTCCTCTCTTCTCACTCATCTGGCTGCCTGTCTTGACGGCCCATCTCCAAGTGATGCTATCTGGGGCTCTGGCATCCCAGCCTGTTAGACTGATGTTGCCTGCCTTCATGTCATGTTTGCAGACTTCTTTGAAGGGTAGAGCGGGCCTTCCTATGGGTCTGAAGCCAGTGGCAAGCTCCCCATACAGAAAGTTTTTGGGAATCCTGCATATGACTGACATGACCAAGCCAGCACAAGTGCCTTTGGAAGAGCAAGCATGCTTGATATTCATGCCTGTTCCAGGATGTTCTTAATTGGGATGCAGTCCTGTCAATGATGCCCATGATCTGTCTGAGGCAGTGTTGATGAAATGCATTAAGCCTGTGTTCTTGGCAGGAGTACAGGGTCCATGTTTCACTACCAGAGAGCAGCGTACTAAGCACACACGCTTGGTACACTTCCTCTTAGTGTCTATGGTTAGTTTGGAGTTGTGCCAAACCCTCACTGTTGGGCATGATATTGCTGTTGCTGCCTTATCAATCCGGGTATTCAGCTCAGTGTCCATGGAGAGGTTGCTGGTGATGGTGGAGCCCAGGTAAGTGAAGTCCTTCACCACCTTGAGAGTGTGATCACTGATGAAGATGTGGGGGGTGCTGCTGACATCCTGACCAATGATGTTGGTATTCTTAAGGCTGATTGTGGAGCCGAACACTCTGCAAGCACCAGCAAAGAAGCATATGAGGAGTTGTAGTGCTTCCTCCATGTGAGCAGTCAGGGAGCGTCATCTGCAAGCAGCATCTGTCTGATCACTACTGTCTGCATCTTGGTCTTTGCTGGAAAGCGTGTGAGGTTGAAGAGATTACCAGTGCTTCTAGTCTGGAGTTATACTCTGTCTTCAGACTCATTACAAGCATGTGACAGTAACAGAGAGAAAAAGATATCAAAGAGTGTCGGAGCAAGTACACACCCTTGCTTCATACTGCTCCTTATTGGTAATGGGCCTGAGGAGGAGCCATTATATTGTACAACACCATGCATGTCCTCATGGAAGGATGTTATCATCCTCAGGAGTTTGGGGGGACATCCAGTCCTCCGTAGCAGGGTCAAGAGGCCTTTCCTACTGACTAAGTCAAATGCCTTACTTAGATCAATGATGGTGATGTACAGTAGTTTCCTTTGCTGGCAACATTTTTTTTGCAGCTGCCTTAGTAAGAAGATCATGTCAATAATAGACCTTCCCACTCTTGAGTCCACACTGCACCTCAGGGTAAACACGTTCCGCGATTAATTGCAGCCTGTTCAGAACTACATGGGTGAAGGCTTTCCCAATAGTACTGAGGAGGAATATTCCACGGTAGTTGTTGCAGTCAGTATGGTCTCCTTTGTTCTTATACAGCGTGCTGATGGTATCACGCATATCCTGAGGCACTGTTCATTCCTGCCAGCACTGTAGCAGGAGCTTATGCAGGTGGTCGAAGAGAACACACTTCTTGCCAACTTTGATGACCTCTGGAAGAATGCCATCCTTTCCTGGAGCTTTACTCCAGGCAAGAGGCAAGGGAGTCAATGGCTTTACAGAGCTCTTCTGCAGAGGATGGATCATCAGGCTCTTCCATGATAGGGAGAGACGTTGTGTTTTCAACTGCTGCATCAGTGACGATGGCCTCGTTTGAGTAGAGCTCCTGGTAATGCTCTGCCCATTTCTCCATTTGTTTACCTTGGTCTACAATGACTTCACCTGAGACAGACTTTAGGGGTGTAATCTTGACTGTACTGGGGTTGAAGGCTTTCTTAATACTTGGTGTGGATGTTGCCACAGTCAGCTGCGAGTTGGATGCTATGACAGAGATTCAGCCAGTAGTCGTTTGCACATTTAAATTTCCGCTGGGTATCATTTCTGACCTTCCTGACTGCAGTTAGTCGCTTCTGAAGGATCCCTCTTGTAGTTGAGCAGTGCTGCTTACTTGGCTGAGTGCTGGTTCAGTCTTGGCCTTTCCTGCTTCAACCCAGTCTGGGTTCTGCCTCGCTTTCTGCTTGGAGCAGTGGATTCGTTTGGGCTGGAAATGCAACTTGCTGCTAACTAGGGAGTGATTGGTGTCACAGTCAGTGCTGTGATAGCGGCGGATAACAAGGACACAGTTTAGCAGATGTCTTCTAGTGATGACAAGATCCATCTGGTGCCAGTGATAAGACCTCAGGTGACGCCAGGATACTCTGTGGTTAGGCTTGGTAGCAAAGACTATGTTGGTTATGCAGAAGTTGTGGTAAGAGCATAAATTCAGCAGTCTCTGCCTATTCTCGTTCAGCTTGCCAACAGCAAACTGTCCGATGCTGCTGGGCCAAGAATCGTGGTCAGCTCCAACTCGACCATTGAGATCTCCAGGCGTGAACAAGTGTTCTGTGGTAGGTATCCCTCTGATAGTGGTCTTAAGCTCCATGTAAAACTCGTCCTTTGTCTCAGCTGAAGAGCAGTGTGGGAGTATAAACCGTCAGGATGGTCACTAGACCTGAAGACATTGAGAGGCAGAGAGAGAGAGAGGATTTAAGTTGTGTGTTTTGATGGCTGTTCTGTTGAGGACAGCAGGGAATTTCTCACTGCAAAACCAACGCCATGCAGTCGCTGATCCTCCGGTTCCTTCCCCTGCCAGAAGAACGTGTAGTTCTGTTCTCTGAGGCTTGTTGGAAGTCTGGTCTCCTGTAGTGCAGCAATATCAATGTGGAGACTCTTGAGTTCATGATTGATGATGGTTGTTTTCCTGGAGTCATCGGCCTGGTATAAATCATCAGAGAGGGCATAATGTCCTGGCATTCCAGCTTGCTAATCGCAATATGTTCGTTTATTTTTCATTTTTCTGCTGCCTGGTGCAGGATTTTGCAGTCTGCTCTTCTGTATTTACCTTTGTTTCAAGCACACATTGAAGCAGGCAGACTGTGGCGGGTCAACATCTTACTGGCTCGGGGCTGCTCAGCTTGAGGCAGGCAGTAGCTGACCAGTGGGGCTTGGATGGTCCCTCCCACTGTCTGAGACAGCCCATAGGGTCTGAGCTTACACCAATCACTTTGGACTTATAACTTGTAACTGCTGTCTCGCGTGTTGTTTCTGATGCTGTGAGCAGAGGCACTGAAGTGACATCTCCAGGCTCCGGTATGCAAGCCTGGGCATAGTATGTGGAGATCCTGAGATGCCCAGTGGTCAGGATCCCCCTCTCGGCCTCCCTGATGTGGTTCAAAGGAATGCAGAGAGATACGTTTGGCATCTGCTTGGCTGCAGGAGCTGCCAAAAGGAAGACAGAGTTGACAACTAGCTGCCTTAGGAGCTCCACTCAGGATTTTCTGTCTGGGTTTACTCCCATGCCCTTTTCTTCCCTCAGAGATGTCCATAAGGCAGCAGAGCAGAGCCATCATCCAACGGCCAGATTTTGAGCAGGCTGAGCTTGTTAGCCTTGGTTGGCAGCCAGCCTAGGAGGAGGTAAACTCTGACTCCAAATCCAGGCAGATGGAGCTTGTTAGCCTGTCAGGCAATTCATCTAGAAGAAGGTAACTCTGACTTCAGAGTTGTTAGCGCATATGGAAGTAATTTCAGAAGGGGCAGGTAGTGAGTGGGATAAAATGAAAATATACTTTAAAAAAAGCATGGCAGAAATAAGAGTGAAAGAGGTGTGAGAAATCCTTAATAGGAATTATTTAGAGGTTGAAGGTTGAGGCAGTACAGAGAATGGAAAATCTTACAGAAAAAGAAGACTGCATAGTGCTAAAGGAAAATATGCATGAATTTGGAAAGATTTTGATAATGACTTTAGATCACAAACTTTTAGTTGAGTGACTTGGGCAACAGAAAGTGGAAGGAGATTTAGCTAAAAGTAGGGAAGCTAAGACAAGAAAAATAACCAGAGATCATATTGAGGTGTTAGATATTTTGTAGATTTTATGAATATTTGTATAAAGTAGAGGAATGGGGAAACAAAGAAAAGGCACAAGTGGATTTTTTTTGTAATACTTAGTTACGCCAATATTACACAAAGTTAAGGCTGAATAATTAACAGCTAAGATTGAAAGAGATTAATTAAAAACGGTGATGTATAATCAACCAACAGGGAAATCTCCCGGAACAGATGGCATTCCTTTGGACATTTGGAATTTCACAGGGAAGAGAATAAGGATCTGGAAGGTTTTGTTTAGCAGTATTTTAACAGAGAGGAAAATACCAGAAGTTTTGAAGAAAGCAGTGATGGCTGTTTTACTGAAGGAGAGTAATTACTGTTCAGATCCAGCATCACATGGAACTATTTTGATTTTGATCAGTGATTATTATAGCAGTAACCCACGCCTGGGTGTGGGTAATGCTGGATTTACCCACGGTTGGCGTGGTTTGGTCCCGAGGGCTTCGCCCTCGGGACCAAACAAAGACAACCGTGGGTAAATCCAGCATTACCCACACCCAGAAGTGAGTTATTGCTATTATACAATGACATTATTTAAGAAAAGAAATAATTACTTTTCTTAAATAATGGCATTGTATAATGCCTCTTTGCTGCCCTTCCGCAGCTGTCTGGTGTTCATGGCAGTTCTGATGTACTGCATGCCTATGCAGTACATCAGAGCTGTGGGCAAAAGCAACGGAGAACGCAAGATCTCCGTTGCTTTTATCTCGCTATGTTAAATGGGTTTAACATGGCGAGACAGCTTTAAAATAAGCAACGGAGATCTCCGTTGCTTATTTTAAAGCTGTCTCACTATGTTAAACTCATTTAAGATAGCGAGACAGGTTTAAAAGCAACGGAGATCGCAAGATCTCCGTTGCTTTACACTGTGTCGCTATGTTAAAGGAGTTTAACATAGCGAGGCTTTAAAAAGCAACGGAGATCTCCGTTGCTTTTTTTAAATCTGTGTCGCTATGTTAAACTCTTTTAACATAGCGAGACAGTGTTTTATACTAACGGAAAAAGTCCGGGTGACTGGACCTTTTTCCATTAGTATATTGAGGGATTTACAACGGGCACGCTGGTTGGGCTGGCCAGTCAGCGTGCACGTTTTAGAGTAGGCATTGTATAATAAGTGTTTGTCTATATTAGCTAACAGGATAGTGTAAATGTTAAAATTGATAGCATGGTGTAAATTTTAACAAAATTGATAGGTATGGATTCATGCGGTTTTGTGGAGGGAAGACAAATGTGTGACAACATTAACAGAGCAACCATGATCCAGAGAGAAGTTGAGTAAAAGATAAACACATTTATTAATCTGTCTTGTTGCATAGAAAGCATTTGGCCATTTTTCTCAACACTAATGCATTGTAATGTAATGTGTAAAGACTTAACTAACAAAATTGTACTGTAAAGTTGTAATTTACCTGTGTATGAACCTAAAAGCATTGTGCAAAGTCTTTAACATTTTTGGTTGTAATTATTGCTTATCTTTCTGTATTTAACTAAACTACCAAATGTGGAGCTTTTCTCCCTGGGCCTCCACTGAAAACGAGTTATGTAACCCAGTAGGACTATCCCGGTTAAAAAAGTCAAATAAATACATTGTTAGAGGTAGTTGGGTTTTATGAGAAGGACAAGGTTCGAATATATATTCCTTGATGAAATAGTAGGGTTAATAGGAAGGTCATACAAAGTGTCAGGAACAATATTTAAGTTGGAGAGTTCCTCTCTTACAAATTGTGTTTGAACAGAGGGAACAAGGTAGGAATGTCCTCTCTTCCCTTCTGTTATGTTTTATATTTTAAGCCCTTAGCAAAGGTAATGAAATCACAAATCTAAAAACATAATTGATGTGTTAATCTCAAAGTTAGCTTTATTTGCATATGATATCAGTTGTCACTTGATACATCCAGAAAAAGGACATTTCTGTGTTGTGAAACATTTTGAAACCATTTCAGGTATTTGTGGAATATAAAATAAAGTTAAAACAAAGGCTGCAGTGAAAAATCATGTAGCCATATATGAACTGGTTCAGCAATACCCATATATATGGGGATAGGATAAGATGTTTATTTAGGTGTATGGAATAGGATACGATGTTTATTTAGGTATATGAATGATAAATTATTTTTTTTATGGCAACTAAGCATATCTTGTAAGAGATTAAATAGAAGGTGATACAAAATTAAGAAGCTGGAAGCCAATTGATTATGGATGTGGATAGTAAGATATCCTAGTCCCTACCCATAAATATTCCCTGCTGAAAGGTAATTATTTCTCCAAAATTCTCTGAAGCTCCTCAGTAGCAGTTTTAGGTGGAATATAAATACATACCAGAGTAATTCTTCTCCTTTGCCAGTAGTCCCTTACTACCAAAAAGCTACCATTATTTTTTTCCTGTTATATTTCTAAGGGAATCCCTCTCACTTTAATGTAATGATGGATACAACTACAAATACCAGCACCTTTCTTTTGATAAGGTCTTGGGGCACTTGTTTTGTTATGAATGGATAACTGGAATTACTGGACTGGTGTCAGAGAAATGTTGGACAAGGTGACATTTCATCTGCAAAATTTTTGTTTATTTTTGGCCAGTAGATTATTTCACAAGCACGTCCCTTGCACCTTCCAGTTCTCATGTGCCTGCTGTGTTTTTTTAGCATTTATCTCTTTATGTCCCTTTGGTCTGACAGTCTTAATGCCGTTGTATGCAGTACCATTAATGACATTTAATTCCAGTACTTCTGAACAGGTGAAATGCAGACGCACGTAATAGCAGGCCAACCATGTAAAATGTTATCTTTTGCCCATTTCATTGTATTATATTTTTTTCAGTTTCCTGACAAATTAGGTGCATTTTTATGTGCAGCAGGTAATGCTGATGTAATCAAGTGCATGTATACCTGACTACATTATCTCCTTTAAGATTACATGAGACTTTTTGATCCACAGTTCTTGACCTTCTGTCTGTACTGCACATCAGCTTCTCAGGACTGTGTTTTATATTCAGTGGTTAACATAATAACTTGATCATCATTCTTTAAATTCATGTGACGTTATTAAGAGGTTTTGCAAACAGAGTTAACAATGGTTTGTGAACAGATTCTACAGTGGGTGCCAGTCATTCAATGACAGCACTATTATCAAGTACTAAACTATGAAAAAAACAGCAAAACAACTTTCGTCAACAGATGAGTTTTCTTTTTTCTGTACTGTTTTCGACCTCTGAGGTTAAGTTTGGGAAGTGGGGGGATGCGGGTCTTCCCCCCTTGCAAAATAGTTACTTCTGAGGTTCAGAGAAAGTCAGTTTGCTGTTTTTTGTTGTTGATCTCTCAGCACTAGATAATAGTGCTGTCGACTGATCAACATATATACTTAAACACTGACTGTCCTGACATAAACTAGTGAGATCCCTCAAATGCATATCCGATGCTGAGCAGTTCCTTTTCCATTTGGGCATATCTGATTTCTACATCTGGTCTGAACAAGATGCATATGCCATTAGCTGCTAGTTGTCACGCTGATATGAAGTAGAACAACTCCAGTGTCTCTTTGAGATGCATCAGGTCAAATGTTGTTGGGTTTTGCCTGATCATAAAACCTCATAACAGGTTCTTTAATGAGTACTTTTATCAAATGCTGTTTAGCTCTCTCCTGCTTATGACTCAAATCTCACATTGTTTTCAGTTAGCTTTCACAGTGCGTTTGTTTTCTCAGAAATTTGCTTACATTTTTCCAAGTACTAGTCATTCTGATAAATTTCTGAACATGTTTCCTGCCTTGTGAATATTGTATGATCTGATGTCATTTTCATTCATTCCTCAACTGATAGGTCTAAAATCTGACTCTAATCCAACTCGCCTGCTTGTTCCAGATCCTCGGATCCAAACTCTCGAGCTCCAACCTTTACCCATTTGCCACCAAGTCACTACAGATGTCGAACCTATCATCCTCAAGCTATTTGTTCTTTTTTCTGGGTTAGATAAGTGAGTTCTTTCATTTATTTTCCTCCAGTAGGCTATCCTCTGGATTTCTATAATTTTTCTCCCATCATTCAGTAAATTTCTTTCTTTGGTCGAGTCCTTTTTCCTATTTCCTTCTAAGACTTTCACTGAGACCTTGGTATTTCTTTCAGTACCATTACTGGCACTTTTACTTTCTTTCTCTGTCCTTTTCCTACCCTTGTTTTAGGGTACTGTTGACTACCATTGTTGGTAGTTGTTCTTTCCCTTTTTAAGAACAGTGTGTTATATATATATACTTTCTATTTCCATATTTGTAGATCTGAAGTAGTTAACTTCATTTGTGCAGCAACCTATGGGAATCGGATCCGACCTCGGATCCGAGCCGGCAGTTTTCAACAGCTTTAGATCCGAGCTCCAAGCTCCTCCCCTACCCATAATCCCTTGCCAACCCTGACTGACCTCAGATCTAGTTTGCCGCGGTTTACTTCAGCAGCTTGATCCTATGAGTTCCAGGCTTTTCATCACTTTGTGAGAAAATTTAACCTTTTCTTAAACTTTTGGTGTGAGTGTGTGTTCAGGTCCCTTTCCTAATCTTATATACTCTTAGTTTACTTTATTTTTCTTCATATTTAACCTCCCCCTTCCTTCGTGGTTCCGTCAGGGTTGTGTGTGTGTGTTTGGGGCCTAGTGTGTGTGGTTACCTTTTAGTTAATATGTCTGAGGCCCCAAAGCTGATTTTTTTCTAAGTGCACCGAGTGTGGCCATAAGCTGTCCCCAGCGGATGGCCACACTCTGTGTGTGTTGTGCCTTGGGGTTGAGCACCTGTCCTCTGGTTGTACCATTTGTGCGGCATTCAACCCCAGGGCACTCAAGGACTGGAGGTCTAAGCTGAATCTGGCGAGTCTCCTGACCCCGGACTCGGCTTCTACCTCCGGTCCTCCCGTGGCTCCCGCTGCGGCTGCGGCGGCTGCCACTCCTGCTTCCCAACTCCCGGCCGGGACTCAACCTCCCGCCTTAGGCCCGGAGGAGAGGGAGGCCAGGAAAGAAAAAAGGAGGGAGAAACACCACAAGCGGCGGGCCGAGGCCTCTGCTTCGACCCCCCGGCTAAGCGGTCTTCTCCCTCCAGAACTTCTGGGTCTCCTCCTTCTCGGATCCGGTCCCCGTGCTTTTCACCAGGTCCTGAGGAGGAGGAGACCCGATCTACTTCGAGGTCATCGAGGCGACACTCCCGCCCTGTCTTGGTGGCCTCGTCGAGATCAACCAGAAGTCTCACGGATGCAGATTTGGACCGGATGATGAGAAGATTCCTCCAGGCCCAACTGCAGATGGGAGTGCTCCTGCCCCCCCCCCCCCTCCGGGGGGAGCTCGACCCCCTTCTTTGCCCCGATAGCTCCTTCTCCGTCCCGTTTCCCAGGTTCAGAGTCTTCGCAGCCGTGCAGCCTTGGAGCCGGGGGTGTGTCGGCACCGATAGTCTCAGGTACTTCGGCGCCGATGCTTCCTTCGAGTCTGTCGGGTCCATTTTCTTCGGATCCGAGCTGTCGGACCTGAGGGCTGAGCTTTGGATCCGGTGGTATCGGTATGCCTTTGGCTCCGTCCAGGTCGGAGCATGCTGGTCCATCGGATCTGATCGCTTCGGCGCCGGCTCCGATCCATCCGTCGGATCCGAGCGAGGGTCTGCTTTCGGATCCCAGAGAGAGCAGCTCTCTCTCAGCATTCGACGTGGTGGAAAGGGCCCTGTTGAGACAATCCAGGCCCCCGGCCCTTGTCACGGCTCCACCGTGCACTCCTTCTCTGTTGGGTCTGACTTTCTTCACCCAGCCCCAGGGACAGTCTGCTTTGACGTCCCAGGTAGTTCCATTGGAACAAGACGTGGCTGGTGAAACCTCCTCGGACAGCCCCCCCCTCCGAGGAGGTTCCTCACAAGCAAAGGTGCAAAAGGAGGCACCTGGACTCCCCCGAGTCCTTGACTGAGGACACGGATTTGGAGGAAGGGGAAGACTCCCCAAGATCACTCCCGAAGATGTCCCATTTGGTGACATCATGGAGATGCTTAGAATAAGGGGGGGGGTCTGCCCCAAAGCCTACCTCGGACGAATCCGTGTTCCTGGAGACGTTTGAAGCAGGCCCGTCTACCTCTTGGGTGTCCCCTCCGGCCGACCCCCTGGTAGACTTGATTACTACCAGGGTGTGGAAGGAGCCGGACACTGTGGAGCCAGTCCCCAAGCACCCGGACAAGATTCTTAGCCCACCCTCCGACAAGTCCCACTGGAGTAAGGGTCCCCCTGTAGATGCCATGTTGGTGGCGGCGGCCACCAAGAGGGAACTAGCTCAGGAGAGTCCCTCGGTTCATCCCCCGAGCAAGGAGTCTTGGTCGATGGACCGCCTAGGGAAGCGGGTGTTTAGTTCGGCTACCTTCTCTGTGAGGTCGCTGAACTACTTGGCACATGTGCTTCGACTGCAGCAGGACCTTATCAAAGAGTACGCTGTGTCGTCCCCCGAGTCCATGTCGGCGGAGGACAAGCAATTGCACTCCACCCGGATGGCCACTCTATGATCCATATCTAACATCTCTATGCGGCTACTGTCCCATGCCACGGAAGGAGCCGCTAGAGCCAGCGGAGCGGGCCTTGTCATGAGACGTCAGGCCTGGCTCCGGCACTGTGATTTCGCGGAACCCTTTAAGGCGTCTTTCGCTAATGCCCCTTTCGATGGTTCTGCCCTTTTCGGCAAAACCGTGCAAGGTACCTTGGTCCAGAGTGAAAAGGACGGAAGACGTTGTCTGCTGTCGGAGTCCACTTCTCTGCTCCCCAGAGGTCCTTCTCAAAGAACCAAAAGGGTCAGAAGAAGATGTGGTTCCGGAAGTCGCAACAGTCCCATCCCGCTCCGTATTCACAGCCCTTCCGCGGCAGAGGAGGGCAGGGTGGACGCCGCCCTAGAGGCAGAGGGGGCCCGCGGAATGTTGGATCCAGCGAACCCTTCTCGGACCAACCCACGCAACACCCCTGAGGGGTTGCCCGACTGCTCCACTCTGGAGGCAGTCGGGGGGCGTTTCTCGAAGCACCCAGCAGCTTGGGAGTCCATCACAGCAGACCGCTGGGTGCTTCGCATTATATCCAGAGGATATCAGATTCCCTTTTCTCGTTGCCTATGCAGCCCCAGATACCTCCCCGATGTTCCACCCGATCAGAGGGAGGCCGCAGCAATGAAAATCCAACACTTGCTGGAAAAAAGAGCCATCCAATACGTCCCCCCAGACCAGTGCAGATCCGGGTTTTACTCCAGGTTCTTCTTGGTGCCAAAAAAGACGGGGGACTTAAGACCAATCCTCGACCTCTCTTCCTTGAACCTGTCAGTAACCAAAGAAAAGTTCTGCATGGTCACTCTTCAATCCATTCTCTCCCTTTTACGGGAGAATGATTGGATGTGCTCTATAGACCTCAAGGATGCGTGCTACCACATTTTGATGGACAGGTGATCCAGGAGGTTCCTCCGCTTCCGGCTAGGAGCCAGTCATTTCCAATTCAGGGTCCTCCCCTTTGGTCTCACCACAGCCCCCAGGGTGTTCACCAAAGTGTTAGCAGTGATAGCGGCCCACCTGAGGCTTCAGGGAATCCAGGTCTTCCTGTACCTGGATGACTGACTCCTGACCGCCCCGACAAGGCATCTACTCTGTGCAGCCAGAAACTACTTTCTTCGTCTAGCTCCCCGGCTGGGGATCACTATCAAAATAGAGAAGTCGTCTCTTACTCCGACTCAGACCATAGACTTCATAGGGGCCAGACTAGACACAAACAAACTCCTAGCTTTCTTGACCACAGACCGACTACGAACCCTGAGGCTACACGTGCGGGCCATTCTACAATCTCCAGCTCCTCCGGCGGAATTGGTCCTGAGGGCTCTTGGCTCAATGGCGGCGGCAATCAACCTATTGCCGATGGCACGTTTGAACATGAGGGTCTTACAATGGACCCTTCAGGTACAGTGGTCCTTTCTTCAGGATCCTCTGAGCCATCCCGTTCCCCTCAGCAGGGCTTGCAGGAGGTCCTGCCTATGGTGGCTCCAATCTCCGGACCTCCAGCAAGGCCGCCCCTTCTCTATGACCCCTCCACTAGCCACGGTGACCACGGACGCCTCCCGCCTTGAGTGGGGGGGGGGCATTCTTCGGGCAGGACAGTCCAAGGCACGTGGGACCTCACGGAGACCTCACTGCATATCAACGTCCTAGAGATGAGGGCTGTGCTGTTAGCTTTGCAAGCACTTCAGGACCTTCTTCCTGTAGGAACAATTGCGATTCAGACAGACAATATGTCTGTTGTCTGGTACATCAACAAACAAGGGGGAACCAGGTCTTACCCACTCTGTCGAGAGGCCATGAGGGTGTGGGAATGGGTGATCTCCACCAACCGCTTTCTCATAGCAATGCACATTCCGGGGCGGTCCAACATCGTAGCAGACAAACTAAGTCGCACCATCCTGTTACCATACGAGTGGTCTCTGAATCCCGAGATAGCGAATCGGATTTTCGCCAAATGGGGTCAACCCTGTTGCGATCTCTTTGCCTCTCCCTCGAACACAAAATGTTACGACTACTTCGCTCTCATTTCCCCCTCCAGGGAACCCCCGAGAGATGCTCTGATGCAGGCTTGGCCTCCCAGTCTTCTTTATGCTTACCCTCCTCTTCCCCTGATGATGAAGTTTCTTCAGAAAGCCAGCCGGTTGGGGAGCAGGATTATCCTCATTGCCCCGTTTTGGCCTCGTCAAACCTGGTTCCCTTACCTTTGGTCTCATCTGGTGAATCCTCCTTGGGTTCTGGATCCCCGCCCGGATCTAATATCCCACCCCCTAGAGCTCCCAGTCCCGAACCTGGACAATCTCAAGCTCACAGCTTGGCTGCTCCAGTTCCACTCGTAGCTAGGACTCCCGGTATCTCTTCTCCAGTTAAAACTATTCTAGTAGCAGAGCACAAGCCTTCTACTAGAAAGATCTATAGTAGCAAATGTAAACGTTTCTCCATTTGGGCGGAACGCCAAAACTTGGATCCTTTTACAGCTCCTTTGCCCACTGTATTAGACTTTCTGTCAGGGCTGTTTCATCAGGGGGCTAGCTCCTCCACAGTCAAGGTTCAACTAGCAGCTATCTCTCATTATCATGTGGGAAATGAACTGGGCCCTTTGATCACCACGAAATTGTGTAAGACCTTTTTGAAAGGCACCTGTCTGCTCAGACCTCCAGTGAAGGATGTAGTCCCTCCTTGGGATTTAACTCTGGTGCTTCAGGCCTTGACAGCTCCCCCGTTTGAGCCTGCAGCTTCAGTAGATCTTAAATTCTTGTCATGGAAAACGGCCTTTCTTGTCGCTATCACCTCAGCTCGAAGGGTCTCTGAACTACAGGCCCTCTGTGTAAAACCTCCATACTTGACCTTTCACAAGGTTAGAGTTTACCTCAGGACCAATCCCTCTTTTCTTCCCAAGGTTGCCTCTGAATCAAATATTAACCAGTCCATTAACCTGCCGGTCTTTTTTCCAAATTACCGTAACAAAGGGGAATACTAATTACACTCATTGGATGTGCATAGACAACTTCGCTTCTACATCCACAGGACATCTGGACAGTTGTTCGTCTCCTTTGCCAAATTTAACTTGGGAAAATCGGTGTCTAAAGTTGCACTGTCTAGATGGATTTCACAGTGTATCCTTCTAGCATATGAAAGTTCTGGCAGGCCCGCAGCTCAGGGAGTCCATGCCCACTCTACTCAATCTATGTCTACCTCTGTGGTTTTTAGAGCTAGAGTCTCTTTCGATGATATTTGTTCGGCAGCCACTTGGGCCTCATCTCATACCTTTATCAATCACTATAAATTGGACATTATCTCCAGGGGGAGAGCATCCTTTGGCTCTGCAGTGCTCCGGAACATCCTTCCATGAAGGCCGCCCAAGATTCAGGTAGCTGGGGACTCTGTCCCATAGGTTGCTGCACAAATGAAGTTAACTACTTCAGATTAAAAAGTTATGTACTCACCATAACGTTCCATCTGAGTAGGTAAACTTCATTTGTCAGCATCCGCCCCTCCCTCTTGCCCCCCTCACTTGCGAATGTATTCATACTCAGGTCCATGGGTTTTATCCACTTTTAATGAGAATAATATTTTTCCTAGCAGTTTCTGCTGTTGGGCAAACTTGATCTGAGGTCAGTCAGGGTTGGCAGGGGATTATGGGTAGGGGGAGGAGCTTGGAGCTCGGATCTAAAGCTGTTGAAAACTGCCGGCTCGGATCCGAGTTCGGATCCGATTCCCATAGGTTGCTGACAAATAGTTTACCTACTCAGATGGAACGTTATGGTGAGTACATAACTTCTTATTATTTCTTTTGGACCTTCTCTTTTAGGTATTCACTCGGATGGCTGATAAGCCAACTGGCTAAAAAAATGCATTTCCTATTGGCACAAAATACCTAATTCGGATGCTTACAGGGAATGCATCTATTGGGGTTTATATCAGAACATCGAAAGACTACAATTTCGAAGCACACAACATCAAACATGGAACATCGAATGCAAACAACCCCGAAAGCTATGAATTTCAAAAACGGAATGTACAAACAAAAACACTTGGCCATCCGCTCACCTAACCGTAACACACCAAACTCCACACCTATTAAACTTTCAAAACACAACCCAGCCACCTAATGCAAGTACCCTACAAACATAAACATTCAGTACTCTACTCCTCTATTCTTGACTACCATTGTTGGTAGTTTTTCTTGCCCTTTTTAAGAACAGTGTGTTATGTATATATTTTCTATTTCCATATTTGTAGTTATTTCTTTTGGACCTTCTCTTTTAGGTATTCACTAGGATGGCTGATAAGCCAACTGGCTTAAAAAAAATGCATTTCCAATGGGCACAAAATACCTAATTCAGATGCTTACAGGGAATGCATCTATTGGGGTTTATATCGGAACATCGAAAGATTACAATTTTGAAGCACACAACATCGAACATGAAACATCGAACGCAAACAACCCCGAAAGCTCAGAATTTCAAAAACGGGATGTACAAAGAAAAACACTTGGCCATCTGCTCACCTAACTGCAATACACCAAGCGCCATGCCTATTAAACTTTCAAAACACAACCCAGCCACCTAATGCAAGTACCCTACAAACATAAACATTCAGTACTCTACTCCGCTCAACAGAAAGTAAATATTAAAAACAAAACCAACATACTAGCACACAACAATTACCACACTACAGACACACTATGTACAAACAACAAAATATTTACATTATTTACTACTAAAATACACAAACAAGCCACAAACTATTTCTTATGTGGGGGGCTTGGCCACCCCCCCCCACCCTCCTACTGAAATATACCAACTCCGAGATCGCACCACAGTGGAGGTAATACATTCACATGTAACATTCCAATGTTGTGTCTTGCTTACCCTTCTATTGAACAGTGCTTCATAGCAGACGTTCTTCACATTTCACATTTCACAGTGACGTCAGGGTGTGTAACTTTGCATGGGCCAATTATTGGAGTCTGGGGTTTCCATTTTCGGAATTTTGAGCTTTCAGCATTGTTTGCGTTCAAGGTTTGGTGTTCGATGTTGTGCAATTCGAGATTATGGGTGTTCAATGTGATATACACCCGTCTATTGTTTAGGTGCTGCTCACTTAGAAGCAGATTGTTCGATTTGTACCAGATTCAACTGCAGGGTAGTCACGGATAAACACAACAAACTTGTTTTGAAGGGTCATCTTTCTTTCCCTTCTTCCTCTACTCCAGTTGGGGCTCAAACCCTCTCCAAACAATTTGAAAAAGGGAAGCCCAACTCGGCTCCTAAGAACAAAGAGTCTAGAAAGAGATCTCTGGATCCTACAATGTCTTCAGCTCCTTCCTCAAAGCCACCTCCAAAATGTTCAAAGAAGTCAGATCCGACGACTTTGGATCCAGTCTCCATGGATTCGACTACCTCTTTGTTTACTGGATCTAATACCTTCTCAGCTCCCTTCTCCTTTTTTGCAGGAGTCTACTTCTAAGCACTTGAGGCCAGCTACACCACCAAAATCCACACATAGAAACACAAAAACATTCGCAGAGGCTCTCAATAATAATCTGCTCAAGCAACAGAAACCTCCAAAGCAGAAATGCAAGCAAACTCCATGCACCCAACACAACCAAAATGACACGTAGCCCACAGACTCAGTGTGCCACTCAACCACAGCCCATAAAGCAAAACAACGTACTCAACACACTAGTCATAGGTGACTGTATAGTCAGGCACACTGATGTCTCACTCACCAGGCTAAATAAGGAGAATGTTACTGTCAGCTGCCTGTCGGGTGTCAGGATCCGCCACATAACGCACGCACTCAGGTCACTCCTCAACAAGTACAAACATGACTCTGTCATTGTCTATGTTGGTGTGAATGACCTGAGACATACTTCCGTGGACTGCATGAAAAGAGACATGGAAGAGCTCTCCAATCTTGTAGCCCAGGCAGGTATGACCCTAGCCCTGAGTAGCATCCTGCCATCTCTCAGAATGATAACGCAGTACAAGGACAAAATGATTGACTTCAACAATTGGCTAAGCTTCTGGTGTCGTTCTAAGGGGATCCAGTATCTGTCTGCCTGGGATGACATGGTCGACAGACCACGATGCTTTGCCCAAGATGGCCTGCACCTGTCACCCCTGGGATTCCGGATACTGGCTAAGGCTCTTGCTGCCCCTGCAGTGCTTTTTTTAGGCAAGGTTTAAATGACAAATTCACCACCATAAGAGGAACAGGCAAGCAAAAACTGAGGGTAATGCTACTCAATGCTATAAGTCTAAATATCAAAATGCACTCACTTGAGGCACTCCGTAAAATGGAGAACATCAATATCTGTGCAGTGACTGAGACCTGGTTCAACGGTCCAGAGAGCACCCCTGCATTACCAGGCTATAACTCATACCACACTTTTCGGCCATCTAACCTGGACTGGAACACCAAAGGTGGAGGTGTATCCATATTCATTAAGGATATCCACACCTCCAGGCTAGTTGCTCAGCATAATGCATCTGAGGTTATCCAAGTGCAACTAACTCTGGGCAAAACTGCAATCCAAAATGTTGCTTGCTATAGATCCCCACCATGCCCCAGGATGCCCACTCCTCTTTTCTTGATGCACTGAAAAATATTAGGGTTCAACCAAACACCCTAATAATGGGCGATTTCAACTACCCCACCATTAACTGGGAAAACTATTCATGTACCAACTCCTTCGCTCAACGCTTTCTGGAATTCATAAATTCCAATGCCCTGGATTAACTTATCCACACCCCCACCAGGGGCAAAAATATCCTAGACCTAATCATTACCAACATGAGTGAATGGTGTTCCACACCTGAAGTCAACTCCTCGTTGGTCAGATCCGACCATAAGCTAATCACCCTAGATATCCACATCCCGCCCCCACCCCCTATAAGGAAGCCACTGTAAAAAATTTCTCCAAAGCCAACTTCATGCTTCTTAAGACAGAAGTGGCGACCTTCATGACACCCATACAGATGGACAATACTGTTATGACTGCTGAATCTTACACATATGCACTCTATAAGCACTTAAACGAGTGTATGGATCGTGCTATCCCAAACAGAACCAAGACGCTATCTTCCAAAAAAAAGGAAGCCAATCTGGTGGTCCCCTGCCATAAACAAACACTACAACAGAAGGAAGAAACTGTTGCAAAAGAGAGTAAAATCCCATGAGTGGAGGAGCGCCCTGGTCAGCCTCAGTAAGAAGCTGAGATCCCTTATAAGATCCTCCAAAGCTAGCTATGAAAACAAAATTGCCACTGATTCTAAAGACAGCCACAAAGCATTCTATAGCTATGTCAAGAATCTCAATGGCAACACCCAGATCTGCTCTGAGTTACAGCACAACGGCATGAAAATTACAGAACCAACTGATATTGCCAACATCCTGGCAGATAGGTTCAGTGCTAACTTTACCCCCATATTACCCCCTAAAGGGCCCATATCTATACAGGAAGAATGCAGAGTCCCTGTAATCACAACTATGCAGGTAAAAGCTGAACTCTCTAAAGCCAAAAACACAGCATCCATGGGACCAGGCAACATCCCAAGCTGGGTTTTACACGAACTTCAAAACAAACTGGCTCCCCACCTAAAAACCGTGTTCAATCATAGCCTCACATCAGGCTTTGTGCCCGCTGAATAGCGCACAGCAACAGTTATCCCACTCCACAAAGGGGGAGCCACCACTGATCCCGGGAACTGTCACCCTATTAGCCTGACGAGTCTGATCTACAAGGCCATGGAACGTATCATCATGGAACTCATAAAGACATTGGTAACCTCCAAACTCTGGACCCCTCCCAGTTCGGGTTTGTAAAAGGCAGATCATGCCTTCTGAACCTGATCGACTTCTTTGAGGCAGTCACCAAAGCTGCAGACGAGGGTAAGGTGGTTCACACAGCCTATCTTGACCTCACCAAAGCTTTCGACACCATCCCTCATTTTGAAATTATAGCTAAACTCACTAAACTAGGTATAAATCCCTACGTCACAAGATGGGTTGCCAACTGGCTCACTGACAGAACCCACACTGTAAAGTTGCAGACTCCAGATCTGACTTCAAACCAATGACAAGCGGAGTACCACAGGGTTCAGTCCTGGGACCTCTTCTGTTTGGTATCTACTTCTCTGAAGTACAGACTAACACAGAAGGCCTCTGGCTAATGAAGTTCGCAGATGACTGCAAACTAGGAGCCAGAGCCATAGTCGAGTCCCCAAATGATGTGACATCCTACAGAAGGGCCTCACTGAGACAGATGCCTGGTGTCAGAGGCAAGGCCTCAAGCTCAGTGCCAAAAAGTGCATTGTCATCCCCTTTGGTAAACTCTGTACCCATGAACTACCACATAAACAGCAGTCTACTTAATGTCGAATGTGTGATAAGAGACCTTGGGACCCAGGTGGACAGTAGTCTCTACTTTGATAATCACATCGCCACAGTAGTCAGGAAATCCTTCTATGTGGCACACCTCATCACAAAAGGGTGCTCATCTAGGAAAAAAGAGGTCATTGTTCCCCCTACTCGGCACTCTTTAGACCCATTATAGAGTGCAACGTCTGTTTTGAAATGTAGGTCACAAGACATCTGCAGTAGCTGGAAAGGCCACAGAAGTACCTCACAAAGAGGATTACTGGCCTCAAACAGATGCCCTACACTGACCGTCTCAAAAAACTCCAGCTTTACTCTGTAGCATATTGCCCACTTCGAGGAGATCTCTGCCTAACATATAAAGCCATGTTAAACCCAGAGCTGTTGGACATGCTACACCTAAAGAAATCCCAATCCCTCCGAGCTACACGTTCTAGGGACCTAAACCTTGTCACCACAATAAACAGGACATGCTGGAGGGATAAATTCCTGTCCCAGAGACTTCCTATACTCTGGAGCAAGCTACCCATCTATGTCAAGCAAAGTTCTTCATTAGCACTCTTCAAGAAAAATGTTGATGAATAGATGGGAAATAGGAAATACACCTCGGGGATCATTTCTGTGGCCCTGCTCAACAGGGGCACAGAAAAATAACTTTCTTGGGTGGCGTAAGCCAGGGAACCTTGTTGGCTAGGCTTACTTAGGCCCTTGGGCTGATAGGCTAGTACCTACCTATGAACCACCCACTAGCTTCTCTTTCCGGTCTTCCAGGAGTTTATCCGAGGCTGAAGTGGATAGGGTGAGGAGGAAATTCAGATCCAGATGGAGGAGCCTGCCCAAACCAAGTCCTCCTTTACCTTCTTCTCCGATCCATCCTGCTGTTCTGGAGCTATCAGATCTGAAATCCTTGGTGGGGGGGGGGGTGTCCTCATCAGATCTGAAGACAGTTTGTTCCTTTGACTCTGCGACTCTGTTCACTTTCCTGAGCTGCCTAGCTCAGTCCTTTGGAGCCGGAGGACTTTTGGGGCTGAAGTGTTGGCGCCTGATTTGGGGAACCAGGGTGGACTCCAAAGTTATCAGACCTGTCCAGCTCTGGACAACTCAGGTCCACCTCTATCCTCTGGTGGAGTGGTTACAGGGTTTCAGGGGTCAGCAGTGTGAGAAATGTCAACTCTACTACCTCCATCTTCAGTCTCCCCTAGGCACTCTGCCTTCCAGGTTATGGAGAGGGCTTTCTCTTTACCCAGAGAAAGAACATCCCTACATCTCTACCCCTTTTGGATCATGTCAGTCTGCCACCTTTGGCTCTTTGCTCTGAGTCTTGATCTTCTAGTCCACTGGGATAGCCAGCCCATTCAAATTTCCAGTCAGTCCCTCCCTCATGACTCCCTTAACTCTTCTGATACCTCACCAGACCATCCTACTGATGTGGTACATTTTGGAAGAGAACATGTAAAAGGAGACACTTGGACTCTCCTCAGGAATCTCTTAACGAGGATACTGATTTCGATGAAGGGGAAGGGTCCCCCAGATCTCCACCTGAAGACATCTCCTTTGACAACATTCTTAAACTCTTAAAGCAAAAAGGTGGTTGGTCTTTCAGTACCCCTTCCCAAGAGGAATTGGTGCTCCTGGAGGCTTTTGGGTCTGTCCTGGCTGCATCTTAGGTGACCCCCCCCCCCCCCCAGCTGATGAACTTATGGACCTCATACATCAACAATGATACAAAGTAAAAAAAAATAAACTGCAAAGTAAAATAAATCAAACAACAGGCTAAAGAGCCACCTAAAAAAGTTTTAATGTTTCTAGTGCCTCGTATTTCGCCAAACATGGAACGAACTTAATACTTTAGAGCCCATCTCGAAGTGTCCACATAAATCTCTAGCCCCCCCCAAAGGACAAGACACACTGGAACAAGAGATCATAGTTGATGCCATAGTTATGGCAGCAGCCACTAAAACAGAGCTTGCAGAGCAGAACTCTTCTGTCCATCCCACTAAAAGAATCTAAAGCCTTGGACTGATTCAGTAAGCATGTTTATGCTTCAGCAACATTTGTTCTTTGTTCATTGAATTACTTGCCACATTTCATGAGACTGCAAAGATATGACTAAGGAGCTCTCCAAATCTTTTTCAGGGTCCATGTCTGTAGAGGCCCAGAATAGAGTCTTTTTGCTACTGGCCACTCTTCAGTCTGTAGCTAACACATCCATGAGGCTGATTTCCCATACGACAGAAGGTACCTCACAGGTGTCGGGTTGTTAGGACACATGTCTAGATGTGTCTGTGAATTTGTGGAGACCTTCAAATCTTCATTCATCAGTGCTGCATTTGATCGAGCTTCCTTATTTGGTCTGAAAGTAAAAGAAATGCTCTCCATATGTGAGCAAGAAGGAAAGACCTTGCCTGCTGCTGGAATATGTTTTTGTACCCCTTGATGACCCTTTTCCCTGGAATCAGTAAAGAGGTAGGAAGATGTGATTCCGCAAACCCCAGGGATCTTTCCAAGACGCATGAGGAGATAGTTCTTTCAGAGACATAGGGGAGAATGGAAGATGCTGTCCCCACAGCAGAGATGGCCCACGGAACCAGGGTTTCCAGGATTCCTTCTTGGATTAACTCTACCAGCACTCCTGAAAGGCAGCCCAACTGTTGCCCTTCGGGGACGGTTGGGGGAGTTTATCTATGGACCACAAAGCCTGGGCATCCATCACAAAAGATTCTTGGGTGCAGAAAATTATATCCAGAGGTTGTCATACCATTTTCATAAATTCATCCAGCAAGAATGAAAAGAATCCCCAATGTCCCACCTAGTCAGATGGACATGGCATTAAAAATAGAAAGGCTGCTCAGAAGGGGTCATCCTGGAGGTCCCACCCAGACCAGACAGGATCTGGAACCTACTCAAGATTCTTCTTAGTGCAAAAGAATACAGGTGAATTGAAACCCATCCTGGATATCAGCAGATTAAACCAATATGTGAAGTATTCAAGGTTCAGGATGGTCACGGTTTAGTCCATTTTGCCTCTGCTGCAAAAGGGCATGCTCAATAGATCTTCAAGATACACACTATGACATCAGAGTGAACAGGCACTCCAGGAGATATCTGTGCTTCCAGCTTGGAGACTGTCATTACCAGTTCAGACCGCTGCCTTGGGTGTTCACCAAATGCATGGAGGTGGGAGTAGCTCACCTGTTTGATGGGATTCAGAGTGTTTCCATACCTAGACGACTGGTTCCTACGTGCCCCATCCTGGCATCTATTTCTGCAGGCAAGGGACTACTTGCTTCAGTTATGCCTTCTTCTAGGCATCACATTAAATTATAGCATGTCTCATCTCACACCCATGGAAAGTCTGGAGTTCATAGGTGCTCATCTAAATACGGACACACAAATAGCCTTTCTTCTACCCACACAAATTCAGATACTCGGCTTCCAAGTCACGAAAGTGATCTCACACACGTCTCTGCCAGCATGCCTTATCTTAAAAGCCTTGAGGTCCATGACAGCAGCTATCACCTTAGTTCCTTTAGCAAGGTTTCACATGCAGATTCTGTAACCAACTGTATCAATACAGTGGTCTATTCTTCAGCAGCCTTTATCCTTCCCTGTCAAGATCACTGAATCTTGCAAAAAATATTTAAAAAATTATCTTTGGTGACTTCACTCAGATGAAGTTTCTCAAGACTGCCCATTTGTTCTTCCCCTACTCACAGCCACGCTGACCATGGATGCCTCCCAACTGGGGTTGGGGGGATCAGTACTTGGGAAGGATAGTCCAAAGTACACGGTTCCCCATGAGGCCAGCACACATCTCAATGTCCCGGGCATTCTTCCTAGTGTTGCAGTCTTCCTAGTGTTGCAGGCCTTTCAAGACACACTCTGATCCAAGATGATTGCACTTCAGATGGACAATATGTCTGTACTCTGGTACATCAACAAACAGAGAGGAACAGGATCTTACCCGCTATGTCAAGAAGCAATGAGTATGGGGCAGTGGGCAATCTCTTCCGGCCACTTTCTCAGAGCAATGCATATTCTGGGAAAGTCAATATGATTGCAGACAAACTAAGCAGTCCATTCTGATGCCTGACGAGAGGTCTCTGATTGTCAAAGTGGCAGAGAGGAATTTCCATTGATGGAGCCAGCCATGCTGCGACCTTTTCACCTCTCCCCTCAATAAGTACAGCAAGTTCTTTACCCTGATCCCTCCAAAGAATCAGTCACCAAGAGATGATCTAGTCAATGATTGGCCCTCCGGTCTTCCCTGTGCTTACCCATTACCTCTCATCCCCAAATTCATACAGAAGGCATACCAGTTGAAGAGCACAGTTATCCTCATTGCATCTTTTTGGCCTCATCAAATTTGGTTCCCCTTTGTCTGGCCTCGTCTTCTACATCCGCCCTGGATACTGGATCCCAGTCCAAACCTTGTGTCTCTCCTGACAGGTATGACTCATCCAGACTTAACAGGCATCAAACTAACCGCATGGTTTCTCCAGTTCCATTGAATGCTAGACAGCCCAGGCTCTCCTCCCCAGTCTGTCATATTTTATCTTCTCAAAAAGCCTCTACTAGAAAGATTTGCAAATATAAATGGAAGAGATTTGTGCACAAGGTGCTTAAGAGGGATGTGGACCCCCTTTTTTTACCTCTATACCAGATGTACTTGATCTTTTGGTTTCAATTTTCAATGAAAGGGCTAGCTTTTCTACTGTTAAGGTCTGGTTGGCTGTATTTCAAACTTTCATCTGGGTGAAAATAATTCTTCCTTAGCTTCTTCTAAGTTATGCAGAGCCTTCAAAGCCTTTCTCAAAGGAATCTTTTTACTTAGACCAACACTAAAGGATCCAGCCCCTCCTTGGAATTTAATTATTTTGTTTCAAGTTCTAATCAAGGACTTCATTGAACCTTTATCCAGGTCAGACCTCAAGTTTTTGTGTTGGAAAGCCATTTTTGTAGTCACTTTTACATCAGTTAGACCAGTATCCAAAGTCCAGGCTCTCTTTTCCAAACCCCCTTACCTGGCTTTCCACAAGACTGGGTTTCTTTATGGATCAGCCCATCTTGTTTTGCCTAAGGTAAACTCTGAGTCTGATATCAACCAGGTCATTAAGCTCTTGGAATTCTTTCTAAATTTTTCAAACAAGGAAGATCACATGTTCCAGCTTTTGGATGTACATGGAGAACTTCAGTTTTATCTCAATATAGTATACGTTGCTCATTGTACATTATGTGAAAAGTTTTATATTGGTAAAACTGATAGATTTTTTTAAGGAACGCATAAGGGAGCATGTTTATCACATTAGCAAGGGAAGTAAAACTAATGCCCTTGCGAAGCATATTTTAAATACAGATGTAACACATACTTTTAAATTTTTAGCCATAGGTAGGGTGTATGAGAATGCTAGGCAGGGGGATATATGTCACAGAACAGAGGAACTTGAATCTACGTGGATAGTTAGGATGAGGGGTGATGCAGGGAATGGGTTAAATTAATGCATCCCCCTCAGACCTAAATTAAAGTCCAGACCCATTAGGAGATGAAATATTATATTATATGAATAAATTATATATATGTATTAAAAGTTTTGATACTATGTTCATGATATTAATATGTCTATGCTTGTTGTACTAGTTTTTAGTTTGTGTATTTTACCTTTAAATATTTCTGAAATGAATGCTAATTGATTTTAACATGTGATAAGGAGGTGTATTTAAGGTGCGTGTTTTGTAGTGTCTCTATTACACCTGATGAAGCAAACCAGTGAAAGCGCTTGTGTTATGTGCACTAGTAAAGTTTTTAAACTTGGAGACTGCAGCCTATGTCATGTCACTTGTTTTTTTTTTTTACCAAGTTTTTCGACATTTTGGACACGCTGTTTGAGTTTTTGGTGGTTCTGTTTTTGTATCTACTTTTGTTAACTTTTGTTGCCACCAAGCTCAACTTTATGGCTGAGAAAGGAGTTGATATAGGAATTGTTGAACTGGATCATGATGGGACTGTTTATGCTGGTAAGAAGCCTAAAAGTTTTCTGCAAGCTCTGTCTGCGAAGACTAATCTATTGATAAAGTGTTGGTGTTGGTGATGATGAAGCTGATGAATCAGTGGATATCATTAATTTAAAAACACAATTATTCTCCTTGGAGAAAGATTTGTATAAATTAAAATGGAGTCAATTTCAGAAGTTCCACCTTGAAGCATGTCTAGCTGAAGGCATTGTACCAAGGGGTCTGAGAATTTTGCAAATGCTATCTTATATTAATGGAGATAATGTTTTGCTGCTTGAATGGCAAAAAGTGAATTTGCAAGCCAGCTTCAGTTATCTGAAATTGTTAATTGATGCTTCTGACAGAGAGACTGAAGTGTTAATTAAATCTATCAATTCTAAACATGCTGAATTGATACAATGTTATACTGAAGCTGTTCTCGAACCCTTTCTTACTGACCTACTTCATGAACTTGGGGTCTATGAGAATAAGTTTCAGAAAATAAAGATTCTAAAATTTGCCGTGACCGGAAAGATTTTCTCTCTGGTAATGTCTTCACTTGGCCCAAGGATGCAGGCCCAGCCACCAATGGGATTTCCGTACAAAAAACTTCTACTGTTGGCAAGGCAACCACGCAAGTATCGGATGTTTTGGATATACACGCGAGAAATGAGGATATGTCTAATCGTGATTCAGGTTTATGTAGTGACGGAATACAGCTGAATCCCGTTTCTATTGTAAAGGAAGCTGGTGCACGCAAGAAAGTGTTTGTCACTACAGCCCAGGTACATCATGATCCTGAAATTTGTAGTAAGCATAATGATGATGGTGTGAATGTGATGAATGCTGCAGGTGTTCCTTTAGGATCATACCAGTTACAGTTTCCACTACCAATAAGGGACCCGCATTTGAATTCAGTGAAGGAGCACGGACGGAGTCGGAGCAGGAATCCGAACAAACGAAAATGGGAAGGTACAGTAACACAGATGAACACTATAAAACGAGCCTTTTCGCAAGTG
The DNA here is from genome assembly GCF_019279795.1 of Protopterus annectens. NCBI lineage: Eukaryota > Metazoa > Chordata > Ceratodontiformes > Protopteridae > Protopterus > Protopterus annectens. The sequence continues at coordinate 35,564,875 of NC_056728.1, read as the reverse complement.
AGAAAGGTTTAGTTTATAACCTCTCGCAGGTTGCTTTAACTGAATCAGAGTTAAGTGTATTGCAGAAGGGCTTATCGTTTGTGCCCTCTGAAATCTCTGACTATACGGATGTAATATTTGATATCAAGCTGTTTTCTAGAAATTTAATGTTGAAATGTTTGTACGACAAGCATACTATGAATAATAATGATGGTTCTGATGTTAATTGTATGATTTTTAAGATACCAAGTACTTTTATTCCAAAAATGAACTCTCTTATAACAGCCTTTGAAAAACTATGCATACAATATGTTTATGACTTGACATTTAAACAAAGTAATAATCAATATCATATGAGACCTTCCAGTCTTAATAAGGAAGTGAGTGATGCATTAAGAAATTTAGAGTTGATTCCTAGTATTATTGTCCGACCAGCCGATAAGGAGGGTCCTTTGGTGGTTTTGGATAGGGCTTGGTATTTATGTAAGATGTTTGAAATAGTGCAACTGAATAGCGTCAGCTATGATGTACATGTGCTTTTGAACTGCTTGTTGGATTTGAAATTGATTGACGAAAGTCTTTATTCATATTTTATGATAAGCAAGCCTATGATACCTATGATACAAGGCCTGCCTAAACTCAATAAAGATAGTTCAAATCCTCCTCTTAGACCTATAGTTTCGGGCAGGAATTGGAGCACCGAGACTATCTCTCTGTATGTTGAAAAAAATTTAAGGCCAATTTTGAATGGGTTAACCCATGTTCTAAGAGATACCAAGCATTTTTTACAAGATTTATATGGCTGTATAGAAGAAACTAGTGCAAATGTAATTTTTGTTACAATGGACGTAGTGTCCCTGTTTACTGTTATACCTAATTCTGTGGGTACACAGAGTGTACAGAGGTTTTTAGAAGCACATTCGGAATATGATAGGTCCAGAATTTGTTTATTGATTAAGCTTTTAGAGATAGTTTTGGAGCACAATGTATTTGTTTTTGACAAACAGTATTATAAACAGTGCAATGCCGCAGCTATGGGCACAGCTTGTGTCAATAGCTACGCCAGTGCAGTGATGGTAGACTGGGAATTGGGAAATGTGTTGCAACGACCCTATTCTGGACAGATCTTGTTTTACAGGAGGTTTGTTGATGATGTTTTTATTTTTATGGGAACATTTTTATTGAATGTTAGATTAATTTTTTGAAGTTTCTGAATGACTCTACAAGTTTTCTGAAGTTTACTCACAAATGTTTTGATTTGGAGATAGATTTTTTAGACACCATAGTGATTAAGAGTAATATAGAGCAGTTATATACCAAGTTACATAGGAAGGACTGCTATGTTAATCACTTATTACACAGAGAGAGTTCTCATCCCCCTCATATTTTTTTTAAAAATGTTGTTCACAATCAGATTTACAGAGCCTCTAGATTAAATGTTAGGGGGGAAGACTTTACAGATCAGGTGAACCATGTAGTAAAGAATCTAAGAGAGAGAGGTTACGATGATCATATGATTACCTTGAATGTGCAGGATGTGGCGAGCAGAAGGGATACTACTGCAAAACCTTTTTACTCTGTAGTAGAAGGGGTAACTAATACTAGGAAAAGAATGGATAAAGTAGTAACCAAGCTCAAGGTCCCTTTACATTATACTAGGGGATGTACAAAACTACACCGATATTATTAGGAAGCGTTATATTGACCACTGAATTAATGCATTTTATAGGTGCTACACCAACGTTTATGTATAGGAATAGTAAGTCTATAAGAAGGAGGCTATGCTATCCACGTAATGAAACTAATGATAGTGATTTGAGTGCTACACGGCCCTGTGGGAAGTGTAACTACTGTCATTATTTAGATACTAGCGGTGTTTTCCTACATCCTGATCAATGTAAAACTTATACTTTTAATGTCTCGGCAAATTGTGAAACAGAACATATAGTATACCTTGCTCATTGTACATTATTTGAAAAGTTTTATATTGGTAAAATTGATAGAATTTTTAAGGAACGCATAAGGGAGCATGTTTATCACATTAGTAAGGGAAGTAAAACTAATGCCCTTGCGAAGCATGTTTTAAATACAGATGTAAGACATACTTTTAAATTTTTAGCCATAGGTAGGGTATATGAGAATGCTAGGTAGAGGGATATATGTCAGAGAACAGAGGAACTTGAATCTACGTGGATAGTTAGGTGAGGGGTGATGCAGGGAATGGGTTAAATGAATGCATCCCCCTCAGACCTAAATTAAAGTCCAGACCCATTAGGAGATGAAATATTATATTATATGAATAAATTATATATATGTATTCAAAGTTTTGATAATATGTTCATGATATTAATATGTATATGTTTGTTATACATGTTTTTAGTTTGTGTACTTTACCTTTAAATATTTCTGAAATGAATGCTAATTGATTTTAACATGTGATAGGGAGGTGTTTTTAAGGTGTGTGTTTTGTAATGACTCTATTACACCTGATGAAGCAAACCAGTGAAAGCGCTTGTGTTATGTGCACTAGTAAAGTTTTTTTAACTTGGAGACTGTAGCCTATGTCGTGTCACTGTTTTCTTTAACACAGATATAATGTTATGGTGAGTATATAACTTTACTTTCAAATGTTGAAACTTTCATGAGTTTACTTGAAACATCATATCTCTCAATCTTCTATCTCCAGAATATAGAGTACCAGCTCTCATGTGGAACAACTGGGCAAGATGTGGAACACTTAGTAAAAGCTTACTAACTACTTCAGTTAGGAAACTCACAGGGTGGTTGCAGTGTGTAACCTTTTTATTTATAAACCAGGAGTTAATATGATTTAGTATCATTTAACATGGAAATCAGTTAAAATTTTTAACAGTGAATATGTGACAGACCCTTTCACTATGGAACAGTGAGGAATGTGGACCTTTTAAGACTGAAAATGAGGAATGTTCCTCATAATGAGGTACACTTGAGAGGCATGTTAGATGTTCTTATTGTTTAATATATTACTTTCAAAAGACAACTCTGTCACAGGCTGCTTGTATGTATCCTTGTTTTCCTTCAGATTTGCTTTGTGTGCAGCTTTCAGTACTTGGATCTAGCATCATGCTTGTGTTTGGATGCTTCACAGACACTTAATTCATCCACTGACATGTAAGCACTGTCAACATATTGATGTATTGCATGAATGATCTGTGGTACACTTTTAGGGTAGTAGCACTCACAAATGAAAGCCTCTCAAAGTGAAGTGGTGTGTCTGTGACATATGATGTATTACAAATGCACAGTACTGAGCATTCATCATTCAGCATCATCTCCTAAAATCTTAAGAATGCATCTAATTTGGACTTCCAAGCTGGCTGCACTCTGATCATCATCAGTGTAATTTCATTTCTCTCATTGTAAAAAAAGAAACTGAGAAATAAGAGCCAGTGATATTGTCAGCGTGAGTAAAATTCATTTTCTTGCTAATAAGTACACTGGCTAGATGCCAGCAAAGAAAAGAAAAACAGGGAACCTGAAAGAAAATCAACCAGAAAAGGAGAAGATCAAATACTGGCTGGGAAGAATCGTGTAGCTATTCAGAAAAAAAAAACAGTAGAAGCTTCAGCTGTGGTACAAGAGATGGCTTCCTGCACTTTAGAGGAAAATATAAATCAGATGTACTTAGATGTGAATAAAATCAATGAAATATTGAAGGATTATATCAACCAAGTAAAAGACCGGAAAAATATAAGCTTTAACTAACTGTTCAGATTAACTGATAAAACTGATATTGAAATGAAGAAAAGGCTGGCAAAGTATGAGAAAGTGTCACGGAGAGCTGTTTCAAAAAATGGTAGAGACAGAAGACAGAGCACACAGAGAGAACGTAAGATTTTCTCCTGCATCAGAGAAACTGGAAGGAACAGATTGTATTAATTTTATGAAAGCATACATAAGCAACTGGACTGGTATTCCACAGCAGGATTTGTTAATTGAATGGGTACACCAAGTGTATGCTCCAAACCTAGTCATGAGAAAGTAGCCAAGACCTGTTTTAGTAAACATATTATCATACCAGCAGTAAGAGTTCATCCTGACAAAACTGTGGCAGAAGGGAAGGGTATTAAAATTGGAGACAGAGTGTTTGTGGTAAAATGAATGCTTACTATACACCAGGTAGAAGAGAAGCAAATTTCTCCCAGCAGTCAATGAATGTTGAGATGCAGGTGTGAAATTCAGGTTACTGTATCAGTCTTTATTCAAAATATTTTTCCTGGAGGAGCAAATGCATTTTTTGTATGCAAAATAAGATAAGGAGGAAATGTCCAACAAAAAATGAGCCAGCAAACAAAAGGGGATTTTGCTTCAAATTCTTCTGACGATAAAGCTCACAGAGCGACTTTCCCAGTGAAACCTTTTCCAGTGTTCCAAAGAAAAATGCTTGAGAGGCAGAAAAAAAGAAGACCAGTAGCACTGAAATTAGTGAGTAAATGTGAGACTATAAGACATCAGTTACATTTGTGAAATATGGCTTTGCAAGAAGTGGCTGAAATGACTGGACTTTTGTTGACTTTGCTAAACTTGTGGGTGGAATCTTAAACGTGTACCCTGCTTTTTCATTAATGTTTAGAAGGACACTAAAAGGGAACATAAGTAAAACAAATTTTCTTTGTATAAAACATTTTGTGATAAAACCATGTTATATGTAGTAATGTAGTTTTGTGTTGTTGGGTATTTTAAATGTGGAGGAGTCTTTTCAGTGTATCTTGTGTGTGTTAAAAGATATTAACGTAAACAAGTACTGTTTTAGCTGTAAGAAGTGTAGGCTTTACAACAGAATAATAGAAGGTAAGATATAGATCAATGTGGATGTTCTTCGTCTTCCATTGCTGCAGTCCTGACTATTGGGGGTATAGTCCGCGTCCCAGTCGGCCCGAATACCAGAGTATAAGGCTGACGGCGGTCATGGCGCCTTAGACTGACGCCAGTACGTCAGGGTACTAATGCGCATGACCGACGTCATTTCCTCAGTCTTTTTTGCCGCATGGTCCGATGCAGAAGCAATTTTGCGAGTGCAGGTTGGCGTTCTGAGATTTTCCGAAACCGGAGTTTCAGACCGAAACAGAGTTGGCTAAGTAACCCGCTAGAACATTTTGGTTTTTCTTGCCTCAGTATTTAACCGGATGTCAGAAAAAGTGAATAACTGTATTTCTTGTGGGAAGCAGATACCGCATAGGGATTATCATACATTGTGTATACCTTGTTTAGGGCCTGAGCACGACGTTGTTGGTTGCCGTTCTTGTGCTAGATTTAACAAGCGCACTATTAAGAGGAGGCTAGATTGTGCTAGGTTAGTGTTTGGGAAGCGTTGTAATTATAATATGCCGTCGGATGCTCCGACGCCCGCTTCATCCAAGAAGCGCAAGGACAAAACAGTGAAGCCTAGGGGTGAGGAACCGGCAGTCCCGGACGTCGGTTCTTTAGAAGGCTCAGGGAGCCAGAGGTTTTGCCAGGAGTCTCTATGGAGTCTCAGGCAGATACTTTACTGTTACAGGATGTGCCCTCTCAGGAGGTAGGCCAGGCTGAGGGGGCTTCTCAGGTAACTGTTCTTCCCTCTCTTCCCAAGGTAGTTAGGGCCTCTCCTTCTGTTGCCAAAGCTTCTTTTAGAGGTAGGCCAAGTTCAGCTTCTGTGGGGCTTCTCCTAGCATTTCGGGCTCTGTGCCTAAGAAACATATGCTTAAAATGGCAGAAGATTTGATTACTCTGATTAGAGGTTCTATGCCCCGCCTGATAAGAGGCCTAGGGTGGAACAGGAGTTTGATAGTTTTGAACAGTGTTCACAGGCTTCAGAGTCTTCTGTGGAAGACTTGCAAGAGTTTCCTACTTATTCTGATTCTGATGTGGATGATTCCACTCCTACAGCTTCTCCTCCTGAGGATTTTTCATTTTCAGAGACTCTTCACTCCATGAGGGAGCACTTTAAATGGGAAGGCCAGGATTACTCTGATTCCAGGAAAAGGCTTAGGGAATTCTTGTTTTACCCCAGCATAGGCCCTTAGCTATTCCTCCTGTGTTGAATGTGGTGGAGGATGTTTTTGCAGAGGCTTCCCTGAACCCTGACTCCTTGCCTCCTGCTCCTGTTAAGCCTGATAGGTATTATAGGGTGCCCGAAGCTCATAAGTATTTGTTTAAGAGTCCTAGGGCGGACCCAGAAACTGTTTCTCAGGGCCTAAAGGTGTTAAAGCTTCTGTGGTTAAAAATCCTGTACCCTCTGATAAAGAGGCAAGGGCTTTGGATAGGTGGGGTAAGAAAGTATATACTTCTTCCACTCTAGCCATGAGGGCGTTGAATTGTCAGTTTCATATGCTAAAATATCAGAATTATCTCCTTTCACAATTGAAATCTAAGGTGGATGCTTTGGCGGAAGGTATTGAGTGTAAAGAATTGCTGGATTTGGTTCATGTGTCTGAACAAGTGGGTAAGCATTCTTTGCAGTGTGGTTTTGATGCTGTTCAGGCCTCCTCGAGGGTGGCTGCTACTAGTTCTGTCCTTCGCAGACATGCCTGGTTGCAGGATCAGAATTTAGCTGAGCATGTTAAGACCAGGATTTTGGATGCTCCTTTACAGTCTGATGTGTTGTTTGGACCGCCTGTGGAAGCAGTTTTAAAGAAAATGGAGGACAAAGCTAAGTCTATGCAGACTGTTAAAGATTTTTTGCAGGTGCAGCCTCCGAAGTTTAGTAGAAATTGGCCTGCTAAGGGGTGGACATATCCTGCTTATGGTTCCCAGTCTAGGGGTAGGTCTAGACGTGGTAGGGGCAGGGCTCAAGGTTCGTTTAGGCCTAGATCAGACAGTTCACCTGCTCAGACTTCTGGTGAGGGCAGGGGTCAGTCCTTTCGTAAGCAGACCCAATGACCTGCCTTTTCAGCTGCCAGTGGATTCTCGTCTGGCAGCTCCCTTGGGAGGAAGACTGTCTCTTTTCAAAGAAAATTGGGATTTAGTCACTCAAGACAGATGGGTGCTGGATATCATTCATCACGGTTACAGATTTTATTTCCACACACTGCCCCTTTCAAAGGCATGCCAGATGTTCCTCCTCCACAAAGAAAAGAGGCTCACAAGCAAATTTCTCAGTTACTCCAGATAGGGGCCATTCAGCCAGTCCCTGTATCAGAAAGGGGCTTCGGATTTTATTCTCGCCTGTTCCTAGTACCAAAGAAGGGGAACACGTGGAGACCAATTTTGGATTTATCTATCCTCAACACTTATCTGGACATTCCCAAGTTCAAGATGTTGACGTTACAACAACTGTTACCTCTGCTGGGCAAAGATCACTGGATGGTAACTTTGGATCTCAAGGAAGCTTACCTTCATGTGCCTATAAGGCTAGGTTGCAGAAAGTATCTGCGGTTTCGAACTGGAGATTTTCATTATCAGTTCTCTGCATTGCCCTTTGGCTTATCTACTGCGCCCAGAGTATTCACAAAAGTTCTGGCTCCAGTGATAGCTTACTTCAGGCTTCAAGGCATTCAAATCTATCCTTACTTGGACGACTGCCTGATTCTGGCTCAAGAAAAGGAAGACCTTCTACAGCATCTGGAATATGTCATAGCAGTGCTAAGATGCCTGGGGTATTCTGTGAACGAAATAAAGTCCAGTCTAGTACCCTCTCAAGACATGTGCTTTCTGGGTGTGAGACTGAATACAGCAGCCCAGATGGCCTTTTTAACCCCGGACAAACAAAAGAGTCTGTCACTTTACTTCCATCAACTATCTCATCAGTCCGTGCTGACTGCAAGGACAGTCCTTCAAGCATTAGGGTTCATGGCATCTTGTATTCTGGTGCTTCCCAATGCCAAACTGCATATGAGGAAGCTGCAATGGTATCTCAAAATGTATGGACACAGCACTGCCAGGATTTGGACACTGTCATTCAAATAATACCTTGCCTTCAAAAGGAATTCTTGTGGTGGGCTCAGGAATGTCACCTAAACAAGGGACTCTCTGTGACCCGGCCAGAGGCGAGTCAGATTTTAACGACAGATGCCTCGGACACTGCTTGGGAGCTCATCTAAATGGAAAGTGGATACAAGACAAGTGGCCTGCCAGACTACAGCATCTACATATCAACATGAAGGAGATGTTAGCAGTCCAGTTTGCATTGATGGCTTTCAAGGAGTTACTTCTTCCAGGGCAGGTGTTGATTCTAACGGACAACACAACTGTCATGTGGTACATCAACAAGCAAGGGGGAACACATTCTTATCCTCTATGCAGGCAAGCAATGATTTTATGGGAGACTGCGTTAAGCCTGCAACTAACTCTTCAGGCAAGGTTTCTGCCAGGAGCACAGAACTCCCTAGCAGATGTGTTAAGCAGACAAATCATGGATCCCCACGAGTGGAAACTGGATCTTCATGTATTTCAGAAATTGACAGTGTCATGGGGAACTCCAGACATAGATCTGTTCGCTTCTCCACTAAACCACCAGCTGCCAAAGTATTGCACAAAGGGGTTTCATCACACAGCTTGGAAAGTGGATGCTCTGTCTTTCAGTTGGAAAAACCTTCATGTCTATGCCTTTCCACCTCTGCCTCTTCTTCCAAAGGTATTATTAAAGGTCAGACAAGACAGGCCAAGGATGATTTTGATAGCTCCAGATTGGCCTCGGCAACACTGGTATCCACTACTACGGAGTCTGGTAAGGAAGCCTCCATGGCCTTTACCTCTGATTCCTCATCTGTTATCTCAGAAGGATGGTCATCTGCTCAATGTCAAGCTTCACTCTCTTCATCTAACAGCCTGGCATATTCTCTCTTGAAGCACAGCAGGTCTCAACTTCCTCAGCAAGTTTTAAATGTGATTATGGAAGCTAGAAGACCTAGTACAAGGAAGGTGTACGCAGACAAATGGAAGAGATTTTTATTTTGGAGTACAGCAAAGAATTTGGAGATTTCTGAGCCTAATTTGAGTGTGGCTCTTCAATATCTTACTGAGTTATTGGACAAAGGTTTGTCCTTCTCTTCCATTAAGATTCATGCTGCAGCAATTTCAGCTCATTATGATTGTGACCCACCTTTGTTTTCGCATCCTTTGTTCAAGCAGTTTCTTAGAGGGGCAAAGAATATAAGACCCCCGTGTAGAGCTCCTACTCCGGCTTGGGATCTCAATTTTGTGTTGGAAAAACTTACTCTACAACCTTTTGAGCCTGCGGCTACTGCTGAGTTGAAATACTTGTCATGGAAGACTGCTTTTCTGTTGGCCATTACTTCTGCAAGAAGGGTGTCTGAGTTGCAGGCCCTTATGGCAGTAGAGCCTTTTTGATTTTCCATAAGGATAGGGTATCATTACGCACTAATCCTTCCTTTATGCCTAAGGTGGTTTCTAGTGTGGCTTTAAACCAAACTATTCATTTGCCTACTTTTATGCAGATCCCCAAAATAAAGGGGAAAAGATTTTGCACACTTTAGATGTACACAGGCAATTGAGATATTATTTAAGCAGGACTAAGGATTTTAGGCAGTCTCAGCAGTTGTTTGTTTCTTTTGCCTTGAGTTCACAGGGCAAGCCTGTGTCAAAACAAACTATTTCCCGGTGGATTGGCTTTTGCATTGCATTTTGTTTTTCCCATCATGGCAAGGAGATTCCAGCTGGGATTAGGCCTCATTCCACTAGGGCTACTGCCACTTCTACAGCATTTCTAAGGGGGGTGGCAACTAAGGATATTTTGGAAGCAGCTACTTGGAGTTCAGTGCATACTTTCTCTAAGCATTATCATCTTCCTATCTACTCTAAGTCTAGGGCTGGTTTTGCCACTGCTGTTTTGCAAGGCATGTTATCAGCTCCTACTTCCTTATAATTTGCCAGCCTCCCTTTCCTCTGCTTTGGGATTCTACCCAATAGTCAGGACTGCAGCAATGGAAGACGAAGAACATAGTACAGTTTTGTACCTACCATAAATGTAGATGTTCGAGGATTCCATTGCTGCAGTCCAATTTACCCTCCCTCCTTCCCCTCTGTGTTTAGGGGTGGTTGTGTAGGTGAGTTTACATGCTTATATTTTTTGTATATATTGTTGTATATATTGTACATGTTTTTTGGTGCAGGTTGTTTTTGGGACTTGTCTTTTTGGGTCTTCTGACATCTGGGGCAAGAAAAGACTGAGGAAATGACGTCGGTCATGCGCATTAGTACCCTGACGTACTGACGTCAGTCTAAGGCGCCATGACCGCCGTCAGCCTTATACTCTGGTATTCGGGCCGACTGGGACGCGGACTATACCCCAATAGTCAGGACTGCAGCAATGGAATCCTCGAACATCTACATTTATGGTAGGTACAAAACTGTACTTTTTGTGGAGGGAGTAAACATTGACAACAGCACAGTAACATAATAATGATGATCCAGAAGGAAGCAGAATGTAAGAAAATTACGTTGATGAGCCTTGCTGCAGAGAAAGCATTCAACAAGAGTAAGCTGGGATTTTGAATAGGACAATAGAATCCTTTGCATTCTGTGATGCAAGATGCAATAATAGGGCTAATTTGGGGGATATATAAAGGATTGAAAGCAAGGGGAAGGTTCCTCTGTGATAGGTTGTGTTTCAACTGAGTAGCCAGCAGGAGTGTCCTCTTTCCCGTTTATTATTTGCCTTATTTTTAGAGCCATTGACAACAAAAATACTCAGAAATGCAAGGATATAATTGGTAAGGTAATCAAAAAAAAGTTGGCTTTATTTGCAGATGATATTATTTTGTACCTGATAAATTAAGGGACATCTCAGTGTTGTAGAACATTTTGAGACAGTTTCATGTCTTTTCAGGATGTAAAATTGAGGAGAAAAAGTCTATAGCCATACATTATATACCCACATATGAAATGGTTCAGCAATACCCATATTTATGGGAACACAATAAGGTGAAGTATTTAGGAGTAAGGATTAAAAAAGCTTCTGTTATGGCAGTTAAGGATATGTGGGAAGAGGCTAAACAAAAGATAATACAAAAATCCAAGCAAATGTTTTAGTTTCTTTCATTTTATATATGGGTCAGGCATATTTTTATTAACCAGAGAAGAAGTTGTGGACAGTAATTAATAGAGTTGAAGGAATTTGTCTGGAAAGGGAAGAGGGGAAGAGTTAAGCGGGACAAGTTGATCCTTCAAATAGAACAAGGTGGTTTACGTTCCCCTGATTGGAAGGGATATTTTAGAGCTACACAGTTAAGTCTTGAATACATAACACAAGCAGAAAGTTATAATTCAAAATGGAAAAGGATGATGAAGAAGCAGGGAGGATGTTCAAGAAATTGTGGGATTTTGTATGTAGATCATTAAGGAGAATAATAACCATACAGAATATTATATTCAAAAGGTAGCAGACAAGATTCTAAGACTTAAGTGAGCATGAAAATGAAGAAAGGAGATTTTGCCAATAGGGATGACTGCAAGTAGGGATGCAGAAAAGAGGCAAGAGGGGGCTGGTATTTACTGGAGGCAACTGGCAAAAGAATCAAGGTACTGGGAACAAATAACTAGAGAGGAAAAGATAATAGCATGGAATGAGGTCAAGAAGAAGTTTGACCTGCAGGCTAGAGACTGCCTTTCCTACCGGGGAATGATATTAGAGAACAGACAAGAAAGAAAGGGACAGGAGTATCTTTAGGGAAAGATATGCTCTAGTAGTGTTTTAGTTGAATCTAGAATTGAAGCTGCTGTTAAGAAGAGAATAATTAGTATTGCATAATTATAAGAATCAATAAGAGGAGGTTAGAAAAGATTGGTAAGAGACTGGAAAAGCCATTTACAAGTGAACAATGGGATGGTGTATGTTGGGCTCCCAAGTATGCAACATAGTCCTGAATGTTGAGGATCTTTGCTTGGAAGTGTTTGCATAAATATTTTTATACCCCAAACAGACTTCATAGAATTTTTCCTCAGGTAGATGGCAAATGTTAAAGATGTCATGGGGAAGAAAGAGATGACTAGGAATTTGATTTGGGAGTGTGATGAGTTGGCAGATTTTAAAATTCCCTACAGAGTTCTGTCAGAAATTTTGGGTGAGCTAATGGCTGTAACTAAGTATTTGATGAGCTGCCTGCCTAAACATAGTAAGCTTTACTAAGTTTAATTACGTTAGCTGCAAAAAAAAAAAAGCAGTTACTAGAAAGTGGAAATCAAAGGCAAATCTGACTATATTTGAAGTATTGAATATTATAAAAGAGATAAACAAACTGGAAGAGTCGGGATCTCGTGTTTAGAAAAGGGAAGGAACAAATTACATAGAAATAAATGGAAATTATGGGAATAATACATGCAGAATAATGTACTGGAGTAGGAGTGAGGTTTAAGGCAAGGCAGGAATTCAGCAATTTATGTAATGCCGGACTGATAATTACAACTAAAAGATATGTGATGTATAATGTATGTAAATGGGGAAGAAGGTTAGCATGGTTTGTTTTATTTTGTGTTACTGTATGTTTGCCTATGTCTTCATTGATAATAAAAGTTAAAAAAGATAAAGTCTGGACAAAAGCAAATTAATTGTTAATAAAGTGTGGTCTTGGGCCGTTCTGGTGGGGTATAAAAGTACACTGATTATATTGTTTGTAGATTTAAGATATTTTCCCATTTTTACAAGGTTGAATGTGTAGATTAATGCCCCGTCTTAACTTAAACTAAGCTAGTGTAAGCAAGTAGGCCTAAAAAATAAGACAAAATGATGAAAGCCATGAAGCATGCTAAGTTTCTTACATATGCAAAGATATTAGCTTGTTTTTTTTTTTTCATTTGCAAATGTTCAGTGGGAGTCAAGTTCTGCTCTGAGAAATGTACAAAGATTCATTCCTGACTTTAAGACATTTCCAGGTGAGTATTTCAGATTATTGCAGGAAATCTGACTGAACTAGAAGAAATGTATAATGGTGCCATCTTTTTACCAAATATAGTTTGTGGCTAGAACAGAAGAGATATGAACTTTTACATGTACCTGCGAAGGTTGAGGAAGGTATGTGAAACAATAAGGAAACCCTTCTCCACATTCTACTAATAAAGAGAATTTCTATGCAAGACTGATTATCCTTCTTCTGAAGATTTTGATAAGGAAAGTTGGTCACACTCTTCAGACTCTTGTAGAAGACATTAAATATTGGATTTTACAGGTGGATTGTTTGTTTGGCATGTGGCTAATCCCTTATCTCCAGAATGAAGATAAAACTTAGCTGAAGTTGGAGTAATCCTGAGAGCAAGTGACTGGAGCTAGGTGCAGTGACAGCTACTGGAGCTTTATACAGAGTCTTTTTGCACAAGACTCCAGCAGCTGTTACTACAACTAACTTAAGTCACTTACTCACAAGCCTTCCCTAACCTCAGCTCAGTTTTGCTAGTCCTGAAGTAGGTTCTAGTAAGGTAATTTCAAGTTGTTGGGCAACATTTCCAAAAAAGGTAGTGACAACTAGAAGAATCTGAATAAAGATAGAGGGGGTGATGAGGCTTTAAGATGCAAAGTGGACAATTCCTTCATGTGCTGCACTTTATTAAAATAACATATTGTTGCACTCAGTTCTAAAATCATTGAATTTACTGAATCATAGCTTAAGGACTATTTTTGGATTTACCTGTACTTTTTAACCACGTTTTACGTTTGCTAGCAGACCAAGTATTAAGCAATGAGAAGGGGCTCTAACAATAATTAAGAAGATATTTTTCTTTCATTGGTAGTAGATTTGATTATGTTTTTCCCTACATGTAATCCTTGTTACTGGACAGTGGTGTCTGTTTGGCATTGTCCTGGTGTTCAGGAACTGGCAGGAAGAGAGAGAGAGTTTTGTTTGTGTTCATTCACACCAGTTTAGGAACCCATGGTTAGGGCTAGGATGTCTGGAAATTAGTTGCCAAGGTGTGTTAGGACATTAGTATGTAGGTTCTTAATGACAGGACATTTCAAGATCCACTGTTATGGTGAGTACCTCACGTAACCCCTAAACATACAGTTCAAACTTCATCATACAGTTACTATAGAAACCATTGTATGGTTCTGAATTAGTCTTAGCATAAGCATGGTCTGTGGAGTACACTAGTACTCATAAGCTACCAAATATGTGGGTGCTGCAGTCTAAAAATACTTTCATTGTGTTAAAAGCAAACAAATCTGTTTTCTTAGATGTGATCTTACTATTCAGACCCTACCTCAGGGTTTTCTTGCTTGTTTTTCAATTTTTCATTAGATTGCATCAGAACTAATCTGGATTCATGATTAGAAGAGGGTCTTATCAGAATTAATCTGGATTCATGTTTAGAAGAGGGTCTAGTATAGAAATGCTAAATATTCCTGTAAATATCTTAGTAGAAAATAGCATTTCCTGCTGTATTGTAGTACTGGAAGGATGTTAATTAATTTCATACCTACTTGTAGAAAATGCTAAGAATTTTAAGAATCAGTTTTTATTTTTTTCTAGGATGATGATGATTCAATCAGCACTCACAAACTTTCGCTTACGATGTTGGTAAAAATAGTTAAATCACTGGGATGTGCTTACGGCTGCGGAGAGGGACACCGTGGACTGTCTGGTGACCGTCTTCGACTACAGGTGGGAAATTATTGTAATTTGGTAATTAGACTGAGTGTGCAGCAGCAATGCATTTTGTCTCATTTTCTTTTGGTGTTTGTCTACATCAGAGTGAGCCAGTGACTGCATGTTACATGGATTTATAGATAGAGACAAAGATAGATATATAGATAACACAGAGAGACAAGTAGTTAAGAAGTATTGACAGGTGTCTACAATTAGTTTGTTGAAAAGAGTTGGATATTTAAGAAAAAGCTTTCTCTTTTGTGTTAGGTAACCACTTTACTTTTGGAAGGGAAATTCAGTGATACCTTCCACCAAATCAAAGCGGTAATGAACTCACAGATTCTACTGAGATGTTTATGTAACCTTCTCTTTGGGTGAGCAGGCTAAGAGAGGAAGTGCACACTTCCATTTAGGGATGAGAAGGCTTTTACCAGTTAATACTTAGCTTTAGGGGGTAAAAGAATGGGATGCACAATACACTACACTAAAGACTGTTAGGGTGCAGGCATGATGATCCTAGACATTTGCCAGGGTGTTTAACATGGGTGATGTGTAGCACCAGGGCACTCCCAGTGTCAAGAATGTAGAGTGATGGAGCTCCAGCTACCTACTTATCTTTTCCAGAGAGAAGTGAATGGTCTCACAGGTAGTCAGTGGGCTTTACCAACTGTTGGATTAAAAGGCTTAAGAACTACCTTACCAGTAGGACTGTTCAATGATGTCTAAGAATGTTCTGCCTCTGTATAAAAAAGGCAGATGTCAACAAAATAGTAGTTTTGGGATATCTCCTCTCCCTCTTTGTCAGCAGTCTTTGCAACAAACAGGGTGCCTTTTTGGTGTCCTTTACACTGTGTTACCATAGACTTGAGTTGAAGAGAGACCATAACACTCAATGGATACCCGCACCCTAACCCCAACATCCGTCACACTCGCACACTTACTTTAACCTGATCCGTAACTTTTGCACCACAGTACAGAAAATGTCAAAGCCGCGGAAGCAGCCAACCGAATTCTTTCCCTGGGAAAGAATTCGAATTTCTGAGGCTTCGACATTTCTATTTTTCAAACTTCCCCGTTCGAACTACCAGTACTCGACATTTAAAACGTTCGATTAAATAACAGGTACCCTATATATTATATAGATGTGTGTGTGTGTGTGTGTGTGTGTGTGTGTGTGTGTGTGTGTGTGTGTGTACACGTGCATATGTGTGTGTGCATGTATATATATATATATATATATATATATATATATATATATATATATATTTATAAAAATAAATATATATGTAGACATAGATACATAAAACTACACAGACATGTATACATACATGTATGTGCGTGTACACACACACACATACACACACACACAGTGAAAGATTTGGCTATAAAAATTAAGCAATTTTATTTATAAAACAAAGGGAATGAGGGTAAAAATTAACTGAAATTCCAGTTCTCCTGTTGGGAAAGAGTAACATTTCCCAGAGTACCTCTTTCTAGCTTTCAAAAATATAATTGTGGAGTCAGTTCAAGAGAAATGTGTATAGGGATGGAACAGCTTTGGGCTCACTTGAGTGCGGCACTGGGATAAGAAGTGGGCATTTTGGACGGAATGGGGTTGGCAGATAAATGATCAAGTAACTTACAGGCTGTTTGTGGTGTCAAGAGTTAGAGTATTCGGGAAGCAGACTATATGTTAGGTGAGTGCCTAATTTCATTTTAACTTTAGGTCAGCACTTTCAAGATGAGCTGAATGATAGAAATGTTTTCATTTGCAGAATTGTGGTTTAGATTATATGGTCTGGGTATTTTTTTAATTTTACTTTAAAATGTCCCATTGTCAAGAGTGGAGCCATTTTTTCTCAGCTTGAACAAATTGTGGTCCTTGTATGGGCCTTAAGATCTTTTGTAATCCTATATGAACAACTTCTCCTCCATCTTATCTTAGGTTGTAGGGAAAACATGTCTTTTATTTTTTTCTAGCAAACTGGAGATTTTAAGGGACAGTACAATCAGTCAGTGGAGAGTTGAGAAGCATTTAATCTGCACATCATTTTCTTATAGCATTGTTCCTTCCCTTGAACTGTAACATTACAAGAGACTGTTAGTAGGTGGGGAGTGTTTTTCTTAAAGAGCCACCAGAATGTGTTTGTATTAGGGCCATTTAACTTGGCAAAGAATTATTAGTGGGCTTTGTAACCTTCCCTTCCAAGGAGTGTTTCTTCTCAGGTTATAAGAAGAGTGTTTTGATTTAAGAGCTGTATTTGGACACACTCTGAAAGAAGAACTGTGCAACAGTGCCTCTGCCAGTTATAAGCCAGTTTTGATTTACATCACACAAAAGTATATATGTGAACATGACCCCAGAGTATTTAAGTTTCTAGTACTGACAGCAACTAAAAGAGCTCTGAAGGTGGCAATATCTATCTATCTATATATATATATATATATATATATATGTATATATGTATATATATATATATATATATGTGTATATATATATATATATATATATATATATATATATATATATATATATATATATGTATCTATATATGACACACTTGGCATGGTGGGTAAGAAGACTTGAAGTAGCAATTCAGGTAGTGCTCTATTTATGTGAGGGGTGAATATCTTGAGTGTAACAGGAATATGTTCTTTTTTTTTAAATGA
This sequence comes from Protopterus annectens, assembly GCF_019279795.1. Lineage (NCBI taxonomy): Eukaryota > Metazoa > Chordata > Ceratodontiformes > Protopteridae > Protopterus > Protopterus annectens. The sequence continues at coordinate 35,547,674 of NC_056728.1, read as the reverse complement.
AGAACTCAACCGTAGTGCTTCCATTGGAGTTGTCACATCAACAAAAGATGTATGAGGTAGGAATAAAATCTTTCACCTGACTTTAGCTATTTATTAGACCAGGACATCAGGAGAATCTGTGAAAACTCATACCTGTAACAGCCTAGTGTTGGAAGATCACCTGCATTCATGTGGGCAGCCTTAAGATATTAACCTATTTTAATTTAGAATGTTACATTTGGGGTAGGGTGCTAATTTGTATGTGAGAGTTCCGGAATTTTTGCATACTTTCACAATTTTTAGGGACTTCTAATCATAGGGGAGTGTGAAGATGCTAGTGTTTTTTAAAGATCTTTTTGTTAAGACATATTGAGGAACAGAGTTGTCTCCTAAAAAAAATTGTCTTTCTTGGTTAGTAAAGGCATATAAGGGAGATTAGGACCCACCAGGAAGCTGATAAGAGTTTCATTTCAGTTCTCTTCTGTTTGTTCATCATAGTGAGTAGTCTGTGGCCGACATGTTAAATGAGAAATTCTATATAATATTATCAAGCATTTGCAGGAGGGCATTAAGAGGCAGTAAATACCACCCATGATGGATAGGAGTAGGCTTAAAAACTGTTTGTTTACTACTTGTTCACTGGGTAAGTGGACTGGTCTGTTGACCCTTTTCAGCCACAACCCAAGCTTAGAGAGCAGAAAGTACATCATGGTCTTTCAATCAACAATGTTCTATACAAAGTAAGTACATGTTGTTGTTTTTGCGGCTTTCGGCTTTTCCTGGTTAGGGGTCGCCACAGCGGAACTGCGGTCTGCTAATGATTGGCAGTTGATTTTTACGTGCTGAGTTGCCAGCCCTAACGCACAACCTTCAACGAAGGTACGCCCATTCACGCATGTCTCCATGCAGAAGACGCTCTAGCTGAGAGTCGAACCAGACAGCGTCTTACTGTGAGGCGACAACGCTACCGCAGCACCGCCACCGCGGGTATACAAAGTAAGTGCATAACATATTAAAAACGAATGCAGTTTGGGTGACAGTAAAAGATCCAGTCTGAGTGCATTGAAAAAATATCTGTAAAAATGCAAGCTACGATCTGCATAAAATACAGTATAGTCATGTATATAATATACTCCTAGATACATTTGTGCCACATTAAGAGGCTGAGAAATGTTTATTAAATGTATTCTAGTGTTCATGATATGGGATGGTAAGTCGCATTGAAAAGGTAGCAGTTGCAGGTAGATTCAGTAAAGATATGCTCTTTGCATCTTTGAAACTTTTAATGTTTTTTAGAATTTTGATGCCTGTAGGCAGATGGTTCCAGGTAGCAGGTCCCAGTCTAGATACGGTTCCAGGTAGCAGGTTCCAGTCTAGCTAAGGCTGTCTCACCTAGAGCATTTTTACATGGAGAGCATACTAGAGTGAAATTGATGTCCTGTGTACTTTTGAGTTTGTAAGGGTTGTCTTATAAAGGTAGTTTTACTCTTAATGGTGGTAGTGGCCGTGCTTTAGCACCTTGTAAATTAGCGTACTTAGAAAAAAAGTGGCACTATGAGGCACTAAAAAAACTTGGAATTTTTTTAGCAAATTGTAATGGTGCATCTGTAGGTGTGCCAATAGAATGAATCTGCAGATTTTATTGTCAGCATTCTGTATTCTGTGAGTATTGTGGGCTGAATGCATAACAAGAAAAGGAGGTGACTGATGTTGTAACATAGTTTTAATTGAGCAAGGACTTAGTTACAGACTGTGTGTGGTAAAGAAAAGGGTAAAGTCAATTATTAGGTCTAGGTACATCTTTTCAGTGACATTTTGTATTCTGTTCCCATTAAGATTGCTTAAGAGAATAGCAGGAATAGTAGGTAATTTCTTGGCTGAGGCAAAGACCATGACATTGGTTTTCTTGAGGTTAATTAGTAGTGGACCAGGTGCATAACTGAGTAAAATTGCCCTGTAACCTTGGTTTGAAGGTCAAAGTGCCTAATACTGGATTGCAGGAGCAGCATGTTATTTGCATACATTATTAATTTAAGATTTGTCAGTTATAGGGGGAGATCATTAGCATAGTGAGAGAAAAAATGGACCTAGAACAGACTCTTGATGTACACCTATATTAAGTTTACCTGTAGTAGAGGATGAGACATTGCTATAGACTTGGAAAGTTTTGTCTTTTTAGATAGCTGCAAAACCAGCAGATGGTGTTATCTCCAAAGCTGAGTCTTTTTTGTTTGTTACATAGATATATACATATATCAGTGCCCTTCTAGCCTGTAAATATACCAAAACAGTTGTTCCCATAATAAGTGTCTAGGCTGTTCTTAAAAATATCAAAGTAGTGTTTGGTTTAATGTAATTTAGTAGTCTGTTCCATGCCTCGGCTACTCTCCCAGAGAACCAATTAGTACACTTCTAATTCCTATAGAATCTTGTACATAGGTTGTCCGGTGATTCACTACTATTTTCTGATAACCCCAAACATTTGCTATGGTAGTTGTCCTGTGCCCGTATAGGCAGTTTAGTCAAATTAATTTCCAAACATGCCCCTTCTGTAACACATGTAATCACTTTACCCAATGTAAAGTGATCTATGTACAGACGATTCTCAGCTCTGACTCAGCCAAATACATAACTAAAAGTCTCAAACCTGGCTTGTGGCAAGAAGGTATCCCACAATGCAGTGGTCCAATTCCCCAGATCTCATTTGCCGCTTTACGAGGTTGGATGTGCTCTTCTTGCCATGGCTAAGTTGTGACAAATTTTCTCTTATTTTTCCTCTAAACTGTTATATTTGCTAATAGATAGCTTATCTTCTAATTATATTTAATTCGTTATATATTTTATTGCATTGCTGTTAGATAGTGATAGTTTTATCCCCTTTGGCACGGCTTTTGCCATCGCCTTGTAGGCCTACTCGTATCCCTTGTAGTGGTTGTTGTTTCTGTCTGTTAAGTTTTTCAGTAGCTCGTTTAAGTTAGAGAGCTATTTGCCCGTTTAAGTTAGAGGGCTTGTAGTTAATTGTTGTCTTGTCTAGAAAATAGGACCGTTTAAGTTAGAGGCCCTATTTTTTTCTCCCTGGTTGTCTTTTTCCTTGTGTTTCCAGTAGTTACTGTCCAGTGTAGCTTTAGCTGTTCAATAGCAAAATATTTTTTGTTGTTGTTGCTTTTGTGGTCTTACCTAACTATGTCTAAAGACCCAAAAGAGAGAGAACATAAGCCTTCGGGCTTTAAAAAATGCCAGAAGTGCTCACAAAAAATGTCCATTACTGATGGACATGTTATATGCGTTTATTGGTTTACCTTTGCATCGTTGATCCCAATATGGGCGGAACGACTTCCGCGAATACCGAAGTGCGAATGTCTCCAATGTCGAATTCCGAACAACAAAACCTCACCTCGCCCCTTTTTGACCCATGGTAGCAGTGGTGTGGATGTGTGGCTTGGCCAGAAATCTCGAATGCCGAACTATTTTTGACATTTAAAATTTTTTGCGGTTTTGGTTCACTTAAATGAGTCGATTAAGTGGCCGGTCGACGAAGTATGATCGACGATATAAAGGTAAACTGCGTGTATTGCCTTGGTACTATTCACCTACAAGAAGTCTGCACTTTTTGTCACTCTTTCAGTGCAAGAGTACTTCAAGAAAGGAGAAGCAAATTGATTCTGAAAGGGCTCTTAAAGCCAACTTTTGAGGAAGCTATCATAGTTCTTCTTCTTCTTCTTTTTCTTCTCCTTCCTCTAAAAAGGAAAAGTCTCAAAAAAGACATTCACCTGCAACATCAGCTCAGTCGGAGCCTCCAGTCAAACTACCAAAAATTTCCAAGGCCACTACCTCCTCGGCTCCACAGTCCTTGGAGCCGTCGGAGGTCGTATTAGTTGACAAGCCTGGTACTTCGGCTCCAAAGTCCTCGGAGCCATTAGATACCTCTACTCAGAGCTGATCCATGGATATTTCACCGGTTTCTCCGATGGTGAAATCTTCAATTCTGCACAGGTCTCGCTCTCCATCCCTATCTTCCAGGTCCACCAGGAGCGTATGGGACAATGACGTGGAATGGGTGGTGTGCAGACTCCTGAAGTTGCTGGCACTGACTAATATTCTTGGCTCCCACCCATGTGGTCCCGGAGCCTACTATACCAGTCGTACCCACTGTTGTTCCTCCTCCGAGTCAAGCTGGTCCTTTGGAGCCAGAATGCTTGGTACCACTTACTGTGGATCCGTCAGTTCTGGGACCCCCTTCGGTGTTCCCGGAGCCGACATCTGCTCCGACTCTCACAGTGCCATCCGGGGAGTCTGGGCGGCCCCGGGAGGGATTCTCAGCCCCAATATTTTTCTGTGCCAAGTCTACCCCTTGGGGCTTCGGCCCGGGTTAGCTCGGCTCCCACATCGGCCTCGGGCTCGATCTCGTTGATTCCGGTGCCTTCCTCTGTCTCCTTGGAGCTGAGGGAGTCTTCGGAGCCGGCGGGATCTGCCTTTGAGCTGATGAGGAGTGTGTTGTCTTCCCATTCAGCACCACAGAAGGATACTAGTACTCGTCCCCCTAAGGCACCAGCTACTGTCTCGGCACCACCCATTCCACAGGACAGCAGAGATCCCAGAGCCTCAGGATCCCCAATGGGTGAACCCCTCTCCTCCGAGGTCTCCCCAGAATATCCTTCTGAGGAGCCACCTCAGAAGAGAACTTGCAAGAGTAAGCACATAGACACCCCAGATGAGTCCTTCACTTCAGACAATGACCTCGATGAGTCGGACGGGTCCCCATGGTCGTCCTCTGATGATATGTCATTTGCAGATATTCTAGAGATCCTGAAGCAGAGAGGCGGCTGGCAGACCACCACCCCTTCTGATGAGGAGTCAGTGTACCTGAAGGCTTTTGGATCTCAACCTTCAGCCTCCTGGGTGTCTCTGCCTTTTGATGAGCTAATGGACCTGGTTAGTCGAAAGGCGTGGAAGTCACCTGACACTATGGAGCCAGTCCCTCGGAGACCAAACAAATTCTTGTCAGCTCCTTTGGGAAAGGATTTTCTAACCAGGGGGGTACCCGTAGATGCTATGGTGGTGGCAGCAGCCACCAAGAAGGAACTTGCAGAGACTTCCTCATCTGTTCATCCTCCAAATAAAGACTCTCAAATGATGGACAGATACGGGAAGTGTGTCTTTTCGTCAGCGACAGTTTCACTGCGATCTCCGAGCTACCTGTCCCACTTTACAAGGTTACAAAAAGATCTCCTGAAAGAGCTAGGAGATACTCTACAAGGTTCATTAGCTGCGGGGGTGAATGAGAAGGTCTTGTCCCAGCTGTCTACGTTAAATTCCATTGTCAACTCCTCCATGAGGCTCATATTCTACGCAACAGATGGAGCAAGTAGGGCAGCGGGTTCCAAGAGTTTCCCTTAGGAGACACTCTTGGATGCGCTTGTGCAATTTTGCGGAGCCCTTTAAGTCTACTTTTACTAACACCCCTTTTGATGGTTCCTTACTCTTTGGACCCAAAGTAAAAGGCACTCTAACGCGGTGTGAGCAGAAAGGGAAAATTTTTTCTGCCGTTGAAGTACATTTTTCTGTACCTTCAAGACCTTATCCTAAAGGCTGGAGGAGCGCAAAAATGTGGTTCAAAAGATCCCAGAGAGTTTTCCAGGATGCACGGGTGATTCCTTCCCCAGGGGCAGAGGGGGAGGCAATAACAGTAGACGCCATCCCAGATACAGAGGGGGCCTGTGAAACCAGGGTGACAGTGATTCCTTTCGCGGACGCCCTTATCAGCGCTCCTGAAAGGAGGCCCGACTGCTCTACTCTGGAGGCAGTCGGGGGACATTTATCCATGTACCCAGAAGCCTGGCAAAATATCACAAGAGACAAATGGGTACTAAAAATAGTATCCACAGGATACTCCATCCCATTTTCCAATCCTGTTCCACATACCAGAACAATCCCAGATGTTCCACCCAATCTAAGGGAGCAAGCAACCATAGAGATTCAAAAGTTGCTGCACAAAAGAGTCATCCAAGAAGTCCCAGCAGATCAAATAGGAGTTGGAACTTACTCAAGATTCTTTTTAGTGCCAAAAAGAACAGGAGACTGGAGGCCCATATTAGACCTAAGCAAATTAAACGAATCTGTCAAGAAGTCAATGTTCCGAATGGTGACACTGTAGTCTATACTTCCCTTTTTAGGGAAAGACAATTGGATGTGCTGGATAGATCTTCAGGATGCCTCTTACCTATTAATTATGCTTCCGGCTGGGAGCCAATCATTGCCAATTTCGAGCACTGCCCTTTGGTCTCTACACAGCCCCCAGAGTGTTCACCAAATGTGTGGCAGTAGTAATAGCTCACTTAAGACTACAAGGATTCTGGGTGTTTCTATATTTAGATGATTGCCTCCTTACCGCCCCCACCAAGCATCTACTGCTTCACACCGTGCACTACATCCTACAACAGGCAGGGCTGCTAGGTATCTCAATAAACAAAGAGAAATCAAAACTGGTACCCACTCAAAGCTTAGAATTCATTGGAGCAACATTCGACACAAGATCCTGTCTAGTCGCCCTTCCTCATCACAGATTACAAAGGGTAAGGTCTCACCTCCAAGCGATACTCTCGCAGGACAAAGTTCCAGCTCGTTTACTTCTTCAACTACTAGGGTCAATGGCAGTGGCAATTACCCTAGTTCCCCTGGCGAGACTCCACATGAGGTTAATTCAATGGCTCCTAGCATCACAGTGGTCTCTGTTTACACACCCCATGTCTCACTCAATCCGCATAACAAACTGTTGCAAGCAGGATCTGAATTGGTGGATGCAGCCAGAAGAGGAGTTATGGGGTCGCCCCGTTTCACCCCCTCAGCTGAAGGCCGTAGTGACCACGGATGCAACCCTGATGACGTGAGGGGGTGGGCATTTTCAGGGAAAGACAGTCCAAGGCACTTGGCCCCCCCTTAGAAGCTACTTTCCATATCAACATCCTAGAACTGAGGGCGATGCTTCTGGCATTGCAAGCATTCCAATCTGCCCTTCCGTCGGGAACAGTTGCTATCCAGGCAGACAACATGTCCGTCGTCTGGTATAGCAACAAACAGGGAGCAACCAGATCCTACACATTATGCTGGGAATCCATGAGAGTATAGCGGTGGGCGATACCCTCCAACCTCTTTCTGATAGCAATGCACATTCCCAGGAATTCCAACGTGATTGCGGAGAAACTGAGCTGATGCGTTCTCCTCCCTCATGAGTGGTCTTTGTCTCATGGTAGTGACAGAGGTTTTTCGTCGTTGGGGTCAGCCTTGCTGCAGTCTATTTGCATCTCCCATGAACCACAAATGCAGCAGCTACTTTGCCCTAATCCCCCCTCAGGGGGAGTCCCCGAGAATTGCTCTTGTACACAATTGGCCCCTGGGACTGCTTTATGCCTTTCCTCCTTTTCCCCTGATACCACAGTTTTTAAAGAAAGCGCAACAGTTGAGAAGCAAAGTAATCCTCATTGCACCCTATTGGCCCCACCAAGTCTGGTTCCCCTTTCTTTGGCCTCACCTAGTTCATCGCCCATGGACTGTGGACCCAACTCCGGGACTGCTGTCTCATCCACAGGGGCTGGTCCATCCCAACTTACCAAGTCTCAAGCTGACCGCTTGGTACCTCCACTTGCAGTAATTGCCAGGCAGATAGTCCATCTTCTCCAGTACAAAAGATACTTCTGGCTTCCCATAAACTATCTACCATGAAAATTTATCATAGTAAGTGGAACAGATTTGCAATCTGGTCTAAAAAAAAAAGAACTTGACTCCTTTTCAGCCTCGATTAATAAAGTGTTGGAATATTTGTAAATTTTACTCCATTCAGGAGCCTCCGCTTCTACTATCAGAGTCCATTTAGCAGCTAATTCAAATTTCCATAATGGCCTTGACAATTTTTCTTTATTATCTCACTGTCTCTGCAGAACCTCCTTAAAGGAAGTCATGCATTTAAAACCACCCTTTAAAGAACCCATTGAACCTTGGAGTTTGATGTTAGTCCTACAAACTTTGATTTCCCAACCCTTTGAGCCAGCAGCCACCTGTGATGTAAAATTTTTGTCTTGAAAGACCTTATTCCTAGTAGTCATCACTTCAGCCAGGAGAATATCAGAATTACAGGCCTTGTGCTTAAAGCACCTGTACATAATCTTTCACAAAGAGAGAGTATCCCGTCAGACTAACCCCTCCTTTCTACACAAAGTTGCCTCAGATTCAAATATTAATCAATCCATTGACCTGCCGGTTTTCTTCCCAAAATTTTCAAACAAAGGAGAATATTGTTTGCATTTATTGGATGTACATAGACAATTACATTTTTACTGAGGACTAAATCATTCAGAAAATTAGACCAATTGTTCCTGTCTTTTTCAAGGCCTAAATTGGGCAAGTCAGTTTCTAGCACTTTGGCAAAAATGTTGAGAGAGTTCATCACCTTTATTTATCAACAGAATCAAATGAGTTTATCAGCTAAAGTTAAGGCTCATTCCACCAGGTCAGTTTCCACATCAGTAGCCTTTCGTTCAAGACCTTCTGTGGATGACATTTGCGCAGCAGCTACTTGGGCTACCCCTCATACCTTTATCACTCATTACAAATTGGACATGGTCTCCAGGGGGAGAGCATAATTGGCTCAATGGTGCTCAGGAATATCCTTCCATAGGGCCTCCCAGGACTTAAAGTAGCTAGGAGATCTGTCCCAACTATCATGAATGAATGAAGATTGATAACATCAGATAAAGAAGTTATGTTCTTACCATAATATTCCATCTGTGTTGTCGAACTTTATTCATTCTTGACATCTCACCCTCCTATCCCCCCTCCAAAGACTCCTGGAGGTCTGGAACTGCTCCTGGCTATGCAATAGGGCATTTGCTCAGACAAAGCCTCCACTTTATTTCTCTTTTTTATGGGCAAACTCGATCTGAAAGGGAGGGAAGAGAGGCACTATGGGTAACCTTAGCTCAAGAGTTTTTTGGCTGGTGCAAGCTTGTTATATCGGCCGAGTTGGTTCCGAGTTCAGAACCGAAACACAACTGTCAAGAATGAATGAAGATCAACAACACAGATGGAAAGCTATGGTAAGAACATAACTTATTTTTTTTTTAGCCACTCGACTGGGATACTATTGGGTTTTGAATGGGAAGAAGAGTTGGCTGACAGAGTCTATAGGTGTGAAGACAAAACAGTGCCACAAAAATAAACCAACATAGCTAGAACACCACTACTAAAGGAAGACGTAGAAGGTAAGAGCTTAAAGACAAAAGTAAAAGTAGAACAGTGCTAATCATAGTATAACAGACTACCCATTATATAAACAAATCTAACAATGAAAGTAGTGAAATATAAAAAGTAATGTAAAATAATAATTTATAGGTTAGGTTATTACTAGGCGACCTGCCCACATGGGCCTATTTACGCCTAGCCAATTACCCCATGTGAGAATCAAACCTTGTACCTTGTGTATGTAAGGTAAGCACCTTAACGATTATGCCAACCTCCCCCTCCAAATAATCACCCCCTGCCAAGTTTCAAACCCAGGCCCCTGTCAAGCACAGAATAGTGCATTAGCCCACTAGACCGTAAAGAATGAATAAATACATTAAATTAAAAAGCAAAAAACAAACCAGAGCTAATACATCACATATTATGTGTAGACCTTGTACCAGGTAATATAAAACTCCATATCAGTTAATCAGCTGAGAAAGAAAAAACAACTATAAACCATGAAAAAAATTTATACTGTATGAAAAAAACAACTAGACATGATACAGATAAATAAAAAGTTTGTTAGTAGTAAGAGTGGTGGTGTAGTTTTCTAATATTCAGCACACTGGTGATGAAAATCTGGGTGTTTAACCCTGATGGCATGCAAGCATTAACTCTGAGTTGCCATTCCAGTTCACGTTTTTCCAGGTGGTTGTTCAGTGATACTTGTATTTCCTCCTTGGGCACTCAGTCAGTTATGTGGAACTGGAAAGAACTGTGTCCAGGTCTCAGGGATAGTCCTGGTTGTACCTGGAAAGCGCATTGTTGTCGTTTTTGTCTCAGATGTCATTCAGATGTCAAGCAGTCCTGGTATTTATCTTGTTGACTGTTTTCCCGATGTACAATGCTGGGCAACAGGAGCACTATGCCCTGTTGGCTATAGCCTCAGAGTTGCAGTTACTGGGCTCACGGCTGTGGTAGTACCAGTTGATTTTGGGGCAATAGAAGGAAGACCTTTTGCTCATAAGGTCGCAGTAGTTGCAGTGGGGGGATCCACATGAGAATGTACCTTTTGGAGCACCGAATGAGTTCTTAGTCATCTAGCTCATTCTTTCCACAAAATATCTAAGGTTCTTGTTTTTCCATAAGTTAAACTTAGGATTTTGTGGCAATATGCCATTGAATGTGGTAATATGCCATTGAAGGTGGGGCTGTTTCTAAAAATTACCCAATTATCATTGATGATGTCCATGATAGCATTTCAGTCTGTGGAGTATGTGATGGTCATGGACACATTGAGGTTCCTATCCAAGTTGTTTTTCCTTGTCTTGCAGTGTCTAGAATTGTTAACTCCATCTGGGTAGTTTGTGTTTTTTGTACTTGTGCAGGGAGATGGGTTGAAGCATCCAGTGTATGAATTTTTTGCAGTAGCTACGTGCCAGGAAATCTTTTTCCAGGTTAATTATGCTGGTGGTAAAATCTTTTATTTCATCAGAAACTGTTGCCATCCTGAGCCCCTGGGATTTATCCACTTTTTTTTTGTTTGAAAAGGATGCATGCTGTTCCGGTGTAGTAACAGGTTGTTGACCCTGATGTGTTTTTGATACAGGTTATTGGAAAGGCGTTCAGATCCCAGCTGATTAATTTATATGGAGTTTTAAGCTTATAAGTACTTTCTGCTTGGGAGACTTCCTGTTATATTATCCTGTAAATGATCCGCACAAAATATGTAATGTATTAGCTCTCATTTGTTTTTTGCTTTTTAATTTCATTATTTATTATTTATTTAGTTATATATTATAACTTTTTGTAGTATTACACTGTTTTCATTGTTAGTTTTGTTTATGTCATAGGTAGTCTGTTATGCTATGGTTAGCACTGTTCTAATTTTACTTTCGTCTTTTAGCTCTTACCGCTTACCTCTTCTTTTAGTAGTAGTGTTCTAGCTATGCAGGTTTATTTTCATGGCACTGTTTTGCCTTCACCTGTAGATTCTGTCACTTAGTCCTTGTCTTCCCATTCAAAACCCAATAGTATTTCAGTCAAGTGGCTAAAAAAACCCTGTATTACCACCCTCCTTTTTTAGGCCCCTACTGTTCCAGTTCCCCTGAGCTTGAGATATTATTCTGATATTATACTGCTCTTGGTCTTAGGCGACCCCTTTGCCCTTATTCCCCCACCCTTTAACCTCACAGCACCATGAGTATTTTTTTTGTGTTGGCCCCATCAGCCACCCTCATGTAAGCAGCACCACCTCGGTGAAGGCTAGAGCCCTCGTATATAGTTTTTTTAGTACTTGTTTAGTGGTGCTTTACATCTAATCAGTATATATTTATTTTTTATATTATTATCTCTGTGGCATAACCGTCTTTATTTTAGTTTTTTTCATTTATTATTTAATGTGAAGTTGTTCTATCTCGCCGTTTTGTTCTTACACGTGGGTCGGAGCCAAGCCCTTGGCTCCGAATCAGCCGCTTTCAAGCTCAAACTCTCAGAGAAGCTCGAGACCTAGTGTATATCCCATGATGCTCTACTGTGAATCCCCAGATCTAGTTTGCCGCTGCAACGGATCAACAGCTCGTCGGAGGAAGCTCGGGTCGGTGATTTAAAATCTTATATATTAATAGGATTTTTTGACTAAACTTAGTCTTATATATTTAGATTACTATCCTTATTATAGTATTAAGGTTGTTACCTGTTAGTGTAACCTTGTTAGGACTTTTCTAAAAGTTTTTCTTCAGGGCTTTAGGCCTCTTTTTTCTTGGGCGTGACAGGGCTGTGTCAGCTACTGTGTGTGTGTATTATTATATATATATATATATATATATATATATATATATATATATATATATATATATATATATATATATATATATATATATATATACCTAGTGCTCATTATATAATCAGTGATAGCTTAATATTAGAATATTTAGTGTGTTTAATATATATATATATATATATATATATATATATATATATATATATATATATATATATATATATATATTATTCTATATTATTCCATAGGAAGTTAGTTTATACTAGTTGTCAGTATAGTTTAAAGTTATTAAATTTATTGGACAAGTAAAATTCAGGGACCTGAATTTTTCTTAAAAAAATGTCAGAAAAGCAAAAGTCAGGTTTTAAAAGGTGTGAGTGCGGTCAAAATATGTCTGTTACAGACAATCACTCCACCTGTGTTTACTGTTTGGGCTCGGTGCACCTACAAGAGGTGTGCTCTGTCTGCCACTCCTTTAGCGCCAGGGTTCTCTTGAAAGGCGGAGGAAGCTGGTAGATAGAGGACTCCTGAAGCCGGATTTTCAGACTACTTTAGACAAGGCTGACCTCTCTTCCAAGGCTTCGAAGGGGTCAAAGTCTTCCAAAGGATCCTCGGAGCCCAAGTCATCGGCTCCGAGTTCCTCTGGTGTGGTTCGTGCATCGGCTCCACAGGCCTTGGAACCATGTATCGAACCTGTACCTCGGAGCCCAGTTGTGGAACCAATATTGGAGACTCCTCAGTCTCCAATTCTTCAGTCGGTGCCATCTTTGGCTCCTTCGACCCATCCCTCGACGCATTCTTCGAGGCTTTCTGATGTGGGTCTGGACCGAGTGGTTAAGAGGCTCTTAGAGAACCTGGCCAAAATGCTGTCTGCTTCGAGCCAGTCGGCTTCGAAGCTTGAAACCTCAGCCATAATTTCTCCACCTCCTCCTCCGAAGCCAACTGAGCATTCGGAGCCAGGGCAGGCGGAACCGATGTTGGTAGAGCCCTCGGAGCCGAGGTTTGATCCACCTCCCTCGGCTCCTTCGACCTTGATCTCCTTGGTTCCGACCGGGGAATCTCGGGACCGACAGTCCCTCGCTGGCTCCAGGGTGGAGAGTCGAACAGATACTTTGGTTCTGACCCTTCCACTCGGGGCTTTGGTGCAGGTGGCCTTGGCTCTGTCCTCTGGATTGGAGCATGGGGTCTTGGCCGGGGGAGAGCTGCCGGTCTCTTCGGAGCCGACGGACTTCTCGGACCGAGATTCTGGTGCCTTCGATGCCATGAGGAAGGTCATGTCTGCTAAGACTACTACCTCCTCGGATCTGTCTTCCCCTCCCCCTAAAGGGCCTCGTTTTACCTCTTCCCCACAGATCCCCACCAAGCGTCGAGATCCAGGGCCTCAGGTATCCCCATTGGGTGGCCCCTCCTCTCTAGGGACTTCACCAGATGCTCCCACCGATGAAGTACCTAGAAAGAGATTGTGCAAGAGAAGGCACTTGGATTCCCCACAGGAATCCCTCACATCGGATACCGACTTGGAGGAATCAGAAGGGTCCCCACGATCCCCCTCAGAGGATGTCTCATTTACAGACATATTGGAAATCTTAAGGCAGAGGGGTGATTGGCAGTCCCTTGCCCCTACTGAGGACAAGTAAGTCCTCCTGAAGGCCTTTGGATCTCAACCGTCCACCTCCTGGGTTACTCTGCCCTTCGATGAACTGATGGAGCTGGTTGCTCGAAGGGTGTGGGAATCCCCTGACTCACTGGAACCGGTCCCTCGGAGGCCCAACAAGTTTATTACTTCCCCTACAGATAAGGCCTTTCTTACAAAAGGAGTCCCGGTTGATGCTATGGTGGTGGCAGCGGCCACCAAGAAAGAGATGTCAGAAACCTCTTCTGCTGTCCATCCTCCTAATAGAGATTCTAGGACGATGGACAGGTATGGGAAACGCATATTTAGTTCTGCAGCATTTTCCATGAGATCGCTCAACTACCTAACTCATTTTACCCACCTTCAACGAGATCTCCTAAAAGAGTTGGGAGATACTCTCCATGGTAACACAGCTGATGCAGTCTCTGAAAAGGTGACTGCACAACTCAACACCCTTAATTGAATAGTAAATTCATCCATGCGACTCATCTCTTATGCTGCCGATGGATCGAGTAGGGCGGCAGGCTCAGCGATAGCTCTTCGGAGACGGTCCTGGATGCGCCTTTGAGGAAGCCTTTAAATCTTCCTTCGTCAATACCCCATTCGATGGGTCCGCCTTGTTCAGACCCAAAGTTAAGGAGACTCTTACTAGGTGTGAACAAGAAGGAAAGACTCTGTCTTCTGTAGGAGTCCGTTTTTCCACTCCAACTAGACCGTACCCCAAAGGGCAACGAAGTGGGAAAATGTGGTTCCGAAAACCCCAAGGAGCTTTCCAAAGCACACGTACTGATATTCCCTCTAGGGGCAGAGGAGGGGGCAAAAACGGGAGACGCCGTCCAAACGGCAGAGGCGGTCCGCAAAACCAGGGTGACAGGGAACAGTTCTCTGGTAAGCCCTATCAGCGTTCCTGAAAGGAAGCCTGGCTGTCCTACTCTGGAGGCAGTCAGGGGTCACTTACCCTTATACCCAAAGGCCTGGCTAAGCATCACAATGGATTCTTGGGTAAAAAGCATCATTGCCAGAGGTTACTACATTCCCTTTACAAACTCCCCCCCCCCCCATGTGTACGAAGATCCCAGACGTTCCACCCAGTCTGAGAAAACTAGCAACTATAGAAATCCAAAACCTGCTAGACAAAAGAGTCATCCAGCCAGTCCCGGCGGACCAAATAGGATCCGGAACTTACTCAAGGTTCTTTTTAGTTCCAAAGAAAACAGGGGACTGGAGGCCCATACTAGACCTCAGCAAACTCAACACCTTCATCAAGAAGGAAAAGTTCTGGATGGTCACGCTGCAATTGATTCTCCCGTTCTTAACAACGGACGATTGGATGTGCTCTATAGATCTCAAGGATGCTTACTACCACATCAAAATGGACAGATCATCCAGATATCACCTGCGTTTCCGGCTGGGAGCCAGTCATTACCAATTCAGAGCCCTGCCCTTTGGTTTCACCACAGCCCCCAGGGTGTTCACCAAATGTATGGCAGTGGTCACGGCTCATCTGAGACGATTAGGATTCCAGGTGTTTCCATATCTGGACGACTGGCTCCTCACCGCCACCTCCAGGCATCAACTAATTCAAGCAAGAGACTACACCATAAACCTTTGTTCCCAGTTGGGCATAACCCTAAATTTCGAAAAATCTGCATTATCGCCCTCGCAGCATATTAGATTTATAGGGGCAGAACTGGACACAGTCAATGCAAGGATCAGGTTGCCCCAATCAAGAATCGTATCCCTAAAAAATCAGTTATCCAGTCTGTTGGTCCTGAACAAAGCTCCTGCGTCCCAGATACTGCAGCTTTTAGGCAAAATGGCAGCCACACTGATAGCAGTTCCATTAGGGTGCATGCACATGCGAATACTGCAGTGGCTACTCTTCGCGCAATGGTCTTACCAACGCCTGCCCATGTCACACGAGATCCGGTTAACGAGTCTTTGCAAGAAGGATCTCAATTGGTGGTTGAACAGTGACCAAGTAATAATCGGGCGTCCCTTTGTTCTTCCCCAACCCACAGCCACAGTGACCACGGATGCTTCCCTGATAGGGTGGGGGGGCTTATTTCAGGGACAGAATGTCCAAGGCACTTGGTCAATCATGGAAACACATTTGCATATAAATGTCCTAGAGCTAAGAGCGGTGTTCCTGGCGTTGCAACACTTTCACGATTCTCTCCCTCTAGGTACAATTGCTATCCAAACAGACAACATGTCAGAAGTCTGGTACATCAGCAAACAAGGGGGAACCAGATCGTATCCCTTGTGCCAGGAGGCCCTAAGAATTTGGCAGTGGGCTGTATCCACCAGACGCTTTCTGATAGCAGTGCACATCCCGGGGTCATCCAACGTGATAGCGGACAAGCTAAGCAGGACCTTCCTGTTGCCTCACGAGTGGTCTCTCAAACAACAAGTGGCGGAAAAGATTTTCCACAGATGGGGCCAGCCTTGCTGCGACCTCTTTGCATCTCTGGTGAATGCCAAATGCAGCAGCTACTTTGCCCTTTATCCCCCCACCGGGGAACAAACCGAGGGACGCGCTCATACACAATTGGCCCCCGGGCCTCCTATATGCCTTTCCGCCAATACCCCTAATTCCCAAATTTATACAGAAAGCCCAAAGTCTGGAAAGGACTGTGATCTTGATAGCTCCGTCGTGGCCTCGACAAATTTGGTTCCCCTTCCTGCAGAAGTATCAACTGGAAGAACCATGGATCCTGGACCCAGTGCTGGATCTTCTGACTCACTCGTCGGGATTTCTTCATCCCTCCCTCACCTCCCTAAAACTGACAGCTTGGCTGCTCCAATTCCCACATTAGCCAGGTCTCAAAATTTGTCTTCTGTGGTCCAGCATATTATAGTTTCCTCTCATAAACTATCTACCAGGAAGCTGTACAATAGCAAATGGAAACAATTTGTTCACTGGGCTTCTCAACATGACATTGACTCTTATGTAGCACCTGTCCATATCATCTTAGACTTCTTGTCTTCCTTGTTCAATGATGGCGCAACAGCTGCTACAATTAGAGTTCAATTGGCTGCTATTTCCAACTTCCATGTAGGGTTTAACAGGTCTAACATCATGTCACATAGACTATGTAAAGCATTCTTAAAAGGAACCCACCATCTCAGACCACCTATCAGGCATCCTGTCTCTCCCTGGAATTTGAATCTAGTTTTATCCCAATTGATGCTCGCCCCCTTCGAACCTGCTTCATCTTGTCATTTAAAGATTTTGTCTTGGAAAACTATATTCCTGGTAGCCATTACGTCTGCACGTAGGGTCTCCGAACTTCAGGCCTTGTCCACCAAACCCCCATATTTGATTTTTCACCCGGATAGGATCTCCCTCAGGACTAACCCTACCTTTCTTCCCAAGGTCTGTTCAGAAACTAACTTAAATCAGTCCATTGAGCTCCCAATCTTCTTCAGACACCATTCCAACAGATTGGAATATGTGTTACACAAGCTTGATGTACACAGACAACTGAGGATGTTCTTCATCTCACATTGCTGCAGTCCTTACATATGGGTAGTCCGCTGTCCTCGGTCGGCCCGAATACCAAAGTATTAGGCTGACGTCGGTCATGGGCGCTCAGATCTGACATCAGAGCGTCAGGGTATAAAAGCGCATGACCGACGTCATATCCTCAGTCTTTTTTGCCGCATGGTCCGATGCAGAAGCAGCGTTGCAAGTGCCGTTCGGCGTTCTGAAATTTTCGTATTCTGAGTTTCAGACCGAAACCAAGTTGGGCTAAGTACCCGTTGGGAATATTTTGTTTTTCTTGCCTCAGTTAATTCCGGATGTCAGAAAAAGTGAATAATTGTATTTCTTGTGGGAAACAGATACCGCATAGGGATTATCACTCTCTTTGCATTCCTTGTTTGGGGCCGGACCACGACGTAGTCGGGTGTCGGTTTTGTGCTAGGTTTAATAAGCGCACTATAAAAAGAAGGTTAGATTGTGCGAGGTTAGTCTTTGGTAAGCGGTGTAATTATAATATGCCGTCGGATCCTCCGGCCGCTTCTAAGAAGCGCAAAGACAAATCCTTGAAACCTAGGCAGGTTGATTCGTCCATTTCGGACGCCGGTCCTGCAGAAGCTACAGTGGAGCAGGTGGATCCGGCTGAAGTTTCTGTTGAGTCTCAGGGGGAAACTTTGATTTTGCAGGATGTGGCCTCACAGGAGTCAGGTCAAGCTGAAGGGGCCTCTCAGGTTACTGTTCTCCCTTCTATGCCTAAGGTGGTTAGGCCTTCTGCTACTATTTCTAAGGCTTCTTCTAAGGGCAGGTCTGTTTTGCCTTCCTCTGGTGTCCCTCCAGGTACTTCAGGGTCTGTGCCTAAAAAGCACATGCTTAAAATGGCAGAAGATTTGATTACTTTAATTAGAGGTTCTATGCCCCCTCCTGATAAGAGGCCCAGGGTGGAGCCAGAGTTGGAAAGTTTGGATCAGGCCTCTGATGACTCAGAGTCTTCTGCTGAAGATATTCAAGATTTTCCCCCTTATTCGGATTCGGATGCAGAGGATTCCACTCCTTCTGCTTCCCCTCCAGAGGATTTTTCATTTTCAGAAACTCTGCATTCCATGAGGGAGAATTTTAAGTGGGAAGGACAGGATTTCTCTGATTCACGGAAGAGGCTTAGGGAATTCTTGTTTTTACCACAGCATAGACCCTTGGCTATACCTCCTGTTTTGGATGTTGTTCAAGATGTTTTCTCGGAGGCTTCCCTTAATCCAGATTCTTTGCCTCCTGCACCAGTTAAACCGGACAGGTATTACAGGGTACCTGAGGCTCATAAATATCTGTATAAGAGTCCTAGGGCGGACCCAGAAACTATTAGTCAGGGGCCTAAGGGTGTTAGAGCCTCTGTTGTAAAGAATCCGGTTCCTCTAGATAAGGAAGCTAGAGCTTTGGATAGATGGGGTAAGAAGGTGTATACCTCTTCTACTTTAGCAATGAGGGCTTTAAATTGCCAGTTTCATATGTTGAAGTATCAGAATTTCCTCCTTTCTCAGCTAAAATCTAAAGTGGATGCTTTGGCAGAGGGCATAGAGTGTAAAGAATTGCAGGATTTAGTACATGTCTCTGAACAGGTGGGTAAGCATTCTTTGCAGTGTGGTTTTGATGCTGTACAGGCCTCCTCTAGGGTGGCTGCCACTGGTTCAGTTCTTCGTAGGCACGCCTGGCTTAAGGATCAGAATTTGTCCGAGCATGTTAAAACTAGAATTCTGGATGCCCTTTACAGTCTGAAGTTTTGTTTGGTCCCCTGTGGAGTCGGTTTTGAAGAAAATGGAAGACAAGGCTAAGTCTATGCAGACTGTTAAAGATTTTTGCAGGTGCAACCTCCAAAGTTTAGTAGAAATTGGCCTACTAAGGGGTGGCCCTACCCTTCGCCTGATTCTCAGTCTAGGGGTAGATCTAGACGTGGCAGGGGCAGAGCTCACAGTACATTCAGGCCTAGAACTTGGAGTTCGCCTGCACAATCTGCAGGTGAGGGCAGGGGCCAGTCCTTTCGTAAACAGGCCCAATGACCTGCATTTTCAGCTGCCAGATTCTTCTTGCCTGGCAGCTCCTTTGGGAGGAAAGTTAGCACTCTTCAAGCAAAACTGGCTTTTAGTCACCCAGGACAAATGGGTATTGGACATTATAAATCGAGGCTACAAGTTCTATTTCCATACATTGCCTCCTTTCAAAGGCATGCCAGACGTTCCTCCTCGGCAAAGGATAGAGGCTCACAAGCAGATTTCTTTACTTCTTCAAATAGGAGCTATACAGCCAGTTCCTCTGTCAGAAGTGGGACTAGGATTTTATTCTCGCCTGTTTCTAGTACCAAAGAAAGGGAACACGTGGAGACCAATTTTGGATTTATCTATCCTCAACATTTATCTGGACATTCCAAAGTTCAAAATGCTGACGTTACAACAGCTTTTACCTCTGTTGGGAAAAGATCACTGGATGGTAACTCTGGATCTCAAAGAGGCTTATCTTCATGTTCCTATCAGGCCCAGTTGCAGGAGGTACCTGCGTTTTCGGCTGGAAATTTACATTATCAGTTCTCTGCATTGCCCTTTGGCTTATCTACTGCCCAGAGTGTTCACAAAGGTTCTGGCTCCAGTGATAGCCTTTTTCAGGTTAAGAGGAATACAGATTTATCCTTATTTGGACGATTGCCTGATTATTGCACAACACAAAGACGAACTTCTTCATCATCTACAGTATGTGATGGTAGTGTTAAGATGCCTAGGGTATTCTGTGAACGAAACAAAGTCCAGTCTAGTACCCTCTCAGGACATGTGCTTTCTGGGTGTGAGACTGAATACAGCTTCCCAGATGGCCTTTTGACCCCGGACAAACAAAGAAGCCTTTCTCTTTATTTCCATCAAATGTCTCTACAGTCCAGGCTGACTGCAAGGACAGTCCTTCAAGCCTTGGGGTTCATGGCATCTTGTATTCTGGTGCTTCCCAATGCCAAACTGCATATGAGGAAGCTTCAATGGTATCTCAAAAATGTATGGACACAACACTGCCAAGATCTAGACACTGTCATTCAGATAATACCTTGCATTCGGAAAGAATTTTTGTGGTGGGCTCAGGAATGTCACCTAAACAAGGGACTCTCTGTGACCCGACCAGAGGCGAGTCAGATTCTAACGACAGATGCCTCGGACAAGGCTTGGGGAGCACACCTCAATGGAAAATGGGTGCAAGACACGTGGCCTGTCAGACTTCAACATTTGCATATCAACTTGAAGGAGATGTTAGCAGTCCAATTTGCTTTGATGGCTTTCAAGGATTTACTTCACCCAGGACAGGTGTTGATTCAAACAGACAACACTACTGTCATGTGGTACATCAACAAGCAAGGGGAACCCATTCGTACCCTCTTTGCAGGCAAGCGATGATTTTGTGGGAGACTGCTCTCAGTTTACACCTCAATCTTCAGGCAAGGTTTCTACCAGGAGCACAGAACTCCTTAGCAGATGTGTTGAGCAGACAAATTGTGGATCCTCACGAGTGGAAACTGGATCCTCATGTGTTTCAAAAGTTGACAGTGTTATGGGGACTCCAGACATAGATCTGTTTGCTTCTCCACTAAATTACCAGTTGCCAAAGTTTTGCACAAAAATGTTTCATCCCACAGCTTGGAAGGTGGATGCTCTATCATTCAGTTGGAGCAATCTTCATGTCTATGCCTTTCCACCTCTGCCTCTCATTCCCAAGGTACTCCTGAAGGCCAGAATAGACAAGCCATCCATGATTCTGATAGCGCCGGATTGGCCTCGACAGCACTGGTACCCACTACTGAGGAGTTTAGTACGGGAGCCTCCTTGGCCTCTGCCTTTGATTCCGCATCTTTTGTCTCAGGAGGGCAATCACTTCCTCAATGTCAAGATTCAGTCTCTGCATCTCACAGCCTGGCATATTCTGTTTTAGACCCTGGAGGGTCTCAGCTTCCACAACAAGTTTTGAATGTTATTTTGGAGGCCAGAAGGCCTAGTACACGGAAAGTTTACGCTGATAAATGGAGGAGATTTTTTCTTTGGAGCAAAGCGAAGGACTTTGATGTTTCCAAGCCTGATTTAAGTGTTTCTCTTCAATATCTTACCGAGTTATTGGACAAGGGTTTGTCTTTCTCCTCGATAAAGGTTCATGCTGCAGCCATTTCTGCTCACTATGACTGTGACCCTCCTTTATTTTCCCATCCTTTGTTTAAGCAATTTCTTAGAGGGGCAAAGAACATAAGACCCCCACGTAGAGCTCCTTCTCCTGCTTGGGATCTCAATTTTGTGTTGGAAAAGCTTACTCTTCAACCTTTTGAGCCTGCAGCTACTGCCGAGTTAAAGTATTTATCATGGAAGACTGCTTTTTTGTTGGCCATTACCTCTGCAAGAAGGGTTTCTGAATTACAGGCCCTTATGGCAGTGGAACCTTTCCTGATTTTTCATAAGGATAGGGTATCTTTGCGTACTAATCCTTCCTTTATGCCTAAAGTGGTTTCTAGTGTGGCCTTGAACCAAACTATTCATTTGCCTACTTTTTATGCAAACCCGCAAAATAAAGGGGAGAAGATTTTGCATACTTTGGATATTCACAGGCAGTTACGTTATTATTTGAGCAGAACCAAGGGGTTCAGGCAGTCTCAGCAGTTGTTTGTTTCTTTTGCTTTGGGTTCTCAGGGAAAACCTGTTTCAAAACAAACTATTTCTAAATGGATTGGGTTTTGTATTTCTTTCTGTTATTCCCATCATGGTAAGGAGGTTCCGCTGGAATCAGACCTCATTCCACTAGAGCTACTGCCACTTCTACTGCCTTTCTAAGGGGTAGCTACAAAGATATTTTGGAAGCAGCCACTTGGAGTTCAGTACATACTTTTTCCAAGCATTACCACCTTCCTCTTTATTCTAAGTCTAGGGCTGGATTTGCCACTGCAATATTACAGGGCATTTTAGCAGCCCCTAATGCTTTATGATTTTGCCATCCTCCCTTTACCTCTGCTTTGGGATTCTACCCATATGTAAGGACTGCAGCAATGTGAGATGAAGAACATAGTACAGTTTTGTACCTACCATAAATGTAGATGTTCGAAGATCCACATTGCTGCAGTCCAATTTACCCTCCCTCCTTCCCCTCTGTAGTTTGGCATGGTTATATGTTTTGGGTGATGGTTGTTGTTGGGCATGTTTTTGGGAGGTATCCTGTTTTTGGGCTGTGGCCTTTCTTTTTAGGGCCTTCTGACATCTGGGGCAAGAAAAGACTGAGGATATGACGTCGGTCATGCGCTTTTATACCCTGACGCTCTGATGTCAGATCTGAGCGCCCATGACCGACGTCAGCCTACTACTTTGGTATTCGGGCCGACCGAGGACAGCGGACTTCCCATATGTAAGGACTGCAGCAATGTGGATCTTCGAACATCTACATTTATGGTAGGTACAAAACTGTACTTTCTATCTAGATAGAACGAAGGATTTCAGACAATCGGATCAACTTTTTGTCTCTTACGCAGAAAATGAGAAAGGTCTTGCAGTATTAAAAATCACATTGTCTAAGTGGCTCTCTGACTGCATCAAATCCATTTATGCTTCCACTAGTCAGCCATTAGAATCTAACGTCAAAGCCCACTCGACACGAGCTGTTTCTACGTCATTAGCTCATGCAGCTCGTTTACCTTTAGATACCATCTGTGCAGCTGCCACGTGGTCAAAACCTCACACATTTATCACCCATTACAAAGTGGATAGGACCTCCAGGGACAGGGCTACCTTTGGTTCCACTGTGCTCAGGAATGTACTCTGGTGAGCCACCCAGGATTAGGGTGCTTGGAACGCTACCCACGTGTAAGAACAAAACGGCGAGATAGAACAACTTCACATAAAGACGTTATGTCCTTACCATAACGTTCCATGTGAGTTGTTCATCTTGCCTTTTTGTTCTTAAATTCCCACCCACCTTCCCCCTCCAGTCAAATGGGATGGTTGCCTTGGTAGATTGGTCAAGTTGTCAGTCTGTATTGCATATTCTATGTTTCCTATCTACAATCTTTTAGCTAACTTCATAGGTAGACACTATAGTTTCACTTATTCCTGTAGGCTGTCTTGGTTGCAGCATACTAGATGTGGGGATTCACAGTAGAGCATCATGGGATATACAGTAGGTCTCGAGCTTCTCTGAGAGTTTGAGTTTGAAAGCGGCCGATACCCACGTGTAAGAACAAAAAGGCGAGATGAACAGCTCTCATGGAACGTTATGGTAAGGACATAACTTCTTTTTCTGTATTGTGGGCAGTTTTGACAAAGCACTAGCTAAAGCTCTGGTCAAACTGACTCCTTAGCTATTATGACTGATTTGTTGTTCCTGTTTTTTACTTATGGCTTTAGGAACATTTAGTATTTTATTTATTTATTTTTCAGAATAGGCTTGTTTTTTACCCCTTGTGATACAGGTAGTTAACTGTTTTTGCTGGCCCCGAATGCTCTACTAACAAGGTCCACGTTTGCGACCAGTGAAAAGCTGAGTATTCTGGATACCACTTTTCATTTTTCATATTTTTTAGTACTTTTATTTGGCATTACAGTTTGGATTTATGTTACAACAAGACAAGGAAGAACAGTGCAAATCCACTTTACTTTTACTATATAATTGGTCTTTATTTTATTGTTTGTTGTCTGAAGAAGTCTGTGCATTAGATGAAAAATGTGTTGTGTTGCATCCGTTTTACGTGTTGTTTGTAAATAAACAGTTGGATTTTATCTCGAGCTGTCCGGTGCATTGTTTCTCCTCGTGCAGTGCTTTTTGGATTTATGTTAGTTTATTGTTAGTAGTATTCATGAGCAGTTTGGATTTAGGATTTTGATTTATCATTAGTGGTATTCATGGGCTGATCTAACCAAGCACTAGCGAATGCACTGGTCAAATGGCTATTTAATAATAATTATCAAGTTCTCGTTTTGTTTATATTATAGATTTTATGAACAGTATGTATTTTTTAAAAATGCTTGTTTTTTCCCCCAAGATACACAGGGCACCACCGGTGAGACCAATGGCACACCATTTACTGTGAAACGGCCAGTCACACAAAGCAAGTTCATTGTTGCTAATGGTTAATAGTATACCCAACGAGAGGCAATTATTCCATCTTTCAACCAGTTACCAGTTATTAATATAGTTGCGTTTCGCTTCCTTATTTTGTCTGTCCTTGGCACCACTGGTTTCCTAGCATCCTATATAAAATACACTTTGTTCTAAAAGCATCCTATAACACAGACCAAGTATTCAAACCCTGATGTTAGTTCTTGATTCAGCCTATGGCACAAGTTTATTTCTTTTTCAACCAATTAAAGGGAACGGTAGCATGCCGCATGTTTCTTTCTTTTTTTCTGTCCAGTTTTCATTGTATTTTTGAATAAATACTGAGCTACCTGTGGCTGCACCAGAATTGTAAGCCAGTCCAGTCTCGGATTCTGTTATTCATTTCCTGGATGTCACTTTAATTAAGGATCTTGTAAGTCATTCTTTTGTTTCCAAAATGTTTAGGAAGGAAACCTTTTCAAATAATTATTTGGATTACCAGAGCCACCACCCCAATGAGTTCTAGTTGAGAGATTTTCAAGAACGAAATGTTTAACATAATTTCATTTTTTTTTGGAAAGAGGCTAGGCCAGAGACTATACTAGCCTTGAGGTAGCACATGAATGGGGTGCAAGTTTTAAGCCTATTCTAGGTATAGATAAAGAAAATGCTATTTTTTTTAAACCACAAGGAGATGAGAGCCATGGTCACTCTATGATTTTACCATATGGTGAAGGTTTCAAAGAAATTAAAGACATTATGAAGAGAAACTAGGTAATTTTTACTACTAATAGTGACCTGTTAGGTGGACAACAACAATTTGTTTACAAGACGGGGAAAAACTTAAAATATTTGTTTGAACACCCTACCCACATTCAAACATTAAACAACAGGGGCACTAGTAAGTGTTGCAGATGTGCACAATGTAATTATATTTTTGAAGGACCATTGCATGTTTCACCTTCTATCCAGAAACCTATTATATTTCATCAAGGTAATTGTGCTACAAAAGGACTAGTATACTTGGCAGTGTGTACATCCTGCAATTTTTATTATGTTGGTAAAACAGAAAGATCATTGAGAAAACGCATCTATGAACATACTTATGCTATTAGGAGTCGTAACGAAAATAATGCATTATATAAACATTCAGTTAGTTCAAGTTTGGAATTTTGGAAGTTATCCAGAAGGCCACTAGAGGGGGATAGTGGGAACTTCAAATAGAATGTAGCGAAACTCAAATGGCAACTTGAATTAAATGTGACTGTAGAACCTGGCATTAATGAAAACATTTCAATTTTACCAGTATTAAAAACAAAGGCTTTGATTAGGTAGATATGGTTCTGCCTTCTGAAAATATTTTTTATGGAACAGTATGTTTTTCTTCAAGGTTTTTTCTTCATGTTTTTTGAAAAAAATTCTTTAAATGTGTTTAATTGTTTGATTAATAGTATTATATAACCATAGGCATGTGGTTATGGTTTATTCTGATGAAGTCTCAGAACTTTCAGAGATAAAAGCACTAAATAAACTGGAAGCTGTTTTGTATCAGGTTGGAAGTTTGTTGTTCCTTTTTGTTATACTATACAATTGGACTGGCGTACAGTTCTGGTGCAGCCACAGGTAAGCTCAGTATTTATTAATTTGTTTTTGAAGTCTGAGTGAGTTTTTTTCACATTTTTGCTACATTTGTTTAGAGGTGTGCAAATTGTTTGGCAGTAAGGACTTGTTATTACTTTGCTACAAGTGCTTTCTCTACTGGTTTTAGCACTTTGTGTGGAAAAAATGCCAGCGACTACAAATAGTGGGAATGGGAATATTTCCACTAGTTCTACTTTGGATACTAATGACCAACAAAATGAAAATGGAATTGAATCTGCCTTGACTCAGTTAATTTCCTTGCTTACACATCAGACAAGTAGTATGAATACTATACTGCATAGACTATAACTCCCAAAAGCCCCCTTGGCATCTTCTGCAGCCATTATAAGACCATCTAGGGATTGCTTACTAAATCAAGGAGACTTTTCAGACTTGACTCCCAGTTCAAATCAACCAAACATGATGCAAGCAGGCAGACAGAGCCAAGAGCAACAAAACTCTAAGATGGACATGAGAGAGTGGATTAATCGGGTTATTTCATTTACTGAAACTGGTACAAGAGCTGACATTCGACAAGAGCCTCCAAGAACACCTCAGAAGAAATTATTGGAGCATAAACTAATGAAGGTGAGAAACCTTCAATATGACAATTTATATTTAAATGAATGTGTGAAATGTAAACAGGTCCCAAAGGGGCTACGTTTGTATAAGTTTCCTAACAGTATTGTTTTAAAAAAAATGAAAAACATGAGTTATTGAAGTGTTTGACCGTTTTGGTCTTGAATTGGTTCAGTTTTTAATAAGACTTAATGTGATGAATATTAATTGAGCTTTTAGAAGAAGTTACTGTTTTAGATGGAGAAATTATTTTTGATTTACTGTTTGAATTTAACATAGCTAAATATGACAGAATGTTTGTAAAAATAGACTGTCAGGTAGCATACCTCTCAACCTCCAGATCACAGAATCAGGGACAAAGGACCTTAAAATCAGGGACATTCAGGGACACCTCATTAACATAAGATACGCATATTTAAATAAGTGCATTAATGGACACGCCCACCATTCATTCAATTACACAAAGACAGGGCATCATTTTAAGCATTTATTATTACAGAATTATATACATTGACACGTAAAAATAGAGGATTATTCATATTTTTCATGAAAACTGTATAAAATTAAAGTCAGACATGTTCAGCCCCCCCCCCCCCAAATACCCTTACAAAACAGTACTTATATGGAACAGAAGCAGTACATGGAATAAGGCAAGTACATTCAGACTACTGATTCACCTTCAGCATCTTGGCAGGCAGAGGTAGTTTCTGCAGCTGATGCCGTGGAGGAATGTTCTTTGTTGTAAGCCGCTGTTGCTTTTCTTGCTGCTTCCAGCATGTCCTTCGGATGTTTTACACAGTAACAGTCATTGTCCTCGTTCACAGTACCAGTCATTGTCCTTAGGATGTTTTACACAGTAACAGTCATTGTCCTCGTTCACAGTACGAGTCATTGTCCTTAGGATGTTTTACACAGTAACAGTCATTGTCCTCGTTCACAGTAATAGTCATTGTCCTTAGGATGCTTTACACAGTAACAGTCATTGTCCTCGTTCACAGTACCAGTCATTGTCCTTAGGATGTTTTACACAGTCACAGTCATTGTCCTTGTTCACAGTACCAGTCATTGTCCTTAGGATGTTTTACACAGTAACAGTCATTGTCCTCGTTCACAGTACCAGTCATTGTCCTTAGGATGTTTTACACAGTAACAGTCATTGTCCTCGTTCACAGTACCAGTCATTGTCCTTAGGATGTTTTACACAGTAACAGTCATTGTCCTCGTTCACAGTACCAGTCATTGTCCTTAGGATGTTTTACACAGTAACAGTCATTGTCCTCGTTCACAGTACCAGTCATTGTCCTTAGGATGTTTTACACAGTAACAGTCATTGTCCTCGTTCACAGCACCAGTCATTGTCCTTAGGATGTTTTACACAGTAACAGTCATTGTCCTCGTTCACAGTACCAGTCATTGTCCTTAGGATGTTTTACACAGTGACAGTCATTGTCCTCGTTCACAGTACCAGTCATTGTCCTTAGGATGTTTTACACAGTAACAGTCATTGTCCTCGTTCACAGTACCAGTCATTGTCCTTAGGATGCTTTACACAGTAACAGTCATTGTCCTCATTCATCTTTATTGCTAATAAAGAGTTTAATGTTTTTGGGCCAAGTGACTGTCAGAGCTCAGTTTTTACTTTGCAAACCATGCTGAATGCCCGTTCTGCTTCACTGTGGCAAACAGAGAACATTTCTCATTAACTTTTGAAAAGTTGGGAGGTCTTGTACTGGAGGGCTCCCAAGCACCATCGACCAGTACTTTAAAAAATTAGATGCGTCACATCCATATGACCAGTCAGTCATCTGACATACTGAAAACTCATCTATCAGTTTGCATCGCTCCACTCGTGAGCTACAAAAACTGAGACAAGTGCCAATATCTGCTATCACAGTTGAAGAAAGCTGCAGATGTTCTTCATCCCACATTGCTGCAGTCCTAACACTTGGGTAGTCCGCTGTCCCAGTCGGCCCGAATACCAAAGTATAAGGCTGATGTCGGTCAAGGTGCATTTGTCTGACATCAGGACGTCAGGGTACAAATGCGCATGACCGACGTCATATCCTCAGTCTTTTTTGCCGCATGGTCCGATGCAGAAGCAGTATTGCGAGTGCAGGTTGGCGTTCTGAAATTTTCTGAAGTCGGAGTTTCAGACCGAATCAAAGTTGGCTAAGTACCCCGTTGGGGAATATTTTGGTTTTTTCTTGCCTCAGTATTTAACCGGATGTCAGAAAAGTGAATAACTGTATTTCTTGTGGGAAACAGATACCTCATAGGGATTACCATACCTTGTGTATACCTTGCTTAGGGCCTGAGCACGACGTTGTTGGCTGTCGCTCTTGTGCTAGATTTAACAAACGCACTATTAAGAGAAGATTAGATTGTGCCAGGTTAGTTTTGGGAAGCGTTGTAATTACAATATGCCGCCGGATGCTCCGGCCGCTTCGCCTAAAAAGCGCAAGGACAAAGCAGCAAAGCCTAGGTTGGAAGAAACGCCTGTCCCGGACGCCGGTCCTATAGAGGGCCCAGTGGATCCGATGGTTCTACCAGAAGTTCCTTTGGATTCTCAGGAGAGACTTTACTGTTACAAGATGTGTCCTCTCAGGAGGTAGGCCAGGCTGAAGGGGCTTCTCAGGTAGCTGTTCTCCCTCCCTTCCTAAGGTGGTTAGGCCCTCCTTCTGTTTCCAAGGCTTCTTCTAGAGGCAGGCCAGGGTTAACTTCAGTGGGGTCTCCCTAGTTCTTCAGGGTCTCTGCCTAAGAAACATATGCTTAAAATGGCAGAAGATTTGATTACTATGATTAGAGGTTCTATGCCCCCTGATAAGAGGCCTAGGGTGGAACCTGAGCTTGAGAGTTTTGAGCAGTGTTCGAGGCTTCTGAGTCTTCGGCTGAAGACTTGCAGGAGTATCCTCCTTATTCTGATTCTGATGTAGATGATTCTACTCCTTGGCTTCTCCTCCTGAGGATTTTTCTTTTCAGAGACTCTTCATTCCATGAGGGAGCATTTTAAATGGGAAGGTCAAGATTTCTCTGATTCCAGGAAAAGGCTTAGGGAATTTTTGTTTCTACCCCAGCATAGGCCTTTGGCTATACCTCCTGTTCTGGATGTGGTAGAAGATGTTTTTGCAGAGGCTTCCCTGAACCCTGATTCTTTGCCTCCTGCCCCAGTTAAACCGGACAGGTATTATAGGGTGCCTGAAGCTCATAAGTATCTTTTTAAGAGTCCTAGGGCAGACCCAGAAACTGTTTCTCAGGGCCCTAAAGGTGTTAAGGCTTCTGTTGTTAAAAATCCTGTTCCTTCTGATAGAGGCTAGGACTTTGGATAGATGGGGAAAGAAGGTGTATACTTCTTCCACTTTAGCCATGAGGGCTTTGAATTGCCAGTTTCACATGTTGAAATACCAAAATTATCTCCTTACACAATTGAAGTCTAAGGTAGATGCTCTGGCGGAAGGTATTGAGTGTAAAGAGTTGCAGGATTTAGTTCATGTTTCTGAACAGGTGGGTAAGCATTCCTTGCAATGTGGTTTTGATGCTGTACAGGCCTCGTCTAGGGTGGCTGCCACTGGGTCAGTTCTTCGCAGGCACGCCTGGCTGAGGGATCAGAATTTAGCTGAGCATGTAAAGACAAGGATTTTAGATGCTCCTTTACAATCTGATGTGTTATTTGGTTCGCCTGTGGAAGCAGTGTTAAAGAAAATGGAGGACAAGGCTAAGTCTATGCAGACTGTTAAAGATTTTTTGCAGGTTCAGCCTCCGAAGTTTAGTAGAAATTGGCCTACTAAGGGGTGGACATATCCTTCTTATGATTCTCAGTCTAGGGGTAGATCTAGACGTGGTAGGGGCAGAGCTCAAGGTTCTTTTAGGCCTAGAACAGGGAGTTCTCCTGCCCAGTCTTCTGGTGAGGGCAGGGGTCAGTCCTTTCGTAAGCAGACCCAATGACCTGCCTTTTCAGCTGCCAGAGCCTTCTCATCTGGCAGCACCTTTGGGAGGAAGGCTGGCACTTTTCAAAGAAAATTGGAGTGTTATTACCCAAGACAGATGGGTATTGGATATCGTTCACCACGGTTACAGGTTTTATTTCCATACCTTGCCTCCTTTCAAAGGCATGCCAGACATTCCTCCTATACAAAGAAAAGAGGCTCACAAGCAAATTTCTCTGTTACTCCAGATAGGGGCCATTCAGCCGGTTCCTGTGCCAGAAAGGGGCCTAGGATTTTATTCTCACCTGTTCCTAGTACCAAAAAGGGCAACACGTGGAGACCAATTTTGGATTTGTCTATCCTCAACACTTATCTGGACATTCCCAAGTTCAAAATGTTAACGTTACAACAGCTTTTACCTCTGCTGGGCAAAGATCACTGGATGGTAACTTTAGATCTCAAGGAGGCTTACCTTCATGTGCCTATCAGACTCAGTTGCAGGAAGTATCTGCGTTCTCGAGCTGGGAATTCCCATTAACAGTTCTCTGCATTGCCCTTTGGCTTATCTACTGCCCAGAGTATTCACAAAAGTTCTGGCTCCAGTCATAGCTTTCTTCAGGCTAAAAGGAATACAAATCTATCCTTACTTGGACGACTGTCTGATTCTGGCTCAAGAAAAGGACGAGCTTCTTCAGCATCTGGAATATGTGATAGCAGTGCTAAGATGCCTGGGGTATTCTGTGAACGAAATAAAGTCCAGTCTAGTACCCTCTCAAGACATGTGCTTTCTGGGTGTGAGACTGAATACAGCAGCCCAGATGGCCTTTTTAACCCCGGACAAACAAAAGAATCTTTCCCTTTACTTTCATCAACTATCTCTTCAGTCCGGGCTGACTGCAAGGACAGTCCTTCAAGCCTTAGGGTTCATGGCATCTTGTATTCTGGTGCTTCCCAATGCCAAACTGCATATGAGGAAGCTACAATGGTATCTAAAAAATGTATGGACACAGCACTGCCAGGATTTGGACACTGTCATTCCAATAATTCCTTGCATTCAAAAGGAATTTTTGTGGTGGGCTCAGGAATGTCACCTAAACAAGGGACTCTCTGTGACCCGGCCAGAGGCGAGTCAGATTCTAATGACAGATGCCTCAGACATAGCTTGGGGAGCTCATCTGAATGGAAAGTGGATACAAGACAAGTGGCCTGCCAGACTACAGCATCTACATATCAACATGAAGGAGATGTTAGCAGTCCAGTTTGCATTAATGGCTTTCAAGGAGTTACTTCTTCCAGGGCAGGTGTTGATTCTAACAGACAACACAACTGTCATGTGGTACATCAACAAGCAAGGGGGAACACATTCTTATCCTCTATGCAGGCAAGCAATGATTTTGTGGGAGACTGCTCAGCTTGCAGCTAAATCTTCAGGCACGGTTTCTGCCAGGAGCACAGAACTCCTTAGCAGATGTGTTAAGCAGGCAAATCATGGATCCCCACGAGTGGAAACTGGATCTTCATGTATTTCAAAATTGACAGTGTCATGGGGACTCCAGACATAGATCTGTTCTCAACTCCAGTAAATCACCAGCAGCCAAAGTCTTGCAGAAAAGTGTTTCATCACACATCTTGGAAAGTGGATGCTCTTTCGTTCAGTTGGGAAAATCTTCATGTGTATGCCTTTCCACCTCTGCCTCTCCTCCCAAAGGTACTCCTAAAGGTCAGACAAGACAAGCCAAGGATGATTTTGATAGCTCCAGATTGGCCTCGCAACACTGGTACCCATTACTGAGGAATCTGGTAAGGAAGCCTCCATGGCCTTTACCTTTAATTCCACACCTTTTGTCTCAGAGGGACGGTCATCTACTCAATGTCAAGCTTCACTCTCTTCATCTAACAGCCTGGCATATTCTGTTTTGAACCACAGCAGGTCTCAACTTCCTCAACAAGTTTTGAATGTGATTATGGAAGCCAGAAGACCTAGTACACGTAAAGTGTATGCAGAAAAGTGGAAGAGATTTTTATTTTGGAGTGCAGCAAAGGATTTGGATGTTTCTGAGCCTAATTTGAGTGTGGCTCTTCAATATCTTACTGAGTTATTGGACAAAGGTTTGTCTTTCTCTTCCATTAAGATTCATGCTGCAGCAATTTCAGCTCACTATGATTGTGACCCACCATTGTTTTCTCATCCTTTGTTCAAGCAATTTCTTAGAGGGGCAAAGAATATAAGACCCCCACGTAGAGCTCCTACTCCTGCTTGGGATCTCAATTTTGTGTTGGAGAAACTTACTCTACAACCTTTTGAGCCTGCGGCTACTGCTGAATTGAAATACTTGTCATGGAAGACTGCTTTTTTGTTGGTCATTACTTCTGCAAGAAGGGTTTCTGAATTGCAGGCCCTTATGGCGGTTGAGCCTTTTTTGATTTTCCATAAGGATAGGGTATCATTACGTACTAATCCTTCCTTTATGCCTAAGGTGGTTTCTAGTGTGGCTTTAAACCAAACTATTCATTTGCCTACTTTTTATGCAGATCCCCAAAATAGGGGGGAAAAGATTTTGCACACTTTAGATGTACACAGGCAGTTGCGTTATTATTTAAGCAGGACTAGGGATTTTAGGCAGTCTCAGCAGTTGTTTGTTTCTTTTGCTTTGAGTTCTCAGGGCAAGCCTGTGTCAAAGCAAACTATATCTAAGTGGATTGGGTTTTGCATTGCATTCTGTTATTCCCATCATGGCAAGGAGATTCCAGCTGGGATTAGGCCTCATTCCACTAGGGCTACTGCCACTTCAACAGCATTTCTAAGGGGAGTGGCAACTAAGGATATTTTGGAGGCAGCTACTTGGAGTTCAGTGCATACTTTCTCCAAGCATTACCACCTTCCTCTCTATTCTAAATCCAGGGCTGGTTTTGCCACTGCTGTGTTGCAGGGCATTTTGGCAGCTCCTGCTTCATTATAGTTTAGCCATCCTCCCTTACCTCTGCTTTGGGATTCTACCCAAGTGTTAGGACTGCAGCAATGTGGGATGAAGAACATAGTACAGTTTTGTACCTACCATAAATGTAGATGTTCGAAGATCCACATTGCTGCAGTCCAATTTACCCTCCCGCCTTCCCCTCTGTGTTTAGGGGTGGTTTTGTGGGTGGGGTTCTATTTTTGTAATTTTGTATATATTGTATATATATATATTAGGTACAGGAGTGTTTGGTGTTTTTTGGTTTTGGCCTTATCTTTTTAGGGTCTTCTGACATCTGGGGCAAGAAAAGACTGAGGATATGACGTCGGTCATGCGCATTTGTACCCTGACGTCCTGATGTCAGACAAATGCGCCTTGACCGACGTCAGCCGTATACTTTGGTATTCGGGCCGACTGGGACAGCGGACTACCCAAGTGTTAGGACTGCAGCAATGTGGATCTTCGAACATCTACATTTATGGTAGGTACAAAACTGTACTTTTCATAGCTGGATCCAATAAACTGGTCATGTTCTGCAGCAGGGGATCTTTTGCAGGGAAATGCTTTTTCATTTTCAATAGCACTGCAGAGTAAAATTGTTTGGCTGTCGTGAATAGTTTCTGCTCCACTGTAGTACCCCTGATATCATCTGAATTTTCACCCAAATATGTTACTTATATTGCCCAAAAGCCGCCTTGCAATTGGTGGTTTCAGTACCCTACTGGCATATGCCTGCAGTACTTTGTGGATCTCATTATACAATGTGAGCAATTTGCTTTCCCTGCTTTGCATTTGCATATTGAAGTTATGCAGTGGTTCAGTGGCATACTGCAGGAAGAAGAATGCCAGCTTGATATCATGGCTCTGCAGTCTCTCAGCTATTAGATCCACTTTAACAGACCGTGGTTCATATGACAAGAAATATGATCTCAGGGCGGGCCACAAGGCAGGCATTCTTTTTATGACTTTTGCCAAAATCAGCCATCGAGTGGGGGGATACCTGATAATTTTGTGAGGTTCAATATCCACAAACAGTGTAAATTCCTTCAGCTTCTGCTGATGCTGTGCACTGCTGGAAAAGTGGCAATAAATGTCAGATATCAGTTCCTCTACAGGCACAGCCATTGCCTTTACACCAGATTTGATACATAAATCTGCAATGTGGCACAAACAGCCCATATTGAATATATGTGGATTAACCTATTTTAATCTGGATAGCACCGAGTTCTGCTTGCCAATCATGGATACAGCATTGTTGATGAATAAACCACCATGTTGGTCACAGGAATGTCAAACTTGCTCAGAGTCTCCATTACACAGTCATAAATGGCTTGGCCAGTTCCACTGATACAAGCAGGCATATCAAGGAATCTTACAACATTTTTACCAGTGGCATGGTCAAAAAACAAGTAAAATAACAAGCAACTTGTCATCCCCCATATCTGTACTTTGCTCAAGGGACAAACAGTATGGCACTTTCTGACAAGCTTATGCAACATTCTGCTGATACTTTGGCCCCATTACATCTTTCAAAATGCAAGCATCCTTTGTTGGTCCACAGGTCATTTTTTTGTACCACCTCCGGATCCATGCAGTACCTCTTCATGTACTTCAGGAAATGATACTCAGTCATAAATGGCAAGTTTTGTTCAGCAAGTAGGCCCATAAAGGCTACTTCAGCCTCCAGAACTTTAGCATTGGTTTGCTGAGTGGCAAACATTTCTGTCACCTTCCTCCCAGTAGAATGCTTGGTGCTCATCTTGTGCTTCTCAGTGTCCATATGCCGCTGGAAATCATTCCTGCCTCCATGTCTGACATTAATATTAGCACAAGTCTTGCAAAATGCATAGCCTGGACCACGCCTGCTTTCCATTACCCAGTCAAAGGTAACCTTCCAGCTACTTTGGAATGTGGTCATTCATTGTCTTCTTTTCAGAGGCAGCATCTTCAGAAATGAAAAAAAGGGGGGTGTAATTTGAAGGCTTCAAAGTAATTCACAGGTGTGCTGTGACGCTACACTTTTACTTACAGTAAACAAAGCTGGTATGATGGCAAACAGTAGTCAAAATATTCTTACCCTTCTGAGTTGTTGCACTATAACAGTGCAAGAAACTTTGTGTTGCACCACCTTTCATTGTGGCTTGTACAATGCTGATCTGTGATTCTGCCATGCCTTTGCTTCTGAAGAAAATTAATGATTCAGATAAAAGATGAGAATCCAATCTAGGAACCTCTAAACGTGTGTGCAACTCAGTAAGACTGAGTAATACACAGCACCACACATACTCAAAATGCGAGTAAGCATTATTGGAAATCAATAATGCATCCAGCAAAAAATATTCAAAATAACTCAATGCATCCAAGAAAAACATATTGCAAATAATTCATAATGTATCAGGAAAATGTCATTACTGCAAATGACTATGGATCCAAGGAAAAAGACATTACTGCACATAATTCAAAATGCTCCCAAGTATTAAAATGCATCCAAGAAAAAATTATTGCAAATAATTCTTAACGTATCCAGGAAAATGTCATTACTGCAAATGACTATGGATCCAAGGAAAAATACATTACTGCACATAATTCAAAATGCACCCAAGGTAATTGGTGCAAATGATTCATAACATGTCTAAAAATGAATGCTTACTGCAAATGAGTCATAAGAGACCCAAGAGAAAGGTCATTACTGCAAATGTTTCATAACATTTCCAAGAGAAAGCTCATTATTGCAAAGGATTCATAACACATGTAAGAAAATGCTTATTGCAAATGATTCATAAGAGGCCAAAGAGAAAGCACATTATTGCAAATGATTCATAATGCACACAGGAAGTCCAGACAAGGAGCATGTTATAAAACTGAAGTCATGGATATGATTCTGCAGAGCATCAGCCTAGTTCTTATTGCCAGAAATCAGGGCCCTCCTGTTAATCAACTCAGAACCTATATTACTGTGCCAGTTCCACCAGCAACTGTGTCCATACTTCAACTGTTTACCCCATACCTTTAGTCTGTTCCTCTTAAAAGTTGTGGTTTTCATGACTTTTATGGCAAATCAGTGAGGCCTGAATTCACTAAATAATGACAACCATTTCAGTTTCATATTCTAGCAACTATATAATTTCATAAGAGCAATACTTAAAATGTGCCCCCCCCCCCCCCCCCCCCGATTATTTTTGGATTTGACCCGATGTTTTCAATATGAAATAACATTTAGAAGCAATAAATAACCTAGCTAGAGAAGTCACAGGAGTATACCTTGTTAATAGTACATGACGATCAACAGCCTCAAAGCTTATTTTGTTTGCTTTATCCAGTTGGTGGCCACAGCCCCACTGTCAGCAGAGTTTAATATAGACACAGTAATCAGAGGTTGATCAAGAATTTTTCAACAAGTCCATCATGACACTAGCAAATTAGTAATCCATTGTTCACTAAAACTGCTAGATAAGATGCAATATTTTTTCGGCAACAAGGTAAGCAAGTCACCTGAAAAAATGCCATTCAGAAAGGGCTTGATTCTTCACTGTAAAGCATTATCATTCAATGTACTGTTATCCTTACAGTAAACTATTCATATTTTCTGACTACCACAGCCACCACAGAAAATGTGACTAAGCATACTTAGTTAAAAATAAACAAAAATAAAACAAAACATTTGAAAAATAAAGAAAAATAAAACATAGATGTCAAAAGACTAAATCCAGAATAAAGCTCAAAACACTAAAAT
Source organism: Protopterus annectens (assembly GCF_019279795.1). Taxonomy (NCBI): domain Eukaryota; kingdom Metazoa; phylum Chordata; order Ceratodontiformes; family Protopteridae; genus Protopterus; species Protopterus annectens. The sequence continues at coordinate 35,510,661 of NC_056728.1, read as the reverse complement.
TCAGAGGAGGTGGGAAACAAACAGCTCTGTGATATCACTACCAGAAGTCAGAAACACAAGTTATGTTGTGGTTCTGCAATGTCTGTAACCCATAGAGCACAAAGATGTAAAAAACAAACTCTGTGACATACATGGCAGAGTATAGAAATTATTAAATAATGACACGCTTGAGTTTCACACTTCAAATATTTAAGACAATGCATATTAACACAAACCCTGTTACTCTTGCAATTTTCTAAGTTTATAACAGCAATATTTGAAATCTACCCCTCTTTTTGGGCCATTGCCCCCTCCTCCCATTTTGTCAGGCTTTGTCTAGAATTCTTGCACTAACAGGTTGAAACACTGTGTGTGTGTGTGTGTGTGTGTGTGTGTGTGTGTGTGTGTGTGTGTGTGTGTGTGTGTGTGTGTGTGAATCAGTCAGTGAAACCTAGTACCAAGGAAATGTAGTTTTCCAGTCTTAAGGGTAGTAAACACTTTATTTAAGGAAGAAGTAACCAAAAAAAAAAAGGAAAACTACCTGTACAGGAACAATACACACATATACTACTGGGGAATGGTGCTCTAACTTCTATGCTTCCTTGTCATACGTATTTAAAGACTGTTTTGTACATGTATATGCTGTTAGTATGTGTGCGTTTAGTAAGGAATTCGACTTTGCTACATTCAGAAATACAGCTTTCGTATTTTAATATAAGTTTATTTTTTAAGGAAATTGGATACAGGATTTGATTATTAAAGGCAAAAGAAACGTAACAGACTGATGTTAATTCAGTCCAGTGATTTTTGTGCCAGAGTTTAAGCTATTTATTTATTTGCAGGAGAATTCTGAAAGAACTGTCCAGTTACGTGACTTGCTCAGGTTTATACTCTAGTATACCCAGGTTATCAAATGGAAAAAATAAATAAATACTCTATGCAAACAATGCCTGGAGGAATCAAAATCTGTACTGTAAGACAAAGCTAACTTGAGCTCATATAATTTGTCCTCTCTTCTACACTACCAGAGTGAATAGTCTGTTTCCTTTCATTACTCATGGCGGAATTTGTTTAGCTAAATAGTCATTTTCTAGTAAAGAACACATTAACCTTATAAGTAAATACTAATCCATTTCCACATTAGAAGGGATTGTTATGTAGGCATTTGTGTACTTTACATATTTCAAACTGACTGCAGATCAGTCAGACATACTTCAGAAAGAACAATGAGAAAATATACAGAAAAAATGTAATATTTGAGAGAGAATAACCTCTGCTGTTAAGACAAAGAGTGAAATATTTTCTGCTTCTGACATGTACAGAACAGATACCCAGCCAATCTCCACAAATGGATGATTGGAATACCATTAACAGTCTCATCTAAGCTGATATCAGGACCTGTTTGGCAAGTAAACAAGACAACAGATTTCTTTCACTTTTGACAGAAAAAAAGTACTGACATTAAAACAACCAGTTCACAAATCAAATGAGTTTTTCTGGATTTTCACAAAAAAACACAAGTAAAAGGACTTCCTGCTTTAACTGCAATTAAAGTCTTCCATTATGACTCAAGTTACATCTGGACAAGCATATAACTGGCAAAAACAACCAACTGAAACTTTGCTCAGACAAAAAACACAAAACGCACATCCCTGAGCTTACATATCCCAGTTCCACAGTCGCATAAGCACAAAAATGAGAGAAATGTCATAAAAGAAACACAGCTTACTTAAAACAACACAAAAGACTATTTTTGTAGAGCTGCTTACTTACCTAACTGTTTGAAAATAAATAAAATAAAATCCTCAATCAGATCAAACTCACAGTGACGGTCTGGAGAAGGAGAAAAACTGGAAACCACAGACCACAGACCTCCTGGGAACAATTTCAAACTCCACAGGCACGAAGTCGAACAGAAACGATGAACCACCACCATGGCAAGGCAAGCTGGAGCTCTAAAATTCCCCCTCCGCTCTCAGTGTCCCTCTCGATCAAAGATGAATTAGCTAGCTCTTCTGTCAGAGGCTGCGCAAAGCAAAACGGCACAATATTCCTTAATGTCTGAAGTAGCACACTCACTCAGTCCCCAGAGATTGGTAGCCTTCCACCATCCATCGATGCTGCTGATATGCAGACTGAGCGGGCCTAATTGAGCTCTCCATCCATAAAAGGTCCACGCCAACCGCATAAGTTCCCAACTTCTGCTTCCGCATGTAATGATCGAAGGCGCATGCTGGCTGACTGCATGCAAAACAGGTGCAGTAAAGCAACACTCTGATTGGCTGAGACGTCTACAGCCGGAACAGAGCGTGCTTTACTGTATATCTTGGGTGAACTTGCACCCAAACCGGGCACTTGGGAAAGTAAGCTTATTTAAGCTTAAAAACGGGTGCTCCCGGTTAATTCAGGAAGATTGAGAGCTATGCCAGGTAGATTTTAACCTACAACGCAAAAAGAAAAATTTACAGAGAGATGAGTAAGAATGTAGGAAGGGAATACCCTACCCCTTTCCCAAAGTTTACACACATGCAGAACTTAAACCTAATGGACCAGACACTCATTTTAGGGTAAATTCCAATGGTTATAATGAACAAATGGTAGAAGCTTGTGATGAGGAAAACTACCCCACCCTTAGAAGGTCTGAAAGGATAGGTAACAGAAACAAACAAAATAATGTTGGCAACAGTAATTGTTTTCAACGTGCCCCAGCCCCCAAGGGCACCAGGAACAACCTGAGGGGACGACAATGGGGGAGGAACAACTAGAACAAGCCATTGTATCTTTATTTAACAATGAAGGTAGTTCAGAAAATAGTGAAAATATTAAAGACCGCAGGCACAGCCAAGGAAAGTTCACCACTTTTACTAATCAACGTCTTCACAATACACAGTAAAACATCTTCACAATAAACAGTAAGCGCTTTCATCCATACAGGACATCTTCAGACTGACTGATTTTTTATTTCCGGTGAGGAGTGTTTTTTGGAAAATATTAAAGAGTTATTTGAAGGGAAATTATTGTGTTCACAAAGATTTACCATCTTTAACTACACTGAAACACAGATTAATAAGACGCATTTTTCTCTTTTTAAGAAAAGTGGCAAGTTTGTTCCTTGTTTTAAATTTGCTTTACCAGACATTTTTACTGAAACTAAACTATACTCTAGAAAATTAAATTTTCAGTTTATGTTTTAAGAACAGAAAGACTTGAGGTTTATAAATGGGGGTGGGAGCAACTTGTTTAAATGGAAGAGCACTTTAAACCCCCCGATTCACCTCACTATTACAGCATATGAACAAATTTGTTCCAAAGAAATGTATGCTTTAACTAAAAGAAAAAGGAAATTATACAACCTATCAAAACAAGAAACTGATATTTTGAGAGAGTTAAGAACTGATAATACGTTCAGGGTTATGAAATCAGACAAAGGGGGTGGGGTAGTTTTAGTTGGTAACAGATTATAACACACACATGCTGGAAATACTGTATGATACAAACAAATACATAGAGGCATCCTACAATGAAGTTATGATAGCTCATAGAAAAAAATACAGTTGTTTCTAGAAGATGCATTGTTTCAAGGAGTGATTTCGGAACAACTATTTGATTTTCTTAGGAATGAACATCCAGTAATTCTACAAGCTTTTGTAATTCCAAAAGTTCATAAAGATGTTTTGAATCCCCCTTATAAGGTGATTATTGCAGCTCAAGGGAATGCTACTTACTCCCTTGGTGTAGTTATAGACGGGTTATAAAAACAGTTTTTTTCTATTGAATTTATATTGAAAGATTCATGGGATTTCCTATCCAGAATTAAACAAGAAATGTTCAGTGACATGTGTTTCTTCTCAACTTTTGAAGTGGTGGACCTCTTTACATCTATTCCCCACACTGAGGGGCTTGAACTTTTTAGGGAAGCCGTAACAGAGCTTACTAGTTTAAGCAACAATATGGTAAACTTTGCAGTTGAAATTATGGAATTAATACTGGATAATAACTATTTTATTTTTGAAGGTACCTTCTTTAAACGGATAAAGGGTGTGGCTATGGGGTCCAGTTGTGCCCCCATTTATGCCAACCTGGTAATGTACAGTTGGGAACGTAAAAACATTTTTATTCCTACATTTCAAAATAAGTGGGTTATATACCTACGTTTTGTGGATGACATTTTTATTCTGTGGAAGGACAATGTGACTGACATGAATGGATTTCTAGATTATTTGGAAAATAATTCCTTCTTGGATTCTGTTATTAATTTCCTGGATGTCACTTTAGTTAAGGATCTTGTAAGTCATTCTTTTGTTTCCAAAATATTTAGGAAGGAAGCCTTTTCAAATAATTATTTGGATTACCAGAGCCACCACCCCAAACACACAAAAAAGAATATTTGTAATGGCCAATTAGTAAGGGCAGCGTGTGTGAGTTCTTGTTGGGAGATTTTCAAGAATGAAATGTTAGACATTATTTTGTTTTTTTTGTTTTTTTTTGGAAAGAGGCTACCCCAGAGACTTAATAGCGAATACTAGCCTTGAGGTAGAACATGAATGGGGTGCAGGATTTAAACCTATTCTAGGTATAAGTAAAGAAAATGCTGTTTTTTAAACCACACGGAGCTAAAACCCTAGTCACTCTATGTTATTACCATATGGTGAAGGTTTCAAAGAAATTAGAGACATTATGAAGAGAAACTGGGTAATTTTTACTACTAATAGTGACCTGTTAAGAGCGTTAGGTGGACAGCCACAATTTGTTTAAAAGATGGGGAAAAACTTAAAATATTTGTTTGAACACCCTACCCACATTCAAACATTAAACAACAAGGGGCACTAATATATGTGTCAAATGTGCACAGTGTAATTATATATATATTATTGAAGGACCATTGTGTGTTTTACCTTCTGTTCTTCTTCTTCTTCTTTCGGCTTTTCCCAGTTAGGGGTCGCCACAGCAGATCACCTGTCCGCTCATGATCGACAGTAGAGTTTTACAGTGTTGAGTTGCCAGCCCAGCGCCCAACCTTCCACAGAAGGCACACACATGAACGCACTCACATCTAGGGCCAATTTAGAGTGTCCAGTACACCTGCAGCGTGTCTTTGGGATGTGAGAGGAAACCGTGGCACCCAGAGGAAACCCACACAACCACAGGGAGGACATGCAGACTCCGCACAGAAGACATCCCAGCCGAGGATCAAACCAGAGAACCTCTTGCTGCTAGGCGGCAACACTAATATTTCATCATGGTAATTGTGCTACAAAAGGACTAGTATACTTGGCAGTGTGTACATCCTGCAATTTTTATTATGTTGATAAAACAGAAAGATCATTGAGAAAACGCATCTATGAACATACTTATGCTATTAGGAGTCATAATGAAAATAATGAATTATATAAACATTCAGTTAAATGCAAGGAGTTAAAGTTCATTTGGAATTTTGGAAGTTATCCAGAAGACCACTAGAGAGGGATGTTGAGAACTTCAAATAGAAGATAGTGAACTCAAATGGCAGCTTGAATTAAATGTGACTGTAGAACCTGGCATTAATGAAAACATTTCAATTTTACCAATATTAAAAACAAAGGCTTTGATTAGGTAGATATGGTTCTGTCTTCTGAAAATATTTTTTATGGAACTGTATGATGTTCTTCATTACACTGTTGCAGTCATTACATTTGGGTTATCTGCTTGCAGGTAGACCTCAGTCGGCCTGTTTAACAAAGTCTTGGGTCCTGCATCGGTTGCTGTCCCTTCTTCTATGACGTCAGGTTGTCAGGGGATATAAAACATGCAGCCGACACCATTACATCAGTCTTTCTTGCCGTGCGGTGCCCGAAGCAGAAGCAGTTCGCAAGTGCCAGTCGGCCGACTCCTGAAATTTTCGTTTTTGAGTTTCAGAACTGAAGACTTCAACTAAAGCTAAGTATCCCGTTGGGGAAACTTTTTCTTGCTCTTTACCGATGTCAGTAAAAGTTAATAATTGCTTTACTTGTGGAAAGCAAATACCTCATAAAGATTTTCACTCGTACTGTATTCCTTGCCTAGGCCCAGACCACGACGTACCTTGCTGTCGGTTTTGTGCTTTATTTAATCAATGCACTATCCATCGTCAGTATATTTTCGCCTCTAAATATTTTGGTTCTCGGTTTAATTATCCAGAAATGTCATCGGTTAGCCATCCAACTACCGGGATTCGAAAAAACGCAAAGATAAAGACAGAGACAGGCCGCCGAGGTCCAGAACTGTCGACGACGCTTCTCCTAAGCCATTCACCAGTTCGCCGGTACTCAGTGAGGCGCTTTCGCGGCCCCTGATATCCACTCTTTCATATTCGCAGGACTCTACTGAGACCATTCAGAGTCCGGTATGCCGCGAGATGCTTCAGCTATGGAACCCGCGGATGTCTCTACCTTAGATGAGTCCAGAGCTGCTGTGCAGGCACCGGCTTCTGAGGGTGTATTCAGGCCTACAGACTTGCAAATTAAACAGACGCCGCCTTCTTCACTTAGGCCTAAATCTCGAACCATGCCTAAAAACCCGACGCCCAGGCCACATACTCAGGCCTCTATGCCTAAAAAACAAATTATAAGAATGGCTGAAGATCTAATAACTCTAATCAAGGGTAGCCAACCCCCCCTTCTGAGAGGCCTAGGACTGAAGTTGTTTATGAATCTTCTGACCAGGATTCTGTTTTTTCTGATTTTTCTGATGATCTGGATTTGCCCTTAACTACTTATGAGGATTCTGATGCAGAGGACTCTATTCCCTCTGCTTCCCCTCCAGAGGATTTTTCTTTTGATGTAACCTTACATACTCTAAGGGAGCATTTCCACTGGGAAAGCCAGGATTTTTCTGATTCAAAAAAGAGGCTCAGGGATTTCTTACTCCTGCCTCAGCACAGGCCTTTAGCTATTCCTCCTGTACTAGACATTGTTGATGATGCTTTTTCGGAATCTGGTTTGGCCTCTGATTCCTTGCCTCCTGCTCCCAGAAAACCTGACAGATACTACAGGGGCCCAATGGCATTAAGGCTTCTACTGCTAAAAATCCTACCCCTTCTGATAGAGGCTCCAGGGCGCTGGATAGATGGGGTAAGAAGGTTTACACTTCTGCAACCTTGGCCATTAGGGCCTTAAACTGTCAGTTTCATATGTTAAAGTATCAACAACATGTTATTGGATTGCTTAAACAGAAAATGTTGTTGATTCCTGACTGTGCTGAAAATAAAGAATTACAGGATTTAATGCATTCTGCTGAACAGGTTGGAAAACATACTTTGCAATGTGGGTTTGATTCTTTAGAGGCCTCTTGCAGAGCTGCTGCCACTGGGTCTGTACTCAGAAGGCATGCTTGGCTTAAGGAGCAATCTTTGCCTGATCATTTTAAAGCTAAACTGCTGGATGCACCCTTAAATCAGGACCGCCTGTTTGACAACAAAGCTGAGGAAGTTCTTAAAAAGATGGAAGATAAAGCTAAATCTATGCAACTGTTAAAGATTTCTTACAAGTTCAGCCTCCAAGATTTAGTGGGCATTGGCCCTCTAAGAATTGGTCCTTTCTGGCTCCTTCCAGGCCTTCTCAATCCAAACCCAGCCACAACAGAAATCCCAGGTTTCAGTCCCAGGGTATGCACAAGAATAAGCAGTGGGGGGCGTCTGCTTCCAAATCTGGGAGTAGTAAGACTCCCCCCTATGGAAAACTGTCTCAATGACTTGATTTTAAAACTTCCAAGCACTTCTCAACTGAATGCTACTTTAGGGGGAAAGATTGGTCTGCAGGCCAAGAACTGGGAACTCATTACCCAGGACAAATGGGTTTTAAATATAGTGTCCCAAGGATACAGATTTCACTTCCACACATTACCAACGCCAAAAGGTTGGCCAGATCTACCTTCAAATCAGTGGGCAGAGGCTTAAAAGCAAATACTCTCTCTTTTAAACATAAAGGCTATTCAAACTGTACCAGAAGAGGAAAAAGGACAAGGTTTCTACTCCAGACTTTTCCTGGTACCCAGAAAAGACAATTCATGGCGTCCTATTCTGGACCTGTCTACTCTAAACACCTTTTTGGTGATTCCAAAATTCAAGATGCTGACTCTTCACCAGTTGCTTCCTATGCTAGGAAAAGATGCCTGGATGGTAACACTCGATTTAAAAGAAGCATACCTGCACATCCCAATCAGGGAATCTTGCAGAAGATAACCTACGCTTCAAAGCAGGCTACAATTACCACCAGTTCTCTGCACTGCCCTTTGGCTTATCTGCTGCGCCCAGGGTATTCACAAAGTGCCTAGCCCCAGTCATCGCATTTTGCAGGTAAAGAAATATTCAAATATACCCATACCTGGATGATTGTTTAATTCAGGCAGAAAACCAGGACACACTTTTGAATCATCTGGCCTTTGTACAAAGGGTGCTAACTTGTCTGGGGTACACCATAAACGAAAAGAAATCACAGCTGGTACCCTGTCAACAAATCATATTCCTGGGAGGAAGCTTGAATACAACTTCCCAGATGGCTTTCCTTACACCAGAGAAACAAATTAATTTGACAACCTACTTCAAACAATTGGCCACAAAAACCCTACTATCTGCAAGGCAAATACTGCAAGCCTTGGGGTTCATGGCCTCCTGCATTCTTCTAATTCCATATGCAAGACTGCATATGAGGAAACTACAGTGGTATCTAAAAAGCTTATGGTGTCAACATTCTCAGGATCTAGAAGCAATGATTCCTATCATACCTTGCCTATGCCTAGAGTTTCTTTGGTGGGCAGAGGCCTGCCACCAAAACAAGGGACTACCATTCAAACCACCCCCTGCCGCCCAAACCCTAACAACAGACACATCAGATTATGCATGGGGGGTTCACCTGGCAGGGAAGTGCATTCAGGGAAATGGAACCCAAGTCAAATGTACTTGCATATCAATCAAAAATAAATGTTAGCTGTACAGCAGGCTCTGACAGCCTTCAAGGACCACATTCTTCCAGGACAATTAATGGTAAAGATGGACAATACCACTTTTATGTGGTACATAAACAACCAGGGGGGTACACATTCTTACCCTCTATGCAGACTAGCCATGGCATTGTGGAACACAGCCCTGAGCTACCAAGTGCATCTATAAGCTCAATTCCTGCCAGGAAAACTAAATACACTGGCAGACGAACTAAGCAGAAACCTCATGGACCCACACGAGTGGAAACTGGAACCAAGGATTTTCAACATGTTGACAAGCAAATGGGGGAGCCCAGATATAGACCTATTTGCCTCCCCCCACAACTATCAATTGGAACAAATTTTGCACAAGGACTCCCACAAACAAGCTTGGAAAGTGGATGATCTGTCCTTCAGCTGGAAAAACCTCAGTTTATGCCTTTCCTCCTCTGCCTCTCCTCTCCAAAGTACTACTAAAGATCAAACAAGACAAACCAAAGACAATTTTGATTGCAGCACACTGGCCATGCCAACACTGGTACCCCCCTCTTACGCAGTGTGTCACTGTTGGCCCCATGGCACCTGCCTCAGACTCCTTACCCTATTGTCTCAGCTGGAGAACCAGATTCTTCACCTTCATCTTCATACACTGAACCTAGCAGCCTGGCTAATTACCCAATGTCTCCTTTACCATCCCTCAGTAAACCAGTGAAGGATATCATTTTAGAGGCAAGGAGGCCTAGTAATAGAAAATCTTATGCTGAGAAATGGAAAAGATTCTGTGCCTGGAACCAATCTCAAGGGATGAGCACAGCAGTGCCCAATTTACCTCAGATTTTACAATACTTAACTGAGATGCTTCACAAGGGCCTGTCTTTCTCCTCTATAAAAATTCACGCCTCAACCATTTCAGCTCATTATAACACAGAACCTCCACTCTTCTCTCCTCCACTGCTTAAGCAGTTCCTCAGAGGGGCCAAAAATCTGTGACCACCCAGGAGAGCCCCAACTCCAGCCTGGGATCTAAACTTTGTATTGGAAAAGCTCACACTTCCTCCTTTCGAGCCAGCTGCCACTGTGGATTTGAAATTCCTCTCTTGGAAAACGGCTTTCCTTTTAGCAATCACTTCAGCAAGAAGGGTATCTGAATTACAGGCCCTCATGGCAGAGGAGCCTTTCATCATCTTTCATGCGGGCAGGGTGTCCCTCAGGACCAATCCCTCATTCATGCCCAAGGTGGCATCCAGTGTGGCCCTTAATCAGTCCATTCATTTGCCAACCTTCTCTCCTAACCCACAGAACAAAGGGGAACAGATACTGCACTCCTTAGACGTGCACAGACAACTTAGATTCTACTTGGCAGGACTAAACCTCAAAGGAAATCTGACCAACTGTTGGTGGCATTTGCTGCAGGGGCAGAGGGGAAGGCTATTTCAAAGCAAACCATTTGCAAATGGATAGGCCATTGCATTCATTTCTGCTACAAGCACCCTGGAAAACCTATCCCACAGGGGATCAGACCCCACTCAACCAGGGCTGCATCTACCTCTACAGCCTTTCTCAGAGGCGTCCCTACCAGGGACATCCTAGAAGCTGCTACCTGGAGTTCAGTACATACTTTCACCAAGCATTACCATCTGCCAGTTTTCTCTAAATCCAGAGCTGGCTTTGCCACTGCAGTCTTTCAGGGCTTTATAGCTGGTCCTAATGCTATCTAAATTCCTCCTCCCATTCTTAGCTTTGGGAATCTGCCCAAATGTAATGACTGCAATAGTGAAACACGAAGAACATAGTACAGTTGTGCACACTTACCATAAATGTAGATGTTCGTGTATTCACTGTTGCAATCCTGGTTACCCTCCCTCCAGCCCCCTTTCTTCTTTTGGCTAGACCTCTACTCTACTTTATAGGTTCATAAGTAGGTACTAGGCTATCGGCCCTAGGGCCCATACAAGCCTAGCCAAAAAATGTACCCTGGCTTTCGCCACCCAAGAAAATTATTTTCCTGTGCCCCTGTCGAGCAGAGCCACAGAAGTGATCCCCGGGGTGAATTTCCCATTTCCCATCCAATCATCAAGATTTTTCTTGAAGAGTGCTAATGAGGAGCTCTGTTTGACATAGATAGGTAGTCTGTTCCAGAGTATGGGAAGTCTCTGGGACAGGAAATCTATCCCTCCAGCATGTTCTGTTTATTGTGGTGACAAGATTTAGGTCCCTAGAGCGTGTAGCTCGGAGGGATTGGGATTTCTTTAAGTGGAGCATGTCCAACAGCTCTGGGTTTGACATAGCTTTATATGTTAGGCAGAGATCGCCCCTGAGTAGGCGATATGCGATGGAGTAAAGCTGTAGTTTTTTTAGACGGTCTGCATAGGGCATTTGTTTGAGGCCAGTAATCCTCTTTGTGAGGTATTTCTGTGGTCTTTCCAGTTGTTGTAGATGTCTTGTGAGGTACATACCAAAAGGGGCGTTGTACTCTATAATGGGTCTAATGAGTGATGAGTAGAGGGGAACAATGACCTCTTTTTTTCTGGATGAGAATCCTTTTGTGATGAGATGAGCCATGTAGAAGGATTTCCTGACCACTGTGGCGATGTGATTATCAAAGGAGAGACTACTGTCCACCTGTGTCCCAAGTTCTCTTATCACATTTTCGGCATTAAGTGGACTACCAGCTTTGTGGTAGTTCATGGGTACAGAGTTTTTACCAAAGGGGATGACAATACACTTTTTGGCATTGAGCTTCAGGTCATGGCTTTGACACCAGGTATCTGTCTCAGTGAGGCCGTTTTGTAGTACTATGCTCAAAAGCTTTTTGGTGTATTTGCTTTTTGTTGGAGTTATAACTTTGTATATTTATAGATTTAATTGCTTCCCATTAGGGGGGCACCTGACATCTGGGGCAAGAAAAACTGATGTAATGGTGTCGGCTGCATGTTTTATACCCCTGATATCATGGAAGAAGGGTCAGCAACCGATGCAGGACCCAAGACTTTGTTAATCAGGCCGACTGAGGGCTAGTGCAAGCAGGTAACCCAAATGTGATGACTGCAACAGTGAATACACTCAAACATCTACATTTATGGTAAGTGTACACAGCTGTACATTTTCCTCCTTCACCATTGTTTTTTCTGTACCATTAATGGACCAATGCGGCAGGCCCTGGGACACTTCAGTCCATTGGCTACTGTGGAGTCCGATGAAGTGTAAACAACCTATCGCACAGACCCACCTTTCCAATGTCCCCTTTGGTAGCTATTTCAACATATAGCATTTTAACATTACAATTTTCAGTAAATAACAGGATTTTTGAGATATTTCCCACTCAATTTTCTTTTGTTTTGTTAAAAATCTATCCAAAGTTATGTCTGTGAAAGTTCACGAACTTTATAAATACAGGACCCACTGGATGTTTTAATCAGTTCACATCAGTTATCTGCCTTCGATGTCTTGTATATTAGTAAAGGAATGATTTCCTAAAAGAGGAACTTAAGGCTCATTTTCTCATCTTCAGCTTGTTGCTTAGAATGGCTTGCTTCTATAAATTTACCATTGTTCTGACCTATACTTCATGCCCCTGGTGCACTATTTGTAGGTTTATAGCTAGCTAAACTGTTGTGGTGCTTCTAGGGCATTTTTAAATTTTCAGGTCTGAGAGTTCAGAATGTTCTCTCTTCAGGTCTTAACTCTCACCCCTTTACTAGCTTTCATTCCAAAGATGCTTACTGTCACATTCTCACTGGCAAACATTTCAGACGTTTCTTAAAATTTTCTTTCTCTGGCTCACATTATCAGTTCCCTGTATTACCCTTTGCTCCATTGGTATTTACAAAGTTTCTGGCTCCCGTAATTGCTTATTATAGTTTTCATGGCATGCACATTTTTCCTTATGTGGATGGATGTCCTTCATGGATGCATCTGCAGTCATAACAACTGGGTTGTCCTGTCGTCAGGCAGCCCTTCGGTCGGCCGGATTCCAAAGTCCGGGTCCGGCTTCGGCTGATGTCGCACTTCACCCGACGTCATCTCTGCTGGTTCGGTATAAAGGCATCAGCCGACGCCATTTTCCTCAGTCTTTCTTGCCGCGTGGCTCAAGCAGAAGCTGTTCGCAAGTGCCGGTCGGTCAGATCCAGAGATTACTACTACCGAATACTTCTTCAAGACTTCTAAAAGCTAAGTACCCGCTGGGGACTCTTTCTTGCCTCAGCCGATGTCAGAAAAAGTCAATAACTGTTTAACTTGTGGGAAACAAATACCTCATAAAGATTTCCACTCTTACTGTTTGCCTTGTTTAGGCCCAGACCACGACGTAGCAGCCTGTTCGGCCTGTGCTTCATTCAACCGACGAACGCTTAGGCGTCGGTCGGAGTTTGCTGAACAGTTTTTCGGCTCAGATTTTGCGTACATTATGCCGTCGGATCCTCCGACTACCCAAGTTGTTAAAAAACGCAAAGAAAAAGACCGACACTCGCGGTCCGCGGTTTCGGCCGAAACCATGGTTAAGCAAACCGCGAGTGTCTCGGTTTCGGCCGAAACAGAGAAAACTGATCTAAGTACAGCCGAATCAATGACTACTACTGAGGTTCCGGCTACTTTACTTGAATCAGCCTCAGAAATTTTACCTACAACAGTGGTTACTAGTGACTTATCAGACACCATCCCTTTGGATGTCTCTACCCCAGCACGTGGTGCTGCTAGGCCTCCTGCAGCCATGTCTATTAAGGCCTTTGCCAGGGCTAAAGCAGCCAAATCTACTAAATCAGTGCCTGTTAAACCCCCCTCAACCAGGCCCACTTCTAGTTCACAAATGCTTACTCTGGCAGAAGATTTAATATCCTTAATTAGGGGATCTCAATCTCACCCAGACAGGGCCTCTCAGCCCCCAGAAAAGAGACCTAGAGCAGAGCCCCCGAGCCTGTGTCCTCTGATGATTCTGCGGATGACTCAGATATTACAGACCAGCCAGAGGCACCTTTCTCCAATTATGAAGACTCAGATGCTGAAGAATCCATTCCAGCTGCTTCTCCACCAGAAGAATTCTCCTTTGGGGAAACCTTACATGCCATGAGAGAACAATTCCAATGGCAGGAACAGGATTTCTCAGATTCCAGAAAAGACTTAGGACTTTTCTGCACCTACCACAACACAGGCCCTTAGCTATACCTCCTGTCCTCTCTGTTGTGGACGATGCATTTAATGATGTTTGCACTGCACCAGATTCCTTACCTCCAGCCCCTGCCAAACCAGATAGATTTTACAGGGTGCCAGACACTCATCATCACCTATACAAGGCCCCACTTGCAGACCCCGAAACTATATCCCAGGGGCCTAAGGCAGTAGCCTCGACCACAGCAAAAAACCCTATTCCTTCTGAAAGGGAAGCCAGGTCTTTAGACAGATGGGGCAAAAAAGTTTACACCTCTGCTACTCTCTCAGAGCTTTAAACTGTCAGTTTCACATGATACAATACCAAGAGTTTATGCTTGATCAGTTAACTAAAAAACTATCCTCTGATGACTCTATAGATAAGAAATATGTATTAGAAATGATAAATAGCATACAACAGGTTAGTAACCATTCCTTAAAATGTGGCTATGATGCACTGGAGGCTTCATTTAGATCAGCCATGACTGGCACAGTGATAAGAAGACATGCATGGCTGAAGGAACAGGTCTTACCGGATCATGTTAAAGCTAAGTTATTAGATGCTCCTATGGATAAGGCCAGTTTGTTTGGTACACCTGCCCAGCAGGTAATGAAGAAAATGGAAGAAAAGGCAAAATCTGTACAAACGGTTAAAGATTTCTTGCAGGTTCAGCCCCCAAGGTTTAGCAGGAACTGGCCTGCCAAAATTGGTCCTTTCCTGACTCCACAAGATCCCAAAGGGGCAGGAATAGACGTTCCAGAGGCAGAAATCAATCCAGAGGGGGTGCCTACAGAGGACGACAGTGGCAAGGTAATAACAGAGGCACAGGCACAGCCACTACCACTACAACAGGACAATCACAGTGACTTGATTCTAACTCCGCCTACCAGGGAACAAATAGCAGCACCATTAGGCGGAAAATTAACCTTATTTTCGAAGAACTGGCACAATATCACAAAAGACAAGTGGATTTTGCAAACCATAGACCAAGGTTACCGGTTCCACTTCCACACTTTACCAGTCAAAAGAGGAATGCCAAACCTGCCTCCAAATCAAAAAACAGAAGCTCTACAGCAGATAATGCAATTAACAAAGATGAGAGCTGTGGAAAGAGTACCATTAACAGAACAAGGCAAAGGATTCTACTCCAGACTATTCCTAGTTCCAAGAAAGGAAAAAAGTTGGAGACCTATTCTCGACCTGTCCACCTTAAACACATACATCATTGTCCCAAAATTCAAAATGCTGACGCTACAGCAACTTCTTCCCATGCTGGGCAAGGAGTTTTGGCTGGTAACTCTAGATCTCAAGGAGGCATACCTGCACGTCCCCATTCGACCAATTTGCAGAAGATACCTCAGATTTCTTGCAGGATCAGAGCACTATCAATTCTCAGCATTGCCCTTTGGCTTATCTACTGCGCCCAGAGTATTCACAAAATGCCTGGCATCAGTAATCGCCCACTGCAGACTACAGGGAATCCAAATTTATCCATACCTGGACGACTGCCTGCTACAAGGGGACAACAAAAGCAAGCTGACAACAGATTTACAAAGGGTCATTTACTTGCTACAAGCACTGGGATACACAGTCAATTTACAAAAGTCAAGGCTGATTCCATCCCAAACAAGGACATTCTTGGGCGCGGAATCGGACACAGTAAAACAAATGGCATTCCTAACGGCAGAAAAACAAAAAGAACTCCCTCTTTACTTCTTGGCACTAACAAAACAGAACAAGCTAACAGCAAGAAAAGTTCTGCAGGCCTTGGGCTTCATGGCATCATGCATAATCTTGGTTCCACATGCCAGACTCCATATGAGAAAACTACAGTGGTACCTAAAGAATTTATGGTCCCAACACAGGCACAGCCTAGAAGCAGAAATTCCACTAATCCCATGCCTAAAACAGGAGTTCCTATGGTGGGCTCAAGCATGCCAGTCAAACCCAGGCCTACCCTTTCACAACTATCAAGCAAGCCAAACCATCACAACAGACGCCTCAGACCTAGGATGGGGGCTCACATGCTGGACAAATGCGTACAAGGATTGTGGACGCAGGACCAGCTTCACCTGCACATCAACCTAAAAGAAATGCTGGCAGTAAAACTGGCAATCCAAAAATTCAGACTATTTCTCAAAGAAGGCCATTTGATGGTAAGGACAGACAACACCACAGTCATGTGGTACATCAACAAACAGGGAGGCACTCATTCATACCCCCTATGCAGAATGCTTTGGACCTTTGGAACCTGGCACTCAGCTACAACATCCAGTTACAGGCAATCTTTGTACCGGGAAAGGAGAACACTCTAGCAGACATGTTAAGCAGAACCACCTCGGATGCTCACGAATGGATGCTACACCCGGACTTCTTCAAGACCATCGCAAAGAAATGGGGAATGCCACAGATAGATCTATTCGCTTCCCCTCTCAATCACCAGCTCAAAAAATTCTGCACAAGGACATTCCATCCACTTGCATGGAAAGTGGATTCGCTCTCCTTCAGCTGGAAAGGTCTGACAGCATATGCATTCCCACCTCTTCCCTTGATACACAAGGTATTACTAAAAATCAAGGAGGAACGTCCAAGGATAATCCTGATAGCTCCGAACTGGCCAAGACAACACTGGTACCCATTGCTGAGGAGCATGTCTCGGGACAAAATGTGGTCAATACCCCTGATGCCTTTGATGTTAACTCAGAACAACTACAGCATCATGCATCCAAACCTAAAAACGTTGCAACTGACTGCATGGAACATCACATAGCAACAACTAATCCAGATCTTTCCCAAAGGGTTAAAGACATTATCCTTGAAGCCCGCAGACCTTCAACAAGAAGGAACTATGCAGGGAAATGGAAAAGGTTTGTCATTTGGAGTGCTGAAAGAGGAAAAGATGTGTCGAATATAGATATTGCTAACATTCTGGAGTACTTGGCAGAGCTTCTACATACAGGCCTGTCCTATTCCTCCATCAAGATACATGCATCAGCTATTTCAGCAGAATACAGCTTTGATCCACCTGTCTTCTCACATCCTCTACTCAGGCACTTCCTCAGAGGGATCAAGAATGTAAAACCTCCTAGGAAACCACCATTGCCAGCTTGGGATTTGAACTTTGTGCTAGAAAAGTTGACACTCGCACCTTTTGAACCAGCAGCAACAGCAGACCTACAGCATCTATCATGGAAAACTGCTTTCCTACTGGCAATAACCTCAGCAAGGAGGGTTTCTGAACTTCAGGCCCTAATGGCAGTACAACCCTTCCTAATCTTCCATCAAGATAGAGTGTCCATGAGGACTAATCCTACATTTATGCCTAAGGTGGTATCCAGAGTGTCTTTAAACCAGGCAATCCACCTACCTACCTTCTTCCCCAACCCACAAAACAGAGGGGAAAGAATGCTGCATACCTTGGATGTACATAGACAGCTACGCTACTACCTGGACAGAACAAAAGTAACAGAAAAACTGACCAGCTTTTTGTAGCCTATGCAACAGGAAGGGAAGGAAAAGCAATTTCCAAACAGACAATCTCCAAATGGATAGGAAATTGCATACGATTCTGTTACTCCTTCCATGGAAAACCAATTCCACAGAACATAAGGCCTCATTCTACAAGGGCAACAGCCACTACCACAGCCTTCTTACGAGGAGCGGCAACCAAGGACATTATTGAGGCGGCTACTTGGACCTCCGTGCATACATTTGCCAAGCATTATAATTTACCTCTGTATTCCAGATCCCGAGCAGGGTTTGCCACTGCTGTACTGCAAGGGATCCTAACCACACCATAATCTATTCTTCCTCCTCCCTAGTTGGCTATGGTATTCTACCCAGTTGTTATGACTGCAGATGCATCCATGAAGGACATAGTACAGTTTTGTACCTACCATAAATGTAGATGTCCGAACTGGATAGCATCTGCAGTCAGGATTACCCTCCCTCCTTCCCTCTGTGGTACTCCTAGGGTATTTACCCTCCTAATAGCTAGCTGGTGGGGGGAGTCTCTTATGGTGTATTTGTTTGTATATATGTACATACATGCTTATTTTTGTGTTTGCCTTCTATCTTTTTGGAAACATTGGCATTTACCCAAAATTTAGCCTTCCAAGAGGGCAACTGGCATCTGGGGCAAGAAACACTGAGGAAAATGGCGTCGGCTGATGCCTTTATACCCGAAGACCAGCAGAGATGACGTCGGGTGAAGTGCGACATCAGCCGAAGCCGGACCCGGACTTTGGAATCCGGCCGACCGAAGGGCTGCCTGACGACAGGACAACCCAGTTGTTATGACTGCAGATGCTATCCAGTTCGGACATCTACATTTATGGTAGGTACAAAACTGTACTTTATCTTATATTTGAAGTCTTTTTCCATTTGTCAAGAGTCCTCAAAGTGTTCAGAATCTTTTATTCAGTGTAGTTTTTCTGATGTATCTTCTCTCATCCCTTTTCACAAAATTGATTTCCTTGGATGGCTGTTAGATTCTGCCCTGGGAAGAGACTTTCTTCTTCTAGACAAATCAGATGTTCTGAAAGTTGCATTTTACAAAACAGATATCTACCAGGGAATTTCTCAGGATTCTGAGGAACATGGTTTACATAGATATTTTTATATTCCATGTGACATCCCACCACTGGCACAGTAATCAAGGAGCCTCAATCCACACTACTAGCACCAGTGGAGGACCTACATTGGGAAGGATGACAAGTACACACACAGTAAATTGCAGTTTCCCTTAAGAGGACACAGAGATCACAGTCTGTCTGGGGCTGGTTTCTACCTCTTTCTCCAGATCCCCAATAAGACTCCCCTCTGGCACAGCTATAGGGTTAAGATCTCAGTTGAGTGGCCAGGCCAAGACCTCCAGCACTTTCTCTGTCCAACCAGTGCTTCGTGTCCCTGCCAAGTAGCTGACACACACACTCTTTGAGATTTGATTTATACAGAAACACACACACCCACACACCTGGGAAAGGCTGGCACAGGTTTACTAGCTATGCCCTCTTCTGCCCAGATTGTAAGGTAGTTTTTACTCCCACCACCCACTCCTTATGAGTTGCTTTAAGGCCCTTAACAAAGGTTGTCCAATCTTACTGTGTAATGTTACTATTAATCCAAATGGAAGTTTGACCAAGAGCAAGGCTATTAGGAGTGTCCCACAGTGTCACCAAATAACTATGCCAGAACTATGAGAACTTAACTACATTTCACAAATATCCGCCACAATGAAAGGTTTAAATATATTTAATAACAAGTACTAAAAGAACAAGAAAATAAATAATCACAGTTACATCAGAGTTCAAAATCACAGGAAATATTTACAACATTGCAGGATAGTCTCAAATAAATAAGGAAAACATCTCAGCTATACTTCACTATATTCCTGACTGTATCTAAGAAAATTGCTGTACCCTAGTTAACTTACTTGCAGAACAAGCAAATGCGGTGAGTGGATGTTCTCGTTAGGTCAAAGACAAAATACAAAATACACAGTCACTCTCTGTCCGTTCTTAAATTAATATCTCATATATTGCTGCTGGAATACTTGCAGCATGACATCACTTCTTGTCATCTCATTATCCCAGGTGAAACCCCCCACTGATGTAGCTGTTAGCATTCAGCATCTACCTGTGAAAATACATAAACAAGGACTTCTCTTAGATCTTTTGGCAAATGGTGGAAGTCATAAAATAATTTACATTCCACCACAATTAAAGACAATACAAAAAAACTTGTAGTTCTAGACATTGTCTTGTGTTGCACTGAAACTGAAAGATAACATCTCTTTTGTTTATCGCCCAGCCATAAAGTAACTCAGACTCAACCATTCTTCTGAATTTTTGCAAGTTAAGCTCCTGTGTTATCTCCCCTGTTAAAATACATACACCTAAACAGTTACAGTAGTGCATATATATTTTTGCTCAGTACTTTACAAAATATCTCTTCAGCACATGTCTGTACAATATGACATACAGTTGTAATACATCTATAACACAAGTATATTACATGACACTATTGGTTTAGTGGACTATTTGCTAAAGGACTCTTGGGACGTCCTGTCTAAATTTAATGAGTCTTGGTACATTGATAGCATTATTTTTTCCACTTTTGACATAGTGGACTTATTCACTTCCATCCTCCACAAGGAGGGTTTGGATTTATTCTGTGAAGCAGTTAGAGAACTCACTACATTTTCTGATACTATGTTGAATTTTTTGATGGTTGTTATGGATCACATTTTGTCCAACAACTATTTTACATTTGAGGGTGAATACTATAGGCAAACACAAGGGGTAGCAATGGGAGCAACATGTGCCGCCAGTTTGGTTTTAAATGTATGGGAAAAGAAATCTATCTTCACAAGTGCGTTTAAACCTTTATGGTGTACCTGTTATCGCTTTTTGGATGATGTATTTATTTTATGGAAGGATTCAAATGTGGATCTTGATGGGTTTTTAGACCACATCTATCAGATATGTGTATTTTTTTAATTTACAGCCAAACATTCTAGTGAGAAAATGGAGTATTTGGATGTGATTATTTCTAAGGACACATCCAATAAAAAAATGCCTCTAGAATATTTCGGAAAGACACTTTCTCCAACAGCTACCTTGATTTTCAGAGTAGTCACCCCTTTCATATGAAGAGAAACATCTATACGGGGCAATTGGTAAGGGCTGGGAGAATGTGTTCTACATATGACACCTTCTTGGAAGAAGTTTCCAACATAACAGAAATGTTTAAGGTAAGGGGATACCCAAAAGGACTTCTTGAAGAAGTAGCAAAAGGAATGATGGAAGGATGGGGTTCAAAATATAAGCCCTCATTGGGAAGTGACCATTCAAAAAATGTGTAGTCAACATACTGATAGGGTCAATTTTGACACTAGTATGGTCATCCCTTATGGTTCAGGTGAACATGCATTGAGGGACATTATAAAGAAGAATTGGCATATATTCAAAGGAAACTTTGATATTTTTCACACGCTTGGTGAGACACCAAGCTTTATATACAAAGCTGGGAGGAATTTTAAATATTTGACAGAGCACACTTTCCTTAACAAGACTATGTTCATCAAAGGAACTACTAAATGTGGTAGTTGCAATCAGTGCCCCTACATCTTAGATAGCGACGTTGTCTTGATAGCTGGGCATGTTAGGGGCATTCCTCTACATAGGCGTAATTGTAACACGAGAGGTGTTATATATATTTCAGTTTGCCAAACATGTTCATATTACTATATTGGCAAAACGGAAAGGAATTTTAAGACCAGAATATATGAACACCTTTATGCCATTAATAAGGGGAATGCAAATAATGCATTGTATAGGCACACACTAGCATGTGAGGGAAATACAAGATTTAAGTTTGGCATTTTAGAAGTTGTCCCACAGAATTTTAGAGGTGGTTGGTGGGAGATTCAGGTTGATCTTAAGAGAGTTTTATTGGATTATTAGATTAAATGCCACTGTTGAACCAGGGTCAAACAACCATATTTCCCTGGTTCCTGTTCTAAGAAAAAGAGCTTTAAACATCTGAATTTTTATTGTATTTTGTATAATACATTATTTTTAATAATGTAAAATTTAACATTTTCGAAAGTTTTTTGTGTGTATGTTTAAAGTACAAAGGTTTTTAGTGTTTTAGTGTCTATGTCTTTAAAATTGTGGAAGAATAATTGTTTGATTGTTTCATTGCATATAAAGGGTGTTGACTTGGAGCAATGTCATTTCTTCTGTTTCTTGTTCTGAGGAAGTCCCCGAGGTGTATACTGGGGAGGAAAGCACTTAACAATAAAGAGACTGGAGTTATATACTCTTTGTGAGCATTTTGTTTCATATTTTGAGCTTATTAGCTACGTGCTCATATTGGCACCTTTGAAGTTATATTACATGAGCACTTTGACATTCGCAAGTGACACACAACCACTTACAAAATTCCAGATAGCTGTGATGGTAGTATCTCCTTTTTGTTACACTTCTGTGTAAATCATGTTAATATTCACAAAGGGCGTATAATTATTTACAAAATTCCAGCTAGCTGGGGTGGCGGTATCTCATTTTGTTACACCCCTCCACCCAAGACTCAAGCTAGTTTTTCAAATGACCCTTGAGAAACCCTTCTTGAGAGGGTTGAAGCCTGTCTGGGAGTACCTTACCCTGTTTCCTGTCTTGAGAGTCCAGATTCCTTGGCATTACTGACCCCATTACAGTGCTACAATGTCCTGTCATATGCCTGCAGTCCTAAGCTCCACCATAGTAATTTGGGATGTTGCTGGCTGGCTCCCTGTAGCCATAGATCCCCCTCAGACTAGTTCTGCCTTGTTCTGCAAATACCTGGCACTAGGGCCTCCCTGTCATGGTAAGGTTGCATCATGTTAACATGGTACAGTTTATGCCCCTGCATCCTGCCTAGCAGTTCTACCATGTAGTCAGCATCACTGACATTCCTTACCACTTTGAAGGGTCCCTCAACAGCTGCCTGTAGCTTGTTGTGTCTAACAGGAATGAGACCCATAACCTGCTACCCCACAGCATACTGTCTAGCTTGAGCATTCCTGTCATACCAGACCTTTTTTGCTTTTAGGCTTCTGCCAGGTTTTCCTGGGCCTACCCCATGAGTTCCTTGATCCTTGTCCTGAGGTTCAGGACATATGCCACAACAGACTCCTTGTGGGATTCACACTCACCCTCCCACTCATCATGAATCAAATGTAGAGGTCCCCTCACCCTATGCCGATACAACAACTCAAAGAGTGAAAAACCTGTGGATTCCTGGGGCACCTCCCTGTAAGCAAACAATAGATGGGGCAAATATTTGTCCCACTCCCTCTTAAACTGGTCTGCAAATGCCCATAGCATGGTCTTTATTGTAGAGTTTAACCTCTCAACCAGACCATTAGTCTGGGGGCGGTAGGGGTGGTCTTTAGGTGCTTCACCCCACAGCACTTCCATAGACAAGCCAACAGGTCTGACATGAAATTGGTACCTCTCTGTCAGTATTTCTTTTTGGGTAACCTACCCTGCTGAAAATCTCTAACAAAGCATTTGCCACCTTTTCTGCCTTAGTGGAGGATAGAGCCACCACTTCAGGGTATCTGGTAGCATAATCTACTATCACTAGGATATACTTTCCCTGTGGAACTTGGGTTACTCAGAGGCCCAACAACATCCATAGCTACCCCCTGAAATGGCTCCTCAATCACAGGCAAAGGCATCAAAGGAGCTTTCACCTTTTCTCCTTCCTTGCCTACCTTTTGGCACTGCTCACAGGTCCTGCAGTACCCTGTTACATCTCTGGAAATCCCAGGCCAATAAAAGTTCTGCATAATATGTCTGTTTGTTCGCTTTATGCCCAAATGACCTGCAAAGGTAATATCATGGGCTATGGCAAGATGTGCCAGACAGTAGGCTCTGGGCACTAACAACTGCTTTATTCCCTCACCCTCTAGCCCTCCCTCAGGGGTCCACTGTCTGTACAGTAACCCTTTGTCCCAGTATACAGATTCTCCCTTCCCTTGAGAATCAGGTGTCTCACTAGCTACCTCCCTCAACCCTTATAATGTAGGGTCTGAGAGCTGAGCCTGTCTCAACACTCTTTGTAACCCTTCCCAGTTCCTCTTCGACAGGAAGTCTGGTATCTGGTGCCTCACTATCAGCCTGGGTACTATTGTTCACCTCTGCCCTTGCAGTCGCTCTGTCCAGGGGAACACCATTACCCACAAGCATCTCTGGCTCACCTTCAGTCTCACTACTACAGGGTAGCTCCCTCTGTGAAGTAACCACCACACCAGTCCTGGCTTCAAGTCTGCTGTCTGTCTGGATTCCCCCAGGCTATTAGACCCACATGCTTGTCTCCAAGCCTGACTGCGTGTCACTGCATGCACACAAGATACTTGCATTATCAGAATCATTCCCTATCAGGACATCTTCCGGGGTATCCTCAAACATACCTTCTTGCTTCCTTTTTCACGCTCCCAGTCAAGGTGAACCCTAGCCATAGGTATTTAGAATGGCAAGTAGTGCTCGTCTTTAAGCATTGCAGGCTTCATAATGGTTAGGTCAGAGGCTGTGTCTCTCTTAGCAGTGGCCTCTTTCCCATCTATTAAGATAGGATATAACCTCTTGTGGTAGTTCTTTCCAGACAACTCAGTGTGGTATTCTATCATTCTCATTTACTGGCTCTCCTACCTTTTGTTCCCCACCTTGCCTCTGTGTACATCTGTATGCTACAGGGCCCCACTGCTTACATTTAAAACATTTAAGCCTTGGTCCTGGATGTGTACCTGGACTAATGGCTTCCCCTGGTACTGGCGGACTCTGCTGGGGCGGTTTAGGCTTCCCAACATGGGTTCCTTAGACCCATGAGCAGCACTGGGTATCCCTTTCCTGTGCAGTGATGCCCTGCTTACTTGGTATATGTCGCTATTTTTTTCCCTAACTCATCTGCTGTACCAGATCCTCATGTCCTCAGGAAAGTGCTAAGGGCTTATTCCCTCACCAAAAGGTCTTCCAGCCCTTCAAATGTGGTGACCTGACACCCACTGACCAGCTATGAAAGTAAGTGCTTCATTCAGCAATATATTCACACACACTTTCATCTGCCTTGCGTCTGTGCTCACAAAACGTTTTCCGTTAAGCTTCAGGTGTTAGCTTAAAGCACTCTAATAGACAATTTTTAACAGTATTATAATTTAAGCAGTCAGTATCA
Organism: Protopterus annectens; assembly: GCF_019279795.1. Classification (NCBI taxonomy): domain Eukaryota; kingdom Metazoa; phylum Chordata; order Ceratodontiformes; family Protopteridae; genus Protopterus; species Protopterus annectens. The sequence continues at coordinate 35,485,886 of NC_056728.1, read as the reverse complement.
GACGATTTATAAGTAGCAGTTACAGCTTTACCGTGGAGTTAGGGGGTCGGAAACTGTACCTAGAGCCCTTGGTCAGCATTATACTGTTTACATACCCTTTCAAACATATGACTGAAACTATCAGAATTATTTCCCTCTGTAAATTGTGGAAGAAATTTAATGACCTTTGTTGCTTCTGGGGTCAGCATCTCCTTCTCATGTTGCCTCTGCCTCTCATTCTCCTCAGCTTCCAAATGTCGCAGTTTCTCAATTTCCTCAGCTTCCAGACATCTCAATCTAGCAGCTGCTTCTATTTCCAAACGTTTGACCTCTCGTTCATGTCTCTAATTCCAGATGGATTTTTAAGTCCTCTGTGGAAAGGTTGAACTGTCCATTTTCTGAGAGTTGCACCTTTCCAAGGCCAGTCTGATTGTCCTCCTGGTTGATGGTCTGTGATGCAGCTGTGACTAAGGCTGCAATCATATCTGCTTTAGTCAGGTTGGCATGCACCAGTCCTTTGTCTTGGCACATCTCAGCCAACTGGCTCCTTGTCAGCTTGCCATACTTCTCTGCTGACATCCTTGCCTACTAACAAAAAAAATAAAACTATTGTGATATGACAAAGAAAATAAAACTATTGTGATATGAAACTCTGAATGTTCATTGTGTTGCTGAGTGAGAGTACTAACACCTTCCTTAGTGACCATTGTTTACAGGCTACAGGAATTCACTGTCCACACCATTGAATCCTAATATGTGGATATCCCACCACTTTCAACCAATATATGTGATGTGGATATCCCACTACTGCCCACCAATATATGTGATGTGGATATCGCACCACTGCCTACCAATATATGTGATGCCCCACCACTGGTCTGGTAATCAAGGAGCCTCAATCCTCACCATTAGCACCAGTGGGAGATGTACACTGGGAAGGACGAGTACACACACAGTAAAGTGCAATTTCCCTTAAGAGCACACAGAGACCACAGTCTGTCTGGGGCTGCTTTCTGCCTCTTTCTCCAGATCCCCAATAAGACTTTCCACTGGCACAGCTATAGGGTTGACATCTCAGCTGAGTGGCCAAGCCAAGACCTCCACCACCCTCTCTGTCCAACCCGTGCTTTGTGTCCCTACCAAGTAGCTGAAACACATTCTTTGAGATTTGATTTATACACAAACACACACACAAACACACCTGGGAAAGGCTGGCACAATTCTACTAGCTATGCCCCCTTTTGCTCAGAATGTAAGGTAGTTTTTACTGCCACCAGCCACTCCTTACCAGCTAATTTAAGGCCCTTAACAAATGGTGTCCAATCGTAATGTGGAATGTTACTATTAATCCAAATGGTAGTTTGACCAAGAGCAAGGTTATTAGGAGTGACCCACAGTGTCACCAAATAACTATCCCAGTACAGTCAGAACTTAAATATGTCTCACAAATATCACACCACAATGAAAGGTTTAAATATATTTAATAACAAATAATAAAAAGAACAAGAAAATACTCAAGTAAATAATCACAGTTACATCAGATTTCAAAATCACAGGAAATATTTACAACAACATTGCAGGACAGTCTCAAATAAAGAAAGAAAACATCTAAGCTATACTCCACTATATTCCTGACTGTATCTAAGAGAATTTACTGTACCTTAGTTAACTTACTTTCAGAGCAAGTAGATGTGGTGAGTGGATGTTCTTGTCAGGTCAAAGAAAAAATAAAAAAATGCGCAGTCTCTCTCTCAGAGAGTTCTTAAATTAATATCTCAAATATTGCTGCTGGGATACTTGGAGCATGATATCACTTCTTGGCATCTGACTATCCCAGGTGAAACCCCCAGTGATGCAGCTGTTAGCATTCAGCATCTACCTGTGAAAATACATAAACAAGTGCTTCTCTTAGATCTTTTGGCAAATGGTGGAAGTTATAAAATAATTTACATTCCTCCACATTTAAAGACAACACAGAACAACTTCTAGTTTTAGACACTATGTCACCTGTTACACTGAAACTAAAAGATAAGATCTCTTTTGTTTATCGCCCAGCCATATAGTAACTCAACCTCAACCATTCTTCTGAAGTTTTGGAAGTTAATCTCCTGTGTTTCAGAGTCCCCTGTTAAAATATATCTAAGCAGTTACAATAGTGCATCTACACTTCTGCTCAGTACTTTACAAAATATCTCTTCGGCACACGTCTGTACAATATGACATACAGTTCTAATACATCTGTAACACAAGCCTCTTACATGAGCATGTTGACATTCACAAATGACACACAACCACTTACAAAATGCCAGTTAGCTGTGCTGGTAGTAGCTACCTTTTGTTACACTTCTATACAAGTCATATTAATATTCACAAAAAACCTATAATTATTTACAAAATTCCAGCTAGCCGGGCTGGCAGTATCTCCTTTTGTTACACCCCAAGTAGACTCCATTGACTTTTTTCCAAAGGCAGACAGCAAATGCTGGAGGTGTGAAGGGGAAGAAAGAGGTAATTGAGAGCATATGTTCTTGGAGTGTGGTGAGTTGGTGGACTTTAAGGATTCCCTGTGGGATACACTGTAATTGATGCTGGATGGGCAGATTGGTCTGACGAGGGAGATAATTTTTCTGAGCTATGTTACAGTATCAGAAATGCATGACATGGTAAGGCCTTGCTGTGTCTAATAGTGGTGGCTGCCAAAAAAGCAATTACTAGAAAATGGAGATCAAAATTTAAACCTACTGTACTGGAACTAGTGAGAACAGTAACAGATAAAACAACTGGAATTGAGATATTTAGAAAAGGGTAAGAACAAACTACATGAGAAAAAATAAATTGTGGGAACAATACATACAAGGGAGGAATGAAGTCTAAAAGGCGTCAGAACTTAAATGAGCTATGTAATGTTTGAGTGAGAAAGATTGGGTACATTATAAGTGATATATAATGTTTGCAGCTGGGAGTGTGTCAGTATGGTTTGTGATGTAAAATTCTTGCAACTAGGATTTTGTTGGTGTGATTTGTTTTCATGTATATAAATGATGATTGCCTATGTAGTACGTGATGGTTTAATAAAGATGTTTCTTGTTTTAAAAAAAAAGCAGGAATAGAATAATTCATGTAATATTGCTTATGTTATGATATATAGTAATATATATGAAGTATAATGTTTGTTTTGTTAATATAGTTTGATTACTTTTGTATAAATGTAAATTTACCTGTGTTACCAGTGATAATTCAATAAAGGTGTTTGGAAAAAAAAAAAAGATTCTGAGGAACATAACTCCAATGATTCTTATTATTTCTCTGGCCAGACTTCACATGAGGAAAAATTCACTGACTCCTCTAGTTAGTCTGGACTCAGCATCTGCTCCTTTTATCTTTTCAGATATGTGTATTGGGGTTTCTAAGCAGGGAAGTTTTATGGTGGGTAGCCCAGTTCTCTCAGAATTCAGGTCTTCTATTCTCCCTTCCACCTCTTCCTCCTGTTCAGTCTGTCACAACAAATGTTCAGATGTAGTGTGGGGAATGGTTTCCTATAATATGTGGAACAAGCTCGACAGACAAAACGGTCAAAGAGATGATGGCAGTAATAAATGCTTTGAAATCCCTAAATCATCTCTAGTTTTGAAGACCTTTGGAGGAGTACCATATTTTGTCTCCTTTGCAGACTTACTATAATAGCCTAGGAGGTAGCGCCTCAGCTCTGTTTGACTCTTCAGGCTTCATCCATCCCGTCAGAGCAAAATATTGAAACAGACAAGCTAAGCAGGACTAGGACAGGCCCTCACAAATGGAAACTTCACCCAGAGGTCTTCCAAGAATTGATCCAGCTATGGGGAACACCTCAGGTAGATCTGGTTGCATCCTGTCAGAACAGAAATTCTCCCTTGTTTTTCAACTGGCCAAGGGCAGTTACCACAGGCTTCCCCACAGACTGGGGTTGCTTGATATACACCATCCTGAACACTTTTCAGTTGATTGCTTGGATAATAGAATTTCAAAACCTTTTAGGCACCTTTTTTCTGACAACATGCAGCAGGTATTTAAGAATGCTAAAAATGTGCTACATGGAAATCATATATATGGAAAAGAGTTTCTACTTGGTGCCATTCTAGAATCAGGACTTTTAAGGCCCAGGTGTCTCTTGTTCTTAATTATTCGAGTTACTGTCCTCTGGCTTTTCCTACTCCTGTATCAAGGTTCATTTGTCAGCTATTTTGACTTGTCTGCCCTTGGATCCCCCTCTTTGAACCTGTCCTCAAGTCAAGCAGTTTCTGAAAGGGATTTTACGTATTTGCGCACTTAGGAAACAGCTGTCTCATCCTTTTAACTTTACATTTAGAAAGCTTACTCTTTTTTTCCATTTGAACCAGCTCACCATGCTTATTTCAGGTTCTTAACATGGACGATTTTTTGCTCATTGCTGTAACTTCTACTAGAAGGATATCTAAGCTATAAGCTGTTATGCTGGGTTGTCATTACCTCATTTTCCACAATGACAGGATTTTTTTGACAACTAATCCTGTTTTTATGTCTAAAGTGTTTTCCTGGTTTACCTTGAGCTACTCTATTAATCTCCATTTCTTTTTTCCCTGACCCCAAAAACATGTGAGAAAAAAATTTATTGTACTCTGGCTGTCCATAGGCAGGTCTGATATTACCTTGCTGATCATCTGTTTGCCTTCTATGAAGGTAAGAGGAAAATGACAAAAAAGTTGTCAAGGCAGACTTTTTCTAGATGGGTTTTCATGCTTTTTATTTTTATTATTATTATTATTTTTTATTACAACAAGCCACTTCCAGGTAGGGTTGGGGCTCATTCCACAAGGGCTTTGGCTTCTTTTGTGGCTTTCTTGAAGGGGATGGTATATGTAGGCATCAAGTTGGTCCCCTTCACACTCTTTTTGTAAAGCATTACAAACTGGATTCATTTCCAAGTCCAGAACAGGCTTTCTTAGGACCATTCTCCATGGGTTCATGAATTCGTAATTTCTTCCTCCTTGTCTTTTGTTTCTAAACTATGGCAGTGTATCCAAGTAGCTTAGGCTACTGCAGCAGATATATAATGCTGAATATAGTGTAGTAGTATATAAGTAAACATACCATAACAGTAGATGTTTTTAATAGATTACTTTGCAGTTGCCCGTTGCCTCGGTCCAGCCATCCCCTTGTGTATTTAGCTTTTATTGCCGGGTTGTGATTCTAGATACCCTTGAGCATATAGTTACTCTTTTACATTTTCTAGCATTGTTTTCCTTTCTGGGCTGTAGCATTTTTTCTTGAGGTAAGAAAGGTCTGAAGCATGTGTTGCTCTACCTGCATTTATGTGGAGCTCTACCTGAGCTGCTGGCATTTATTGCACATAGATGTCTTTAAGTTTTGAAAATCTGGTCAGTTGTTTATGTTCTTGGAAACATATAGCCCAAATAGCTTAGACTACTGCAACAATGATCTGTTAGAACATCTAGTGTTGTGGTATGTTTACATACACAAGTATTTTGTGTCCATCTGAGAAATCATACCACTCACTATGCCCCCAAAACAAACACATCCTTCCACACCCCTGAAGGAATGTATGCCCTTTCACTCCTCTGCTTTTTTCACTGGCTCCAACAGAGCAGTTGCTGCTAATTGAACCCTGGTCACCTGGGTCACATCAAGACTTGTTTTCTGTGACACTAAAGCCAGGCTGGTCTAACTTAAGGCAGGAATTCTGACATGAGACCTTATTAGTCTAAAAAGGGAGCATTTAGTAAAGCATGGATAGTGGCCAGGTCCAAAATGACTTCTTCAGGAGAATCCAGTATAGGTAGATTTCTTGAACTTTTCAATTTACAAATGTGTATTAACCAAAATACATTTGTACAAAGAGGAGTTTATGGAAAAGCAGAAATGCGTTTGGTCATTTTAGAGCTTCATTCTTGTTTGTAGCAGGTGCCATAATTTTGAACAGTTTATTATTCAAACTGTACAGGATTGCTTGACATTTTAGGTATTTTTTATTCACACTGATATCTTTCTTTTATATTTGTTAATTCTTGCTACCAGTATAATGTGATAGCCAAGGAAAATTGGAGGAAACTTCATTTCCACAGTCTTGGCAATGCAAAAAATCAGTTATGCAGACATAAAAACAGTAAAAGGTAAACAAAATTATTATGTGGAGTACAGAATGAAAAACAAAGCCCTAGTACTTTATGTGGAATGTATAATATATATAGTGTCTGTCTAGTTTGTACTAGAAATAAACACAAACACACACAAAAGGTAATGTGTAAGAGTTCATTTTAGAAGGAATAGCACCATCCTTTTTTTGCTGTTTTTTTTTTTTTTTTTTTTTTTTTCCTTAGTATTTATTGAAAGGAGATCATCAACCTTTTTAGCCTGCACATTTATTATTTCTACTATTCAGCTGCCCAACCTTCATCCCTCCCTCTGTCCTTTTGTTTCTCTCATTCCTATTCTTTCTCCGTCTCTACGGTGGCCTCATGAAGGCCTCTGAGTTTCTTCTCCATAGCTTGATTTGTTTGTGTCTTTCGGCTTTTCCCAGTTAGGGGTCGCCACAGCAGAATTCCGGTCCGCTAATGAGTGGTAGTTGATTTTTACATGCCGAGTTACCAGCCCTGACGCACAACCTTCAACGAAGGTACGCCCATTCACGCATGTCTCCACACAGAAGACGCTCTAGCTGAGAATCAAACCGGACAGCATCTTACTGTGAGGCGACAACGCTACTGCAGCACCACCACCGCGGTTTCCCTTCTCCATAGCTTCGTTGTGAGAACTGTGAATGTATTAAATGAATTATCAAGCTTCTCCATAGCTTGATAGTTCATTTAATACATTCACAGTTCTCACAATGAAGAACTTTGCAAGATCCAGGGAAGAGCGGTTCTCTACAATTTTTTTCTTCTCCCTTTTTCATTCCTTGTCTTTCCTCTTCAGCATTATATTATAACACCTCTCTGAAATAGTTATATGTACCCCACTATCCCATCTTGTATATAAAAAGAAATGCCCCAATGTGAAGTTGTTCTTTCTCACCATTCATTCTTACAGATGGGTTCAGAGCCAATCCTCGGCTCCGAATCGGCCAGCTACATAGCTTGAGGTCTTCAGACAGCTCGAGGCCAAGTCCCTATCCCATGATGCACCTAGAGTTACCTCAGATCTAGTTTGCCGCTGCAACAGATCAGAGGTTTCCTCACAGCTCGGGCCAGTATAGAAAAATGTATCTTTATTAATAGTTTTTTTTTTTTGCAGTTTAATAATTTTAAAATTTTGTATTAGTGTGGAGCTTAACTTCTGATAGTGCTTTTATAGCCTTGTTGCCCTTTGTTTATTAGGCCTTTATTATTTCCCTTCCCTTCTTTTTGGTATGCCTTAGAGTGTTAGTAGTTTAGAAGTGTGTTTTAACACACATTTATAGCTTATTAGAGTGTGTTTCTACAGCTTTAGCAGTTAAACTCTAAGTATTATAGAGCCCATTTATTTTTTAAGGGCTGTATTATGGTAGCGTTGTCGCCTCACAGTAAGACGCTGTCCGGTTCAATTCTCACCTAGAGCATCTTCTGTGTGGAGACATGCGTGAATGGGCGTACCTTCGCTGAAGGTTGTGCGTCAGGGCTGGTAACTCGGCACGTAAAAATCAACTACCAATGATTAGCGGACCGGAGTTATGCTGTGGCGACCCCTAACCGGGAAAAGCCGAAAGACACAAACAATTAATAACAGTGTTTAATAGATTAAAGTGTGTTTACTATGTAGTTAGTAGTTTATAGCTTATAAGAGTGTGTTGTAGCTATTAATAGTTAGATTCTATTTAGTGTCTTAGAGGCAGTTGTTTTAAGATCTGCTTATATCTTAAAATACTTGTGGTTTTTGGACTTGTTGAACACTGATCTATGTGACTTCATATCTTGTTTCTTGTGTGCTTTTAAAAGGAAACATTATTATGGCTGATCAGGAAAAAACACCCAAGTCTGGTTTTATAAAAATGTGCAAAGTGCGGACAGAAGATGTCTGTGACTGATAGTCACATCAATTGTGTCTACACTTTGGGTGCCCTGCACTTACAAGAGAGTTGTTCCATCTGCCATTCTTTTAGTAGCAGGGTTCTGCATGAAAGAAAAAGGAAACTGGTTGACAGAGGGCTTGTTAAATCATCTTTTCAGGAAGCTTTGGGCAACCATGATAAAGCTGGCAAATCCCCGAAATCTACTAAGTCCTCTAAGTCTTCTTCATCAGAGCATAGAGTTTTGAATCTGACAACATCTAAAAAGACATCGACATCAACTCCACATCCTTTAGAGCCGAGCGTCTTAACTTTTCGGAGCCGGTCCCCAGTCCTGCAACCGGTCTCCGAAGTACTTAAGTCACCTATCTTACAATCAGTGGCACCCTCGATCCACTCTTCCCGGTCCTTGATAAGCCTATCTGATTTGGATGTGGATTGTGTGGTGGAGAAGTTATTACAGGCACCGGCGTTTGCAAAATTTTTATCGGCTCTGACCCAAGTGGTTTCGGAACCGAAAACTGTTCCTCCATTTTCTTCTTTTCCTCCTCCGAGCCATACCGGTCCTTCGGAGCCGGAGGAGTTGGAGCTGATGATTGTAGAGCCTTCGGAACCGATGCCTGCTCCTGTGCCATCAGTTCCAATTACTCAGACCTCCTTGGAGCCCGTCGTGGAGTCTAGGAGCCGTCACTCAGCGGGCGGGTCCAGGGAGGATTGTCGCACCGATCTTTCGGTTCCAACTTTACCTCTCGGGGCCTCGAATCGGATGAGTTTGGCTCATACCTCTGGATCGGAGCCCGCTGTCCCAGTGCCAAGGGAATCATCGGTTTCTTTGGATCCAGGGGTTCCTTCCCATCGGAGCAGAGGTGCCTTTGAAGCCATGAGGAGAGTAATGTCCCCCAGGACATCCACAACTTCAGGGCCGACTACCTCTTCCCTAAAATCGTCTGTGTCTACTTCTGCCTCACAGATCCCTTTGAAGCGTAGAGACCCTGAGCCTCAGGAAACCACATTGGGTGATCCCTGCTCTTCCAAGACCTCACCAGAAGCTCCCACTGATGAGGTTCCCAAGAAGAGAATTTACAAGAGGAAGCATCTAGACCCCCCCCCCCGCAAGAGTCTATCACATCTGACACCGACTTGGATGAATCAGAAGGGTCCCAACGGTCCCCCTCTGAAGATATCTCATTTGCAGATAGCTTGGAAATTTTAAAGTAGAGGGGTGGCTGGAACCCCACCAACTCTACTGAGGGTCAGTCGGTCCTCCTGAAAGCTTTTGGGTCTCAGCCTCCACCTCTTGGGTGTCTTCGCCCTTCGATGATCTTATGGAGCTGGTCTCACGAAGGATGTGGGAGTCTACGGACACCATGGAGCCGGTCCCTACAAGTACCAAAAAATGTATTTCTGCCCCTGACGAGAAGACTTTTCTCACAAAGGGAGTGCCTGTTGATGCCATGGTGGTGGCAGCAGCCACCAAAAAGGAGATGTCTGAAACTTCTTCCTCTGTCCATCCTCCTAACAGAGACTCTAGGATCATGGATAGATACAGGAAGCGACTTTTGCCATGCGTTCACTGAACTACCTCACACATTTTACAAGACTGCAAGGAGACCTCCTTAAAGAGCTTGGAGATACTCTACAGGGTATGGTAGCTGAGGGAGCTACAGACAAGATTGCTTCCCAGCTTGCTACCCTTAATTCCATAGTGAACTCGTCCATGCGTCTGATTTCATATGCAGCTGATGGAATGAGTAGGGCAGCTGGTGCAGGAATTGCTCTTGGAAGAAACTCCTGGATGCACTTATATTCCTTTGCAGAGCCCTTTAAGTCATCCTTTGTCAAAACCCCTTTTGATGGCTCGTCTCTTTTCGGGCCCAAAGTTAAGGAAACTCTCACCAGGTGTGAGCAGGAAAGAAAGACTTCTCTGCCGTCGGAGTCTGTTTTTCCACCCCTACTAGACCCTATCCCAAGGGTCAAAAGGAAGGAAAGATGTGGTTCCGAAAAGCCAAAGGGCCTTTCTGTACATGCATGGCGAACCTCCCTCCAGGGGCAGAAGAGGGGGAAATAATGGAAGATGCCGCCCTCATGGCAGAGGGGGTCCACAAAATCAGGGCGACAGATATCAGTTCTTTGGGAAGCCCTACCAGCGCTCCTGAAAGGAGGCCTGACTGTCCTACTCTGGAGGCAGTCAGGGGTCGCTTATCTTTGTATCCAGATGCCTGGCTCAAAATAACAAATGACAACTGGGTACAAAGCATAATTTCCAGAGGATATGTTATTCCCTTCGCCACTCTTCCCCCATTGATAACAAAAATCCCAGACGTTCCACCCAGTTTCAGGGAACAAGCAACAGTAGAGGTCCAAAGGTTGCTAGAAAGGAGTCATCCAGCCAGTCCCAGCAGACCAGATAGGATCTGGAACGTTAAGATTCTTTTTAGTTCCAAAAAAGACAGGGGACTGGAGACCTATTTTGGACCTCAGCAGACTGAACAGATCTGTCAAGAAAGAGAAGTTCCAGATGGTCACACTACAGTCGATACTTCCCTTCGTAGGGAAAGACAATTGGATGTGCTCGCTAGATCTCCAGGATGCGTACTACCACATAAAAATGGTCAGACCATCCAGGGATCATCTGCGCTTCCGGCTGGGAGCCAATCATTACCAGATGTTCGTGTTTCACTGTTGCAGTCCTCACATATGGGGTTATCCGGCTCCCTGTAGCCCTTAGTTGACTCGAATACCAGAGTTCTTGGTATATGATGACTGCCGACGGTTGTAAAACTGATGTCAGAATGTCCGGTATAAAGGGGGGCAGCCGACGCCATTTCCTCAGTCTTTCTTGCCGCGGAGCCCGAAGCAGATGCAATTCACACTAGTGCCAGTCGGCCGTTTACTTTCGTTTTGCTTTCCGACTACCAAGTTGAAGACGCTTTCAGATAAGTACCCCGATGTTCTTCGTGTTTCACTGTTGCAGTCATCACATTTGGGTTACCTGCTTGCAGTAGCCCTCAGTCGGCCTGATTATCAAAGTCTTGGGTCCTGCGTCGGTTGCTGTCTCATCTTCCATGATGTCAGGTAGTCAGGGGTATAAAGCATGCAGCCGACGCCATTACATCAGTCTTTCTTGCCGAGCAGTGCCCGAAGCAGAAGCAGTTCGCAAGTGCCGGTTGGCCGACTCCTGATATTTTCGTGTTCAAGTTTCAGATCCGAAGTCTTCACCTAAGCTAAGTACCCCGTTGGGGATCCTTTTTCTTGCTCTAAACCGATGTCAGTAAAAGTTAACAATTGTATTTTTTGTGGAAAGCAAATACCTCATAAAGATTTTCATTCGTACTGCATTCCTTGCTTTGGCCCAGACCACAACATACCTCGCTGTCGGTTTTGGGCCTTATTCAAACCTCATATTATTCGTCGTCATTTCATTTTCGCATCCAGATATTTTGGTACTCTGTTAAATTATCCAGAAATGGCTTCGGTAAGCCACCCGACTACCGACATTCCGAAAAAACAAAAAGATAAAGACAGATAGACCGTATAGGTCCAAAGCTGCCGACGACACTTCTCCTAAGCTAGTCACCTGTTTGCTGGTACTCAGTGAGGAGCTTTTGCAGCCCCTGATACCCGCTACTTCAGATTCGCAGGCCTCTACTGAGACCCATTCAGTATGCCGCGAGATGCTTCTTCGAATGTGGAACCTGCGGATGTCTCTACTTAGGATGGGTCCAGAGCCGCTGTGCAAGCACTGGCTTCTGAGGGTGTATTCAGGCCTACTGACTTGCATATTAACCCAATGCCATCTTCTTCTTTAAGGCCTAAAATACGATCTATGCCTAGAAAACGACGCCCAGACTGCATGGTCAGGCCCCTATGCCTAAAAAAAAAATAAGAATGGCTGAGGACCTTATAACTCTAATCAGGGGCAGTCACCGTTCCCCCTCTAAGAGACCTAGGACTGATTTTCCTTCTGATTCTTCTGATCAGGATTCTGAAATTTCTGTTTTCTCTGATGACCAGAATTTGCCCTTATCTACCTATGAGGATTCTGATGCAGAGGACTCCATTCCCTCTGATTCCACTCCAGAGGATTTCTCTTTTGGTGAAACCTTGCATATTTTTTGGGAGCATTTCTTCTGGGAAAGCCAGGATTGCTCTGACTCCAAAAAGAGGCTTAGGGTATTCTTACTCCTGCCTCAACACAGGGCTTTAGCTATCCTTCCTGTACTGGACATTGTTGATGATGCATTCTCGGAATCTAGCCTGGCCCCTGACTCTTTACCTCCTGCTCCCTGAAAACCTGATAGGTATTACAGGGTACCTGACTCTCACAAGTTCCTCTTTAAAAATCCTACTGCGGATCTTGAGACCATTTCAGAGGGACCCAAGAGTATTAAGGCTACTACTGCCAAAAATCCTACCCCCTCTGATAGAGATTCCAGGGCACTGGATAGATGAGGTAAGAAGGTATATACTTCTGCAACTTTGGCCATTAGGGCTTTAAACTGCCAGTTTTGTATGTTACAGTATCAGCAGCATATTACTGGATTGCTTAAACAGAAAATTATGTTGATTCCTGACTGTGCTGAAAATAAAGAATTACAGGATTTAATGCATTCTGCTGAACAATTTGGAAAACATACTTTCCAATGTGGTTTTGATTCATTAGAGGCATCTTGCAGGGCTGCTGTCTCTGGGTCTGTACTTAGAAGGTATGTTTGGCTTAAGGACCAATCTTTGCCAGATCATGTTAAAGCTAAATTACTGGATACTCCCTTAAACCAAGACCGCCTGTTTGGCAACAAAGCAGAAAAAAGTACTTAAAAAGATGGAGGAAAAAGTTAAATCTATCCAAACTGTTAAAGATTTCCTGCAAGTACAACCTCCCAGATTTAGTCGGCATTGGCCCTCTTAGAATTGGTCCTTTCCTGCCTCTTCCAGGCCTTCTCAGCATAGCTGGCGTTAGGCACCCGCCAAACCCACGGCCGCGGGGAGCCCCCGATTATCTCCCCACATACGAGGCCCCCCCCATATGAAGCAGCCGCGGGTTTCAACATCTGTTCCACTCCTTGCTTGGCGCCTCGTTCATTCGGCAGTGCCGTCGCATGATTCCGCCTTTTTTTCCCTCCTGAAAGAACTTGCTTCATTGATGGCTGCAGCCAGTCAGGTCCTGTGCTTTACTTGTCAGCTGCTCTCAATCAGGTCCGCTTCAGTGAAGCAAGGGACCTGATTGGCTGCAACAGTCAAAGATGAAAGTTCTAGCTTCCTGATTGGGTTTACCATAATATCTGGTCTGTTGGGTCGGTTCTTTTGATTGTCGACGTTAGGCACACATCTGAACTGCCCAGATTTTTAAGAATATCCGGATTTTTGCTTTATATTTTTGGTTTGTTCATAAAATTTCTAGTTTTCTTATAAATTAATGAGTATTGAAGTCACTAAATAATAGCAGACACATACATTTAAGTTTCAGACTTTATATCCTTCAGAAAAATGTTTGCTAAAGCAAAGTCTGAAAGCAAGTTTTTAAGTTTATATGAACAATATTGTTTCTCTATTTTTAAGCCTTTGTACCCCTATTATTTTTGGCTTCGTCCAGATTTTTCATGCTAAGAGGTTGAGAGGTATGCTGTGAGGATGGATGGAGGATGCAGGTTTTGCTGGAACGACCGTGGGGCTAGCAAAGCATCTGTATTTTATCTGCCCTTGTAAGGGCAATTTCTAAAATATCTGAAAAACTGTCCTTTTGAGGGCAGTTGAAAAGGGCTGAACAGGTATGGTCTGTGTGTAGTAGAAGCAAGCAGAGGATTAGTAGCAGCCTTCTTTCAACTGCAGAAAAGGTAAGCTGCTGGGTTTATTTTTAACTTTATTTTTTGCTGGGGTTGGGGGGCAAGGAAACCTAAGGAGAGGATTGTATAACTTTGTTTCTGCAGAGTTCTTATGCTAAGATGACTTGTGTGTGTGTGTGTGTGTGTGGGGGGGGGCTGTGGTTGTAACAGTTTTATTTTATCTTTGTCCAGAATTCTTCTGCTAAGAGACTGAGGAAGGAAGGCTTGTTTGTAATTAATGTCTAGATTTGATGTAGTTTTTTTTATCTAGTCTTGCATAAGAATATTCAATGTTGCATTTTGTTTTGTGTACAATTGTGCTGAAATATTGGTAGTGGGGGATAGTGGCTGTGAGAATGATGCATAATATACAGATGTTTTAATGTATACCAATGCAAACCCTGTTCTGCTAGTATGTTTTGTGTATACCGGCAATGTTTACAACTATGCCTGATGCTACACCTTTGTTCTATGTTAATTTTTCCCTCTGTCCAGAATTATTGTGCTGAGAGGTTGGGAGGGGAGTTAGTGGCTGTGAGAATGTTGCAGAATGTACAGCTGCTGTTTTAATGTATACTAATGCAAACCCTGTTATACTAGTATTGTGTATCCCTGATGGTACGCCTTTGTTCTATGATAATTTTTTGCTTTGTCTAGAGTTATTGTGCTGACAGGTTGGTAGGGGGGTTACAGTCTGTGAGAATGTTGTGCAATATTCAGATATTTGCCTGGTATTTTTCTATTTTCATTAAAACAAGTGGGGTTATGCAATGCATTTTACTTCATAATCTGTTATTCCAGCATCTGTATTTGCTGATAAGCACATTGTTTTTTATGTTATGCCTTTGTGTTTTTATTTTACTTTCACTTCATCCAGATTTATTGTGCTGAGATACTGGGGGGTAAGGGCTGTGACAATTCTGCAGAATGTACTGATGTCTTAATGTGTGCCAGTGCAACCTCTGTTCTACTATTGAAGTTGATCATAGCAAAGTTTCAAACTATCCCTAATGTTATGGCTTTGTTCTGCATTTTCTTTTTTTTTTTCTTTTTTTTTTTTGGGGGGGGGGGCAGCTTTGTCTGGAATTGTTAAGCTGTGAGGTTAGAAGAGAGGGGTAGGGGCTATGAGAATGTTGCAGAATGTTTAGATGTTTGACCTGTATTTTTGGTCTGCTAATCATCAAAAATGTGAATTCACACAATGCATGCTACTGGAACAATCTGTTATTCTACAATCCTACCGTCTTTATTAGTTCATAACCACAATGTTTTAAATCCCCTAATGTTACGTCCTTGTCTTGTTTTTTTTTTGCTTGTACCTCCTCTAGAATTGTGCTGAGACTTTTGGGGTGACTATGAGAGTTCTGCAGAATGTACTGATTGTTGTAATGAATGCTAATGCAATTCCTATTATTCTAATATCTTTCTAAGTTTATCATAGCAATGTTTTTAACTATCCTTGATGTTACACATTTGTTCTGCAGTTATTTTCAGCTTTGGAATTATGCTGAGAGGTTAGGCGGTTGGTAGGTGCTACGAGAATGTTGCACAATGTCCAGATGTTTGTTAGTTTTGGTTTGTTCTTCAAAAATGTGGGGTCACACAACGCATGCTACTGCAAAATCTTATTCTAGCATAATTATTAGTTCATAAGCCTAGTATTTTAAATTCTTAATGTTCAGTCTTACTGTAGTGCTGTCCATCATGTGTAGGTGTCTATGTCCTGTCTGCGAGTCTGTGTAACTGTCTGCCTTGTGTCTCTGCCCTGTGTGAGGGAGTCTGTGTGGGTGTCTTTGTATACCTCTCTGGGACTGGCTACCTTGATGCTGTACAGAGGCTTGCCATAATGTAACAATAATACTACTAAATGCCAGTCAGAGAGTGTGTGTGTGTGTGTGTGTGTGTGTGTGTGTGTGTGTGTGTGTGTGTGTGTGTGTGTGTGTGTGTGTGTGTGTGTGTGTGTATGTGTGTATTTGTGAGTGGCTACCTTGCTGTGGTACAGGGGCTTGTCGTAATGTAACATTAGTACTAAATGCCAGTCAGTGTGTGAAAACTCTGTGTGTGGCTACCTTGCTGTGGTACAGGGGCTTGTCATAATTTATTGGTACTAAATTTTATTTAATGTGAAATTGTTCAATCTCGCCGTTTGTTCTTACACACGGGTTCGGACCCGATCCTCGGCTCCGAGTCGGCCGCATCACCAGCTCCGCATCTTCGAGAAAGCTCGAGGCACAGTAATATTCTATGATCCTCAGGTGCTAACCCTCAGATCTAGTTTGCCACTAGCAGCAGATCGCATCGAGAGGCTCGGGCCAGTAGAATTTTTACTATATATTTCTTGTTATATACTTCTAATTTTACAGATTTATACTCTTTCTTTATAGTGTTTGATAAGTTTTATTATATAGTTGTTGTTTAAGACTAGTTTAGTTAGTTTGTTACTTTAAAATTCTTAGTAAAGGCCTTAGGCCGTTTTTCTGTCAGAATTTACAGTACTTAAAAAAAAAAAAAAAAAGATAATAGTTTTTTGCCTTTAACTTTTTCTATTTTTCATATATATATATATATATATATATATATATATATATATATATATATATATATCATAGTGTGCTGTGTGTGTGTTTTACAGTTTATATATATATATGTTACATTTAAATTGTATTATAGGGATTTTTTCTTAAGTGTGCTGTGCTTTTTCTTGGATTTTTCCCTTTCTTTTAGAAAATGTCAGAAAAGACCAAATCTGGTTTTAAAAGGTGTCAGTGCGGACAGAAGATGTCCATTACTGACAACCACTCATCCTGCGTCTACTGTCTTGGCCCTCTCCACTTGCAGGAAGACTGTTCCATCTGTCATTCCTTTAGTGGGAGGGTCATGCTGGAAAGATGCAGGAAGTTGGTTGACAGAGGGTTGCTTAAACCCGAGTTTCAGGAGGCCCTGGACAAGGCTGAACAGGTTTCTAAGTCTTCGAAGGGGTCAAAGTCTTCAAGAGTGTCAGAGCCCAAGTCATCGGCTCCGAGCACCTCTTTTCAGATTCGGACATCGGCTCCTATGACTTCAGTGCCGGGTGTCGAGACTTTATCTCTGCACGAGGCTCAGGTCTTGGAGCCGGTATCAGAGGTACCACCGTCTGCTATCCTTCGCTCGGTGACGGCTTCGATCCCTTCGACCCGTTCTTCGAGGCCACTTTCCGACTCCGATGTGGACCGAGTGGTACAGAAGCTTATGGAGAACTCGGCTTTGTCCAAATTAATCGAGGTTTCATCCCAGCTGGTTTCGAAACTCGAAGCTATTCCAGTTCCCTCAACACTTCCTCCTCCGAGACCCGTCGAGTCATCGGTGTTAGGAGTCGAAGAACCGATGATTGTAGAGCCCTCAGTGCCGAAGCCTCCAGTAGTGCTATTGGCTCCGTTGACCTCGACTCCTTCGGAACCAGCCGGAGAGTCTCGGAGCCGAAGATCTTTCCTGGGTTCCGGGGGGGATAGTCAAACCGAGATATCGGTTCCGACTCTTCCCCTCGGTGCCTCGGCTCAGATCAGTTCGGATCCGTCCTCGGTGTCGGAGCCCGTGGTTCCGATTCCGGAGAAACGACCTCCTTCTTCGGATCGGGTCGGATCTTCGGGTCGGGGCACCGGTGCCTTTGACATCATGAGGAAGGTCTTGTCTGATCAGACACATACTTCATCGGTATCTTCATCTCCTTCCCCAAAGGTCCGCATTCTGCTTCTGTGCCTTCAGTACCTACCAAGCGTCGAGACCCAATGCCTCAGAAGTCCCCACAGGGCGACTCTGGTTCCTCAGATGCATCCCCAGAAGCTCCCGCTGAGGATGTTCCGAAGAAACGACTGTGCAAGAGGAGGCACATAGATTCCCCTCAGGAATCTCTCACATCTGATACCGATTTAGATGAAACAGAAGGTTCCCCATGGTCCACCTCTGAGGATGTCTCGTTTGCAGACATTTTGGAAATCCTGAAGCAAAGGGGGGACTGGCAAACCCTTACCCCTTCTGTGGATGAATCGGTCTTATTGAAGGCATTTGGGACTCAAACTTCTACCTCTTGGGTGACTCCACCCTTTGACGATCTCATGGATCTAATAGCTCGTTGGGCTTGGGAAACACCTGATACAGTGGAACCAGTCCCTCGTAAACCAAACAAATACATGACGGCTCCCCAAGATAAATCCTATCTTACAAAAGGAGTTCCCGTAGATACTATGGTGGTGGCGGCCACTAAGAAAGAGATGTCTGAATCATCTTCCTCTGTCCATCCTCCTAATAAGGATTCTAGGACAATGGACAGATATGGGAAGCGCATATTTAGTTCGGCGGCTTTTTCCATCCGATCGCTCAACTACCTTACGCATTTCACGCGTTTACAGAGAGATCTCATTAAGGAACTGGGAGATACTCTCCAGGGACACACAGATGCTGCTGTCGCCGAGAAAGTGACAGCGCAACTTAACACCCTAAATTCCATAGTCAACTCGTCCATGAGGCTGATTTCATACACAGCCGAAGGGTCGAGTAGAGCGGCAGCTTCAGCGATCGCCCTGAGAAGACAATCCTGGTTGCGCTTATGCTCCTTTGCAGAAGCCTTTAAGTCTTCCTTTGCCAACGCCCCCTTTGATGGTGCCTCCTTGTTTGGGCCCAAAGTAAAGGAGACTCTCACGAGGTGTGAACAAGAAGGGAAGACCCTGTCTGCCGTAGGGGTCTGTTTTACCGTTCCATCTAGGCCCTACCCTAAAGGGCAACGAGGAGGAAAAATGTGGTTCCGAAAGACTCAGGGATCTTTTCAGCACACCCAAAGTGACGCCCCCTCCAGAGGCAGAGGAGGGGGAAGAAACGGAAGACGCCGCCCAGCCGGCAGAGGGGGTCCGCAAAATCAGGGCGACAGAGAGACCTTCTCTGGAAAGCCCTTCCAGCACTCCTGAGTGCAGGCCCGGCTGTCCTACTCTGGAGGCAGTCGGGGGTCGCTTGGCTTTATACCCAGAGGCCTGGCTAAATCTTACATCAGATTACTGGGTAAAAAGCATAGTTACCAGAGGCTACAACATTCCCTTCATAAAAATGCCACCCAACTCCAAAAAACTCCCAGACGTTCCACCCAGTCTGCGAGACCAAGCAACCATAGAGATAGGAAGGTTGCTCGAAAACAGAGTCATCCAACCAGTCCCAGCGGACCAAATAGGATCCGGAACTTACTCAAGGTTCTTTTTAGTTCCAAAGAAAACAGGGGACTGGAGGCCAATTTTAGACCTCAGCAAGGTAAATACCTTTGTGAAAAAGGAAAAGTTCCGGATGGTCACGCTTCAGTCAATCCTCCCTTTTCTGCAGAAGGGCGACTGGATGTGCTCTATAGATCTCAAAGTCGCATACTACCATATCAAGATGGCCAGGGCGTCCAGAGATCACTTGCGCTTCCGGCTGGGAGCCAGTCATTTCCAGTTTCGCACTCTGCCCTTTGGTCTCACCTCAGCCCCCAGGGTGTTCACCAAATGCATGGCAGTAGTAGCGTCTCACTTGAGACGAAACGGATTCTGGGTGTTTCCTTATCTAGACGACTGGCTCCTATCCGCCACCACCGAGTATCGTCTTCTACAAGCCAGGGACTACACCATCAGTCTTTGCTCTTCACTAGGCATAACGGTGAATTTTGGAAAATCTGTCTTATCGCCGTCACAGCGTATCTTATTTATAGGAGCACAGCTAGACACTTCCCTGGCTCAAGTTACTCTCCCCCCACCAATAGTATCCGACCTCAGGCATCAAATTTCGCTCCTTCACAACAAGAGAGTCCCTGCACGACAAATATTAAGAGTGCTAGGCTTGATGGCAGCCTCCCTTCTTGTAGTTCCTTTAGGCAGGATGCACATGAGGATTCTTCAATGGATGCTATTCGCCCAGTGGTCGTATCTACAACTTCCACTGTCTCACGAAATCTTGATCACGAATTCTTGCAAGAAGGATCTCTTGTGATGGATACACAGTCAAGAGCTAACACTAGGACAGCCGTTTGTGTATTACCCAGCCCGGTAGCAACTCTAACCACGGACGCTTCCCTGATAGGGTGGGGGGGATTCTTTCAGGGACAAACAGTCCAAGGTCAATGGTCCAACTTGGAGTACAATCTGCACATCAGTGTTCTAGAGCTGAGGGCAGTGTTTCTAGCGTTGCAACACTTTCACAAGTCCTTACCTCAGGGAACAGTGACAGTTCAGTCAGACAACATGTCAGTGGTCTGTTACATAAACAAGCAAGGGGGAACCGGATCTTACCCGTTATGCAGAGAGGCCCTCAGAATTTGGCAATAGGCAAAGTCCACTGGACGCTTTCTGATAGCAATGCACATCCCGGGGACTTCCAACGTAATCGCGGACAGGCTGGGCAGAGCCATCCTGTTCCCTCATGAGTGGTCCCTCAAACCTCAAGTGGCGGAAGAGATCTTCCGCAGATGGGGCCAGCCTTGCTGCGACCTGTTTGCATCCCCATTGAATGCCAAATGCAGAAACTATTTTGCCCTGTTACCCCCTCCAGGGGGTGTTCCCAGGGACGCACTGGTATACGATTGGCCCCCGGGTCTCCTGTATGCCTTTCCTCCTATTCCACTAATTCCCAGGTTTTTGCAGAAAGCCAAACGTCTAGACAGGACCATCATATTAATAGCCCCATTCTGGCCTCGACAAATCTGGTTTCCCTTCCTTCAATCTCATCAAGTGGAGGAACCATGGATGCTGGACCCGGAGTCAGACCTGTTGACGCATTTGTCGGGAGTTCCTCACACCTTTCTCAAGTCCCTCAAACTGACAGCTTGGCTGCTCCTCTTCCCATTTTAGCCAGGTCGGAGTTACTATCCCCTGCAGTACAGCAAATTATTGTATCTTCTCACCAACCATCTACAAGGAAATTGTACAACAGCAAATGGAACCGTTTTATGCACTGGGCCTCCAAACAAGTTATAGACCCATTCGGGGCTCCAGTACACAAGATACTAGATTTTCTTACCACACTTTTTCAGGAAGGAGCATCAACATCCACTATAAGGGTTCAACTGGCGGCTATATCCAATTTTCATATTGGCCGTGAGGATGGTTCTCTTATGTCCCACAGGCTTTGTAAAGCCTTCATGAAAGGTACCTTTCACCTCCGTCCCCCCTTTCGTAATCCAATAGCACCTTGGAATCTTAATCTCATGCTGTCACAACTCATGTTGCCCCCTTTTGAGCCAGCAGCCACAACTTCGTTAAAGTTCCTGTCGTGGAAAACACTTTTTCTGGTTGCCATCACTTCCGCCAGGAGAGTTTCAGAGCTACAGGCTCTATCTATCCGACCCCCGTACATGATTTTTCATCCAGATAGAGTAACCTTGCGCACCAATCCGTCCTTCCTTCCGAAGGTTTGTTCGATTCAGAACATCAATCAATCTATCGAACTACCTACCTTCTTTAAAAATCATTCCAATAAGCTAGAATACACATTGCACAAGTTGGACGTTCACAGACAACTAAGATTTTACTTACATAGGACAAAAGAGTACAGAAAGTCAGATCAACTATTTGTCTCATATGCTGACCAAAGAAAAGGACAGGCTGTAACGAAGGTTACCTTATCCAAATGGCTGTCAGATTGCATAAATTTGGTATATGCTGAATCAAAACAGCAACTCCCTTTCAAACCCAGAGCTCATTCTACAAGGGCGATTGCTGCCTCTTCAGCACATACCGCTCGTTTGCCTTTAGATACCATTTGTGCAGCGGCAACTTGGGCAAAACCACATACTTTTATCGCCCACTATAAGCTAGACAAAAGCTCCAGGGACAGGGCGACGTTTGGTTCCACTGTACTCAGGAATGATCTCCCTTGAGCCACCCGGGAAAAAGGAGCTAGGGACGCTACCCGTGTGTAAGAACAAACAGCGAGATTGAACAATTTCACATTAAGAAGTTATGTCTTACCATAACGTTCCATGTGAATTGTTCATCTCGCCTTTGTTCTTACATTCCCCCCCTCCATCCCCCGTCCTGCGGTCTGGGAGAACGGTTTTCAACTAAATTCCTTTTCAGCCTTTTCTAGATATGGTTAGCATGTTATTGTACATTAGTAATGGCATCTTTTTTCCTCTACTTGGCAGTAGGGTTCCAGACACTGTGTAGTATCTGTTTATAAGTGTTCTAGACACAGTTCTAAAAGGGATTCTTCTGGTATAGCAAACTAGATCTGAGGGTTAGCACCTGAGGATCATGGGATATTACTGTGCCTCGAGCTTTCTCGAAGATGCGGCGCTGGTGATGCGGCCGACTCGGAGCCGAGGATCGGCTCCGAACCCGTGTGTAAGAACAAAGGCGAGATGAACAATTCACATGGAACGTTATGGTAAGCCCTTAATTAAGGGGTATTTATGTACGCTGATATGAATTTATTGCACAAACTTTGATATTATCATGCTGCTGAATTTATGAGTAATTTTATTATGTTGCTTGCTTCAATGTTATACTTAATGTATTTGGATTAGGTATTTGGATGTTGATTTCAGCAAACCAATATTGTAGATGAGTTTAATCCAATTAGCAAAGTTAATTGAATTATTGTAGGTAAAGGACTAATATAAAAGATGTTGGTAGCTTTGAAAGATTGTAACCTGATGAAGCGCAATCTTATTGCGTGAAAGCGCTTGTTCCTGTTTTACTTTTTGTCATTAAATGCTGTTTGATTCAATTCGTGGTGGTTTCAAGCAATTTCTTCATCATCAACGTTATGGTAAGACATAACTTCTTATTTTATTTATTTAACATTTGTTGTCCAGGAAAGTCCGACTAGGACAGAGCCTATTTTTAGCAGAGGCCCAGGGAGAAACGCTGCAGAAGCATGTCTTTGGAATGTGGGAGGAAACCACACGAAGGCAAGGAGGACATGCAGACTCCGCACAAAAGGTGCCCCAGCTGAGAATTGAACCAGAGAACCTCTTGCTGGGGGGGGGGGTGACAAAGTTAACTGCTGCACCACTGCACAGTCCCAGTCAGTGTGTGTGTGTACCATTGTGAGTGGCTACCTTACTGTGGTCCAGGGGCTTGTCATAATGTAACATTGGTACTAAATGCCAGCCAGTGTGTACCTTGACATTTCAAGTCTTTTTAATGGTCTGAATGTAGTAACACTACACAGTGATTGTTAAATGGTGCTGCATGAGCTTGATAGGAAGGGAGGCATGATGGCAATATGGTCACACTTTTTATATTCTCCTGGGTAGGGCCCCCAACTTGAAACTTGCTGGGGGCCCCCAAAATACTACTACCGGCCCTGCTTCTGAGTCCAAACCCAGAACCAGTAGAACACCCAGGCTTCAGTCCTAAGGTACTCACAGGCCTAAGACTCCCCCCTATGTCTCAATGACTTAACTTTAAACCTTCCAAGCCCTGCTCATCTGACTGTTCCTTTAGGTGGAAAGATTGCCCTGCATGCAAAAAAATTGGGAACTCATTACCCTGGACAAATGGGTTTTAAATATAGTTTCCCAAGTATACAGATTCCAATTCCACTCCTTACCAACCCCAAATGGCTGACCAGGCCTACCCCCAAATCAGTGGGCAGAGGCTCAAGAGCAAGTTCTCTCTCTTTTAAGCATCAGGGCTAGTCAGCCTGTTCCAGATGAAGAATGAGGGCAAGGTTTCTGTTCAAGACTTTTCCTGGTACCCAGAAAAGACAATTCGTGGCGTACTTTCCTGGATCTGTCTATCCTAAACACATTTTTGGTAACCCCAAAATTCAAGATGCTAACTCTTCATATCAACTGCTTCCCATGTTAGGCAAAGATGCCTGGTTGGCAACAGTGGATTTAAAGGAAGCCTACTTGCACATCCCAATAAAGGAATCTTGCAGAAGATTCCTACGCTTCAGAGCAGGCTACATGCACTATGAGTTCTCTGCACTGCCCTTTGGCTTATCTACTCCACCCAGGGTATTCACAAAGTGGCTAGCTCCAGTCATTGCTTTTGCAGGCAAAGAAATATTCATATATACCCATACCTGCACGATTGTCTAATTCAGGCAGAAAGCCAGGACATACTACTAAATCATCTGGCATTTGTAAAGAAATTGCTTACTTCTCTGGGGTACACCATAAATGAAAATAAATCACATCTTGTACCCTCCCAACAAATTGTATTCCTGGGAGCAAGCTTGAATACAACTTCCCAGATGGTCTACCTCACGCCAGAGAAAAAAGTTCATTTCACAGCCTACTTCAAATTACTGGCCACAAAGACCCAACTATCTGCAAGGAAAATTCTGCAAGCCCTGGGGTTTTTGGCCTCCGGCATTCGACTAATTCCATATGCAAGACTGCATATGAGGAAACTACAATGGTATCTAAAAAGCCTATGGTGTCAACATTCTCAGGATCTAGAATCAATGATTCCTGTCATACCTTGTCTACAGATAGAGTTCCTTTGGTGGGCAGGGGCCTGCCACCAAAACAAGGGACTGCCATTCACTCTACCCCCTGCCGCCCAAACCCTAACAACAGATGCATCAGACTATGCATGGGGTGCTCACTTGGCAGGGCAGTGCATTCAGGGCAAATGGAACCCAAGTCAAATGCACCTGCATATCAATCAAAAAGAAATGTTAGCTGTACAGTATGCTCTGACAGCCTTCAAGGACCACATTCTTCCAGGACAATTATTGGTAAAGATGGACACCACTGTTATGTGGTACATAAACAAGTAAGGGGGAACCCACTCTTACCCTCTATGCAGACTAGCCATGGCTCTGTGGAAACACAGCCTTGAGCTACCAAGTGCACCTACAGGCTCAATTCCTGCCAGGAAAGCTAAATACACTGGCAGACGACCTAAGCAGAAATCTCATGGACCCACAAGAGTGGAAACTGGAACCAAAGATATTCAACATGTTGAGAAACAAATGGGGGAGCCCAGAGATAGATCTGCTTGCCTCCTCCCAGAACTGCCAAATGGACAAGTTTTGCACAAGGACTCCCCCTCAAACAAGCTTGGAAAGTGGATGCCCTGTCCGTCACCTGGAAAAACCTAACAGTTTATGCTTTTCCCCCTCTGCCTGTCCTCTCCAAGGTACTACTAAAGATCAAACTGGACAAACCAAGGACAATACTGATTGCACCAGACTGGCCATGCCAACACTGG
The DNA here is from genome assembly GCF_019279795.1 of Protopterus annectens. Classification (NCBI taxonomy): domain Eukaryota; kingdom Metazoa; phylum Chordata; order Ceratodontiformes; family Protopteridae; genus Protopterus; species Protopterus annectens. The sequence continues at coordinate 35,460,906 of NC_056728.1, read as the reverse complement.
TACCCCCACTTATGCAGTGTGTTACTGCTAGCACCATGGCACCTGCCTCAGACCCATGTTCTGCTGTCTCAGCAGGAGGGCCAGATTCTGCACCCACAGCTTCAAACCCTGAACTTGGCAGCCTGGCTAATTACCTGATCTCTCCGTTCCCATCACTCAGTAAGCAAGTGATGGATGTCATTCTGGAGGCAAGGAGGCCTAGTACTAGAAAATCTTATGCTGAAAAATGGAAAAGATTCTGGTCCTGGAGCCAAACTCATGGGTTGCGCACAGCAGCACCCAATTTACCTAAGATTCTTCAATACTTAACTGAGATTCTTCAGAAGGGCCTTTCCTTTTCCTCCATCAAAATTCATGCCTCAGCCATTTCAGCTTATTACAATACAGAACCACCCCTCTTCTCTCGTCCACTGCAGAAGCAATTCCTCAAAGGGGCCAAAAACTTAAGACCACCCAGGGGAGCCCCTTCTCCAGCCTGGGACCTTAACTTTGTATTGGAAAAGCTCACTCTACCTCCCTTCGAGCCAGCTGCAAGTGCAGAGTTGAAATTCCTTTCTTGGAAAACAGCCTTCCTTCTAGCCGTCACTTCAGCAAGAAGGGTGTCTGAGTTACAGGCCCTCATGGCTGTGGAGCCTTTCATTATCTTTCATGCGGACAGTGTGTCCCTCAGGACCAATCCCTCCTTCATGCCCAAGGTGGTATCCAGTGTGGCCCTTACTCACTCCATTAATTTGCCAACCTTCTTTTCTAATCCACAGAACAAAGGGGAACGAATACTGCACTCCTTGGACGTGCACAGACAAGTTATATTTTACTTGGACAGGACTAAACCTCTCAGGAAATCTGAACAGCTGCTGGTTGCATTTGCTGCAGGGGCAGAGAGGAAAGCTATTTCAAAGCAAACCATTTCTAAGGAGATAGGCCATTGCATTCATTTCTGCTATAAGCACCATGGAAAACCTACCCCACAGGGGATAAGACCACATTCAACCAGATCTGCTTCTACCTCTACAGCCTTTCTTAGAGGTGTCCCTACCAGGGACATCCTAGAAGCTGCTACCTGGAGTTTTGTACATACCTTCACCAAGCATTACCATCTGCCAATTTTCTCTAAATCCAGAGCTGGCTTTGCCACTGCAGTCTTGCAGTGCCTTATAGCTGGTCATAATGCTATCTAATTACCTCCTCCCATCCTTAGCTTTGGGAATCTACCCAAATGTGATGACTGCAACAGTGAAACACGAAGATAGTACAGTTGTGTGCACTTAACGTAATTGTAGATGTTCGAATGTATTTACTGTTGCAGTCCTGGTTACCCTCCCTCCGTCAACCTGACTTCTTTTGTCTATACCGCTATTCTTGTTTACTATGCTTAAAGCTTTCTGGTGTATTTGCTTTTTTGTTGGAGGTGTAACCTTGTATATAATTGCTTCCCATTATGGGGGCACCTGACATCTGGGGCAAGAAAAACTGATAAAATGGCGTCGGCTGCATGCTTTATACCCCTGACTACCTGATGTCATGGAAGATGAGACAGCAGCCGACGCAGGACCCAAGACTTTGGTAATCAGGCTGACTGAGGGCTACTGCAAGCAGATAACCCAAATGTGATGGCTGCAACAGTGAATACACTCTAGCATCTACATTTACGGTAAGTGTACACAACTGTATTTTCAGACTTCTGCAGTTGCTAGGCCTCCCGAGTCTGTCCGGATTGCTAGTAAACCTTCCAGCTGCAAACCTTCTCACAAGCAGGCAGCGGCCTCTCCTCCTGTGCCTCAGTCCCAGTTGGTAAAGATGGCTGGTGATCTTCTTTCCCTGATTAGGGGCTCTCACCCCCCCCCCTTCAAAGAGGACTAGGGAATTATCTCCTGATGTTTTGTCTGTCTCAGATTCTGAGATTTCCAGTATGTCTACTGGTGAAGAAGGAGATTCTCAACTTTTTTCTGGCTTTGAGGATTCTGATGCTGAGGACTGTATCCCTTCTGCCTCCCCTCCAGAAGATATTTCCTTTGGGGATACTTTAAATACACTTAGGGAGCATTTTAAATGGGAATGTCAAGATTTTCCACAGTCTAAGAAAAGAATCAGGGAATTTTTGGATTTGCGACAGCATAAGCCTCTGGCTATACCTCCAGTTTTGGAAGTTGTGGATGATGTTTTCATGGAAAATTCTTTAACTCCGAATTCTGTTCCTTCTGCCCCCAGAAAACCGGATAGGTATTGCAGGGTTCCTGAATCTCATCAATTCCTTTTTAAAAACCCTACTGCTGATCCAGAAATTATTTCTCAAGGGCCCAAGGGTGTTAAGGCTACTATTGCTAAAAAAAACTGTGCCTTCTGATAAGGAGTCTAGGGCCTTGGACAGGTGGGGTAAAAAAGTCTATACCTCTGCAACTCTTGCCATTAGATCCGTTAATTGTGTTTTTCACATGCTTAAGTATTAGCAGCATACTTTGGAGGCTATTAAGGCTAAACTTGGAGATATTCCCTGCATGACGGAGAACAAAGATTTCCAAGACTTTGAATTCTGCCACTTTAGTTAATAAGCATTCACTTCATTGTGGTTTTGACACTTTGGAGGCTTCCTGCAGGGCAGCAGCCACTGGTTCTGTAATTAGAAGGCATGTTTGGCTCAGGGAGCAGCCTCTTTCTGAACCTGTTAAGTCTAAATTGATGGATGTTCCTTTGCACAAGGACAGTCTTTTTGGTAATAAGGCTGAGGAGGTACTGAAGTAGTTGGAGGATAAGGCAAAAATCTATGCAAGCTCTAAAAGATTTCCCTCAGGTTCAGCCTCCTCGGTTTAGTAGGCATTATCCTTCCAAGATTTGGTCTTTCCCTGATCTTGACAAGCAGGGTCGCTCTAGGCCTAGGGGTTTCAGATCATCCAGAGGGCAGTCTTCTGCCCCTCAAAGGGCTAAACAGTGGCATTCCTCTTCTGCTAAACTAGGGAGTTCTAAGCCAGCTTCCCAAAGCAAACATTCTCAATGACTCTGGCCTTCTTGTGCCTACCTCTGCGGGCCCTGGGTTTCCTTTGGGGGGAAGTTTAGCCAGGTTCGCAGAGGTATGGTCTACCATCACAGATGACAAATGGGTGCTCAATATAGTAAACCAAGGTTACAATTTTACTTTTACACCTTCTCTGTTTTACAAGGGTTCCCAGACATACCCAGAACTCTCAGGGCAGAGGTAGAAACTTAAATTTCTTCTTTACTGACTGGGGACTATAGAGCCAGTTCCTGCAAATCAGGCAGGCCTAGGTTTTTATTCAAGACTTTTTTTCCTGGTACCCAAGAAAGGGGACACCCGGCGCCCTATTCTGAATCTGTCTATTGTAAACACTTTTGTGGTGATTCCCAAATTCAAGATGCTCACCTTCAACAGTTACTACCAATGCTGGGCAAGGATTCATGGCTAGTAACTTTGGATCTCAAGGAGGCTTATCTGCACTTCCCAATAAGGGAAAGTTGCAGGCAGTTCCTTCGCTTCAGGGCTGGGGAGCAACAATTTCAATTCTCTGCATTGCCCTTTGGCTTATCTACTGCTCCCAGAGTTTTTACCAAGTGCCTGGCTCCAGCCATTGCCTTTTGCAGGCACAGAAACATTCAGATTTATCCTTACCTGGATGACTGTCTCATTCAAGTAAACTCCCCAGAACAACTACAAAAGGATTTGGATTTCGTGAAGAACACTCTCACCTCTTTGGGTTACACTCTCAACGAAAAGAAGTCAAAGTTGGTTCCTACAAGGGAGATTGTTTTCCTGGGAGCAAGTCTGAATACAGCCACCCAGATGGTATTACTCCTTCAGTAGAAGCAAGAAGATCTTTCAGCTTACTTCAGAAACTTGGCAAGCATGACCCAGCTCTCTGCAAGGCAATTCCTGCAAGCACTGGAGTTCATGGCTTCATGTATTTTGATGATCCCATATGCAAGGCTGCATATGAGAACTTCAATGGTACCTCAAGAATGTTTGGTGTCAACACACACAAGACTTAGATTTGATTTTACCCCTGATTTCATGTCTACAAATGGAGTTCTTCTGGTGGGCGACAGCCTGTTCTCAGAACAAGGGTCTGCCTTTCTGCCCACCGCCTGCCAGCCAGACTCTCACCACAGACGCCTCAGATGTTTCATGGGGGCTCATCTGGAAGGCAGGAGCATACAGGGGACTTGGAGCAACCAGCAGATTCATCTGCACGTAAACTTAAAAGAATTGATGGCAGTGCAGCATGTCATTCTGGCTTTCATGGACCTACTATACCCTGGGACTCATCAACAAGCAAGGGGGGACTCACTCTTACCCCTTGTGCAAACAAAGCATGAGACTGTGGTCCATAGCAGAATCCATGGACTTGCATCTTATAGCCCAGTATCTCCCAGGGAAGCTAAACTCCTTGGCGGTTCATTTGAACAGACTTGTTCTGGATCCTTACGAGTGGCAACTGAACAAGGATATTTTCCACCACATCACTCATCATTGGGGCACCCCACAAGTGGATCTTTTCTCCTCTCATACCAATCATCTCCTTCCAACCTTCTGCACCAGGGAATTTCACAGCAAAGCTTGGAAGGTGGATGCGTTGTCCTTCCCATGGACACATCTCTGTTTATGCATTCCCTCCTCTGCCTCTTCTTCTCAGAGTGCTGCCAAAGATAAGGGGTGAAAAACCAAATGCTATTCTGTTAGCACTAGATTGGCCCAGATAGGATTGGTATCCCCTCCTTCGCAGCTTTTCATAGGCTCAGCCTTGGCATCTTCCCCTGGTACCAGATCTGTTGGTACAGGGAGGGAGAAAGTTCCTTCATCCTCATCTTCAAACTATGCATTTAACTGCCTAGCTAATACTTTAGATATTTCCCAACAGGTGGTCGAAGTTCTTCATGAGGCCAGGAGGCCTAGCACCAGAAAATCCTATGCAGATAAATGGAAGAGATTTTGCTCTTGGATGCTGGCTAAAGGAGAAGACTCTTCTCATCCTTCTCTTTCCCTCATTTTTGACTACCTAGCAGGACTGCTTAATGGTGGACTTTCCTTTTCTTCAATCAAAATTCGTGCTTCAGCAATTTCGGCTCAGTTGTTCTTTTGAGCAACTCGTTTTTTCTCACCCCTTGATGAAACAGTTTCTGAGGGGAGCTAGTAATCTTAGACCTCCCAGAAGAGCTCCTACTCCTGCTTGGGATCTTTATTTTGTCCTGGAAAAACTTACTCTGCCTTCCTTTGAACCAGCTGCCTCTGCAGATTTGAAGTTTCTATCCTGGAAGACTGCTTTCCTTTTAGCTATTACTTCAGCTAAAAGGGTATCTGAGCTGCAAGCCTTAATGGCAGTAGAACCTTTCATTATTTTTCACTCAGATGGAGTTTCTCTGAGAATTAATCCCTCCTTCATGCCTAAGGTAGTTTCCAGTTTAACCCTTAACCAGTCTATTCACCTGTCTACATTTTTCAACAAACCCCAAAATAAAGGGGAAAGGATTCTGCACTCTCTTGATGTGCATAGACAGCTGAGATTTTACTTAGAAAGGACTAAATCCTTTCAAAAATCTGAACAGTTGTTGGTTAGTTTTGCTCCTGGGGATCAGGGTAAAGCTATTTCAAAACAAACCATCTCCAAATGGATTGCTCGTTGTATTCACTTTTGTTACCTGCAGCATGGGAAGGTTCCCCCTCAGGGTATTAGGACCCATTCTACTAGAGCAGCCTCTACCTCTGCAGCCTTTCTGAGAGGTGTGCCTACTAAGGACATTTTAGAAGCAGCTACTTGGTCTTCTGTCCATACTTTCACAAAGCATTACAATCTACCTTTGTTTTCTAAATCTAGGGTTGGTTTTGCCTCTGCAGTTTTGCAGGGCCTTCTTACCAACCCTTAATCTGTGATACTTCCTCCACCCTGTGTCTTTTTCCTGGCCTTTGGGAATCAGCCCCTATGTGAAGACTGCAACAGTGAAACATGAAGAACATAGTACAGCTGTGTACACTTACCATAAATGTAGATGTTTGAGTGCATTCACTGTTGCAGTCCTGGTTTCCCACCCTCCATTCCCCTTTTTTTCCTAAGGCACAGACTATTCATATTTTTATTTTTTGTATGACATGTGTCCAGGGTGCTACTTTCCTGGGTTAGCCTTCTTTTGGGGGCTCCTGACAGTTAAGGCAAGAAAAACTGAGGAAATGGAGTTGGCTGCCCCCCTTTATACCTGACGTTCTGACATCAGTTTTACAACTGTCGGCAGCTGATGTCATATACCAAGGACTCTGGTATTCGGGCCGACTGAGGGCTACTGGGAGCCGGATAACCCCATATGTGAGGACTGCAACAGTGAATACACTCAAACATCTACATTTATGGTAAATGTACACAACTGTACTTTTCGAGCCCTGCCCTTTGGTCTCATTACAGCCCCCAGTGTGTTCACCAAATGTATGACAGAGATCACAGCTCACCTGAGGCGTTTGGGATTCCAGGTGTTTCCGTACCTAGATGATTGGCTCCTCTCTGCCACCACCAGGCATCAGCTTATACAAGCCAGGGGCATCTTTGCAATCAACTCGGGATTACCATAAACTCAGAAAAATCTGCCTTGTTGCCATCTAACATATAGTTTTTATCGGAGCAGATTTGGACACCACCACTTTAAAATTTCCATTAGAAAGGATATCAACACTTCATCAGCAAATTCTGAATGTCATTTCCAGACAAGGTGCCAGCCTCAGAAGTGCTAAAATTGTTGGGTATGATGGCAGCTGCAATAATAGCAATTCCATTGGGTCGTATGCACATGCAGATTCTACAATGGCTTCTGTTTACTCAATGGTCTTATCGAGAGCTCCCAATGTCACATCTCATTATTCTAACAAACACATGCAAAAAGGATCTTCGGTGGTGGTTGTTGACCTATCTCCAAGTCACGATAGGTCGTCCTTTTATCCTACCCTCACCATCGGCCACGGGGACCACAGACGCTTCTCTGATCGGGTGAGGGGGGCATTTTCAGGGAAGAACAGCCCAAGGCACATGGACCGGACAAGAGACACATCTGCATATCAGTGTCCTGAAGATGAGAGCGGTACTCTTGGTGTTGCAGTACTTTCAGAACTCTCTCCCTTTGGGGGCAGTTGCGATTCAGATGGACAACATGTCGGTGGTCTGGTACTTAAACTAACAAAGAGGAACCAGGTCCTATCTCCTTTGTCGAGAGGTCCTAAGAGTGTGGCAGTGGGCTACATCCACCCAGCGCTTTCTGATAGCAACGCAGATCCTGGGAAAATCCAGTGCAATTGCAAACAAACTGAGCAGGGTAATTTTGTTGCCTTGTGAGTGAGGAATAGCTGAAAGAATATTCTGCAAATGGGGCCAGCCTTGCTGCAATCTTTTTGCATCTCCCTTGAACACAAAATGCAGAAGCTACTTTGCCCTGATTCCCCAAGGGATGCAGTCGTACACAATTGGCATCCGGATCTCCTTTACACATTCCCACCAATTCCACTGGTACCCAAAGTATTACAGAAAGCCAAACCCCAGGGAAGGACCATCATTCTAATAGCCCCTCATTGGCCTCATCATATTTGGGTCCTCTTCCTTCAACCTCATCTGTTGGAGGAGCCTTGGATTCTGGACCCAGTTCCGGACCTTCTGATGCACTCGTTGGGGGGCTCTTCACCCCCTCCCTTCAGTCCCTACAATTGACAGCTTGGCTGCTCCAATTCCCAACATAGCCAGGTTTCATAACCTCTCAAACAAAACGCAACATATCTTAATATCTTCTCATAAATACTCTACTAGGAAGTTGTACCTCAGCAAATGGAAGAGATTTTCCATATGGGCTTCTCAGAATAGCATTGACCCTTACCAAGCCTCTGTTTCCTCCATATTATAATTTTTGACTATGCTTTTCAACAAAGGAGCTGCGGCGGCTACAGTTCGTGTGCCGCTTGCCGCCATCTCTAATTTTCATCTTGGTACTGAAGGCTTTAACATAATGTCACACAAGCTATCCAAAGCCTTTCTCAAGGGGTCTTTCCACCTTAGACCACCAGTTAAACCCCCTTATATCCCCTGGAACTTAAACTTTATGCTGTCACGCATTATTCTCCCACCTTTTGAGCCAGTTTCCTCATGCAATTTGAAATTTTTGTCTTGGAAGACTATCTTTTTAATAGCCATCACGTCTGCTCGAAGAGTCTCATAACTAAAAACCTTGTCCTTAAAACCTCATTTGGTTTTTCATTCTGACAGAGTTTCACTGTGAATAAATCCTTCATTCTTACCTAACATTTCCATTGAAGCTAACCTTAACCAAATTATAGATTTACCAATGTTTTTCCCTAAACACACCAACAATTTGGAGTATATGCTGCACAAACTTGATCTTCACAGATAGCTCAGATTTTACCTAGCTAGAACCAAAGAATTCAGAATATCCAAACAACTTTTTGTTTCCTTTTCAGATTCTAGAAAAGGTATGCCTGTGGCAAAGACAACCCTGTCAAAATGGTTATCTGATTGCATCACTTTCACTTACTCAGCTGCCAGTTTACCTCTACAACACAAAGTTAAGGCTCATTCTACCAGAGCTATGTCCACATCTTCTGCTTTGTCAGCTAGGCTACCCTTAGACTATATTTGTGCAGCAGCCACTTGGTCAAAGCCTCATACCTTTATCACTCATTACAAAGTCGACAGGGCCTCCTTAGGTTCTACTGTCCTGAGAAACATACTTCCATGAGCCACCCAAGGAAGATGGTGCTTGGGACGCTACCCGTCTGTAAGAATGAACAGTGAGATAGAACTTGTTCATCTCACCTTCATTCGTACTTTGTATCCTCCAACCCCCTCCAGGTTTTTACGAGGACCGAGATTCATGTTTTATTTATCTTAAAAAGTGACAGAATGGCATATAGTATTATTAGAGGCAACAAATAAGATCTGAGGTAACTCAACGTGCATCATGGGATAGGGACATGGCCTCGAGCTGTCTGAAGACCTCGAGCTTTGTAGTTGGCCGACTTTGAGCCTAGGATCAACTCCGAACCCATCTGTAAGAGTGAAGGTGAGATGAACAACTCACATGGAATGTTATGGTGAGTACATAAATTCTTTTTCTCCTGACTGTGCTCATACACTTTTCCCTCCATTTGATAAATTTTTCTGGTGTCCTTTCTTTATACACATTTCAGTCTCTTAACATCACTTTCCCAGAATGTGTGTGTGTGTGTGTGTGTGCATGTGTATGTGTGCGAGTGTGTGTGTGTGTGTGTGTGTGTGTGTGTGTGTGTGTGTGTGTGTGTGTGTGTGTGTGTGTATGACTGCATTACACCTCACTGAGCTACATAAAATCAGTGTGCAAATTCCATGGATGGCAGCAGTTTGAAACACAATAAAACCAAAATAAGATGCGAAGAGCAAGTAATTGAAAAAGGGAATATAGTTTCCTTTTCTGATCACTAAACTCAAATCCTAACAGTATCCGCAGACCAAATTTATCTGAGTAATAGTACTGTTAGAGAAAGGGGGATTTTGTAAATGAATGTGTATGGTAAGGGGCAGGGTTAGGGTTAACACACATCAGCAAGTTACCCATGAGTGCTAACCCTAACCCTGCCCCTAATCCTAAACCTAACCCTACATATTAAACTACAAAAACCCTTTTCCTAATCAAGGCACTCAGGCACACATGCAGTGCAAAACATGCACAACATTAAATGTTTTCCTTAAGCTAACCCTTACCCTAACCCTAAAGTACACACACACACACACAGACACATACTTAAATATTTTCCCATATCTAACCCTTAACCTGAAACGCACATACTCTCACTCTCAACCCAACCCACAACTTACTGTACACATCAACATTACTTCTTCCTGCTGCTGACACTGAAAACACTCAACAGAGTGCATTAAATATATTTCATAAAAAAAATAAAGCTGTTCAAAATACACACAACACACATGCGCGTGCACAAATGTATATGTGTGTGTGTGTGTGTATATATATATATATATATATATATATATATATATATGTATCTCTATGGGTTCACTACATAATCTCGAACTTTTGAAATACCTAAGTTCAAAAGTTTGAGACCATGTAGCCAAAACCCAGGAAAACCGAAAGACCAGAAGGTCAAAATTCAAAATCCCGATGTTCAGAGATATTGAATTAGCACTTCTGGTGTTGCGGTTCAGGTAAATGTGTATGTAAGTGTGTTTGTGAGGGGATTTAGTGTGTGTAAGTGTATATTGTGACTATGATATGTGTGTGTGTGTGAGGGACTGTAATGTGTGGGTGTGAGTTTGCCTTGTGTGTCTGTTTGTGCGATCTCGGAGTTAGAATATTTAAGTAGGGGGGTGTGGGGTTGCAGGGGGGGCTTGTTCCCCTGCTTATCTGTAGTGTAGTGTGATATGTTTGATTGTGGGGGGAAGCTGTGTGTATGTGTATACTGTATGTGTGTTAGGTGTTCGGGATTTTAAATTTTGTGCTTGTGTAGTTTCGGTATTCCGGGGTTTTGGCTACATGGTCTCAAACTTTTGAAATTCGGTATTTCAAAAGTTCGAGATTAATGTAGTGAACCTATATATATATATATATATATATATATATATATATATATATATATATAAAATATTATTTTCTATGATCCTTTGCACAGTATAACTTCTTCCAGCTAAAGTAGCCACCATTTTGATTTTCTAGCCCGGTTTTCAGCCCCTCCATAGTGTGCACACTTAAAAGTTGACTTGTGGCATAAAACGTCAGTATTGTTTTTTTTTTTTTTTTCCTCACATTAAAGGCTTGTAAAGTGTAGAAATGTTCTGCTACAACTGTGGGGGGTCTATTTAACTTGGTCTACTCCTGGTGTTTAAGTACATATTTTTCAGCTTTTGAAATCTCTTTTAATTGTCTAACAGTGCTTACAGATAGATACTGATTGAATGACTAATCCAATTGAGGTAATAAATGGGCTGTAATATGCAAAACTATTTGCTAGAAACAGAATGTTTTTTTTCTGCTAGCATAAATTTAGCATTATTTCCAGAGAACAAACCATGCTTTGGAAGTTGTCTGCTGTATTTGCTATACATTTTATTAGGAAATTACATTTTTTCTTGTTTCTGATGCAATGCTGGTGAACCATATGTCTATACTGGTGCTATTGGTCATTTAAAGTGCATTGACTATATTATATCTGATGTCCTTTTCATTCTTACCCAATGAATGGACTAAGGATCCAATCTCTGATCCGACTTGGCCCCATACTACAAACTTTGGATCCATTTCTCGAGCTCCTCCCTCTACCCTTATTGCCCAAGTCCATCCCCAGTACCTCAGACCTCATTTGCTGCCATCGAACACAACGTGGGATCCTTCTCTCGCAGCCTTTTCTTATCTTTCAGATTTTTTTGTGTGTGTCTGTCTGTACTTCAGGCTTAGGGTAAGAGTTAGGTTAGGGAAAGCATTCTTCCTCTTACTTATTTTATTACATTAACTAAATTTGAACCTCCCTCTTAATTTTCGGATTTTTCAGCATTAGGCTCCTTCTATTTTTATAGTAACCTCTCAGACACACTATTTCTGGTATTTTATCTTCTTTTCTTCTATAACTCCTACCCTATTAACTCATTACAGCTGTGTGCGCCTCCAGGCCTTTGTGCAGTTACCTCTTACTCTGCTTCTAGGTGTCATGTATTGCTTGTTCATATTTACATTAATAATTCCAAAATCATGCTACATACAAGGTATCAGAATATTTTATCTCGAAGCACACATGATGGCAAACACATTTGTATTGATATCTGACCTCTGTCATTGAGCAGTTTTTTTAAAGGCTTAAGCCACACGCACTGGGACCAAGGTAAATACTCAAAAGAGCTGTACTGGTGGGAATGAGTTAAACAGGAATTCCTTTATTTACCATTGGTGGTATTTATTTATGTATTTGCATTTGTTTACCGGGGTGGTCCACTTGGCCAAAAAGTGCCCATTTTCAGTGGAGGCCAGGGTAGAAAAACTCCACATACAAAATAATTTTAAATACAGTCACATTTTCTATATATGTAGAGAGATAATTTAAAAAAACAGACATGCAATCTTATCATAAATTTCTAGCTACAAAGGCAATATACATTATATATAAAATATACAAAGTACATTATATCATCTGCTTTGGCTACTGCAGAGTGAAGATGGCAAGAGATAGCTGCATAACTTTTAAGCAGAGAGGAGAAAAAAGTGAGATCTGGTGGGGGAAGATGCTCTGTAGTCGTAGCCACATGTACATTGCCATATGGCTAAGATATGCTGTTTTAGAGACTTTTTGAAGGACTTGTGATTGGAAATAGTTCTGATAGAGCTGGGTAGGGAATTTTAAGTTTTAACAATGGTACATGAGTAGAGAGATTGACCAATTGCTAGATTGGGTATTTGCACTTTTTTCCTTTGTGGATTTTTACTGTCATGGCTGACAAGCCGACAGGTTTCAAGAAATGCATTTGTTATGGACATAAAATCCCTCACTCAGATGCCCACAAGGAGCGCATCTATTCTTAAGTGCAGCTCATTTAACTACAAACTGTATAATTTGTGCAGGATTTAATTCAAGAACCCTACCTGACAGGCATAGTAACGGCATAGTAACGTGTACTTAAAAGATTTGCTTCCTGCCTCATCTTCTTCCTCTTTAGGGGCTCAAACCCCCATTAAGTCTTCAAAAATTCTGTCGGAGCACAGGAAGTGTTCACCTCCAAAGTCTCCTAAGACTTCTTCAGAGCCACCATCAAATGTTCTGAAATCATTGGATCCAAGTTTGTCAGACCCAAAAAGACAGACTGTAGACCCTAAGCTTTCAGATCCTATTATTTCAGCCAATCCTACCACTGAAATTACGGCTCCTAAGTCATCGGATCCTAAGCCTAGCACATCTTATAGACAGATGTCCTGCTCACCCGAGTTTCTTTTAGATCCTATCTTCCCACAGCTCCATTCTCCTTTCATGCAGACACCTAAAAAGCATTTCACAACTCAGTCTACTACTTCATCCATCAGGTCATCCAGGAGTCTTTCCGAAGCAGATGTGGATAAGATGATGGGAAAGTTCCTCAGAACTCATATCCAGATGGCGGTTATCTTGGCTTTGTCTCCCACTGGATCCGTGAGCCTTCTTGCCACTACCCACACACTTTTATCTCCTTCTCTGATCCATCGTTTGGTTTCGGTACCCCAGGATCCGACTGTTCTGAGAGTTCCTGTGTCGGATCTGAAGAGAATTACCTCTGACTCTGATATCCCCAACAAGTTCCGTTCCTATGCCTTTGAATTGGGACAAGTCCCAGAGCTGAAGCATCTGTATCGGATCTGTGGGGCCGGGCATGATCTATCCATTTTGGAACATTTGGCTCCAGTGTGGGTGGCTTTTCTGTGTCCGTCTGCCTTTGAAGTTTTAGAAAGGGCCTTTTCTCATTCTAGAGATTCGGTCTCTCATCCTCCATTATTGGAGGCTGTTATCTCCCACTTTTAGTACTTTGTCTTTCTGCCACATTCTTGTCATAATCAACTCCTTCTGCTGGTAGGATTGCATCTTTACTATTAAAGGTCTAGGTTGCTTTCTTATCAAGTTTGGAGCATACACACGATGTGCCCTTTCAACTAAAAACTCCTGCTGTGGAATACCAGTCCAGTTGCTTATTTGTGCTGTCATAAAATGAATGCAGTCTGTTCCGTCCAGCTTCTCTGGTATACCTGAAAATTTCAGGTTTTCCCTACATGCTCTCTTTTAATTCTATTACTTTTTTAAAACATCTCTTCCTATGCATTCTCATATTCAGACAGCCTTTTCTTCATTTCAAGCTCTGATTTTTTGCAGATTTATCACCTCATCTGAATATTTGTTTAAAGCTTCTTCCATTTTTTCCAGCCTTTTGTTGTTTGTGTTCATGTACTCCATGAGTGTTTTGTTTATTTTAACCAGGGCTGTATGCAGTTGCTTTATATCTTCCTGTATGTTATTGGAAGTAACCGGGAAAAGCCAAAAAAAAAAAGGATCATAGGAACTTACTAGGCTATTGGTCCTGAGGCCCTTACAAGTCTTGCTAAGAATTTAGCCCATGTTCTGACACGTCTGCACCTGATGCCCCTTTCCAGCAGGGACACAGGTGGAAACCCAGTGGTATATTTTCTGTTCCCCATCCAGTTGTCCAGATTGTGCTTAAAAAGGGTTAACGAGATACTCTGCTTGACGTGGAGAGGGAATCTGTTCCACAGAAGAGGGAGTCTCTGGGGCACAAATCTGTCCCGCCAACAAGTCCTATTGATGTCACAGAAAAGGTTGAGGTTGCGTGTGTGGGTTACTCGAGTGGAGCTTGACTTGTGGATATGCAGCAGTCCCATCAAGGCAAGGTCTGAGATTGCTTTGTATGCCAGACAGAAGACACCTCTGAGGAGCTTGTATGAGACTGAGTAGAGGGACAAGGCTTTTAGCCTATATGTGTAAAGTAAATGTTTGAGGCATTGGATTCTCTTGGTGAGGAACCTCTGTGGTCTCTCCAGCTGCTGCATGTGCTTTGTGAGGTACATGCTGAAAGGGGCACTGTACTCAATAATGGGCCTTATAAGGGAAGAATACAGAGATGTTATGACCTCCTTGTCTTTGGATGCGATACCTTTACTAATGAGGTGGGCCATGTAGAAAGCTTTCCGTACAGTGGAGGTAATATGGTGGTCAAAAATCAGTTTGCTATGAACCTGGGTGCCCATGTCCCTCATGACTGATTGCGTGCTTTGGACCTTGTTATTAATGTGATAATTTGTGGGGACATCACTCTACCCAAAGGGGATGATGATACATTTTTTGGCATTCAGTTTGAGGTCATGTTTTTGGGATCAGTCATTTGTTGGGATGAGACCTCTTGGAGGATGTCCACATCACTAGGAGAATTGATGACAGTGCCCAGCTTGCAGTCATCTGCATATTTGGTCAGCAACAGCCCACTGGTTTTGGTCTGCACCTCAGAAAAGTATATCCCAAACAGAGACCCCAAGACCAATCCCTGGGGTACACCACTCAGTACGGGTCTAATGTTTTAGGTGGCTCCCCCTGTTTTGACTAGGTGGGGTCTATCAGTGAGCCAGTTTGTTACCCATCTGGTAACATACATATTGATGCCTAGTTGAGAGAGTTTGTCTGTTACACACAAGTGGGGAATAGTATTGAAGGCTTTGGACAGTTCAAGGTAGGCGGTGTGCACTGTCTTCCCTTCATCCAGGGCTTTGATGACTGTCTCAAAGAAGTCAGCCATATTTAACAGGCATAACCTCCCCTTGATGAAACCAAACTGTGAGAGACTGAGTGTTTGGAGGTTACCAATGTTCTTGTTAATGAGGTCCATGATAATCCTTTCCATGGCCTTACAGATCAGGCTAGTTAGGCTGATGGGTCTATAGTTTCCTGACTCGGTGGATGCTCCACCTTTGTTCAAAGGGATGACAGTAGCTGTCTTCCATTTGGCTGGGATGAAGCCGGTACTCAGGCATTGGTTGAACAGGGTGCATAATGGTGCTGCAAGTTCCTGCCTGAGTTCATGTAGGATGCACTCTCGGATGTTATCGGCTCCCATGGAGGCTGTATTTTTTGCCTTTGAGAGGGCAGTGATGACTTGCTATCCCTAGAGATAAGGGGAGGGGGGAGGTGCTGGGGATGTCCTGATTTACTGATTGGGAGGGACAGAGGGTTGAAGTTTTCACTGAAACTGTCTGCCAGCAGGTTGGCTATATCTACGGCGTTTGTGTAGTGGTGTCCTTGACCACCAATTCGGAGCAGATCTGAATGCATGATTGTCTTTAGTAGATGTGGCCAGTTTGGACTCTAAGTTTGCTTTGAAGGATTTCACTAGTGCTCTTATTTGCTTGTTCAACCTAAGGAGATATTGCTTCCAATTAGGCACCTGCTCCTTCTTGGTCCTGGACAGCAGTTTTTTTTCCTTTTATTATAGAGTTTATTTATTGCAGATGTCCAGGAGACAGGTTTACTTTTCATGAGGAGGATGATTTTGTCCTGTCGGGTTTTCCTGGTTCCATGCATCTATATAAATGCTTGTATAGTACTTTGGTATAGGTTTGTACATACGTGCCAGTTCCTATGGAGGGGGAGGGGCTGTGAAACTGTTTATTCTTTCCCTCAGGAGGGAAGTCATATATGAAGGCTACATCACTTTTTTGCTGAACAGCTGCTGAACTTTCCCCAGTCAGTGTTTCTTCCTCACATTTTGTAGCTGATTTTTTCCAGGTCTTCTGTATTTCTTTATTCCTGGCATCTAGGCAGTACACTTACTAACCAGTTACTGAAATTTACCCATAAACACAAGTCTACTGGCCTTCTCTGCTGCATTTCTGTTTTCACACTGGGAGTGTTAGAAACAAGTTGTTGCTGGATGCGCAGCCATCTTAGAAGTCACTTCTAGGTCTGTGTTTGTTTGCAGGTAACCCTGCCAGGCCTCTAAGAGCAGGAAGGGTGGGAGGTGGGCCTCCTCTGCTAAGCCATCTCAAATTTCTGTGGCCCAGAAGCCTCCTTTATCTGATAAGCCCGCTTCTCTTTGACAGTTCACCACCCCTTTCTTTTAGACCAGGTTCCTTTGTCCCTTCGGCTCTACCTTGGTATTTCATCACTCAAGACTCTTGGGTTCTTTCTATCGTCCGTCAGGGTTACTTCATGGTATGGAAATCTCTCCCTCCTTTTTCAAGGATTCCTCAACTTCTTCTAGCACAACTTCCTCATTTCCTGAAGGTTCTAGTGTCTCTGGTGAACTAAGGAACCATTCAATCTGTCCTTCCTTCTCAAGTGGGAATATTTTGTTTTCCAGGATGTTCATGGTCCCTCGAAAGGAGGGCATTTAGAGATCTATTTTATATCTCTCTTGACTCAACACCTTTTTCAAGGTCCCTTCTTTTCAGTTGCTTACTCTTCAAACTCTGTTTCCTGTTTTATTACCCAGACTTTTCTAGAGGCCTTGGATCTGAAAGATGCTTACCTTCATATCCCTATATACCCTCTCTTCAGGAAGTTTTTACGTTTCTCTGTCTTCCTCTCATTTTCATTTCTCTGCTTTTCCCTTTGGCCTCTGTACTGCCCCAATGGTATTCACAGAATGTCTAGTTCCTGTGATTGTCTTCTGCAGACTCCAAAGCATTCAAATTTGTCATTATCTAGACATACTGTTGCTTCAGGCGTCTTCTCCGAGTCAATTGGTTCACGATCTGCAGTTCACCATCTCTCTTTTTCAAAGTCTGGGGTTTACTATCAACTTCCAAAAGTCCTTCCTGACTCCCTCTCAGGATCATGTGCATCTGAGATGCAGGATTCAAATGGTGCCAGAGTTCCTCCGCCTCCAAAGGTGTTGTTGTTGATAGCCTTCTTTCAGTCCCCTCTTCCTCTGACTGCCATACCAGCCAGGGAGTTTCTTCAGTCCTTGGAATTCATGGCCTCTTCTCTTCCAGTGCTTTGTCTTGCCAGACTGCATATGTGGAAGCTTCAGTGGTACCTCAGGTCAGTTTGGCTACAGCATTGTCACCCTCTGGATTTCGGTGTACCTCTTCTTCCCTGTCTCAGGAAGGAATTTGAGTGATGGATTCAGCAGTTTGCTGTCAACCCAGGCTGGCCCTTTTAGCCTCATGTCCTTTCTTAAGAGCTATTCACTGATTCCTCAGACATATGGTGGGGGTCTTCTCTTGGTCACATGACAATTCAGGGTCTTTGGTGTCCCCATCAGACGTCAGTCCATATCAACAAGGAGATGAATGATCTGATTCTCGGCTTTCAGGCTTTTCACCCCATGACCCTTGAAGTTGTACACAAACAACACTACAGTGATTTGGTATGTCAGGAAGCAGGGGCATGAAATCTGATCTCCTCTGCAGGATGGCTCTTCAGACTTGGGAAGTGGCTATCAGTTATCAAACTCTTCAGGCAGTATACATTCCTTCAGAGCACAATCTAGTTGCAGACTGAGTACATCCAAAACACAGGCCCAAGAATGGATGCTTCACAGAGATGTGTTTCTGGACATTGTCCATTGTTGCGGTATTCCTCAGGTATATCTTATTGCCTCCCATCTGAACAGGTAGCTTCCTCTCTTCTGTTCCAGAATGACATGCCATCTGGCATTGAAGATGGGCACCCTTTTCTTTTCTTAGAAGGGGATGTTTCTTTATGCTTTCTCTCCTCTTCCTCTACTTCCAAGAGTCTGACAGAAGATTCAGCTGGACTCCCCAAAAATCTTGCTAATGACTCCCTTTTGGCCGAGCCAGCACTGGTTCCCCCTCTTAATGCATCTGACTTGGGGCAGTTATCACAAGTTATCCCACTGGTTGGATGATCTCACACAGGACAAAGGGGTTTGTCATCTATTCCCACTTGTCCACTCTACAACTGACATTGGGTGATAGGGTTTTGATGCCTTTCAGGCACCTCTTTTCTTAGGATGTGATATGGGTTTTACAGGAGGCAAGGAAACCCTTAACCACAGCATTTTATATGACCAAATGAAAAAAAAAAATTTCAGTCTGGTGCCATGCTTTTAACCAGGACCCTTGTTTAGTGGGGGTCCAGCAGGTCTTCTTTTATTTGTGTGAGTTTCTCCAGTGTGGCTTGGCCTTTTCTTCTGTGAAGGCCCATTTGTCTGCCATTTCTGCTTGTCTGCCCTCGAATCCTCCTTTGACTTCTCGTTTTGAGATCAAGACCTCCAAGAAACATATCCCCCCTCCTTTGTACCTCAATTTTGTTTTGGAAAAATTGACTTAGGCTGCTTTTGAGCCTGCATATTCTGCTTCTTTGCAACATTGTACATGGAAGACTGTTTTGTTGCTGGCTGTTCTGCTTGGAGGTTTTCTGAGCTTCAGGCCTTTATGACCATTCCTCCTTTTTTGTTTTTTCCACAGGGAGAGGGTGTCCTTTGTACCCTTCTTTTATGTCCAAGGTAGTAAACGAGTTGTCCATGAATCAGTTGGTACAATTCACTTCCTTTTCCCCTTCTCAGTCTGTTCTTTTTGTTCTTTTCATGGCAAATTTCTGTCTACTTCTGTTAGAGCTCATTCCACTAAGGCTATTCCCTCTTCTGGTGCCATCTTCAAGGGGTTGGACACTAGTTTCATCCTTGAAGTTGCTACTTGGTCTTCCATCCATACCTTTTACTAAACATTGTAAGTTGGATACTATTTCTAGAGCCAGAGCAGATTTTGCTGAGGGCTGTTCTCAGCCTTCCACCTGCCATTCTGTTTCTTGAGGGTTTTTTTACTCTCCTTTCTGTGTAGAATAGTGCAACATTGGTGTAGAAGGACATAGTACAGTTGTGTAAAATGTCCTGAACTTCACTTTGTAGTGTTTGTTCCCTCCTTCCAACCCCCTCATGTTCTGCATTTTTTCCTTCTGCATGTGCATGGACTCCTTTGTCTTGTGGAGACTGTTTTCTTCTGGGGCAATTCAGTTCTGGGTAGTTGCGTCTGTTATGTCCCTTTTATGCACTACATTCTATACGGGGAGCATAAATGTGATGTATGGTGCATAAAAGTTTTTTGCCTATTGCATACCGGCCAAGCGTCGGGCTGTCCTGGGTGGGAGATCCTTTCTATGTAGAATACTGTAACAATGAAAACAAGGACATCTACTGTTATGGTAAGATTTTACACAACTGTACTTTCTTTAACTTTGCACTTTGCATCTACTCTTCTTAAGGGAATTGTCTCAGGAAAGTTTGTTACATAATCGAGCATTACCAGTATATACTAATGACCTTTATTCAGTTTGATAAGTGGACCTATAAAGTCCATTGGTATTCCTTCATGTGTGATTTGTGTTACAGCAGGGAATCGGTTTCTAACTCCTGGGATAGATGCTGTCTTTTGATGTTCTGGGTAAGCTGCACAAACATTTTGTATTTTTTTGTAATACCAGGTCAGTATAGTGTGAGTAAACATTCTGACTTTTGTCTTTTCCATCTTTAGATGATTACCCAAATATGGTGATGTATCAATTTCATTACTAGTGTTCTAAATGGTGTTGGTAGCAGTAGCTGACTTACAATCTTTTCTCTTTAGAGCAAGTCATTTTTTTAGTTCAAAGTATGGATATGAAGTTTGGCTGTGTTCATTTGTTTTTCCTTCTACTCTGGTTATAGTATGTCCAGTTCTACTTATGGTATTGTCTTCCCACTGGACCTTCTTATAATTTATATAACCAAGTTAGCATAGTCGGTATTACTTTCAGCAGCAACCTGGCATGAGGTAAATCAGTATTACTTTCAGCAGCAGCCTGGCATGGGGTAGAAGTATAGGCTCTTCCCTTAAAAAGACAGAAACAGCTTTTCTTATTTATATTACTAATCCCTAAACAAGGATAGTTCACAAAAGTTTTTTCTGCAAGGTGAACTTGCAGTTTCAGTAAGTCTACTTCAACAGTTGTCTTACTTCCTTGCTCTATTTCTGTTTGGCATAGCATGAAGAATCCAATGACTCTGTTCTACTCCCATTTCCTGCATTCTTGCTGTGTGGAATTTATCTGTCTCTGTCATAGTTTTGATTCCTACTTCTCTTAGAATCATAAAATGTAGAATCAAGGAAAATACAAGGCAACTTACCTCCTTTTTCAATGTGCAAAAAGCCAGCCATATTAGGGGTGAATTTGTGAATACCCATCCAGTTGACTAACTTCTTTTTAAAGGAAGATGGTGTGTTGCATTTCTTAATTTGGAGTGGAGATTTGGAAGGGGTAAGTGTTAAGTGACAAATTTGTCTCTCCATTGTGTTTTGTTTATTTCCTTAAGGAGGTTTAGAGCTCTGGTCCCAGTGTTACTGAGACTGTTTAATTTATGGAGATAGAAGAGGTCTTGTACTACTAGATTAATAATGGGCCAAAAGTGAAGGTACAGATTGCCCCTACGGAGTCTGTAATACAAGGAATGAAAGGACAATGCTTCCTTCCTCTCCTGGTATCTCTTGTCTTTTAAGCCTGTGATCTTTTTAGATGGGAACCTTTGGTGTCTTTCCTGTTGCTTGTTATTCTTAGGAAGATACATTCCAAAAGAGGTGTTTTATTCAATAATAGGTCGATTGATGCAGAGTAACGGTGTTGGAGGGGTAAGAACTTCCTTGGCTGTAGATGAATTACCATTTGCAGTCAGCTGCACCAGATGAAAAGATTTCCTAACCACTGTTACAGTGTAATGGTCAAAGGCAAAGAAATATGTTATGTTGCATGGTCTCTCATCACACTTTCATTTTGAAGTGGGGTCTTATATGTGCTATAAAATAGATTAAGGGATTGCTTACCAAATGTGAGGATATTATACTCTTCAGTATTTAGTTTCATCCTGTTTTTTTAAGCACCATTTGTTGACATGTGTGAGTTCCATTTGGGGCTTTTTAGTACAAGAAGTGAACTTAAGTGTGACACCAAGTTTGCAGCTGTCTGCAAACTTGGTTAACCAGAGTGACCCATTTGTTATTTGGAACTTTGTGAAGTAGTTGTCAAAAATAGGAGTCCCAGCATGGATCCCTGAGGAACACCATTGGCCCCCTTTATGTTTAATGAGGACGCACCTGACACCCACACTACATGGATTCTATCCCTAAACCAGTTTGCTATCCACCTAATAATGTAAGGATTAATTTTATGCTCATTCAGCTTATTTATTATGCTAGCATGTGGTATGGTGTCAAAAGCCTTAGCCAGGTTGAAGTGATCTGTCTGGGCAGCATGTCCACTATCCATGACTTGTTACCCTCTCAAAAAAATTGACCAGATTCATTAGACAGGATCTTCTGTTAACAACGGTAAACTGCTGCTGATCAAACCTTATCACATTTTTGATAGTATTATTAATTAAGCCTGTTATGTTTCATGACTTTGCCAATGAGACTACTCAAGCTAATGGGTCTGTAGTTTCCGGAGTCAGTGGTGGGTCCACCTTTATGAAGTGGCATCACAGCAGCTCTGCACCATTCTTTAGTCTGTTTCTAACTAAGGGCCAATTCCTTCCGGTTTTTGTACTGGCTTCTATTATTGTCTTAACTCCTGGTTTCTCTCCTAGTCTGTTTTGAACTGAAGGTCTTTACTTATCAGTTTCCTTACTGACTTATTTTGTTAGTTTACCTACTGGAGTCTTGATAAGATTAAGTGCCAGCGTTACTTAACCCATCCAGCTAGGCCCAAATCTTAGATCTTCATCATTTGCAGTGCCTTACTAGCATATGGATTATTTGCCTGCACAAACCCATGCTGGCAGCTTTCCAGATCTCACATTTCCCTCCTCTCACTCCCTGTGATAGGGGAACAGCTGAGCCTCTCTCATCAGGGGAAGCCTAAACCCAGTCTCATGAAGTCAGTTGTCTTTTAGTGCCAGCTGTAGGAATCACACAGTCGAATCTCCTCAGCAGCCTCCATTAATGGATTACAACTTCCAGACTCGGGTAAGATCCCTTTGAAACTTCCCTTCCTCTTTATTAGTATACACTTTTCCTTTCTTTTTTTTTTGTTTTATTTAAAAAATATGTACAGCCACAATTTTAATTGCTTCTATCTGCTTCATTTTGAGGTTCTTACAGGAAAATATTGCATTTTTCACTTTTCTCTTCATTTATATGATATGCACTACTTATTTAACACTGGTATGGCCATTTTTATTGTAAAAATGCAATTTTACTGCAACTTTATTTGCATTTTCTGTGGAGATTTTTTTTCATTTCTAATAAGGGAATCTCTGGTAAATAAATGCTTATTTATGCTATTTTAAAAATGATTCTGTTTGATTTAAGGGCATTTATTTGATTTTTGATGCTGTTTGGACAAGTGAATTTTACTTGTTACTGTGACTGACTGGGCTGTTTACTACACTGTGCAGGTTGTAGAACAAGGCTTAGCACATTTTAAACTGTTTCTGCTGTATTTATGCAGCTTAGCCTTATTTCCTGTCTAGAGACATAGTTTGCATTTCTTTTACGGCTACCATCAGTTAGCCCTTAATAGTGTCAGTGTATTATTCTGGTTAGTATTTTTCCCCGACTTGATGGATCCTAGTACGGCCACCCTCTACTATCAAATACAATTACACCTAAAAAGAAGAAAAAATGCAGCAAAAACATGTTTCAGCCTTTGGTTTGTGAATTTGTTGTTGCCTTAAATTGACTCACAGACCCCTCCTGCTTCTCCTGTCATGCTTGATGTGAGGCTGTAGCCCTTTATGGTACTAGGGTCAAACACATCCTCTGAGGTTGTTCCAGTCCTTGGTTCAGGTATGGGAGAACATAACCATTTAGGTGTAGGAGAGGTCTAGGTAAGAAACCCCTTGCAAGATACAATACTGTGTCCACAAATATTTTGTCCACTAGTGTAGTTTGCAGTAAAAAGAAACAAACTTCACCACACTTCAGTCATGTTATTACCATGTGTAGAACTGATGTGATTTCCTTAGTTAAGAGTGTTTTACACTCTGCTGTTCTCTGAGACTGTGCTCCTATTCAGAATGACTGTGGGGCTGCCTTCTCTAGAGATCAGTCTGTGGTTGCAGATTTTGATGGGGACTGTTATGTGGACAACAGTGAACACTCCTAGCCTGTTTAAACTGATTCTTCAAAAGGTGTGTATGTTCAAAAACCCAACCAGGTGTTTGGCTTTCCACAGTTGCTAGCTAGGTTTAGATATTTATTTGACTGGAAGCAATCTGGAGCTGCAATAGAGATTGTCTGACTTTATGATCTTACTGAGGATGGGATTCCAAATGTTTTAGCTGTTCCTTCTGTTAGCAGCCTTAGAAGATGTCTGTAAAACTGCATTTAGAACCCCATTGGCTTGTGAACCAGTTCCTAAAGAGGCTGTGAGGAAATACAGGGTGTACTGTGATCTTGCAGCTGTTTTTTCTCCTTTGTCAGCTGATACAGTTGTGGTTTCTCCAGCTCCCAACTCTAACAAGAGATCCTTGGCGCCATCTAACCCTATACCCCAGGATAAAATTGATTAGGAGTTAGAATTTCAGGGAAAAACATTGGCACAGTCTATTAATTTAGTTCTTAGAATTTTAAATTATCTAGGCTTTATGTTGCAAGGTGCATATAGTTTAGGTACCTTTACCTGCTGAACAGAAGTGTTATATAAATAATATGTATATGTATATATATATATATATATATATATATATATATATATATATATATATATATATATATATATATAAAGAAAGTGTAGGCAACACACATGGCATGTATAAGATAAAAATTGTTTATTTTAATAAAGGTAGTAAGCGCTTTCACATGGACACACCATGCTTCATCAGACTATACAAACTACTAAAAAAACACACCTTAAAATAGTCACAGTCTGGCTAACAAGCCTACTGTCATTATTAGCCAGACTGTATTATGCTATATGAGTAAGATTGTTTCTAGTATGACTCAGGTTTTGAAACATGTTTTGTGAAGTGTATTGAAAGGTGAGACAATTTCTAGAAATGCAGCCACGTCTTTTGCATTGAGAAGGTATGCTTGATTATATAATCAGAATTTTTCTAAGGATTTAAAAGTGAGATTTTGAGTGTTCCTTTCAGTTTTGAATTGGTGTTTGGTCTAACCGCTACTCAATTTCTCAAACAGTGGGATGATAGAGGTAAATTGATGCACAGGATGTGTAGAATGTCATATTCCCAGGTCCCCCCCCCCCCCAACATGGCATCCAACTTCAAAGGGCAGAACAAACTAAATTCCCAGCCTAACAAGTGTCAGTGTACCAAGAGGAAATGGCAGTAGGATAGTGCTTTCAAATACAATTAAATTGGTTCCTTTCTGAAAAAGAACTAAGTCCCCTGCTAAAGAATGACTATGCCAAGACTCAGGTATCCCATCCCTTCTACCCTTTCCCCTACCCCCAGACTTTAGCTAACCCAGCAGCCTGGTCACAAATATTCTGAGACAAATGGGTACTGAGGATTATTGAGAGAGGATGCTGTTGGCAGTGGACAGAAAATCCATCTCCATTCAGGGGAATCCCCTCACACCAGCTGGCCTAGACATATTCGTTCTCTTTAGTGCACCTTCAGATCTTGAAAGCAGGCATTATAGAACCAACTGCTGCACCACAAAAAGGAAAAGGATTTTACTACAGAATCTTTTGATACCCAAAAACTAGGTGTTGTGGAGAACAGTGTTAGATTTGAATTTCTTAAATATCTTTCTGAAAGTACCCAAATTCAAAATACTCACCCTGCAGAAAGTCCTACCTCTTCCGCTGGACTACTGTTTTGTGGTGACTCCGGTCTGAAATATGGTTATGACATTCCAGTTGTTCCTAACTTCAGGAAATATCTGAGATTTCCTGTGCCCGTTTTGAATTATCAGATTTTTGCATTACCCTATGGACTTTCTGCTTCTCTTCAGATATTCACAGAATGCATTTCTCCAGTGGCTGCTTACTGCTGGACTCAGGGCATCCACATTTTCCCTTATTTAAACTACTTGCTGATTTGCGCAGTCTAGTTGCAGGGGCTTAGAATCATTAGACAAGGTCTCATCCATTCTAGTTCACCTGGACTTCAAGTTGAACCTACAAATGTCGTTCCTCATATCCTCTCATAGAATTTTCTTTTGGGGGTGTATGATAGACACAGAGAAAAGAATGAGCTTTCTACCCAAAGACAAAGATGTTCTTCGTGTTTCACTGTTGCAGTCATCACATTTGGGTTATCTGCCTGCAGGTAGCCCTCAGTCGGCCTGAATACCAGAGTCTTGGGATTTCTGCGTCAGATACTGCCTCTTCTTGCATGACGTCAGTCTTTCTTGCCATGTGGTGCCTGAAGCAGAAGCAGTTCGTAAGTGCTGGTCGACCACCTCCTGAAATTTCCATTTTTCGAGTTTCAGACCTGAAGTCTTCTAAAAGGTAAGTACCCTGTTGGGGATCCTTTTTTCTTGCTCTAACCGAGGTCAGAAAAAATTAATAATTGTCTTGCCTATGGAAAGCAAATACCTCACAGAGATTTTCACTCTTACTGCGTCACCTGTTTAGGCCCAGATCACGACATCCCTCACTGTTGGTTTTGTGCCTTGTTTAACGCCCTAACTATTCGTCATTGGGCAATTTTTGTAATTAAATTCTTTCGCTCTTGATCTCCGTACTCCAAAATGGCTTCGATAAGCCATCTGACTACCGATCATTCGAAAAAACGCAAAGATAAAGACAGAGACAGACTGCATAGGTCCAAAACTGCCGATGATGCTATCGTTAAGATAGTTGCCAGTCCGCCGGTACTCAGTGAGGCGCTTTCGCAGCCCCTGATACCTGCTTCTACAGATTTGCAGGCTTCTACTGAGACCCTTTCGGAGTCCAGTATGCCGCGAGATGCTACTTCTACTATAGAACCTGTGGATATCTCTACCTTGGATGGGTCCGTAGCCGCTTTGCAGGCACTGGCTTCTGAGGATGTATTCAGGCCTTCCAATTTACATATTAAACTGACGACTTAATTTCAAACCAAAAATACCGAATTTCTCAGGCCTAGAGTTCACATTACACCTAGTAAACAAACTACCAAAGCGCATTCTCAGGCCCACATGCCACATAAACAAATGCTTAGTATGGCTGAAGACCTCATTACCTTAATTAGGGGAAGTCAGCCTTCCCCCTCAAAAAGACCAAGAACTGATTTTCCTTCTGTTTCTTCTGATCAGGAATCTGATAACTCTGATCCTTCTGACTACCAGGACATACCCTTATCTACCTATGAGGATTCTGATGCAGAGGATTCCATCCCCTCTGCTTCCCCTCCAGAAGATTTTTCTTTTGATGAAACCCTGCATACCCTTAGAGAGCATTTCCGCTGGGAGAGCCAGGACTACTCTCAGTCCAAAGAGAGACTCGGAATTTTTAAACTTGCCTCGGCACAGGCCTCTACCCATCCCTCCTGTTCTGGAAATTGTAGATGATGTCTTCTTGGAATCCAGCCTTACCACTGATACTTTTCCTCCTGCTCCCAGGAAACCTGACAGGTGCTATAGAGTACCTGACTCTCACAAATTCCTTTTTAAGAATCCTACTGTGGATCCAGAGACCATTTCCCGGGGACCTAAAGGCATTAAGGCTACAACTGCCAAAAATCCTACTCCTTCGGGCAGGGATTCTAGGGCTTTAGACAGATTGGGTAAGAAGGTATACACCTCTGCTACTCTTGCCATTAGGGCCTTAAATTGCCAGTTTCATATGTTAAAGTATCAGCACAATATTATGGAGCTAATTAAACAGAAAATTATGTTGATTCCTGATTGTGCAGAACACAAAGATTTACAAGAGTTAATGCATTCTGCTAACCAAGTTGGTAAACATACTTTGCAATGTGGGTTTGATGCCTTAGAAGCATCTTGCAGGGCTGCTGTCACTGGGTCTGTTCTTAGAAGGCATGCTTGGCTTAAGGAACAAAACTTGCCAGATCATGTCAAAGCAAAATTACTGGATGCACCATTAAACCATGAGCGTTTATTTGGTAATAAAGTAGAAGAAGTCCTCAAAAGAATGGAGGTGAAAGCTAAATCTATGCAAACTGTTAAAGATTTCTTGCAAGTACAGCCACCTAGATTCAGTAGGCATTGGCCTTCAAAAAACTGGTCTTTTCCAGTTCCTTCCAGGCCTTCTCAGTCCAAGCCCACGGGCAGCAGACCACCAAGACTTCAGTCTCAGGTTATGCACAGATCTAAGCAATGGAGTGCTCCCACGTCCAAAACAGGGAGTAGTAAGCCACCATCCTATGGTAAAATGGCACAATGACTTATCCTTACCTCTTCCAAGCCTTGCCCAAGTACTTGCACCTTTAGGAGGAAAACTTGCCCTGCATGTCAAAAACTGGGAATACGTTACCCAAGACAGATAGATCCTAAACATTGTTTCCCAGGGATACAGATTCCACTTCCACTCACTCCCAACCCTAAGTGGATGGCCAGACCTCCCCCCAAACCAGTGGGCAAAGGCCCAAAAGCAAGTACTTTCTCTTCTCAACATCAAGGCTATTCAACCTGTCCCAGCAGAACAAAGGGGACAAGGCTTTTATTCCAGACTGTTTCTGGTTCCCAGAAAAGAAGACTCCTGGTGTCCTATCCTGGATCTGTCTATTCTCAACACCTTTCTGGTGGTTCCAAAATTCAAAATGCTAACTCTCCAACAGCTGCTTCCTATGCTAGCCAAGGACGCCTGGCTAGCAACCCTAGACTTAAAATAAGCCTATCTGCACATCCCCATAAGGGAATCTTGCAGGAAATACCTATGCTTCAGAGCAGGCTCTATGCACTGTCAGTTTTCTGCACTTCCCTTTGGCTTATCTACTGCACCCAGGGTATTCACAAAGTGCCTAGTTCCAGCCATTGCATATTGCAGGCAGAAAAGCATTCAGATTTGCCCATACTTGGATGATTGCCTGATTCAGGCGGACAGTCAGGACTTGCTACTACAGCACCTGGCTTTTGTAAAGAGGCTTCTAACTTCACTGGGGTACACCATCAATGAAAAAAGATCACAACTGGTACCCAGCCAATAGATTGTATTCCTGGGAGCAAGCTTGAGCACAGCTTCCCAGATGTCATTTCTCACTCCAGAGAAACAAATTTATTTGACAAACTACTTCAATCTACTGGCCACCAAAACCCGGCTATCTACAAAAAAAATACTGCAAGCCCTGGATTTCATGGCCTCTTGTATTTTATTAATTTCATATGCAAGACTGCATATGAGGAAACTTCAATGGTTCCTAAAAAGTCTTTGGTGTCAACATTCTCAGGACCTGGAAACAAGGATTCCTATCATTCCTTGCTTAACAACAGAATTCCTTTGGTGGGCCACCCAAATCCTAACAGCAGACGCATCAGACCATGCATGGGGGGCTCACGTAGCAGGGGAGTGCATTCAGGGCAAGTGGAACCCAAAGCAAATACTCCTGCATATCAATCAAAAATAAATGTTAGCTGTACAGAATGTCCTGACAGTCTTCAAAGGCCTTATTTTTCCAGGACAACAATTGGTAAAGACAGACAACACCATAGTTATGTGGTACATAAACAAGCAGGGGGGAAACCCATTCCTACCCACTGTGCAGATTAGCCATGACTGTGTGGAATACAGCCTTGAGCAGCCAGGTGCACCTGCAAGCTCAATTTCTTCCAGGCAGTCTAAATTCACAGATGACTTAAGCAGAAATCTCTTGGACCCACACGAATGGAAACTGGAACCCAAAATATTCAAGCTTTTGAGGCACAGGTGGGGGACACCAGAGATGGACATTTTTGCTTCCCCTCAGAACTATCAATTGAGCAAATATTTCACCAGAACTCCCCACAGCCAAGCTTGGAAAGTGGATGCCCTGTCCTTCACCTGGGAAAACCTCTCATTCTATGCCTTTCCCCCTCTGCCCCTCCTCTCTCAAGTGCTACTAAAGATCAAACAGGACAAGCCAAGAACTATCCTGATTGTACCAGCCTGGCCACGCCAGCACTGGTACCCTCTTTTGCACAGCCTGACAGTGCTGCCACCTTGGCACCTGCCTCAGACTCCTTCCCTGCTGTCCCAGCAGGCGGGCCAGATTCTGCACTCTCAGCTACAGACCCTGAACCTAGCAGCCTGGCTCATCCACTGAATTCTTCTCCAGCAACTCTCAGTAAGCAGGTGCTGGATGTCATTCTTGAGGCGAGGAGGCCTAGTACGAGAAAATCCTATTCGGAAAAGTGGAAAAGATACTGCTTCTGGAGCCAGTCTCAGGGAATGGACACAACTGTGCCCAACTTACCTCATATACTAGATTACTTAGCAGAAGTGCTATACAAAGGCCTATCCTTCTCTTCAATTAAGATCCATGCCTCTGCCATCTCAGCTCATTATAATACTGAGCCACCCCTTTTTTCTCATCCTCTGCTCAAATAGTTCCTGAGAGGAGCCAAGAATATAAGACCCCCCCAGGAGAGCTCCCACTCCTGCCTGGGACCTTAACTTTGTATTGGAAAAGCTCACGCTTCCACCCTTTGAACCTGCTGCCACAGCTGCGTTAAAATTCCTCTCATGGAAAACAGCTTTACTTCTAGCCATCACTTCAGCAAGAAGAGTGTCTGAATTGCAGGCCCTTATGGCTGTGGAACCCTTCATTATCTTCCATGCAGACAAGGTCTCCCTCAGGAATAACCCATCATTTATGCCCAAGGTGGTATCTAGTGTGGCTTTAAACCAGTCCTTTCATTTGCCTACTTTTTTCCCTAATCCTCAAAATAAAAGGGAAAGGATCATGCACTCCCTGGACTTGCACAGGCAACTCAGGTTCTATCTGGACAGGACTAAGCCTTTCAGAAAATCTGACCAGCTGCTAGTCAGCTTTGCTGTAGGGGCAGAGAGCAAGGCCATTTCAAAGCAAACCATTTCTAAATGGATAGCACACTTTATGCATTTCTGCTACAAGCACCATGGGAAACCTACCCCACAGGGGATCACAACACATTGCACTAGGGCTACATCAACCTCTACAGCATTCCTCAGGAGAGTCCCTATCAGGGACATCCTGGGAGCTGCAACCTGGAGCTCTGTACACACTTTCACCAAGCATTACCACTTAGCTATCTTTTCTAAATCCAGAGCTGGATTTGCCACAGCAGTCTTACAGGGCCTGATTGCCAGCCCTAATGCTTCTTAACTACCTCCACCCTTTCTTAGCTTTGGTAATCAACCCAAATGTGATGACTGCAACAGTGAAACACGAAGAACATAGTAGAGTTGTGTACACTTACCATAAATGTAGATGTTAGAGTGTATTCACTGTTGCAGTCCTGGTTACCCTCCCTCCAGCCCCCTGACTTATCTTTACTTCTACCTATCTTTGTTGTTTTGCATTTCTTATATCATGTGTGTTTGCTTTTTGCTGGGGATGTTCCATACCATGTAATTGCTTCTTATTTTTGGGGGCACCTGACGTCTGGATCAAGAAAAACTGATTTAATGGCATCGGCTGCATGTTTTATACCCCTGATGACTTGACATCATGGAAGAAGCGACAGCATCCGACGCAGAAATCCCAAGACTCTGGTATTCAGGCCGACTGAGGGCTGCCTGCAGGCAGATAACCCAAATGTGATGACTGCAACAGTGAATACACTCGAACATCTACATTTATGGTAAGTGTACACAACTGTACTTTCTGATGTATCGGGACATTTTTAGGAATTTCTCTATTCAAGAAGCTGCCGCTACAAAAGAGTTTCTCACAATTCAAACCCTCTTGGCATCAGTGATCCTTATGATACCACTGGCCAGACTTCATATGAAAGTTTCATTGGTGCTGAAAAAAAATTATTGGACCCAGCACCTGCATCCATTAGAGTTCCAGGTACCAGTGATGAAATTTGTGAAACAAGAGTTATATCGTTAGAGGAATCAGATGTCTGTCAGCCCAGGCCCACCCTTCCCCCTCCAGACCCCAGTTCAATCAGTCCAGATGGACACATCAGATTTTGCAAGGGAAGCAGTGTCCAAGAGAGTTTGAATGCAAGATGAATGGGGTCATTTGGACACTACAAAGCACATAAATGTCAAAGAAATGTTAGCAGTGACGCTGGCCTTAAAAGTTCACCACTTATGGTCTCTTGGTCCAGTTTTAGTGATTACAGACAACACCACAGTCATGTTGTACCTGAACAAACAAGGGGGTAAAACGTCATATTCTCCTTGACATTTGACAGTATTAGCCTGGAAGATAGCTTTACAGCATTCTATTGCTGTTCAGGCCTCATACATCTGGTGAGAGCAAAACATAGTAACAGATGGGGTAAGCAGATCCAAGACAGACCCTCACGAATGGAAATTCAGGACAGAGGTTTTCCAGGATTTGGTCCAGATGTGGGGAACACTTCAAACAGATTTGTCTGCCTCCTTTCAAAAGAGAAAGTGTTGGAAAAGTTCTGTTTGAGACATCCTTGCAGCCATGCTTGGAGGACAGACTCATTCTCATCCTGTTGGATGGGAATATTCTTTTATGTATTTCCACTGATAGTCAAGGTACTTCCAAAGATTCAGAAAGAATTACCAAAGATCATTGTGGTGACCACCTTTTGGCACAGGCAAAGTTGGTTCTCCCTTTTAATGGAATTAGCCAAGAGCAATTACCACAGACTTCTTCACACTCTGCTTTTGTTCACACAGTGTTGGGGGCAGTTGATGCACCCTAGCTTAGAGCAATTGCATAAGATAAGCCATCGTTGAATATCTCACACAAATATTTCAAAACCATAGGGGTAGACACCATACTGGACCCTCTGTTATTGGTTACGCATCTCCTAGAAATCCTCTTCTAGTTGCAGGATTTCTTGCCTCCTTTAATAGCTGCTGCACATCCTCATGGAACAGATTGAGAGACATCTGGGCCCTTCACCACTGTAACTCTCATTTAACAAATTCCAGCATGGGTACCTGGAACTCTAAAGGATGCAGATGCTGTAACCACTAATTTAAGTACCATTGAATCTTTTTCATATGGAGCCTTGACAATTGTATCATGAGGATCATTGTTCCCATGAGGCTTAGAATTTTGAGGAACTTTCTTGCAGAGGTAGCTTTGGGCCTTAAAAGTTCAACACCACTTATAACATTTGGGAACTAATGGATTGGGAGGGTGGCCTAATGGTTGAGGTGTTTGCCTTACAAACACAAGGTGCAGGTTTGAGTCTCACAAGGGATAATTGGCTAGGCTTAAAATGGCTCGCAAGGGCAGTTAGCTTCGTACTAATCTATGAACCTATGAACCTGGTACCCTCCTTGTTTTTTCAGGTACTGTATGATAGAAAGGGTAGAACCATTCTATCTTGATAATGTTTAGGAATACATCCCATGAGGATGTGTAGTAGGTATTCAATGAGGCAAGAAAATCTGCAACTAGAAGGTACCAAACTAATAATACATGGCCTGGTATGGGGTCTACCCCTCTGATTTTAAAATATTTGTGTGAGCTACTCAACGATGGCTTATCTATGCAGCTATCCAGGTGCATCTTATGGCCATCTCAGCTTGTTTGCCCATGGATCCCCTCTTTTGTCTGTTTTTGTGGTGAAAGTTTGTGTGCAGTTTGGTTGCAGATGTTTGGTTCCTTGGTGTCGTGTACCCCAAAAATAATCAAAGCAGTAGATTTGCCCTGAACAGAGATTTCCTCCCTGTGTTTCTACCATAACTGCAACAAAAAAAAAATTAATCAAACCTGTAGATTTGCCCTGAACAGAGATTTCCTCCCTGCATTTCTACAGTGACTGGAAGAAAAAAATCAGTGTAGGTCAAGGTCAGGGGAATTCCATATTCTCACAATCTAGTAAACCTAATTGCTGTTCATTGCTATAGAAATACTGTAACTGGCATGTACACTGCCATCACTGACAGCTGCGGCTTCTGCCATACCCTTGCTCAGTTCCCCCCTCTCTAGCTAGTCGTTTGCTACCTAACTTAACTAAATTCAGTAAAATTCCTGAAAATATCCTAACCTGTACCTAGCTCCCTTTGACTTATCTAATACTGCTGCATTCTACTTTTAAGTGTAAATCGGAAAACATTTGTGCTAAAAGTGGCCTTCTCTTTGGGTTTTATGAGATTAATAGTGCCTGTGCACTTACTTTTAGTCCAAGGGCTCTGATAACTTTTCTCTTCCCTACCCTATGGCCAAGGTCTACCCGGTCCAGTCGCCCTCACTGCATTCGGGCTCACTCTGCTCCACTACCCTACTCCAAATTCCCACATACCCTTACTACACTTAACTTTATTTAGATTTAGCCACTCCCACTAATCTCGTGCAGCCAACCATGTTGAATATTCCTATGAATCTTGTTACTTTAAACTACCCAAGCAGCACCATCCTTCTAATCACTCTGCCTCATCTACAACCACTCCAATTTGTAAGTCTCTTAAAAACACATCTAAGAATTATTTCAAAAGCTACCTGTATTAAACTGTTAATACAATCTAACGCCATAACCTTTCACTACCCATGGTAAGCTCCATGAACAAACAATAGTCGCAGAATCACCTTTTCAATATATCTCGTTTTCTAAAACTCTTAAAGTACAGGTATTAACTATATTTCTTAACTAATTCTCTCCACTAACTGAATCAGTACACAACAAAATGCTACCACTATGTATTACAATACTCTTAGCTCTCTCACTAAAAGCCCATCTAACTTCTTACCATTCCCAGCAAAACACCCAACTATCTTGCCATGAAATTCTATCCCCTTGTCCACACCAAAGAAAACATATACACTTAGAGATATCATAATTCATGTTAAATTCATAAATTCATAGTCAAATTCCTTAACACTCTTGTAAGTATAGCATCACGTCTTGCATTTAGTGGTGATGTCCACTCGAACCCTGGCCCCATGCGCTGTACACCACAACCTGTTAATGAATCGGCTGCCTGTTCAAAGACGCGGCAGTTGATGGGAGGTTTAGGGAAACTTGGGAATAAAGGTGAAATAAAAACAATCCTACAACCTGATCAAGTTCAACCCCACACCTTTCTTCTTCAAACAGTCTAGGTTCTACAGCTGAGCAATTTAGTAAATAGTTCATGGAAAGCATACTGTCATTCACCAAAAATAATTCCTCCTCCCCAACAATACCCTTAACAGCAAAAACAATGAAAATACCTTTTCCTTCCAGCCTGTTTCAACAAACACCATAAAAAAGGTACTTAAACCCACAATTATAGCAGCTGATAACTTACCAGACAAATATCTAAAGTTATCTGCAGATGCTACTTCTTACCCTGTCTCACTTCTTATCAACTGTTCTATCACCGAGCAGTAAATACCATCTCTCTGGAAAATTTTGTACATGATCCCTCTATATAAATGCGGTAACACTCTACCAAGCTTTTATAGTATAAGCCCATTATCATCTTATCTCCACTATCCAAAATTCTGGAAAAGTGTGTTCATTCACAGCTTCTGGAATACCTCTCTACTAAGAGTCTATTATCCACCTCACAACATGGATTTAGACCTAATCATAGTACTACAACTGCCTTCCTGAGCTTTGCAATCACCGTAAATCAATTTAGAAATTAAGGTAAAATAGTTTTGACTATCTTTCTTGATTGTCTAAGGCTTTCGACAATGTCTTCCACCACAAATTACTGGCAACACAGTCTAACCTTTATCTTAGCCTTTCTGCACTTACATGGTTCAGGAACTATGTAAGAGTATGACAACAAGCCGTAAAATGGGAAAAAGACCTCTCCCCCCACTCCCATTCAAACCGAGTGTACCGAAGGGTTCTATTCTTGGTCCTCTTTTGTCCTGTTTACTAATAATCTTAATACAGCCACTTCTCTTGCCTCCCTAGTCCAATAAGCTAATGATTCCACACGTATATGTGCCACTTCTTTCATACAGCAACTCCAATATATAACCCAAAGTTCCTTCTCTGCAGATGAATCCTGGTTTACTGAATTCAACTCATATTAAACCCCAGTAAAACAAAACTCATGATTTTTCATCCTACTAGAGCCGGTAACCCCCTTCCCTCTTTCTTTATTAAAGCTGTAAATAATACAACTATTACAATAATAACTTCTACAAAACTCATGGATGTCATGATTGACAACAACATGAAATTTGGCATACGTATATCCCAAACTATGAAAAAAGTACATAAAAAACTAGAAACACTTTATAGAAACAATTTCTATCTCACAATACTAGAATAGCCATAGCAAGAACATACCTTCTCTCAATGTTTGTGTGTTTTCCCCATACTTACTAACCTGAAAAGTACTGATGTAGGAAAAACTAGAAGTTTGTTATAATAAAATAGCAAAATTTGCTAGACTGTTTGCATCGAACACATCACTCTTCAGCCCTGAAACAACTATTCTGAGTGGAACTTCCTCACCTACTAGCTTATAACCAGCTAACAACAGCACAAAAACTACTTTTGCACCCAGAAAAAACACCTATTCTTGAACCGTTTACCAACAACAGAGTATTACGCTCCACTAATAAGTCACTACTAAAAGTAAGCAAAGCTAAGAATACTGCAGGAGACTCTCTTCTCAAATCATGTGGCCAAAATCTGGAACTCACTCCCTCAAACTGTTAGATTCACTTCTAACACTACTCATTTTAAAAAAGTTACATAAACCCATTTATCTAGTGCATGGCTATGCTCATGCAACAGTCCAGGTTAGCGTAGTCCTTCTGTAACATACCTGAATTCCCTATACAAACAATACTGTGAAAACTAACCTCTACCCATCCTGTTAATTTACATTTATGTCATCATATCTTACTGTCCTACTAAACTTCTATATTCCCCTCACTTTCCCTAAATCAAAACATGCATTCACTTAAGTAATTCAAAATTCTTATCTCATTCTTATCCTACAATAATCTCTGAGGCAAAACTAAGCTCTACTTCTCCCTTTTAATTTCCCCCTACATGCTTTCAGATGCCTTAATTCAAAACTTTATGTAATACATATATTTAATTGTATATACTATGTATATCCCTGTTTTGCTAAACTATATCCTATGAATTGATTTATCATATGCATATGTAACCTTTTCTGTGTCATCCTTACATTGTTGTTGATTGTATGTGGAGCCTTTCTCCCTGGGCCTCTGCTGAAAATGGGTTTCACCCAGTCGAACTTTCCTGATAAACAGATGTAAAATAAATAAGTGAAAGGAGTGTTGCACTTAAGACCCCTCTCAAAAGAATATTCCTCCTCCTTGGGATTCAACTTTTTCTTGAAAAAAAATAGCCTTATCTCCTTTTGAACCTGCCTTTCAGGCTGATTTAAACTTCATGGCTTAGAAAACTGTTTTGCTTTGACATCTGCAAGGCAAGTCTGTGAACTACAACCTTATCTGATTTTCCACAATGACTGAGTTGAATTACACACTAATCTAGCTTTCATGCCAGAAGTTATTTCTGAATTTACCCCAATTCAAGCCATCAATCTGTTTTTTTTTTTTTTTGTTTTTTTTTAAGGAACCTAAAAACAAGGGATAGAAGATTCTCCATACCTTGGATGTACATGGGCTGCCCAGGTGGTACCTTGACAGAACTAAGCCCTTCAGGAAGGCTGAGCAGCTGTTTATAAATCTGGGGCTACGAGGAGTCAACCTGTCGCTAAGCAAATGACTGCCTGTTGGTTGTCCTCTGCTGCTGTTTTTTGCTACTCCCACTATGGTAAATCTTTTTCTGGCAAAGGTTGAGGCACATTCAGCCAGAGCCTTATCCTCTTCAGTGGCATATTGGAAAGAAGTGAACTCTAGAAGCATTTTAGAGTAAGCAACGTGGTCCTCTGTTCATATCTTTTTCATGAACTACAAACTGAATTCTTTCTCAAGTTCCAGAGCAGGCTTTGTGAGGACCATTCTGGTGGGGCGACTGGATCCTTATCCTTTCTCCTATTCCCAAGTAGGATAAAAGGATCATAGGAAGTTGCTAGGCTATTGGCCCTGAGGCCCTTTTAAGCCTAGCTAAGAGTTTAGCCCATGTTTAGACAAGTCAGCACCCAATGACCCTGTCCAGCAGGGCCACATGTGGAATCCCAGGGATGTATTTTCTGTTTCTCATCCAGTTATCCAGGTTGCGCTTAAAAAGAGGTAAAGAGGTACTCTTCTTGACGTGGAGTGGGAGTCTGTTCCACAGATGGGGGACTCTCTGGGACACAAAACTGTTCCGCCAACAAGTCCTATTGATATCACAGACCAGGTTGAGGCCATGCATGTGTGTTACTCGGGTGGAGCTTGACTTGCATATATGCAGCAGACCCATCAAGGCTGGGTCTGAGATCACCTTGTAAGCCAGACAGAAGTCACATCTGAGGGGTCTGTATGAAACTGAGTAGAGGGATAGGGCTTTTAGCCTATCTGTGTATGGTAGATTTTTGAGGCCCTGGATTCTTCTGATGAGGAACCTCTGTGGTCTCTCCAGCTGCTGCATGTGCTTTGAAAGTTACATGCCAAACAGGGCATTGTACTCAATAATGGGCCTTATGAGGGAAGAATGCAAGGATGTTATGACCTCCTTGTCCCCTGGATGAGATACGCTTACTTATGAGGTCGGCCATGTAGGAAACTTTCAGTACAACAGAAGCAACATGGTGGTCAAAAGTCAGGTTGCTATCAACCTGGTTGCAGAAATCCCTCATGACTGATTGCGTGCTTAGAACGTTGTTATTAATGTGATAATTTGTGGGGACGTCACTCTCCCCAAAGGGGATTATGATGCATTTTTTGGTATTCAGCTTGAGGCCATGTTTCTGGCACCAGTCATTTCTTTGGGTGAGACCCTCTTGGAGGATGTCCACATCACTAGGAGAATTGATGACAGCACCCAGCTTGCAGTCATCTGCAAACTTGGTCAGCCATAGCCCACTGGTTTTGGCCTGCACCTAAGAAAAGTATATCCCAAATAACAGAGGCCCCAATATCGAACTCTGGGGTACACCACTCATTACAGGTCTATTGTTTGAGGTGGCTTCCCCTATTTTGACTAGGTTGGTTCCATCAGAGAGCCAGTTAGCTACCCATCTGGTAACATACAGACTGATGCCTAGTTGAGAGAGTTTATCTGTTATTCCCGATTGGGGAGAAGTAGCACATCCATGGCTTTAGTGACTATCTCGAAGAAGTTGACCAAATTTAACAGACATGACCTCCCCTTGACGAAGCCAAACTGTGTGGGATCGAGTGTTTTGAGGTTGCCAATGTCCTTGTTAATGGGGTCCATAATAATTTGTTCCATGGCCTTGCAGATCAGGCTGGTTAGACTGATGGGTCTATAATTTCCTGGATCGGTGGACGCTCCACCTTTGTGTAAAGGGATGAGAGTGGCTGTCCTCCACTCAGCTGGGACAAAGCCGTTACTCAGGCTTTGGTTGAATAGGGTGCCTCATTTATTTATTTATTTAGTTTATTTTACATTTGTTGACCGGGTTTGTCCGACTGAGCTAAGTAGCCCTTTTTCAGCAGAGGCTTGGGGAGAAAAGCTCCAACAAGTTACACAGATTATCATTTACAGGCAACAATCAGCAGCAAAAGAAAAGTTATAATTTATACAATGGCAAATAAATGATAGAACAGTAAATATTAACATCTCATAAATTGAAGATTTGGCAGTAGGCATAATGAAAAAAATATAGTCTTGTCAGCAAAGATAAACAGCATGCATCGTTCAAAACAGTGTTTAAGTAATGTGCTTATAGTGAGGAGTAAGATATGAGATAATAAGTAGGTGAGGGGAGTTGGAGGATGTTAGGGTTGGAAGAATGTTTATGGAGGGCGAATATAGTGGCAAGTCCATTGACTTTGCAGGTATTCTTTGGTGGCAGCCTTAATTTTTTTAGTTGCTTAAGGGACCTAATTTCAAGTGGGAGGCTGTTCCAGGCCTTGGTGGGATTATAACTATAGAGATTGCACCCAAATTTAGTTTTGGGTTTGTAGACTAGTAGAAGATCTTGGTTGGAGCTACGGAGAGGCCTAGCAGGTGAATAGTGGGAGATTTGAGATGAAAGAGTAGGACAGTAGGAAGGTTGGTAAAGGATGGAGTGAATGATCTGGAGCTGAGAGAGAAGGAGCTGATGAGGTAATTCAATCCAGTTTAGGTGTTTCAGTGAGAGACAGTGATGGGACTTATAGGTTTGTTGGGCAGCGAATCTAGCTATCTTGTTGTAGATGGATTCTAGTTTGACTAGGAGTGCAGAGTTGAGACTAGTGAGAATTTGACATCTGTACAGTAGACTGGGTATGAGGTAAGCATGAGAGAGAGTTACATTAGCTTCACCAATGAAACATTTTTTGTTATGGTAGAGGAGGCCTAGTTTCTGATGAGTTTTGCTGATACAGTTATTGATATGTAAGTCAAACTTAAGTTGCTCATCAATAATGACTCCTAAGAGTTTTGTGCTAGAGTCAGCCTCAGTTAGGGTGTTATTAAGAGATAGTATTGAGAAGGAAGATTTGATATTGTTAAAGGTTTTAGGAAGAAAAAGTATTTTTTTTTTTTTTTTTTTTTAGGGTTAAGGATAAGTTGGTTTTCGGAGAGACAGTTTTCTACTGAGTTGAAGGAAGCCTGTGTAGTAGAGATGAGTTCAGAGAGAGGGTCAGCAATAGTGATGACTGTAGAGTCGTCAGACTATTGTACCAGAGATGACAGAGGACATGAAGAGTAGAGAAGATTAGTAAAGATGTTGAAAAGTAATGGGCCAAGGATAGAACCTTGAGGAATACCCATTTTAACTGGGAGAGGAGGGGAGTGAGCAGAGTACCATTTCACTGCTTGAAGTTGGTCAGAGAGGTAGCTGGCAAACCATGCAACAGTAGCAGGGGAGAAGTTAAGGTTAGTCAGTTTGAGCAGAAGAAGAGGATGAGAGATGGTGTCAAAAGCTTTTGAGAGGTCTAAGAATAGGCAGGAGATAAGTTTGTTGTCATCTCTAGCTAAGGAAATAGAGTTAAGGAAAGATAATAGTTCAGTAGTAGTGCTATGCTTAGGTCAGAATCTGTGTTGAGTGGGTGTGAGCAGATTTTCTTGGAGTAAATGGTGCATGACTTATTTATGTACACATTTTTCAAGAATTTTGGAGAGAGGTGACAGGATAGCGATAGGTCTGAAATTGGTGATATTAGAGGAGTTACCTTCTTTGTGTATAGGTAAGCTGTAGAATTGTTTTCAGATGGAAGGAACTTTAGACTCTGAGATGGAGCGGTTAATTAAGATAGAGACTGGGAGAGCAAGAGAGTTGGCTGCTAGCTGAAGGAAAAGAGAGGGGATATTGTCAACTGATGCTGTGCATGCTTTTTGTTTGGAGAGTAGAGATTTGATGTAGCTGGTAGGTACGGGATTTAGGGAGATTTTATTTGTGGAGTTTAAATTTGGAGCTGATTTTGAGTAGTTAGAACTATTGTTATCGGTGGAGGGATTGGGGTTAGGGTTAAGTAGCTTGGATATGGAGTCAATGAAATAGGTGTTGAAGATGGAGGCAGTTTCATCAGGTGTCTTATCGGGGCATGGATTGGGGGGGGTTGTATGTGAGTTGGTGTGTGTGTGGGATTAGAAATAAGTTGTATAACGGCATACAAATTAATATGTAAGGGAGAATTTGGAGAACAGTGTGTTAGCCAATTAAAATTTACGTCACCAAGAATGATGGTTTTGTTGTGAATGTGTTGAGAGAAGTATGAGAGTATGGTTTCCAGAAGGAGAATGTTATCCCCTGGTGGAATGTAGATGGCTACTATGGTGATGGTGTTATGGTTATTAAGTTTCAGATGGGCTGACAGTATTTCAGCTGGGGGGAAGTATGGGATAGGCTTCTTACGATTTGACATAGTAAGGTGGTTGGAGTATGCAACAGCAACCCTCCCCCCTTTTTTTGTCAGTCTAAGTGAAGTATACTATAGCCAGGCAGGAGAAGGTCTTTTTCTGGGTGTTGGGGTTTTAGCCAAGTTTCTGTTAGGGCAATGATATCAGGGGTGTGGTGGGAGATCCAGGCATGGAGTTCACTGACTTTATTTAGAATGCGTCTAGTATTTATTGAATAGAAGGAGATATGTTTGTTTGGTGGGGTTGAGATGCCTGAGTTGGGGGAACTAGCATTACAGATAGAGGTGGGATATGTGGGACCAGGATTTGAATGGATGTCTCCTGCTTGAAGAATAGTATTAGGGAGGTAGTAGAGTTTGTACATGTATGTACTATAGGTATAGTATTTTGTTTTGTTTTTAGGTAAAGAAGTGTGGGTGGGAGGAATTTTGATTTTAGGTAGAGGAGAATTCATAGGAAAGAT
This sequence comes from Protopterus annectens, assembly GCF_019279795.1. Lineage (NCBI taxonomy): Eukaryota > Metazoa > Chordata > Ceratodontiformes > Protopteridae > Protopterus > Protopterus annectens. The sequence continues at coordinate 35,419,079 of NC_056728.1, read as the reverse complement.
GGAAGAGAAAATAGTAAAGGATTGATGAAGATATAGGGGATCAATGTTATGGGGATTAGTAGGAACTTTATGAATGGGAGATAACTGGGAATTAAGTGAAGTGAGAGAGAGAAGGAAGAATAGAGGAAGTAGTATCAGAAGAGAGGTGGTTGAAAAAGGGTTATTTGGCATGGTAGAGGAGTATTTAAGTTACGATTAGAGGATGTGAGGACTTGTAGTTGGTATATATAGCAGGAGTGAATGCGAGTATGTGTAGTATAAGGTGGAGTCACCAGCAGGGGGAGTAGATGAAGTATAGGAGGCAGAAGGAGAAGTAGCAGCTTTACAAGTTAAGTGTGTGTATGGAAGGGGAAAGGAGTGGGATCTGTATGGAGTAACAGCAGGGGGTGGATGTTAAGGAAGGTGGAAGTACAAAAGGTTAGGTATAAAGGAAATTATATGGGGGGTGGGTGGGTGGGAATGGGGGTGGAAGGAGAGCGTAGTGAGCCCGAGCGCAACGGGGCTACACCTGAGGTGTGAGATAGCTGAAGAAACAATCAATCAAACAGTAAGTATACTGCAAACTTGAAAGTAGTTTATTGGTCAGGTACTATAACAGAGAGAGAATGGGCTAGCTCAACAACACAGGGGATGGATAAGTTAGGAGCAATAGAGCTCAGGGCAGAAAGGTTACAGTAACTGGAGACTAGGGAAATGTCTTTGGGACAGACCCGTAAGGCTTAAGAAAAGCTAACAAAACTAAGAGGAGTTAAGAGACCGGGAAGTAGGGGGCTGGCATTCGTGATAACATGCTCGGCTTTAGCAGTAAATATAGAGCAGTACAGGCAGTTAAAAATAACATATATTCGGTTAGGAGATGAGGTAAGGGTACTGCATACTTTGTTTCAATACTGGGTAGTGGAATTCCTGTGGTGTTCAAGGTAGGATTTAGATCGCAGCAAGGACCAAATGGTGCTGCAAGCTCCTGACTGAGTTTATCTAGGATGCAGCCTGGGATGTTATCAGGTCCCATGGTGGCTGTATTTTTTGCCTTTGAGAGAGCAGTGATGACCTGTTCCCTAGATATAAGGGAAGAGGGGAGGTACTGGGAATGTCCTGATTTACTGATTGGGAGGGACAGAAGGGTGACATTTTTATTTATTTATTTAACATTTGTTTACTGGGAAAGTCCGACTGGACACGGGTCCTTTTTCAGCAGAGGCCCGGGGAGAAAAGCTCCATGAGTAACAGTAAATTTTCATGCACACATTACAATAACCAAAAAGTATAAAGTAAGCAAAATGTAGTATACATAAGAACATACAAATTTGTTACATCTTCACAACAAAACCTAGGCTTTGAACATAGCTAGTACTGTTTGTCGGTATGACTTATGTCAAGATATAAGGTTAAGAGAGGTTGGTAGGAACAAAGGATTAAACATTGGCGGAGAAGTTGGATATGTTTTGGGTATACTGTGATGTATCAGAGCACTCATGAGGGGTTAGTACAGGAACATAGCCACTTATTTTTTAGATAAGCTTTAAGTGATGGCTTAAAGTGGTTAGTTGATGAGATTGAGAGAATGGAGTAAGGAAGGGAGTTCCGTATATAAGATACATAGTTGGAAAATAAAGATTCTCCTGCAGAGTTGTTGGCATTGGAGACGGTGAGTAAGTTCCTGTTGTTAGAGCGAAGTGGTCTGCTGGAACTGTAAGGAAGGATGAGATTTTGTAGTGCAGGGGTTCTAGTTGGTTGTGTTACAGTTTTGTGAGTTAGAGAGAGTTGGTTGTTCATAGGTTCGTACTAGGCTATCTGCCCTAGGGCATTTATAAGCCTAGCCAGAGTGTATGTGGCTTACACCACCCCTTAGGATGAGAATACTATGCCCTTTTAGGGTTTAGTTTACTATGCCTCTGTCTAGTAGTGACACAGAGATGACCCCCGGGGTAAACCTACGATCTCCCATCCACTCGTCGAGATTTCTCTTGAATAGAGTCAGTGAGGGGCTCTGCCTAACATGGACTGGGATTATGTTCCAGAGTGTAGGGAGCCTCTGGGTTATGAATCTGTCCCTCCAGCACGTTCTATTTATTTCTGTGTTGAGGTTTAAGTCATTTGTTCTCGTGGCTCTGATGGATTTGGATTTTCTGAGGTGGAGCATGTCCATTAATTCAGGATTGGACATGGCCTTGTACGTCAGGCACAGATCACCTCTGAGTAGGCGGTATGCGACTGAATAGAGCTGGAGTTTTTCAGTCGGGCAGCATATGACATATGTTTAAGACCCTTTATCCTCTTGGTGAGGAACTTTTGGGGTCTTTCCAACTGCTGCAGGTGTCGGGTGAGATACATCCCAAATGGGGCATTGTACTCCATCATTGGCCTGATAAGAGAAGAGTACAGGGGCACAATGACCTCTCTTGATCTAGATGTGAAACCCTTTATGATAAGGTGGGCAATATAGAAGGTCTTCCTAACCACTTTGGCAATGTGAGTGTCAAATGAGAGGTTACTGTCAACCTGAGTCCCTAGGTCCCTGATTACCTCTTCCGTACTTAATGGATTACCGCCTATGTGGTAATTTGTCGGTACCTTGTTTTTCCCAAAGGGTATGACTATACATTTTTGGCGTTCAGCTTAAGGCCATGGCTCTGGCACCAATTATCCGTTTCTATGAGGCCTCTCTGAAGGATGTTTGTGTCCGCTGGAGTATCAATTATGGCGCCCAGTTTGCAGTCATCTGCGAACTTTGTCAGCCACAATCCTCCTATGTTTGCCTGTACCTCGGAAAAATAAATGCCGAACAAGAGGGGTCCCAGGACTGAGCCCTGTGGGACACCACTTGTGACTGGCTTAGAGTCTGACATAGCTCCAGCAACTCTGACCCTGTGGGTTCTGTCCTTGAGCCAGTTTGCAACCCATCTTGTGACATATGGGTTTACATTTACGCTGGTGAGTTTGTCTATGATGCCCGAGTGGGGTATTGTGTCAAAGGCTTTTGCAAGGTCAAGGTAGGCTGTGTGAACTGCCTTACCCTCATCAATGGCCTTAGAGACTGTTTCAAAAAAGTCGACCAAGTTCAAAAGGCAGGAGCTGCCCTTGACAAAGCCAAATTGGGTAGGATCCAATGTCTGTAGGTCCCCAATGTCTTTGTTTATGAGTTCCATAATGATCCTTTCCATAGCTTTGCAGACCAGGCTCGTCAGGCTTATGGGGCGGTAATTTCCAGGGTCTGTAGAAGCACCGCCTTTGTGAAGTGGGACCACTGTTGCCGTACGCCACTCTTTGGGTACGTATCCTGTGGTAAGGCTAAGATTAAACAGCAGCCTTATGTGTGGGTTTAGTTCCTCTTGGAGTTCACGTAGCACACAGCCCGGGACACCATCCGGTCCCATTGATGCTGTGTTTTTAGCGTTAGAGAGGGCGGCTCTCACCTGGGCATCTGAGATGTTAGGGATGCTACACTCTGCTGGGATAGTTATTTCTCCTTTTGGGGGGGAGGGGGAGGAGAAATTTGCACTGAACCTGTCTGCCAGAATGTTGGCAATGTCAGTGGGTTCAGTGTATTTTTTTGCACTGAACCTGTCTGCCAGAATGTTGGCAATGTCGGTGGGTTCAGTGTATTTTGTGTCATTTTGGACTAACTCTGAGCATATCTGGGAGTTTCCACCCAGGTTTCTAACATAGCTAAAGAAGGCCTTGTGATTGTCTTTTGTGTCATTTGCGATTTTTCTCTCAAAGTTGGCTTTGGATGATTTTATGAGTGATCGTAGTTTTTTGCTAGTACTGATCAGAGATGCCTTCCCTTTTAGGGATTTTGCTCTGTCGTGTAGTAGCTTCCTCCTTCTGTTGTAAAGTTTGTTTATGGCTGGGGTCCACCAGACCGGTCGCCTGCCTTTGGGGGAATGGGTCTTGGTTTTATTTGGGATTGCATGATCCATGCATTCTTGAAGGTGCCCATAGAAGGCATTTGCAAAGGATTCAGCAGTGTGGGTTGTGGTTTCCACTGGACCAGGGGCCTTGAAAGATACCACTTCAGTCTTAAGAAGTATGAAGTTTGCTTTTGAGAAGTTCTTCACTGTGGTCTTTTGTGCAGGGGGTGGGGGCGGGATGTGGATTTTCAGTGAGATTAATTTATGGTCTGATCTTACCAAAGAGGGATGTACTTCCGGTGTGGAGCATTTTGTCCCCATGTTTGTGATGATCAGGTCTAGTATATTGTCTCCTCTTGTGGGAATGGTGACTAGTTGTTCCATTGCATTTGAGTTTATGAATTCTAAAAACCTTTGGGCTAGGGTGTTGGGGCTTGAGTAATGTTCCCAGTCTATGTTTGGGTAGTTGAAGTCTCCCAAAATGATGGTATTTGGAGAGACATTCATACTCTCCAGTGTCTTCAGGAAGGCTGTGTGGGGTTCCTGAGTTTGAGAGGGTGGTCTGTAGCACGCTATAAACTGTAAGGCAGTTTTGCCTATGGTTAGTTGCACCTGGATAGTTGCACCTGGATAGTAGATAGATAGAAAGAATAATGTTGGGAAGCTCAAGCCATTCTAGTATCCTTAAAGCTGTACAGTGATGTGTTCTATATGGGCAGCCAGATGCAAACTTAGCAATTTTATTATAACATGCTTCTAGCTTAGATAAGTCAGTTTTCCTTAGATTAGTTAAAATTGGAGAGACATATAATAGAGTGGAGAGCAGATGGGCTTGTGCTAATGTAATTTTGGCCATTGTGGTCAGGAACCTTTTGTGCCTATATAGACTTCCAAGTTTCTTATGGACTTTTTTATAGTTAAGGAGACATGCAAGTCAAATTTTAGGGTATTGTCTATTTCCACTCCTAGAAGCTTTGTATGGGTTGTCGGGGAGATCACAATATTGTCTTTGGCTATTATGTTAAATGTTGGGCATGAGATAGATGTCTTGTTAGTTTGAAAGAGTAATTTAGTTTTGTTTGGGTTCAGGATTAGATGGGCATTGGCTAACCATGTTTCAACAGAAGTGAAATATTCCTGTGTTTGAGAATGAAGAGTTGATAGAGAAGTGGCAGCACAGATAAGTGTTGAATCATCTGCATGCTGTATTATAGAACCATGTGGAGTAGCTGTGTGTAGATTATTAGGAAAAAGGGATAAAAGGAGAGGGTCCAAGATAGATCCTTGGGGACACAGTGGATAAAGGAAGGCATGGAGATAGGTCACCCTGCCATAGAACAGATTGTTGACAGTCAGATAGTTATGAAACCATGCTGTGGCAGATGGTGAGAAGGATAGTTCAGTTAGTACATGTATTAGTTTGGAATGGGAGACCATATCAGAAGCTTTGATAAGTCTAGAAAGATGGCAGATACAACGTTGCTCTTATTCCTGTGATGGTTTACGGTATTAGTGAAGGATAAGAGAGCTGTAGTGGTACTATGTGATGGTCAAAAGCCATGCTGAGTGTTTGCGAGAAAGTTATTTTTTAGTAAGAATTTCATGACCTGGAGATGACTACACCTTTCGAGTAGCTTGGAGGTGAAAGAATAGCAGTTGGTCAATAGTTTGTCAGTTCTGTGGAAGGTCCCCCTTTATGAAGTGGGATTACATGGGACATTTTCCACAGTTGAGGGACCTTGTTTTTGAGAATGGATCTATTTATAAGGATTGATACTGGGAAGGCTGTAGATTCAGTTGCAGTTTTGAGGTATTCACTGGGTAAGTTATCTATGGCAAGTGTAGTAGGTTTTAATTTCTGTAGTATTTTTTATAGTGGCTTTAGGAAATGGGGAGAAAGAGAATGAGGCATTGCTAGCTGTAGACTTGGCTGGTTTGGTATCAGGAGTAGGGATTGCTGTTTGGAAAGGGCAATTATAGATTCAGTAAAATGTTTGTTAAAAATGGTAGCTATGCTATGGGAATTGTTGTGGATGTTTGGAGTCGGCGTAGTAGATTTTCCTGGGTGAAGGATTGAGTTTATAGCTGGCCAGAATTGTTGAGGTTTTTTTTGATGTGTGTTTTGAATGTTATGATAGAAATTTATTTTATCCTGTTTTATTTGTTTTTTTTTTTTTTTTTTTTTGCCTTATTTCTAAGTTTTTGATACTGTTGTTTAGAAACTACTGTGTTAGTCTTACGCCCCAGGCTTTATCTCTAGTTTTCAGAAGGGTCCTAGTGTCTCTGCTTAGCCAAGGGGGATAGTTTGATTTTACTCTGATGGTTCCAACAGGGGCATGTGCATTTACTATATCTAAGAAAGATTTATTAAAGTGGTTCACTGCATCATCGAGGTCAAGGTATTTGAGTGGAGTCCAATTCCGCCTTTGTAGGCCAGCAAGGAAGTTGTCAAGATGTACGTTTTTTTTCTGAGTTGTTTAAACATAGGTTTTGGTGGGAATATGTGTTGTCGTATAGGAAATGTAGGCAGGTGGTCGCTCAGACCATCAGGAAGGCAACCTGATTTGGAATGAGTGAGAGGAGTTATTTAATAATATCCAGTCCAAGATGGATTGTTTTTTACTAGCTTTATCTATTCGGGTAGGTTCTTGAATAGTTTGTGTAAAACCATGCAAGTTTATGTGATGGATGGGGTGATCTGTATCACATGCAAACCAGTCTAAATTAAAATCACCCAGTATGAATGTCTCCTGACTTAGGGTACTACTTGCCCAGTGCAATAGACGTTCTATAACTGGGACATTATTTCCAGGTGAGATATAGCAGCCAATTATATTGTGTTTTTCTTGAATTTATGGTTAGTGTGGTATAGATGATTTCTGCACTGCCCAGTTATGGGGTTTTGCATTCAAGGAAAGTTAAAATGGGATGGTCTTTAAAGAGGACAGCAACTCCACCTCCTCTTTTGTTGAGTCTATCCACCCGTAGTATGGAGTTAAACTGGGAGTAGTATTTCATTATCTTTTGTACTTGGTTTTAACCATGTTTCAGTGATTATGACTATGTCTGGGGAGTATGTAGCTAGAGTGGCATGGAGAATGTCCAGTTTTTGGCTATACTTCTAATATTAATGTTCATTAACAATAGGTCTGATTTTTTTCTGTTTAGGATTGGATGTGTGGGGGTGTTGAGACTAGAGTGACTAGATGGGTTGGTGTTATCTGAGAGTGGTCCAGGGTTTGGGTGGATGTCACCGCTAAGCAGTAGCCTAGAGGCAATGTTGGTAAGTAGTTTCAATCATTTCATAGGTTCATTGTTGAATAACTGAGGATTATAGTGACTGTCTTTAGTAGGTATTAATTTAAATGGAAAATACTGGAGGCTAGTAATATTGACAAGTGTAGGAGTGATGGTGAGATATGTACATGGAGTAGTATGGTAAGGTGGGTTTGTGGTATGATGAAAAGTCGGTGTCTGAAATGTTGTTGTGGTGATAAGTAGTGAGGTGAGATAGTAATATGAGTGTAATAAGAAGTGATAGGTGAAGCACGAACATGGTATAGGTCTAGGAGGAGGAAACAGGATAACAGGAAGTGCGTCTAATTGGATTTATAGAGTGAGGGAGTGTCTGCCTAGTGCTCGAGTAGAAGCATTGGGTTGGGATATGGGGGCAGGGTAGGGGAGTGAGCCGAAGGGCGAACGGAGCGGGCAGAGCAACCCCAGCAGGAGGGATTCCAAATAGAAAAGAAAAAAACAATCATGAACCAGGAAATGTAATTAAGACAATACATTATGTTAGAGCTTTTCAGCTTACAGAAACCAAATGTTGCTAGCAAGCTCTATAAGGATGAGTAGAGCAAGTTTGCCATATCTGTGGCATTTGTATATGTGGTGTCATTGACCACCAGTTCTGAACAGATCTGGGTGCTTCCTTTGAGATTGCAAACATATGTGAATAAGATCTTGTGATTTTCTCTAGTAGATGTGGCCAATTTAGACTCGAAGTTAGCTTTGGAGGATTTCACTAGTGCTCTTATTTGCTTGTTCAGGCTAAGGAGAGATTACTTCCAATAGGGCACCTGCTCCTTCTTGGTCCTAGACAGCAATTTTTTCCTTTTGTTATAGAGTTTATTTATTGCAGATGTCTGACAGGTTTACTCTTCCTCGCGGAGGATGATTTAGTCCTTTCAGGTATTCCTGATTCCATGCATCTATATAAATGCTCATATAGTGCTTTGGTATAGTTTAGGATACTGGTCCCAGTACCTAGAGAGGGTGAGGGGGCTGTGAAGCTGTTTATACCATCCCTCAGGAGGCTGTAATCGACTTTTTTCTTTGTTTGACCCTAGCTAGAGGGGGGGTTGGGGGAGATGGTGACTTCGAATGTGACCGCTTTGTGGTCGGATCTTACCAGGGAGGATGATACTGCAGGGATGCTGCAGTGGTTACTCGTGTTGGTTAATACCATGTCCAAGATATTATCACCTCTTGTGGGAGTATCGACTAGCTGTTCCATAGCATTTGCATTGACAAAAATCAAGGAATCTCTGGGCATTTGTGTTCTGGCATGAGTAGTTCTTCCAGTCTATGTTTGGGTAATAAAAGAAACCCAGGATTATGGTAAAAGGTTGAATATTGATAGGATAAGCTTTAAGAATCTACCCCTATGCCTCTGAGACAGTATGAATGAAGAAAATAGTGCAGATTTGTTAAGTCCTAATTCCCTGCAATAGTAGATGTTCGAATTTTCCACTGCCTCAGTGGCAGTGCCCATACATCATCCCTATTACTTTACATATATATATATATATATATATATATATATATATATATATATATATATAGTACATATGTAGTTCGATGGTATCCACCCTTGTGTTGTTGGCTAGCTTTGGTTATTTGTCTTCAAGTTTTGTGGCTTCAGTTGATTGGTTTGAGACAATTATTGCTTCCAGTCCTCTTTGGCTGTTCTTACTTAGCACTAAAAACCTGAACAACTGACTTCCTGTGAGAGAGAGGGTAGGCTTTCTCTGATGGGAGGGGCTTAGCCAATCTCCTATCACAGGGAGAAAGAGGACATCATTCTGTGGTCTGGAAAGCTGCTGGTGTGCGTTTGTGCAGGCAGAGAACCCATTTGCCACTGTGGCAGTGTGAAATTTGTTCATCTGCTGTTAAAAGATAAGTAGGATTTAGGCAGCTGTACTTTCATTTCAAAATGTTTAATTCTACAGTAGTTTCTCTGCTGGGTTATGTATGCCTCCACCCTCACGCATATTTCAAAGTTTTTTTTGTTTTTTTTTAAATTAGGAGAATTCTTGGCCAGTTATCACATTATGTGTTAAGTTATGTTGGAACACTTTTCCGTAAAGAGTTAGCATTTCGTCTCGAGTTAAAAGGTATTCTCTTTTGGCCCTGTGTAGACACTATTTCATCTTTCTTTTTCTCAACAGTTTTGAGCTTACATACACATTGTAAATTATCTAGCACAAACTTGCTGAGTGTAACAAACCCTGCAACTCTTTTCCTTCTTCTGTAATAGTACCTTTAGTAAGCTTGGTTATACCATAGTGTCAGAATGCAGGTTCAACATTTCTTTTAACAAGTAAGAATTCAGCATTGCAGCATTCTAGGTTCACTTCCAGCCACAGACTATCTAAAAGTGTGTGGTTTAACATGGGTAGTTTTTTCAGGTTCAGCAGTTACCATTAATTCTGTAGTAGTTTGGTATTGTTCTGGTGAAGTACATTTAAGATAAACTTGAGCAGAAAAAAATGCCTTTTGCTTGTTTGCAGGCAGAAGCACACTGATAAGTGCGAGCTTGTTTAGTAGCTCTTGGTGCATGTGAGTTAGATTGAGATTGCTGCTTCTGTTAGTAACAAGCATTCTACTAAAACAGCTAACATTTCTGATGATTTAGGATCACTCTGAGGCATCCACTTTTTTAAGTTACTAGGGAGTGTAATTTTACATTTATCAACAACCAGTGTTCCTATTTTTTTGCATTGTTTACATCAAGTTCTGACCACAATTTTAAAGTACACATTAAATGAGCCATTTATGTTCTTAGTGATTCGTCTATAATGAGTGTCCAGCTACGAAACCTAAAAGCCTGTCTCTCCAGTGAAGAAGCACCAACCCTTACTAGTATGTCTTTTTTTTTCAATATTTAATTATTCCGTGCATTGTCACCTAAATCCATGCAGTATAGTTGGTATGAAGACAGTATCATGGCACATGCCATTGAGGCCAGTTTTCTCTCTTGGCATCTTATTCAGAATGACACAAAGTAGGTCTCAACATCATCCTGTGATCCTAACCTCAGTAGAGCATTGGTTTATACATCCCCACGCTAGGAAGCCTGTTGATTTACCAGGATGTTGAGCTGTTGTTTCAGGCATAGAAGATGGTGTTCTGTCACTGCATATTGGTCCTAGAGATCTCTAAGCCTTCAACAAAGTTTTGACAAACTTTTCCATTTTCATACAGCAGCAGAGACAGTGCAGTAGTACATTTTCAAGCAGAAACTATTTTCTCAGCAATAGAAATCATGTTCCCTTTGTGGATTTCTATATGGGAGCAAGGGTAGCAAACACAAAATTACTTGTTATTTTCTTTCTCAAGCTTAGAGAAGCCAAGTATTCAGGAAGTAAGAAAAAGAACCAAAGGCTTCTGTTTCCACAGTCAGTAGTTATGTCTTTAAGCAATAGCAGTAACAGTGTTTTTCATGCCAGTCTCATGTGGGAACTACACTGGGGAGATTATTCATAAATAGTGCAGATAGCAAATGCTTGCAATCTACAGTTTTACAGAATACTGTGTTTTGCTGCCAACTGAGAAATACCAGTGTAGTAGATTAGTTTTTGAAGAAGAAAACCACTCTGAAGGCCATTTTTATAGATTTGTAAACACATGTTTATTTACCGTTACAAAATAAAAATATGTTTTTTTTTTTCAGTTTGAAGAATAAATCAAAATGCACAGTTCTTGTATATAGTTTTCATTGAATGTAGACACTTTCATAGTTCATATTTCTGTTTTCTGAAACAGTTGTATTTCCAAGGAAACAGTTCATTACTTGTAGACAGAAAGAGAAGTTAATTCAAGTTCCCCCAGCTTTTTGTAGAAATTAAAATATAGGCAGTTAAGTTTTACAGTGGATGGCGTTGTTGCCTTACAGAAAGAAGGTTCCCCAGTTTGATTCTCTGCTGTGGTGCTTTCCTTTGTTCACATGGGTTTCCTCTGGGTGCTCAGATTTCCTCCCACATTCCAAAGGCATACAATAGATTGACTGGACGCTCTAAACTGGCCATAGGTGTGAGTGTGCATGCAAGTGTGTGGCGTGGAAGAACTACTATGACAGGGCTATCCACCCAGCAGTGTATATCTTGGCTTTAGATAATTGTCACTGTTGAAGTGACACTCCAACCCCATCTGAAAAAAATGGGAAAAGGGGTTTGTGGATGGATGGAGGCAGTTCATTTTCTTGACATAGTAGAACAGCTTTTAAACAAAGTTTTAACAGGGTTTCCTTCCAGTCTCCAGAGACTCCTCCTAACCCTTTCCTTCAGGAGTCTTCCATTTCTTGGCAGCACTTATTTTGTAGTCTGACTGTAGTTAGCTTTACTTTAGTTTCCATGGAGCCCCCCCCCCCCATTAGAGATTTATATTTATTGTAGGAGTGTATTTGTATTAGCTCTGCAGCAACTAATTTGATCATCTCAAAAAACATACCTGAGCTTCACTGTTTTACCATATGTTTGCTTCAGTCCTGCGAGGATTTTAAATAATGAATATCCTGTTTTACTCTTCTTCTGTTTTGGCTGTTCCCGTTAGGGGTCGCCACAGCGGATCATCTGTTTCCATTTCTTCCTGTCCTCTGCATATTGCTCTGTCACACTGACTACCTGCATGTCCTCTTTCACCACATCCATAAACCTTATCTTAGGCCTTCCTCTTTTCCTCTTACCTGGCACCGCCATCCTTAGAATCCTTTTCCCAATATACCCAGCATCCCTCCTCAGTACATGTTCAAACCAATGGAATCTCGCCTCTCTGACTTTGTCTCCAAACCGTCCAACCTGAGCTGACCCTCTAATATACTGATTCCTAATCCTGTCCATCCTTGTCTCACCCAGTGCAAATCTTAACATCTTTAACTCTGCCACTTCCATTTCTGACTCCTGCCTTTGTCAGTGCCATTGTCTCCAACCCATACACATAGCTGGTCTCACTACCCTCTTGTAGACCTTCCCTTTCACTCTTACTGGTACCCATGTCACAAATCACTTCTGACACTCTTCTCCACCCATTCCACCCTGCCTGTACTCTCTTCTTCACCTCTCTTCCACAATCACCATTACTCTGAACTGTTGATCCCAAGTACTTAAACTCATCCACCTTCGCCAATTCTACTCCCTGTATCCTCACCATTCCTCTATCCTCCTGTTCATTCACACACACATATTCTGTCTTAGTCCTGCTGACCTTCATTCCTCTCCTCTCTAGAGCATATCTCCACCTCTCCAGGGTCTCTTCAACCTGGTCCCTACTCTCACTACAGATCACAATGACATCTGCAAACATCATAATCCATGGGGCCTCCTGTCTGATCTCGTCTGTCAACCTGTCCATCACCATTGCAAATAAGAAAGGGCTCAGAGCTGTTCCTTGATGTAATCCCACCTCCACCTTAAACACATCTGTCACTCCCACTGCGGACTTCACCACTGTCACACTACCCTCGTACATATCCTGTACCACTCTTACATACTTCTCTGCCACTCCTGACTTCCTCATACAATACCACAACTCCTCTCTAGGCACCCTATCATATGCTATCTCCAAGTCCACAAAGACACAATGCAACTCCTTCTGACCTTCTCTATATTTCTCCATCAACACTCTCAGAGCAAACATCGCATCTGTAGTGCTCTTTCCTGGCATGAAACCATACTGCTGATCACTAATCATCACCACCCTTCTTAACCTAGCTTCCACTACTCTTTCCCATAACTAAACTACATAACTACAGACGGATAAAACCGATCAGTCACAGCTTGAAGTTATTCAAAGGGAGGGATTCAAACGTGCAGTGGAAAGTTGGGAAGGGGATTGTGTAGTGCTTCAAGAGAAGAGTTTTATTGTATAAGCTTGGGAGTCTGTGGCAGTCATAGATTGGATGTTCGGTTAATGTTTAAATCCTCAAGTTTGCAAAGTTGAACATAGGCAGTTTATAATGCCTTACCATTCATCAATGATGTAAACTCAACTTTTACAAATCAGACATTGTGTACATTATCCTACACTGCTGCTGTTTGATATTTAAGACCATAATATGAGAGGAGTACTTGTTTTGCTGCAGTGGGAGAGCTTATTTTGCTGTATCATTGTGTTCTTGAAATCTGTTTGTTTCATTGTATATACTAACAGTAATTCATTGCTGAGTTTGTTCTCTCATAGGCTCAGAACTGCCTTACTAGACTGTACAAGTTAGATAAAATCCAGTTTCGTCAGACAATGAGAGAATATGTGAACAAGGATTCTCTGAATAATGTAGTGGACTTCCTACATGCTTTGCTGGGATTTTGCATGGAACCAGTTACTGACAGTAAGTATAGTTCAGTGATGCAAAACAAATATGTTGTTCCACTCTTGAAAAAAGTGTATAAAGATACTTTTCATCAATGATATTACTTGAAAGGCATGCAGATGATTTTCTAAAAAATATGTACTTTTGGTTATCTTTTCACTTTAAGAATCACTTACGTGGTTAATAGTAGCTTCCTAAAATTAAGTGGTATATACACCTGTGTGCGTGTGTGTGTGTGTTTGTGTGTGTGTGTCTGTACATGTGTGTAAGCATCACCATTTGCAAGCACCATTTGATTACCCTTGCAAAGCTAGCATAGGATTCTTAGAATCTTCAATGTTTCTCAGTGTTTGATACGCAGTATGTTCAAAATTGTGAGGTTTTTCATTTTTAAAAGCAGTTCACTGTGTATTTAAATTGCCATCTGCTTAGGCTTCAGAAAGGATCGTGGCAGAGGAAATATTGCTCTCTTGACATTTTTTCCTCAGGCACTTGATATTAAAACCTACCTGGTCTGGGGAAACATATACCTTGCAGAACACATTGTGTGGGCAGTTAAGACTTAATACATTCTTACCCATATTAATCATCTTATAGATGTGCTGCTTTACATTTTCCCATTCCTGTCTTGCTGACTGTACTTTTTTGTCTAGGGCCAATATGTATTTCAGACAGGAGATGGTCATGTTGTGAAGTATTTTTCCCCCAATTTTCCTTCACCTGGAAAAGGAGAACTAGCCCCCAGCTGTTCAATTTTGACCCATTCGTCCCTTACAAAGAGAGAGCAGATCATGTAAACATAGTGTTTTTTTTAATTAAGCTCTTATCTACTTCTTGGTGTCTGATATTGACACCCACAGTACTGAAAGTGCCTGGTGTGCCCTCCTCCTGTAAGTAACTGCTTCCATCCACATGCTAATGAATGTTGTCTTCATTGGCTTAGTAAGCCAAGCCCATGTCTCTAGTCAAAGATGTTTCACCTTCAAGTCTCTACCTGCATACAACAAAGCAGCTACTGATCACTGCTGCAGTAGCCTTAGCTCTATAGGTTATATCCTGCCAAGGATACAACAGCTGGCCAGCTCTCAAAGCTTCAGGGCACATTCCATGTGCTCAAGCCATTAGGCAGTTTGAGCTGAGCTGCCTAAAATCACAGGTTTGAGAACCAAGCCCTTCAGAAATTTCCTGTCATTGATGAGAGAGCTCCTGTGTGGGTTTTCAAGAATTGATGGTCAGCTTGTACATTTCCTTTGCTGGGCAGATGAGCTCCCTTTGGGGAAAAACCTTCCATGTAAAAAATATATTGTTTAAGCATACTTTCTTGTATTTATTTTTAGTTTACAAGTTCATGTTTAAGGGACTGTCGTTAGACTTTTACTTTTAAATGGGAACTCACTTTTTTCCTGTAAGTTTAAAAGTTATTTAAAGCAGTTGAAAACCATTTTTCTTTTGTGAAATTGTTTATTTTATTTTGAGGGGCTGGCAAAGTGTGTTAAATTGCTTTTTATTGTGTTTTTGTGAGAAAAAAGTGACTTTTAACAACTTATATTTTTACTAGCTTATGCTGCTTGTTTTCCCTGGGAAAGGGGTACCAGTTTTGGCTCGATCATGAAACAAACTACCAGTCCCTAGGTCAGTCCTTCTACCAGCCACAAAAAGAAAAAGTTAAGTAAACAGCCTTTGCCACTAAAGCAGACTAGCAGTTTGGCTTAGCTGCAGGTGGGTGACTTAGCTGTGGCCATTGTTTGTTCCTCGGACCACTGATCTTTTACTCTGGATACCTCCGGTGCAGCACTTACAACCACTATAGACCGACCCACAATGGGTGAGAAAGAGCCACTGTTGTTGGTCCTAAGAGAGGGAACACAAAAGACTTCCCTGTTTATTTAGAATGCTGAGCCAGTCCTCAGGGAGGCTGCTGTTGCCATTAACAACACAATTAGCCCAATTTAAAAGAAACAGAAATCTAAATATGTATAAACTATTCCTGAAATTTCTTTAGACAGGAGTAGTGTACTAGTGTTTGATCAGGGTTTAATTCAAGCTGTTGAGCCTTCTTATAAGGCAGTTTCTAGTAAAAGAAAGAGGAACGGCTCTTTTCCTGAAAAGATTCAAGATTCTGGATCTGGACAGGAAAATGAAGGGACAGATGCATGGTTTTCTCCTCAGATTTCTGAGTTAGTCTCAGATGAGAGCACAGTATCTGATTCTTTCTTGGGGAGTTTCTCGTTATCTGAGACTATTTCCGGAGTGTGCCACTGTTTTCAGTGGGAGAATACTGGGGTTTCTGAATCTGTCAGAAAGTACTATGAACTTTTACCTTCACCCATCCCTCCAGTGCTGTCAGCCTACTTCCCCTAAAAACCCAGATTGTATAAAGTTCCACAAACTTTTAAGGTTTCGTATACTCGTTCTGAACCTAATTGAATAGCTATAGCTTTTGCTAAGCCTACTGCTGCTAAATAAATGGTGCCCGAAGCAGAAGCAGTTCGCATGAGTGCCAGTCGGCCGCTATGAGTTTTGTCTACCGAATTGAAATTTAAGTCTTCTAAAGCTGTTGAGCCTTCTTATAAGGCAGTTTCTAGTAAAAGAAAGAGTAAAAGAAAGAGGAACGGCTCTTTTCCTGAAAAGATTCAAGATTCTGGATCTGGACAGGAAAATGAAGGGACAGATGCATGGTTTTCTCCTCAGATTTCTGAGTTAGTCTCAGATGAGAGCACAGTATCTGATTCTTTCTTGGGGAGTTTCTCGTTATCTGAGACTATTTCCGGAGTGTGCCACTGTTTTCAGTGGGAGAATACTGGGGTTTCTGAATCTGTCAGAAAGTACCATGAACTTTTACCTTCACCCATCCCTCCAGTGCTGTCAGCCTACTTCCCCTAAAAACCCAGATTGTATAAAGTTCCACAAACTTTTAAGGTTTCGTATAGTCGTTCTGAACCTAATTGAATAGCTATAGCTTTTGCTAAGCCTACTGCTGCTAAATAAATGGTGCCCGAAGCAGAAGCAGTTCGCATGAGTGCCAGTCGGCCGCTATGAGTTTTGTCTACCGAATTGAAATTTAAGTCTTCTAAAGCTAAGTACCCCGTTGGGGGTCCTTTTTTCTTGCACTAACCGATGTCAGAAAAAGTTAATAATTGTCTCACCTGTGGAAAGCAAATAACACACCGAGACTTCCATTCTTACTGTGTCACTTGTTTAGGCCCAGACCACGACGTCCCCCGTTGTCGCTTCTGTGCTTTGTTCATCGCCAGAACTATCCCTCGTCGGGCCCTTATTGTAGCCACATATTTCCACTTACAGTCCTCGAATTTTGATATGGCTTCGGTAAGCCATCCGGCAGCAGATCTTCCGAAAAAACATAAAGATAAAGACAGAGACAGACCGCACAGGTCCAAACTTACCAATGACGCTTCCATTAAGCTATTCATCAGTTTTCCGGTCCTCAGTGAGGCGCTTTCGCAGCCCCTGATGCCCATTTCTGTGGATTCGCAGGCCGCTACCAAGACCCTTTCAGAGTCCAGTATGCTGCAAAACTCTTCTTCGACTAAGGATCCTGTGGTCGTCTCTACCTTGGATGGGGCCGGAGCTGCTGAGCAGGGATCTGCTTCCGAGGAAGTCCTTTGCACTACAGATTCTCGACATAAACTGACATCTTCTTTCGCGACTACCGTTCTTTCAAAAATGACCGAGTTTCTTAGGCCCAGGGTATGAACCACACCCAAGAAACCGACGACCCACTCTCAGGCGCCTGCTGCTTTGCCTCAGTCTCAAATACTTAAAATTGCAGAAGACCTTATCATGCTGATCAGGGGAAGCCAAGCTATCCCCTCCAAAAGGAAAAGAGATCTGTCCCGTTATTTTGTCTGAACAAGAGTCAGATGACGCTGATGAATCTGAATATGAAGACATGCAACCCCTCTCTCCTTATGAGGATTCTGATGCAGAGGATTCCATTCTTCAGCCTCTCCCCCAGAGGTTTTTTTTCCTTTGGGGGAAACCCTGCATACCTTAAGGGAGAATTTCCAATGGGAGAGTCAAGACTATCCTCAGTCTAAAAAGAGACTCTGGGAATTCCTAGATCTCCCACAGAACAGACCCTTGGCCACCCCCCCAGTCCTGGATGTTGTGGAGGATGTTTTCCTCGAATCCACCTTGACTCCTGGCACCCTGTCTCCTGCACCCAGAAAACCAGACAGGTACTATAGAGTCCCTGACTCACACAAATTTCTTTTTAAAAATCCTACTGCTGATCCTAAAATAATTTCTCAAGGGCCTAAAGGGATTAAAGCAACCTCTGCTAAGAATCCTCCCCCCTCAGATAGGGATTGCCGAGCACTAGACAGATGAGGTAAAAAAGTATACACCTCAGCTACTGTTGCTATCAAGGCACTGATATTGACACCCACAGTACTGAAAGTGCCTGGTGTGCCCTCCTCCTGTAAGTAACTGCTTCCATCCACATGCTAATGAATGTTGTCTTCATTGGCTTAGTAAGCCAAGCCCATGTCTCTAGTCAAAGATGTTTCACCTTCAAGTCTCTACCTGCATACAACAAAGCAGCTACTGATCACTGCTGCAGTAGCCTTAGCTCTATAGGTTATATCCTGCCAAGGATACAACAGCTGGCCAGCTCTCAAAGCTTCAGGGCACATTCCATGTGCTCAAGCCATTAGGCAATTTGAGCTGAGCTGCCTAAAATCACAGGTTTGAGAACCAAGCCCTTCAGAAATTTCCTGTCATTGATGAGAGAGCTCCTGTGTGGGTTTTCAAGAATTGATGGTCAGCTTGTACATTTCCTTTGCTGGGCAGATGAGCTCCCTTTGGGGAAAAACCTTCCATGTAAAAAATATATTGTTTAAGCATACTTTCTTGTATTTATTTTTAGTTTATAAGTTCATGTTTAAGGGACTGTCGTTAGACTTTTACTTTTAAATGGGAACTCACTTTTTTCCTGTAAGTTTAAAAGTTATTTAAAGCAGTTGAAAACCATTTTTTCTTTTGTGAAATTGTTTATTTTATTTTGAGGGGCTGGCAAAGTGTGTTAAATTGCTTTTTATTGTGTTTTTGTGAGAAAAAAGTGACTTTTAACAACTTATATTTTTACTAGCTAATGCTGCTTGTTTTCCCTGGGAAAGGGGTACCAGTTTTGGCTCGATCATGAAACAAACTACCAGTCCCTAGGTCAGTCCTTCTACCAGCCACAAAAAGAAAAAGTTAAGTAAACAGCCTTTGCCACTAAAGCAGACTAGCAGTTTGGCTTAACTGCAGGTGGGTGACTTAGCTGTGGCCATTGTTTGTTCCTCGGACCACTGATCTTTTACTCTGGATGCCTCCGGTGCAGCACTTACAACCACTATAGACCGACCCACAATGGGTGAGAAAGAGCCACTGTTGTTGGTCCTAAGAGAGGGAACACAAAAGACTTCCCTGTTTATTTAGAATGCTGTGCCAGTCCTCAGGGAGGCTGCTGTTGCCATTAACAACACAATTAGCCCAATTTAAAAGAAACAGAAATCTAAATATGTATAAACTATTCCTGAAATTTCTTTAGACAGGAGTAGTGTACTAGTGTTTTATCAGGGTTTAATTCAAGCTGTTGAGCCTTCTTATAAGGCAGTTTCTAGTAAAAGAAAGAGGAACGGCTCTTTTCCTGAAAAGATTCAAGATTCTGGATCTGGACAGGAAAATGAAGGGACAGATGCATGGTTTTCTCCTCAGATTTCTGAGTTAGTCTCAGATGAGAGCACAGTATCTGATTCTTTCTTGGGGAGTTTCTCGTTATCTGAGACTATTTCCGGAGTGTGCCACTGTTTTCAGTGGGAGAATACTGGGGTTTCTGAATCTGTCAGAAAGTACTATGAACTTTTACCTTCACCCATCCCTCCAGTGCTGTCAGCCTACTTCCCCTAAAAACCCAGATTGTATAAAGTTCCACAAACTTTTAAGGTTTCGTATACTCGTTCTGAACCTAATTGAATAGCTATAGCTTTTGCTAAGCCTACTGCTGCTAAATATTTAGATTTGATGTTGTCATTTTCATTTGTTCCTTGACCAATGGGGTCGGATGTGATCATTGGATCCGACTAAGACACTTTCTAAAGATTCTAGGATCCAACTGTAATGCTTCTCCCTTACCCGTAATGCCCCTAACCACCACAATACCTCAGATCTTATTTACCGTTCCTCAACGGTTGGATTGCGATTGATTGAGCTCCAAAGATGCAATTAAAATATGCATAAATAACATTGATTTACCTGTTAGTCTTGAGTCAGTGCATCTGTACTATATATTGTTTAACATAAACAGTTTATAAATATTTTGTTTGATTCATTTGTGAAGAAACTGTAAGGTAATATGCATTTTGTGAAGAATAATTATGAGAAAGACATTTTCTCTAACAAATCCCTCCTTTGACACCACCAATGTTGTACAGTACACAATTATATTTTGATTTTTCTTAATTTGATGAAATACACTTCAGCATCATAATATTCATCATCTGCAGCGATTGAAGTTTCATTTACCTTATGTTCATTATCAGGTACAACTGGCATTTCACATGCAAGTGAAATTAAGCATTTTGTGATTAGAGCTTTTAGAACAGAAAATATTAAAGCAACCAAAAGAATAATACCAATTACTGTAATGATACCTTGTAATATACTAGATGTTCTTCGGGTTTCACTGTTGCAGTCATCACATTTGGGTTATCCCTGCCAGGGTAGCCCTGGGCTGGCCCAAATACCAGAGACTTAGTATTTCTCCGTCGGTTGCTGTTGATTCAGAACTGATGTCAGGTCGTCGGTAGTATAAAGTAAGGCAGCCAATGCCGTTACATCAGTCTTTCTTGCCATGGTGCCCGAAGCAGAAGCAGTTCGCATGAGTGCCAGTCGGCCGCTATGAGTTTTGTCTACCGAATTGAAATTTAAGTCTTCTAAAGCTAAGTACCCCGTTGGGGGTCCTTTTTTCTTGCACTAACCGATGTCAGAAAAAGTTAATAATTGTCTCACCTGTGGAAAGCAAATAACACACCGAGACTTCCATTCTTACTGTGTCACTTGTTTAGGCCCAGACCACGACGTCCCCCGTTGTCGCTTCTGTGCTTTGTTCAACGCCAGAACTATCCCTCATCGGGCCCTTATTGTAGCCACATATTTCCACTTACAGTCCTCGAATTTTGATATGGCTTCGGTAAGCCATCCGGCAGCAGATCTTCCGAAAAAACATAAAGATAAAGACAGAGACAGACCGCACAGGTCCAAACTTACCAATGACGCTTCCATTAAGCTATTCATCAGTTTTCCGGTCCTCAGTGAGGTGCTTTCGCAGCCCCTGATGCCCATTTCTGTGGATTCGCAGGCCGCTACCAAGACCCTTTCAGAGTCCAGTATGCTGCAAAACTCTTCTTCGACTAAGGATCCTGTGGTCGTCTCTACCTTGGATGGGGCCGGAGCTGCTGAGCAGGGATCTGCTTCCGAGGAAGTCCTTCGCACTACAGATTCTCGACATAAACTGACATCTTCTTTCGCGACTACCGTTCTTTCAAAAATGACCGAGTTTCTTAGGCCCAGGGTATGAACCACACCCAAGAAACCGACGACCCACTCTCAGGCGCCTGCTGCTTTGCCTCAGTCTCAAATACTTAAAATTGCAGAAGACCTTATCATGCTGATCAGGGGAAGCCAAGCTATCCCCTCCAAAAGGAAAAGAGATCTGTCCCGTTATTTTGTCTGAACAAGAGTCAGATGACGCTGATGAATCTGAATATGAAGACATGCAACCCCTCTCTCCTTATGAGGATTCTGATGCAGAGGATTCCATTCTTCAGCCTCTCCCCCAGAGGTTTTTTTTCCTTTGGGGGAAACCCTGCATACCTTAAGGGAGAATTTCCAATGGGAGAGTCAAGGCTATCCTCAGTCTAAAAAGAGACTCTGGGAATTCCTAGATCTCCCACAGAACAGACCCTTGGCCACCCCCCCAGTCCTGGATGTTGTGGAGGATGTTTTCCTGGAATCCACCTTGACTCCTGGCACCCTCTCTCCTGCACCCAGAAAACCAGACAGGTACTATAGAGTCCCTGACTCACACAAATTTCTTTTTAAAAATCCTACTGCTGATCCTAAAATAATTTCTCAAGGGCCTAAAGGGATTAAAGCAACCTCTGCTAAGAATCCTCCCCCCTCAGATAGGGATTGCCGAGCACTAGACAGATGAGGTAAAAAAGTATACACCTCAGCTACTGTTGCTATCAAGGCACTAAATTGTCAGTTCCATATGCTGAAATTTCAGCAACATACCCTGGAACTCCTCAAACAAAAGTCTTCCTTTCCTGCTTGGGCAGAATCTAAAGAATTACAAGAGTTAATGCATTCTGCAAGTCAAGTAACTAAACATACCTTGCACTGTGGTTTTGATGCCCTAGAAGCTTCCTGCAGGGCAGCAGTCACTGGATCTGTCATTAGAAGACATACAAGGCTTAAGTAACAGCCCCTGCCAGACTATGTCAAATCTAAATTGTTGGATATGCCCTTGCACAAAGATAACTTATTTGGCACTAAGGCAGAAGAGGTCTTAAAGATGGAAGAAAAAGCAAAATCTATGCAAACAGTTAAGGATTTCTTGCAGGTCCAGCCAGCCAGGTTCAGCAGGCATTGTCCCACCAAACACTGGTGCTTTTCTGCACCCACTAGGCCAGTGCAGCCTAGGACCCAGGGAATCAGACCCCCCCAGACAGCAGCCACAGGGAATGCAGGGATCTAAGCAGTGGACTAGCTCCACTTCAAAACTAGGGAGTTCTAAGCCACCCCCTTATGGTAAGAACTCACAATGACTCGCCTCCCCCACCCCCTCCCTCTGTCCACCTTTACTTACCTCTAGGAGGAAAACTCTCCTTTGATACAAGCACCTGGACCACCATTACCAACGATTACTGGGTACTGAACATAGTGTCTCAGGGATACAGATTTTCCTTCTACACCCTTCCAACCCCAAAAGGGTTCCTAGATCTACCACCAAACCAATGGGCAGAGGCTCGAAAGCAAATCCTTTCCCTGCTCTCTATGAGGGCAGTAGAGCACGTTCCTGCAGAACAGATAGGCCAAGGTTTCTACTCCAGACTTTTTCTGGTACCCAGAAAAGAGGGCACCTGGCGCCCCATCCTCGATCTATCCATTCTAAACACCTTCCTGGTGATCCCAAAATTCAAAATGCTTGCCCTCTAGCAGCTGCTACCCATGCTCTCCAAGGACACTTGGCTAGCCATCCTAGATCTAAAAGAGGGCTACCTCCCAATTCCTATCGGGGAATCATGCAGGAAATATTTACGTTTCAGGGCAGGATCTCAACACTTTCACTTCTCTGCGCTTCCCTTTGGCTTATCTACTGCTCCCAGAGTTTTCACAAAATGTCTGGCTCCAGCCATTGCCTTTTGCAGACAAAGAAATATTCAGATTTACCCATACTTAGATGACTGCCTTATTCAGGCAGACAGCCAGGAAAAGCTGCCTAAGCACCTGGTTTTTGTAAAGACCCTACTAACCTCCCTAGGGTACACAATAAATGAAAAGAAATCCAAACAGGTGCCCACCCAAAGGATTATCTTCCTGGGAGCAAGCCTGGACACAGCATTCCAAATGGCATTCCTTACACCAGAGAAACAAATTTTCCTAACAGCCTACTTCTCTCAGCTAGCCACCAGGCTCCAGTTGTCTGCAAGGAAGATCCCACAAGCTCTGGGGTTCATGGCATCATGCATACTACTCATTCCATATGCCAGACTGCATATGAGGAAACTTCAGTGGTACCTAAAAAGCCTTTGGTGTCAACACTCTCAAGACCTGGAAACTCTTCTACCTATAATTCCTTGCCTCAAAAAAGATTTCCTTTGGTGGGCAACAGCATGCTTCCACAACAAGGGACTGCCTTTCTCACCACTTTCCGCTGCCCAGACCCTCACCACAGACGCATCAGACTATGCTTGGGGTGCACACCTGGATGGCAGGTGCATACAGGGCCAATGGAGCCCACAGCAAATCCCTTTGCACGTCAGCCAAAAAGAGATGATGGCTGTCCAGCACGCCTTGATAGCTTTCAAACCCCTTCTCTCTCCAGCAGCTCTCCTGATCAAAACAGACAACACCACTGTGATATGGTATATCAACAAGGAGGGAGGGACTCACTCCTACCCTCTATGTAAGCTGGCCATGACCCTTTGGCACACAGCCTCTGCCATGGAACTACACCTGTTAGCACAATTCCTACCAGGCTCTCTTCTGGACCCACACGAGTGGCAGCTCAACAGAAGAACCTTCACCCTAATAACTCAGAAATGGGGCCTGAAGGTCGACCTCTTTGTCTCCCACACCAACCATCACCTCAGCAAATTCTGCACCAGGGAGCATCACTGCATGGCTTGGAAAGTGGATGCCCTGTCCTTCCCCTGGGTCAATCTGTCAGTCTATACCTTTCCTCCACTACCTCTCATCCCCAGGGTACTGCTCAAAATAAAGGAGGAAAACCAAATGACCATTCTTATAGCTCCAGACTGGCCTCACCAGCACTGGTACCCCTTGCTGCGCAGCCTGTCCCCACTGCCCCATGGCATCTTCCTCAGATTCCAAACCTCCTGACCCAGAGGGAAGAGGAATTCATGCATTCCCCAATTGCAGGCACTCAGTCTGGCAGCTTGGCTTATTCCCTAACCCCAAATCAATCTGGCAACCTCAGTAAACAGGTTCTAGATGTTATCCATGAGACCAGACTCCCTAGCACCAGAAAGTCTTATGCTGACAAATGGAAAAAGTTCTGCACCTGGAGCCAGGCTAAGGGAGCCAATATGGCACAGCCTTCCCGTACTGTCATCCTGGATTACTTAGCTAACCTACTACACAGTGGTCTCTCTCTCTCCTCTATAAAAAATCATGCCTCTGCTATTTCTGCTCATTTTCCCACTGAGCAGCCCCTTTTCTCACATCCTTTGATCAAACAGCTCCTAAAAGGGGCTAGCAACTTGAGGCCACCCAGAAGGGCACCAACCCCAGCCTGGGACCTTAACTTTGTATTGGAAAAACTCACCCTACCCCCTTTCGAATCAGCTTCTTCTGCAGAACTAAAATTTCTCTCCTGGAAGACAGCATTCCTTCTGGCCATCACTTCAGCCAGAAGAGTCTCTGAGCTACAAGCGTTCATGGCTGTGGAACTCTTCATCATCTTCCATGCTGACAGGGTATCCCTCAGAACTAACCCATCCTTCATGCCCAAGCTGGTGTCCAATGTGGCCCTCAACCAATCCATTCATTTGCCCACCTTTTCTCCTAATCCCTAGAACAAGGGGGAAAGGATTCTGCACTCTCTAGATGTGCTCAGACAGCTCAGATTATATCCAGACAGGACTAAATCCTTCAGAAAGTCTGATCAGTTGCTGGTTAGCTTTGCTACAGGGGCAGAAGACAAAGCTGTCTCCAAATGGATAGCACACTGCAACAAAGAACATGGAAAGCCTCCACCCAAGGGGGTCAGGACTCACTCCACCAGAGCAGCCTCCACCTCTGCAGCTTTCCTTAGAGGAGTCCCCACCAGGGACATCCTGGAGGCTGCCACCTGGACATCTGTTCACACTTTTACCAAGCATTACCACCTACCTTTCTTCTCCAAATCCAGGGCATGGTTTGTCTCTGCAGTCTTGCAAGGCATCCTATCCAGCCCCTAGTTTCTTTGAATGCCTCCACCCATTTCCTCAGCTTTGGGAATCAACCCAAATGTGATGACTGCAACAGTGAAACACGAACATAGTACAGTTGTGTACACTTACCATAAATGTAGATGTCCGAGTGTATTCACTGTTGCAGTCCTGGTTTCCCTCCCTCCATCCTCCTTTCTTCTCTTACCTTACAAGGGACATATTGGTAATTACTTTCTACTAGTGGGGTTCTTCCACCAGAACCTACTTGGGGGCTCTTGACAGGTTAGCGCAGGAAAAATTGATGTAATGGCGTCGGCTGCCTTACTTTATACTACTGACAACCTGACGTCTGTCCTGAAGTGACAGCAACCGACGCAGAAATACTAAGTCTCTGGTATTCGGGCCAGCCGAGGGCTACCCTGGCAGGGATAACCCAAATGTGATGACTGCAACAGTGAATACACTCAAACATCTACATTTATGGTAAGTGTACACAATTGTACTTTCCCAGGTTACCAAATACACTGCCCAACCATCTAAAAAGTGTCCATTGTTTAGAAGTGTTGTCCAAATCTTTGGCTCTCAGCTCCATGAAATTGGGCAACCTTTCTTGTTCATCATGAAAGTCACTAATGTAAAAACATGACTCCCTATGAGGGCACATAACCCCCCCATCTGATGTTGTTAATCTTCATTCCTTCATTACTGATGGGTGTCGGTTCCGTCCTTGGAACCGAGTCGGCTGTTATAACAAGCTCGCGCTAGCCAAAAAACTTTCGAGCTAAGTCTTACCCATAGTGCTCTTCTCTATATTACCTCAGATCTCGTTTGCCATGTACTGAGTAAAGATGTGTCAGGCCAGCTTTCAGCTAAGTCATTAATAAATTTTCATATTTGTCTATTGTTAAAGCTTCTTCTCTCTTTTTTTGCATATACCTAGTTAGCCTACTGTTAGTCGCATACTTTTTGAATATTTGTGTGTGTGGCTGTCTCTCTTTCCTCCCTTTTTACCAAGTTTGGTACTCTTTGTACCACTGCTGGTACAGGCCTTTCCTTACCTCTGAAGTAATTCCCAATACCATTTTTGGCATTTCCTTTTTCTTTCCCCCTTTTACTGTATTTAAAAAAAAAAAAAAACTCCTTTCTTCTTTGTGATTTGAGTGTGTGTTTCTGCGTTACTTCTTTTGTGGCTACATTGTATATTTTTGTGCTACTATGTCTGAGAAAAAGAGTACTACTGGGTTTAACTGCTGTGACGAATGTGACAGGAAAATGCCTAATGTTGATAGCCATACATCCTGTGTTTACTGTCTTGGGGTACCACACCTATCTGTAAAACCCCTGTGTGACATTTGTAAAGCATTTAACTCCCGGACGTTGGTGGAACGCAAAAATAAACTCATGCTCAAAGCTCTTCTTAAATCTCTATTTGCGGAAGCTATTTCTGAGGCGGAGGGCTCATCCCCTCCAAATAAAGAACACAAAAAGAGAAGGAAATCGTTACCCTTTTTTCCTCACACTAGTGAGTCCAAATCTGTGGAGCCGAAGGCAAAAATCTCTAAACTGGCACCAACATCTCTGCACCAAGGCCTCAAACCCCCTCCATGGTGCAGTCTTCAGTTTGGGCACCTCAGCAGCCGACTACAGTACCGCCCTCGGCACCTATTCCTCAAACTCTGACTTCGACACCGATTGTGACAACATTTCCAACTTCCCTTTTGGCACAAAAATAGTAATTCCAACACTGGTCACTTCCCCCCTACCTGTACATTATGCTGGTCCTTCAACCTCAGTGCTGAAAGGTGAAATATCCCCTCGGACCCGATATTCCCCTTTGGTAGATCCATTTTTTGGTCAACAATGTAGCCCTTTCCTAGAGCGTCCTGACTCCTCATCGAGGATATCCACCCACTGCTCCAGGAACCTTTCAGAACAGGACGTAGTGAGACTTGTGGATCAGCTTCTGGCAGCCAGAGGTTTTCCAACACCCTCCAAATCCTCCCTCCCACCAGAAGCCAAGGATTTTTCTCCACGGACTCCTACATACTTTCCTCCATCAGCCTCCCTGGAGGTATCGGAGCCTTCAACACCAACACCAACCCTGGTTCCAGCTTCTTCGGCTCCATTGGTAAACCTTACCATGACTCCAAAGTCTACCTTTTGGCCTTTGACTCATCCAGAGCCAGGCCATCCTCTTGATTGACACTGGTTTGTCTGCACCATGATCCCTAGTGCGGTGCCTGTTTTTCCTCGGTGCTGTCTACTATGGTTCTGGTTGCTTTGGTGGAACCAGGTCCTCCTGTGGCTGCTTTCCTGGGCATTCTTCGGGGCAGGGTGTAACCCCATTCCCAAGGTTGTCTTTCTCGGTTCCGGGCTCCCATCCTTCTTTGGGCAGATCTGCCTTCCAGGTGATGGAGAGGGCAGTTGCCTAAGCAGGCTCCCAGCTGGTACCTTCGGTGCCGGAGACCCATATATACCTTTTCTGTGAACCACAGTTGACACAACCCACTACTCAAGGACACCGAGCATGGAAACCTCAAGACATCCTTCCACAAGGTACCCACTCTGCAGAGTTCTCCTCACATGTCCCCACCGAGGAGGTACCTCATAAGAGATCGTGCAAGAGGAAGCACGTTGTTTCCCCTGAAAATTCCTTCACCGAAGATACAGACTGTGATGAAGGGGAAGGTCCCCCATGGTCACCCCCTGAGGCTGTCTCCTTTGGAGGCACACTAAAGATCCTGAAACAGCGTGGGGACTGGAAGTCCACCATCCCTTCCTCGGAGTCTGTATTCTTGCAGGCTTTCTGTGCCCAGCCCTCTACTTCCTGGGTGACCACTCCTGCAGATGACCTGGTTCAGCTCATAGTGCAGCTCTCCTGGAAGAATCCTGGTACCATTGAACCTATCCCCCGGAGACCAGACAGAATTCTTTCTCCTCGAGAGTACAGTGCACACTGGTCCAAGGGCCTGCCAATAGATGCTATGGTTGTGGCAGCGGCCACTAAAAAAGAGCTAGCCGAGGAGAGCTCTACTGTCCATCCCCCTAACAGGGAGTCTTGGACGATACACAGACTTGGGAAGCATGTGTAGTCTTCACTTATCTGGCACACTCTCTAATCTTAGAACTCTCAGAAACCCTTGCAGGAGCAGTTGCTGATGGGGATACGTGACAAAGTTGCCTCACAGCTTGCCACCCTGGACTCTTTCTCCAACTCCTCCATGCAGTTGATTTCTTTGTTCTGCCGATGGGGTGGCTAAAGCAGCGGGTGCAGGCATTGTCACGAGACATCACACCTGGATGTGATTTTTGCGGATCCCTTTAAGTCTTCCCTCCTGAATGCCCCCATATATGCCCCTTCTCTTTTTGGCCCTAAGGTAAAAGACACTTTAGCCAGGTGTGAAAAGGATGGTAAGACCTTGTCTGTGATAGGCGTACATTTTTCCACCCCCCCCCCAATGATCCTATTCTTGGAATTAGAGGAGTGTAAAAATGTGGTACAAGAAATTCCAGGGTCCTTTCCACGACTCAAGTGGTGAGTCCGCCCCAGACTCAGGGCAGAGGGGGGGAACTCAACCAGACGATGCTTCTTCAGAGGCAGAGGGGGGTCCGCGTAATCAGGGATCCAGAGATTCCTTCTCTGGACAACCCCGTTAGCACTCCTGAAGAGCGGCCCGATTGCTTACTTCTGAAAGCAGTCAGGGCGACAATTTTCTCTGCACCACCTTGCCTGGCAAACTATAACCACAGATCTTTGGGTGTAGACAATAATTGCCATAGGTTACCACATCCCTTTCAACCTTTACCCAAGTCCAATAACGCATATTCCCGATGTTCCACCCAGTCAAAGGGAAGTAGCAGCTCAAGAAATCTGAAAGCTGCTTCAAAAAAGGGCCATCCAAGGAGTCCCACCAGACCAGAGAGGATCCGAATTCTACTCAAGGTTCTTTTTAGTGCCAAAAAAAGACAAGGGGACTGGAGGCCAATTCTGGACCTCCACATCCTAAACAAATTTGTCAAACAAATGAAATTCCAGATGGTCATGGTTCAGTCTATACTTCCTTTTCTGGAGAAAGATGATTGGATGTGCTCGATTGAGCTTCAGGACGTGTTTATACCACTTAAAAATGAACAAATTTTCCAGAAGATTCCTCCACATCTGGCTGGGAGCCAATCACTACCAATTCTGAGCGCTGCCTTTTGGTCTCTGTACTGCCCCCAGAGTGTTCACCAAATGCATGGCAGTGGTAACAGCTCACTTGAGACTGCAACAATTCCGGGTGTTTCCGTATTTAGATGATTGGGTCCTCACCGCCCCAACCAAGCATCTACTGGTTTCAGCCACTCATTACACTCTACAACTACTGGAACACTTGGAGATAACAGACAAATGCAACTTGACTCCTTCTCAAAAACTGGAGTTGCAAATTTCGACACTCAATCTTGCCTAGTCTCCCTCTCATTCCACAGGCTGGAAAGACTCCAATTCAACTCCGGGTGAGGCTCTGTCAGGACAAAGCTCCGGCTCAGACAATCCTCCAACTGTTAGGGTCAATGGCAGCATTGATAACAATAGTTCCACTAGCAAGACTACACATGAGACTACTACAGTGGCTTTTACTAATGCAATGGTCTCGCTCTTTTTAATTTCTCTAAGTCTTTTGGGTTTCTAATGCTATGACGAGAATGGACCCCATTCCTAAGTCAAAGTACGATTAAAGTTCATGAAGTTAGTATTGTTTCACTCTTTGTCAGCCAAAAGTGCTCTTCACAGCACTCTCAATGTGCCCAGTAATGACTCCTCCTGCAATTTGTACAGTGTTACATGAATTGGTAACATATCTAAATACTATTGTAAATTCTTTTTTATAAGACCCGTTGCTCCTACTACTATTGGAACTGTCTGGGTATCTTTCATCCACGTGGCTCTCGTTTCTACCTGCAGATCCAGGTATTTTATGACTTTGTGTCTCTCTGTACGCAAGACACTGTAGTCACTGCATGTGGCGATTTCAATGATCAGTGCTACTTTTGTCTTCTTTTGAACCACTTTATCCAGTTTTCTAGCATCTTTCTTTAGAACTGTTGGTATTGAGTGCTCCCATGTGATATAAACTTCATCATTTTCTATGTTTCTTTGTGGCTCTTGTTTCCATTGTTTTTCAGCCACTTTGATACCATAATGTTTGCACAATCTCCAGTGTAACAGGCTCACCACATTATTATGATTTTCAGTATACAGTCCCTCTGCCATTAGTGCATCGCACCCAGCAACAATGTGTGTGACTGTTTCCAATTCGGTTTTACAAAACCTACATGTGTCTGTTTCTTCCACATGTTCAATGGACTTTGTAAACCAGCGTGTACGTAGCCCGCTATCTTGGGCTCCCAATATTAACCTTTCATTTCTTGGTTTGAATTTGCCTCTCCTTAACCATTCCTGAGTTCGTTCTTGATCAACATGAGGCTCTTCCAGAAGTTGTCTATACTTGGCAACTATATTTATGTTTTTCCTCATTTCTTACCTTCTCATCTGGTCCTTTACCTTATATTCTTTCATTTGTTTTTTGGCACATTCAGTCAATGCCTGGTTTTTATCCACTTCTGGTTTGATTTCCATTCCTGCTTGATGTCTATATGCTTCTGCTAAATTAAGCAGAGATGTCATCTTAGATTTATTCTCCTCATGTTTCAAAACTTTCACTACATTTGGATCTTGTGAGGTCAGTAGATATGTGTGCAGTCCCACAATTGCAGATCCATACATGTAATCAATTTCAAGGAGGCCCATCCCTCCTTCGGAATGGGGAATATATAATCTTGGTACACACTGATTTTTATAAATCATTTGGCGAACATGAAGCATCCTTCTTGTTTTAATATCCACTCTGTCCAACACTTTTAGGGCCAGTCAGTCACTCCAAAACTATAAGTTAGGACAGGAAGAGCAAATTGATTTATAGCTTGGATCTTGTTACTAGATGTCAGTGCTGTTCTCAGGATTAATGCAAGTCTTCTAAAGTATTCCTTACTGAGTTTTATTCGCATGTGTTGATGTTTTATTGCTGATCCTTCATCAATTCCCAAGTATTTATACACTCCCTCTTGCTCAAGTTCTTTTATATCACATTCTTGTCCCAAACTGATGTTTTCCTGGTGCTGCAGTTTTCCTTTTCAAAGGTTGCTTTTGCACATTTCTCAAGACCAAATGACATTCCAATAGCATCTGAAAAAGTTTTAACAACCTGCATCTGTGCTTTCAATTCCTCATCTGATGAGCTATACAATTTTAAATCAACAACAAAGAGAAGTTGAGAAGTCATTAGACTTTGTTGTTTTCTAGGAGCCAAATTGTAGCCATGGCCTAAGCTGTTAAGTAAACAGATTAATGGATTAATGGCAAGGCAGAATAGCAACGGTGACAGAAAGTCACCCTGGAATGTCCACTTTGACTTACCCTGTGTCCTTTCAAATCAGGATAACAGATTGGTGCAAACAAGATTTCATTTGGTGGATGAAGCCGGTGGACCACCAATAGAGTTGCCCTTTCTCCCCCTCTCAGGCCAGAGCCATAGTGATCACAGATGTCTCTCTGATTGGGTGAGGGTGGCATTTCCAGGGAAGGACAGTCCAAGGCACTCGGTCACCCTTGGAGGCCAACCTGCATATCAGTGTCCTAGAACTGAGGGCAGTGCTTCTAGCGTTGCAAGCACTTCAGCCTGTTCTCCCTTCAGGGACAATTGCCATCCAGTACGACATGTCAGTAGTCTGGTACATCAACAAACAAGGGGGAACCAGGTCATACCCATTGTGTTGAGAGGCCGTGAGAATTTGGCAATGGGCAATAGCTTCCAATCGCTTTGTGATAGCAATGCACATTCCCAGGGATTCCAACATAATTGCAGACAAATTGAGCAGATGCATTCTCCTGCCTCACGAGTGGTCCGTCAGTCTTGTCATAGCGGTGGAAATCTTCAGTCACTGGGGCCAGCCTTGCTGCGATCTGTTTGCATCCCCCGCAAATCACAAAATGCAGTAGCTACTTTGCCCTAATTCCCCTACAGGGGAGTCCCTGAGTGACTCTCTGGTGCACGATTGGCTCATGGGACTTCTTTATGCATACCCTTCCCTTCCTCTGATCCCACAATTTTTGAATAAGGCTCTTCGGTTGAAAAGCAGAGTTATCGTCATTGCACCTTACTGCCCCCGACAAATTTGGTTTCCTTTTCTTTGGTCTCACCTAGTATATCAACCATGGATTCTGGATCCAACTCCGGAAATGTTGTTGCACCCACAGGGGTTGATTCATCCGAACATGTCGAGTCTCAAGCTGACAGCTTGGCTCCTCCACTTCCAGTAATTGCCAGGCAAAACAACCCATCATCCCCTGTTTGCCACATTCTTCTGGCTTCCCATAAACCATCCACTAGGAAACTTTATCTAAGCAAGTGGAAAAGATTCATAATTTGGTCTCTTAAAAATGGTGTAAACTGTTTTTTGGCCCTGCTTGCTAGATTACTTATCTAATCTCCTTCACTCAGGAGCTGCAGCTACAACTATTCGAATACAGTTGGTGTCAATCTCCAATTTTCTTAATGGTTTCAAGGACTCTTCCTTGATTTCACACTGCCTCTGTAAAACATTTTTGAAAGAAGTTATACACATTAGGCCCCCCCTTCAAACCACCGATCGAGCCCTGGAATTTAACTTTAGTTCTACAATTTTTGACTCGCCCTCTCTTTGAATCCACTGTCAGTTGCGATCTGAAATTCTTATCCTGGAAGACTTTGTTGTTGGTGATCATTACCTCAACAAGGTGAATTTCTGAGTTGCAAGTTTTGTGCATAAAACGTCCTTACATAGTGTTCCATAAGGACAGAGTATCACTCCGGACTAACCCCTCCTTTTTACCCAAAGTTCTTTCGGACTTGACTATTAATCACACCATAAATCTACCAGTTTTCTTTCCAAATTTTTCTAACAAAGAAAAATATTCACTACATTTGCTTGATGTGCATAAACAATTGTGTTTTTATCTCAACAGAACCAAGTCATTACGAAAATCTGACCAGTTATTCGTGTCATTCTCAGGACCAAGACTGGGGAGACCTGTTTCCAAAGTTACTTTGTCTAAATGGTTGAGACTGTATTTGCTTCATTTATTGATAAAACAAAGCCTCATTACCATATAAAGTCAAAGCGCATTCCACAAGATCAGTTGCAACATCTGTTGCTTTTCATGCAGGAGCTTCTATGGATGACATTTGTACGGCAGCAACGTGGTCTACCCCTCATACCTTTATCATTGATTAGAAATTGGGTATGGGCTCCAGGGGGAGAACTTCCTTTGGTTCAGTGGTACTCAGGAATATTCTTCCTTAGGGCCTCCCAGGAAACAAAGTAGCTAGGGACTCTGTCCCATCAGTAAGGAATGAATGAAGATTAACAACATCAGATAAAGAAGTTATGTTCTTACCATAACGTTCCATCTGTTTTGTTGATCTTCATTCATTCATTACAACCCACCTGCCATCCCTGTCCGAAAGACTTCTGGAGGTTTGGATATGGTCCAAACCTGTGATAGGGAAGTTGCTCAGATAAACCCTCCGCTTTCTTTCTTTCTTCCTTATGGAAAACTTGATCTGAGGTAATATAGAGAAGGGCACTATGGGTAAGACTTAGCTCAAGAGATTTTTGGCTGGCGCAAGCTTGTTATAACGGCCGACTGGGTTCCAAGGACGGAACTGACACCCATCAGTAATGAATGAACGAAGATCAACAACGCAGATGGAGCGTTATGGTAAGAACATAACTTCTTTTTTGCAGAAAGCATTATATCGATTGCCAGTCGATTTTGTAACACCACAGTTCGCATTTCAGTTATTTCTAGATTGGCAATCCTGATGTGATGTGAAGTATGGTTAGCTACCTCGTGAAGAATTTGAGCAAGCATGGTGATTTCAAGCATTGTCCTTTGCACTCCATACATATGAACAAAAGCTGAAAATACTTGCTCTGCCCAGTGGATTGCCCATTTATTTCTCACCCTACCTGCTGGAGGGTTCTTAAAATTCTGAATAGCAAGAGTAATATAGGTCACAAAGCAACACCCTGACCAGTTTGTGGGTAACCAGGGGTAGGCATGATCATGAAAATGCAGTAATGATACTCTATTATGCCCATGCCATGCCCTTAGTCATTGCTTTTTAACTGTAAAGAGTTTAACACACTTTCATGTCTAGTGACATGAAAATGTGTTAATTCCCACCGACACAGTCCCATTTCTGGCATAACATGTCTTCACGATTTATGGTGGCAAGCTGAAGAGACACAGCTTTTGAAAAATTAGTCACATTATGCCAAGTTAGATTAGTATCACTAAGATCTTTTTCAAATGTTACCTGTGATTCAGGAATTGGAATCATAGGAATCCCTTCCCTGGATTGATAAGGTATATGTGAACACACCCAACAGTTTTATCACATTTAAGTCCACAGCATATTATCAAAGAACCAATAGGAAACTGTTTTCTCTCAACCAGGTTATAAAAGGAGCCGGCAATAAAAACAAAACAAAAGTACCTGTTGTCACATGATATAATAATGAAGTGCGGTTTGAGCTGTTTATTTTCCATAATTTTTCACTGGGGCAGATGATTCATCCTTTACACTTTGGTCTTCCTTCGCAAGCAATGATGATTCGCCTGGGGCCCCTACATGACAGGTCTTCTTACAGTGAGATGAGTGAATCCAGGTTGGTAGTCCTGCACAGCGGACCACAGTCAGGGTGGTGAGGATTACCTGGAAAGGGCCTTTCCACCTTGGGCTCGGTTCTTTTTCTGCAAGGTTTTCACATAAACCCAATCAACTGGCTGCAGTTGTTGACAGGGCTGGTCAGGAAGGTGAGGAAGAGCATTTGTTAAGTTTTGTGGCTCTGTTGCAAGAAGTGAATACGTTTTTACATTATCCATTAATTTTTTCATTTGACACAGGGGGAGCAGCTGGAAGAGCCTTGGGTCTTCCCATTAATATCTCATTGGGACTCAGCTTTTTGTAGTTAATGTACTTTTTATGCTCATTAATACTAAGGGAAGTGTCTCTGGCCATTTAAGATTTGTTTCAGTGCAAATCTTTAAAATTTCTTTTTAAAGGGTCCTATTAAACCATTCTGCTATTCCAGATGATTGCAGATGGTTGAGATAGTGAAGACTCAGGAAAAAAAAATTTGCATAGCTCTCTGGTCAGGAAATTAAAATGAATTTCCAAAACCATAAAATAAGCACAGGCAAGGCTCCAGGTTCTTCAACTGCTTTAGTCAATCGAAACAATCACAAGCACTTTCACAAAAATGCTTTTTCAAGTGTATGTCTTGTTCAGTCAAACTACCCCTCTTATACCTTTAATCAGTCATCTGACTTTCCATTATATATTTAAAGGTATACATTTCATATAGCATATAAGTCTCTGTGTAATTGAAAGCACTCACAATATTCATACATATTAAAAATACATGTATAAAAATACATATATAAAAAATACATATATAACCACATATATAAAAAGGTATATATAGAAAATATCATAAAACATATAAAAAATGTATATAAATTTCGATACAACGGCTTTCTTACCTGCGCAGTGGTCTATTTTTTTAAAATGGATCTCATAGGTATATAATCATTGAGGCCATGCCCCACATTTGCCCTTAACCTAACTATCCATTCTGCCTCCAAACACTCAGTTCATCCCCTTATATCCCCTCCTCTTGAATTTTCAATGCATTTTCCTATAACCAGGAATTTAAAATGGTGTCTGTCATTGGTCTCATGGACATATTCGCCAAGGCGTTGAAAACATTTTTCTTCCTAATATTATAAGCATGCTCTCTAATTCTGTCTTTCAGCTGTCTGTCAGTTTTGCCCACATAAAATTTGTGGCAAAGCTGACAGACAGCCAAATACACAACGTGTACACTGTTGCATGAGGCAGTAGTCCCAAACTCAAACACTTCTCCTGTGTCAGGATGCTTAAATTTTGTTTCTACTGTTAAATATACAGACATCTGACATTTCCCACAGGGTTTGGTTCCTTCCCTACCTACTACTGTGGTAGTATCTCTCGTGTTTCAAAGTCGCCTCTTCAAAGACTTTTTATTTTTAAATGTAAACTGAGGTGCCCTCTCCAGATATCTACCTACTTGTCTATCATTGGTTAGAATGTTTCACTGCCTGTTAATTACATTGGTATACTGACTTATGTTCCTTGAGTAAATAAAGCACATTATCAGTTTACTAGAGTATCCAGGGTCCCTAGCCTGTTGCATTGCACCACCCTCCTCTTTCTCAGAGAAGTATGGTTTGGCTCTGGTATCTCTGAGCTTCTGTACTTTATACATATTTCTATTCACTATACTTTTATCGTAACCTCTTTCCAATAATTCTACACCCACCATTGCAACCTGTTCCCCAAAATCTTCTTCTTTCACATTCAGTCTAGAGGCTCTCAAAAATCGATTGTATGCAACATTTCTAAAAATGTATTTCGGGTGCATACTCATTTGGCTAAGTAAATTGTTAGTATGACATTCTTTTCTATATAATCTCGTACACAATTTTTCATTTTCATCTCTAAAGATAGTGACATCCAAAAAGTTTACCTCAAGAAAAGACCAATGTAAGGTGAACCTTAAAAACTCTGTCGAGCCATTAATAAGTTCCACAAACTCCAATAGTAATTCTGATGTCCCATTCCATAAAAGGAACAGGCAATCAACAAACCTCCAATAAAACAAAATATGTTTTCCAAATGTACCTTCGATCAAATTCTCAATTTCCCAGTGATACATCACTGCATTTGCATAACTATTTGCGTACGATGTACCCATTGCAACTCCATTACATTGCCAATAGACCTCATCCCTAAACATGAATATATTATTCTCTAAAACCAACTGTAATAATGTTTCCATCAAACTTGTTTTATCAGTTGTAAAATCCATGTGTTTCACCATTAAACTACTCACTCTCCTGATGCCTTCATCATTTGGTATATCCGTAAAAAATGACACCACATCAAGTGTTACCAATATGAGGTTATCTGGTAGACAAGTTCTTTTAGTATAGTCATAGAGGTCTCTAAGGAAATGTTCTGTGTCTTTTAAAATATGTTTAGATTGGTCAATTAACTTACAAAGGTTTTTTTTTTTCTAGATAAATAGAGATGGACTCCATACACCAATTTTTCTCCGCCACAATTGGCCTCATTGGGGGTTTCTCCAACCCTTTATGTAGCTTGGGTAGCCCTTGAATCATGGGAATAGTGGGGTAGGTATAATAAAATACTTCAAAAGATTTTCATGTATGAGACCCATAAATAAAAGTTCATATAAACTATTAGAAACATTTTCTATAATTTTTTCACCTGTATAGGTGTAATCCCCATTATTCCCAGTTGTTTTAGAGATAAAGGTAAACTTTTTGGATGTCACTATCTTTAGAGATGAAAATGAAAAAGTGTGTATGAGATTATATAGAAAAGAATACCATACTAACAATTTACTTAGCCAGATGAGTATGCACCCGAAATACATTTTTAGAAATGTTGCATACAATCAATTTTTGAGAGCCTCTAGATTGAATGTGAAAGAAGAAGATTTTGGGGAAGAATAACATTAAATCTCCTTCAAAACCCCTCCCTAAAGTTCCACAGTATCCACTGAAATCAGAAGCACAGCAGAAAATCAAACCTGTAACTCAGTCCTTGATACAAGAAATACTGCCAGCTTATGGAGATTTCCATTCACACGCTCGAACATTTACAAATTCGAACATATGGTCTCGACCATATGTCGTTCGAAATTGTAAATGTTCGACTATGTGATAGGAACCCTTTTAGTTAGAGGGCATCTTGTGAGTGTTTCTTGTTAATAGTTTCCCTACTGCTTGAATAAAAAGGGTGTCAGCCTGTTTAAGTTAGAGGGCTGATGCTGCCCATTTTAGTTAAAGGGCAACCTAACTTCTTTTCTTTCTCACTTGCTTGAAGCTTCAAAAAAAAAAAAAGAAAAAAGTTTGACATTTATATATTATACGGTAGGGTTTAATAGTTGTAGTTATTGTTTTGCTCGTGTGTGTGTGTGTGTGTGTGTGTGTGTGTGTGGGGGGGGGGGGCAGAACATGTCCAAAGAGCATAAAGAAACTAAGCCTTCGGGCTTTAAACAGTGTAGTAAGTGCAGCCAGAAGATGTCGATAATGGACTCCCATACTGTTTGTGTTTATTGCTTGGGAGCAGTACATATTCAGGAATCATGCTTGATATGTTACTCATTCAGCTCTAGAGTGCTACTAGAGTGAGAAAACAAGTTAATTCTGAGAAGCTTATTGAAGACCCCCTTCCAGGAAGCTATAGAAGTAGGTCCGGGCACTTCAGGATCAATGAAATCACTTTCATCTAAATCGGACAAGTCCACTAAAAGATCTTCTCTCTCTTTGGGGCAATCAGAGCATGTTAAAAATTGAGCAAAATTGTATCTCCAGCTCCAGTTATTTAAGAACTGACAGAAACTGCTTCATCGGCGCCAGCTATTTCGGTGCCTATGGAATTTGAACTTAGGTGCCGGTCCCCAGAATTGGAGCTGGTTAGTCCTGTTCTAAGGTCACCTATCTTGCAGTTAGTCAGATCCCCTACTCTCTCCTCTAAGTCCTCCAGGAGTCTTTCTGATGATGATGTGGGTAGAGTGGTGCGTAGGCTTCTAAAGACACTGGCATTGGCCAAACTTCTTTCAGCTCCAACCCACAGGGATTTGGAGCCAGTCAAGACAATCACACTGACATCGATTCCTCCTCGTAGCCAACCCAGGACCTCGGAGCCAGAATACTTGGAACCGACTCTTGTGGAACCATCGGTGCCGAGAACCATCCTGGTATCTTCGGAACCGACATCTGCTCCGACATCCTTGGTTCCATCCAAGGAGTCTAGGAGCCAACACCCTCCTGTAGGCTCCGGAGAGGGGAGTCGGATCGGACATTTCCTGATGAGCTTGGCTCCTACATCAGCTTTGGAGCCAACCTCCTTGGTTCCGGGGATTTCTCCTGGCTCTTCAGAGCTGGAGGTATCTTCAGATCAGGGGAGGGGGACTTTAGAGCTGATGAGGAGGGTGCTGTTTCGTCAGACAGCTCCACTCAGGGGTTCCAACATTCTTACCCTTAAGGTACCAGTGTCCATTTCTGCACCACACCATCCACAGACCAGCAGAGACCCTAGGCCTCAGGGTACCCCATCGGGTGAACCCTCTCTTCCAGACCTCTCCAGAATATGCTTCTGAAGAGGTCCCTCATAGGAGACTCTACAAGAAAAGCATTTGGACTCACCAGAGGACTCAGTCACCTCAAACACAGACCTCAGTGAGTCAGAAGGGTCCCCATGGTCGCCTTCTGAGGAGGTCTCCTTCAGAGACATCCTAGAAATCCTTAAACAGAGAGGTGGCTGGAAGCCCATCACTCCTTCTGATGAAGAGTCTGTTTACCTGAAGGCATTTGGGTCTCACCTGCAGCCACTTGGGTGTCTCCATCATCCGACGAACTTATGGAACTAGTTAGTCAAAAGGTGTGGGAGTCTCCAGATGTAGTGGAGCCTGTCCCTAGGAGGTCAAATAAGTTCATCACAGCCCCTTCTGATAGAGACTTTTTGACCAAGACTGTCCCTGTAGATGCAGCAGCCACCAAAAAGGAACTTTCTGAAACATCCTCATCTGTCCATCCACTGAACAAGGAGTCTCGTACGATGGACAGATACGGGAAGCGCATGTTTGCTTCAGTGACATTTGCACTCAGATCGCTGAACTATCTGATGCATTTTACAAGGCTACAAAGAGATCTCCTAAAGGAGCTAGAAGATATTCTCCAAGGTCAGTAGCTGCAGGGGTATCAGACAAGGTTTCCTCTCAGCTCTCCACCTTAAATTTGTGGTCAATTCCTCCATGAGGCTCATTTCTTATTCAGCAAATGGAGCAAGCAGAGCAGCGGGTTCAGGAATTTCTCTAAGGAGACATTCCTGAATGTGCTTATGCGACTTGACGGAACCTTTCAAATCTTCCTTTATTAATGCCCCATTCGATGGCTCGGGCTTGTTCCAGCCAAAAGTTAAGGAGATGCTAACCAGGTATGAACAAGAAGGAAAGACTCTCTTTGCCATAGGAGTCCATTTTTCGATACCTTTTGGACCCTTTATCCATTATTGAATCCCCAAATGATGTGGATACTCTACAAAAGGGCCTTACAGAAACAGATGCTTGGTGCCAGAGCCATGGGCTCAAGCTCAATGCCAAGAAATGTATTGTTATCCCCTTTGGGAAAAAACATGTATCCATGAATTACCATATAGGTGGCAGTACACTAAACACAGAAAGTGTGATAAGAGACTTAGGGACACAGGTGGACAGTGGTCTCACCTTCGATAACCACATCGCCACAACAGTCAGGAAATCCTTCTATGTGGCACACCTCATCACGAAGGGCTTTTCATCCAGAAAAAAGGAGGTCATTGTCCCACTGTACTCATCCCTCATTAGACCCATTATAGAATACAACGCTCATTTGGTATGTAACTCTCAAGACATCTGCAACAACTGGAAAGGCCTCAGAAATACCTCACTAAAAGAATCACAGGCCTAAAGCAGATGCCCTACGCTGACCGCCTTAAAAACTCCAGCTATACTCTGTTGCATATCGTCTACTCAGAGGCGATCTCTGCTTAACATACAAGGCCATGTCAAACCCAGAGCTGTTGGACATGCTACACTTAAAGAAATCCCAATCCCTCAGAGCTACACGCTCCAGGGATCTAAACCTTGTCATCACAATAAACAAAACATGCTGGAGGGATAGGTTCCTGACCCAGAGACTCCCCAGACTCTGGAATAGATTGCCCATACATGTCAAGCAGAGTGCCTCTTTGGACCTCTTCAAGAGGAACCTTGACGATTGGATGGGAGAAAGGAAATTCACCCCAGGGATCACGTCAGTCGCCCTGCTAGACAGGGGTCCAGGAAAGTAAATTAATGTGGGAAGAAATAGCCAGGGAGTTGTTATGGCTAGGCTTGTATAGGCCCTAGGGCTGATAGCCTAGTACCAACCTATGAACCTATGAACCTTATCCAGAAGGCCAGAAGGGGGGGGGGGGATGTAGATCCTAGAGAGTTTTTCAGGACACACGTGGTGACTCTTCACTTAGGGGCAGAGGGGAAAGTACAAATGGAAGGCGCTGTCCACGTGGCAGAGGGGGTCCGCAAAACCAGGGCGACAGGGATTCTTTCCGTGTTAGGCCCTTTCAGTGCTCCTGAAGGGAGGCCCGTCTGTCCATCTCTGGAGGCAGTTGGGGGTTGATTATCTTTGTACCTAAAAGCCTGGCTGGAAATAACTAAAGACAAGTGGGTACAAACTATCATATCCAGAGGATACTCCACACCATTTTCTCTTCCTGTCCCAAACATAAAGAAAACCCCGGACATTCCACCCAGTCAAAGGGTTCAAGCAACTCTAGAAATTCAAAAGTTGCTAGACAAAAGAGTCATCCAAAGAGTCCCCGCACACCAAATAGGATCCGGAACTTACTCAAGATTCTTTTTAATGCCAAAAAGAACAGGAGACCAAGTTTGGATCTCAGCAGATTAAACAAATCAGTAAAAAAGATAAAGTTCCGGATGGTAACACTGCAGTCGATTCTTCCCGTTTTGGGAAAAGAAAATTGGATGTGCTCTATAGACTTCCAGGATGCATACTACCACATGAAGATGGACAGGCCATCCTGGAGTCATCTACACTTCTTGCTGGGAGCCAGTCATTACCAGTTTCAAGCTATGCCCTTTGGTTTCACTACAGCCGTCAGAGTGTTCACCAAGTGCATGGCAGTAGTCACGGCTCACCTGAGACATCTAGGATTCCGAGTGTTTCCGTATCTAGACAACTGGCTCTTAACTGCCACCACAAATCATCTACTACTGGAATCAAAAGACACCACTCTCTCTCTCTGCTCTCACCTTGGAATCACAATAAATTACGAAAAATCTGCCTTGTTGCCATCATAACATATTGTGTTTATAGGAGCAGATCTAGACACAATAAACATGATGGCAAAACTTCCTGCAGAAAGAGTCTTAGTTATGAAACAGCAAGTCTTCCACCTTCTCTCCAAAACAAGAGTACAGGCAAGGACAGTTTTGAAAGTCTTGGGAACCATGGCAGCCGAGATAAGTTTAGTTCCACTAGCACGTATGCACATGAGAATTCTGCAGTAGCTACTCTTCACCCAGTGGTCTTTGCAGGAACTACCCATGTCTCATCAAATTCTATTAACAGAGTCTTGCAAGAAGGACCTTCACTGCTGGCTTCACACCAGTCATGTAACATCAGGTCAACCCTTTCTTTTCTCATAGCCTGTGGCCACAGTGACCATGGACTCCTCCCAGATAGGGTTGGGGGGACATTATCTGGGAAGGGCAGTCCAAGGCACTTGGCAGGATCACGAGTTCTATTTGCACATTAATGTCCTAGAGATGAGAGCAGTGCTTTTGATGTTGCAGGCACTCCAGAACTCTCTCCCGCTGGGTACAATTGCAGTACAGAAAGATAACATGTCGGTTGTCTGGTACATAAACAATGAGGGACCAGATCTTACCCCCTTTGTCGAGAGGCCCTCAGAGTATGGCAGTGGGCGATCTCTTTCCACCGCTTTCTGATAGCAACGGACATCCCAGGGAAATCCAACGTGATAGCAGACAAATTCAGCAGAACAATTCTCTTGCCTCATGAGTGGTCCCCTAAAACAAGAGGTAGTGGAGACGATCTTCCGAAAATGGGACCAGCCTTGCTGTGACCTTTTCGCCACATCCATGAATGCCAAATGCAGCAGCTATTTTGCCCTGATCCCCCCTCTGGGGGAGTCACC
The DNA here is from genome assembly GCF_019279795.1 of Protopterus annectens. Classification (NCBI taxonomy): domain Eukaryota; kingdom Metazoa; phylum Chordata; order Ceratodontiformes; family Protopteridae; genus Protopterus; species Protopterus annectens. The sequence continues at coordinate 35,376,013 of NC_056728.1, read as the reverse complement.
AAGGGATGCAGTTGTACACGATTGGCCCTCGGGACTTCTTTATGCCTTCCCTCCCTTTCCTCTAGTACCTAAGGTTCTCCAGAAAGCCAGCTCATTGGGAAGCAAGCTGATTTTCTTCGTGTTTCACTGTTGCAGTCATTACATTTGGGTAATCCTGCTGGCAGGTTGTCCTCAGCTGGCCTGTATTCCAAAGTCTTGGGTCCTGCGTCGGCTGCTGTCGCCCCCTCCTTGATGTCAGGTTGTCAGGGGTATAAAAGAAGCGGCCGACTCCATTTTCTTCAGTCTTTCTTGCCGCGCGGTGCCCGAAGCAGAAGCAGTTCGCAAGTGCCAGCCGGCCGACTCCTGAAATGTTCGTGTTTGAGTTTCAGAACCGAAGTCTTCAATAAAGGTAAGTACCCCGTTGAGGAAACTTTTTTTCTTGCTCCATACCGATGTCAAAAAAAGTTAATAATTGTATTACTTGTGGAAAGCAAATACCTCATAAGGATTTTCATTCCTACTGTATTCCTTGCCTAGGCCCTGATCACAACGTTTCTGGTTGTCGGTTTTGTGCTAGATTTAACCAATGCACTATTAAGCGTCTGTATTCTTTTGCTTTAAAGTATTTTGGTAGCAGGTTTAATTATCCTAAAATGTCATCAGATAGCCATCCGACTACCGGAGTTTACAAAAAAACGCAAAGAAAAGGATAAAGAAAAACAACCGAGATCCAAAACCGACGACAAAGCTTCTCCTAAGGCAGTCGCCGGTTTGCCGGTTCTCAGTGAGGTGCTTTTGCAGCCCCTGACACCTGCTACTTTAGAGTCGCAGGCCACTACCGACTCCCATGTGGAGTCAGCCATGCCGCTGAATACTCAAAGTATTGGAGCCTTGGACGCTAATCCCTCAGATGGGTCCGGAGCCGCTGAGCAGGTACCGGCTTCTGAGGGTGTATTCAGACTACAACATCTTTACATTAAAACGACTTCAGCTTCAAAGACTAAAGCAGCTTCTAAAGCAAAGAGACAAACTCAAGAGCCACGTGTACAAGCCTCTGTGCCCAAAAAACAGATGATCAAGATGGCCGAAGACTTGATTACTTTGATCAGGGGTTCCCATTCTCCTCCTGATAAAAGGCCTAGGCAAGAGACTGACTATGAATCTTCAGATCAGGTTTCTATTTCTTCTGATTCCTTTTCTGATCAGGGATATTCTTTACACCCCCATGAGGATTCTGATGCTGAAGAATCTATTCATTCCTTCAGCATCCCCTCCTGAGGGTTGTTCCTTTGGGGAAACCTTGCATACCATGAGGTAGCATTTTCACTGGGAAAGCCAAGATTTTTCAGAATCAAAAAAGAGGCTCGGGGATTTCCTCTTACAACCACAGCACAGGCCTCTAGCCATTCTTCATGTGTTAGACATTGTAGATGATGTGTTTTCGGAGTCTAGTTTGACCCCTGACTCCTTACCTCCAGCTCCTGTTAAGCCTGACAGATATTACAGGGTTCCTGACTCACACAAATTTCTTTTTAAAAACCCTGCTGCTGACCCAGAAACTATTTCACATGGTCCTAAGGGAGTTAAGGCCTCTACAGCAAAAATCCCAACCCACTCTGACAGGGATTCAAGAGCACTGGATAGATGAGGAAAAAAGGTTTACACATCTGCAACTTTGGCTATAAGGGCATTAAACTGTCAGTTTCATATGCTCAAGTATCAGCAACATCTCATGGGATTGCTTAAACAGAAAATGATGTTAAATTCTGAGTGTGCTGAAAACAAGGAAATGCAGGATTTATTGCATGCAGCTGAACAAGCTGGAAAGCATACTTTGCAATGTGGTTTTGATTCTTTGGAGGTCTCCTGCAGGGCCACAGTTACGGGTTCTGTAATTAGGAGGCATGCATGGTTAAAGGAACAAAATCTGCCTTATCATGTTAAGGTTAAGTTACTAGATGCACCTTTACAGCATGATACTTTGTTTGGTGCTAAGGCAGAAGAGGTTTTAAAGAAAATGGAAGACAAAGCAAAATCTATGCAAACTGTTAGAGTTTTTACAAGTACAGCCACCTAGGTTTAGTAGACACTGGACTACAAAAAAATGGTCCTTTCCTGTGTCAGACAGACCTTAAAGGGGCAGATCCAGACGCCCAAGGGGCAGAACCCAGGCGCATAGGTCAAAACAATGGGGTGCTTCTACCTCCAAAGCTGGAGAAGATAAAGCACAAACATACAGAAAGAAGTCCCAGTGACTTTCCCCTGCCTGCACCAAGCACTTATCTTTTGGCAGCACCCTTATGGGGAAAATTAGCACTTTTTGCTCAAAATTGGCACATTATAACCCAGGACAAATGGGTTCTAAATATAGTGTCACAAGGCTACAAATTCCATTTTCATACTCTGCCAAAGGCAAACAGCTGGCCAGATCTGACAAAAAATCAATGGGCAGAGGCAGAAAAACAAGTTTCATCCCTCATGGACATGGAGGCCATTCAGCAAGTACCAGAGCAAGAGCAGGGACAAGGATTTTACTCAAGACTGTTCTTGGTACCCAGAAAGGACAAGGCCTGGAGGCCAATACTGGACCTATCTATTCTGAACACATTCCTGGATATTCCAAAATTCAAAATGTTGACTTTGCAGCAGCTTCTGCCCATGCTGGGCAGGAAGCAGCTTGTGACTTTAGACCTAAAAGAGGCATACCTGCATGTTCCAATCAGACAATCGTGCAGAAGACACCTCAGATTCAAGGCTGGTTCAATACATTACCAGTTCTCTGCACTGCCCTTTGGTTTATCTACTGTGCCCTGGGTCTTTACAAAGTGCCTGGCACCAGTAATTGCATTCTGCAAACAAAGAGGAATACAAATATACCCTTACTTGGACGACTGTCTAATTCAAGCAGAGAATAAGGACATTCTTCTTCAACATCTGGCGTTTGTGAAAAGACTACTAACATGCCTAGGGTACACAGTCAACGAAAAGAAATCAAAACTAGTACCCTTTCAGGATATAACATTCCTGGGTGCAAGCTTGAATACAACTGCCCAGATGGTTTATCTCACGCCAGACAACCAAAGGCAACGGACTACCTATTTCACAATGTTGGCAACAAAGGCCCAGTTATCTGCAAGAAAAATTCTGCAGGCTTTAGGCTTCATGGCATCCTGCATCCTACTAATTCCATATGCAAGACTGCATATGAGGAAACTTCAATGGTACCTAAAAAGTGTTTAGACTCAACATTGCCACAGCCTGGAAACAATGATTACTCTTATTCCCTGCCTCCAACAGGAGTTTCGATGGTGGGCAAAGGCTTGTCACCAAAACAAGGGACAGCCATTCACATTACCCCCAGCCAGGCAGACACTAACAACGGATGCATCAGATTATGCATGGTGGGGGGGGCCCACATGGCAGGAAGAAGCATTCAGGGCACATGGACCTCAAACCAAATGCATCTACATATCAATCAAAAAGAGATACTAGCTGTTCAAAATGCCCTGACAGCCTTCAAGGACCTACTTCAACCGGAACAACTGCTGATAAAGACAGACAACACCATGGTCATGTGGTACATAAACAAGCAGGGGGGCACACATTCATACCCCCTTTGCAGACTAGCTATGACATTGTGGGACACAGCTTTGACTTACCAAGTACATTTGCAGGCACAATTCCTGCCAGGAAAGGAAAATACTCTGGCAGACGAACTAAGCAGAAACCTCATGGAACCCATGAGTGGCAGCTGGATCCACAAGTCTTCAGCATGATAACAAGGAAATGGGGATGCCCGGACATAGACCTATTTGCCTCCCCTCACAACTACCAACTAAAATGATTCTGCACAAGGACTTATCACAGACAAGCATGGAAAGTGGACGCCCTATCTTTCAGCTGTAAAAACCTATCAGTATATATCTTCCCTCCACTGCCTCTCCTCCCCAAGGTACTCCTAAAGGTCAGACAGGAGAAACCAAAGATGATACTGATTGCCCCAGACTGGCTCTGCCAGTACTGGTATCCAATCCTAAGGAACTTGCCTCGTTACCCAGCTTGGACCTTACCTCAAATACCTCGTCTACTGTCCCAGCAAAACAATCAGATCCTGCACAGCCAACTCAGAACATTAAACCTGGCAGCATGGCGGATAATGTAGTCATACAAAAAACACCTCTCAGTAAAGCTGTGATGGATGTCATTCTGGAAGCCAGAAGGCCTAGTACAAGAAAGTCTTATGCTGGAAAATGGAATAGATTCTGTGCTTGGAACCAAGCACAAGGAACTGATACAACTGTACCAAATATTCCTCATATTTTGCAATATTTAACTGAGATGCTGGACAAAGGCCTATCCTTTTCATCAATTACAATTCATGCCTCTGCCATTTCGGCTCATTACAATACAGAGCCACCAATTTTTTCTCACCCTTTATTAAAGCAGTACCTCAGAGGAGCCAAATATTTAAGGCCTCCAAGGAGATCACCAATACCTGCATGGGACCTCAACTGTGTCTTGGAAAAACTCACCCTGCCTCCTTTTGAGCCAGCGGCTACTGTTGATATAAAGTTTTTATCGTGGAAAACAGCTCTGCTCCTAGCAATTACTTCAGCAAGAAGAGTTTCAGAGCTACAGGCGCTTATGGCTGTGGAGCCTTTTATCAATTTTTATCCAGACAGGGTCTCTCTGAGAACAAACCCAACATTTATGCCTAAAGTGGTGTCCAGTGTGACTCTTAACCAAACTATTCATCTGCCAACTTTTTATCCAAATCCACAGGACAAGGGGGAGAGAATTCTGCACTCTTTGGACATACACAGACAGCTTAGATTCTACTTGGACAGGACCAAAGCTTTCAGTAAGACAGAGCAATTACTAGTGGCATATGCTGCAGGATCACAAGGAAAGGCCATTTCAAAGCAGACTATCTCAAAGTGGATAGGCCACTGCATTCGTTTATGCTATTCACACCATCACAAGCCAGTGCCTAAGGGCATTAGGCCACATTCCACCAGAGCTGCAGCCACTTCAGCAGCTTTTCTCAGGGGAGTTCCAACCAGAGACATTTTAGAGGTGGCTACTTGGAGTTCAGTGCACACCTTTACAAAGCATAACCATCTGCCATTCTACTCTAAATCCAGAGCAGGCTTTGCCACTGCAGTTCTGCAGGGACTCATAGCTGCTCCTAATTCTGTTTAGCTCCAGCCTCCCAACCATAGCTTTGGGACTCTACCCAAATGTAATGACTGCAACAGTGAAACACGAAGAACATAGTACAGTTGTGTACACTTACCATAAATGTAGATGTTCGAGTGTATTCACTGTTGCAGTCCAGGTTACTCACCCCCCATCCCCCTTTTTTCAATGGATCTTATCTTTCCTTCTCTGATTTATACAACCTATGTGGTGTATTTGCTTATAGATGAAGATAAAAATTATATTGGTGCATTTATTGTTTTATATATATATATATAACATTTGGCTACCCTTTTAAGGGGCACCTGACATCTGGGGCAAGAAAAACTGAAGAAAATGGCATTGTCCGCTTCTTTTATACCCCTGACGACCTGACGTCAGGGAGGGGGGGTGATAGCAGCCGACGCAGGACCCAAGACGTTGGAATTCAGGCCGGCTGAGGGCAACCTGCCAGCAGGATTACCCAAATGTAATGACTGCAACAGTGAATACACTCGAACATCTACATTTATGGTAAGTGTACACAACTCTACTATTCTCATTGCCGCATGCTGGCCTTGTCAGATTTGGTTCCCCTTCCTTTGGCCTCATCTTCAGGAGGAGCTGTGGGTTCTGGACCCAGTTCCAGACCTTCTGACTCGTACGTCTGGAACGCTCCACCCTTGTCTTCAAACCCTCAAATTGACAGCTTGGCTACTCCAATTCCAGTTATAGCCAGGCTTCCTAACTTCCCTCATTCGGTCAAACATATTTTGATCTCTTCTCATAAGGCCTCAATGAGAAAATTATATACCAGTAAATGGAGAAGGTTTTCTTCCTGGGCATTGACAAAAAACATTGACCCCTTTTCTGCTCCTATGACTTGTATTCTCGAATTTCTGGCCATACTATTTAATGAAGGCACAGCTGCAGCTACCGTTCGTGTACAGTTAGCAGCAATATCTAATTTACATATAAGCGATTTTGCCCCTAACTTGATGTCCCACAAACTATGCAAAGCCTCCCTGAAGGGTACTAATTTAAGGCCACCTGTAAAAACACCCCTACCACCATGGGACCTAAACTTTGTTCTGTCCTGTTTGATCCTTCCTCCATTTGAGCCTGCGTCATCATGTGATCTAAAATTTTTAACGTAGAAAACAAGTATGTTGCTTGCATCACTTATACTAGAAGAGTTTCAGAACTGTAGGCATTATCGATCAAGCCACCATGTATGCTTTTTCACAAAGATAGAGTATCCCTTCGAACATACCCATCCTTCCTGCCAAACGTATGCTCAGAGTGTAACCTAAATCAGTCCATAGAGTTACCAGTTTTCTTCCCAAACCATGGCAACAAGGCAGAATATAAGCTAAATTATGCTTCTACTTACATAGGACAAAGGACTTCAGGAAATTTGATCAGTTGTTTGCGTCATTTTCAGAAGCAAAGAAAGGTGCCCCTGTATCTAAAGTCACCCTTTCAAAATGGCTCTCAGATTGTATTACCTTTATATATAGTTCTAATAACAAAGTTCTCCCCTTTAAAGCCAAAGGTCATTCTACAAGTGCCATGGCAACCTCTTCTGCCTTTTGAGCTAGACTGACACTTGAAAGCATTTGTGCTGCTGCAACTTGGGCAATGCCTCATACCTTTATCACTCATTACAAAATAGATTTGGCCTGCAGGGACAGGGCCTCCTTTGGGTCCACTGTCCTGAAGAATATACACCCATGAGCCACCCAAGAAATATGGTGCTAGGGACGATGTCCCAACCAGTAAGAATGAAGGCGAGATAGGACAACATAATATAAAAAAGTTATGTACTCACCATAATGTTCCATGTTTGTTGTCCATCTCACCTTCATTCTTACATCCCACCCTCCTTCCCCCACCTGTGGCTCCTGTAGAACAAAGAGGACAAAGAGGTTCTTTCTTTGGCAAGTGTATCTCTGACCTTCTTCTTTGTCTTCATAAGATGTATTGATAGTACCTTAGGTACCTACAGTTATCAGTAAACAAGATCTGGGGAGGTTCACCAGAGCATGATGGGATAGGGATACAGCCACAAGCCAGTGGAAGACCCTGAAGCTTTAGTATACAGCCAAATTGGAACCAAGGATCAGTTCCAAACCCAACCAGTAAGAATGAAGGCGAGATGGACAGCAAACATGGAATGTTATGATGAGTACATAACTTCTTTCTTCTTAGCTTCTGCTCAGACTGCTAATACTTCCTCCTCTGATTCTGTTGGAACATCCAAATACACTCCTTCTGGTGTGCACTAAGTAGCATAACTCAGTATGCATAACAGATCTGCCTCTTAGCAAATTTAGCAGTGCATTAGTACTCAAGAGAAAATAATGCTTTTTTTATTGGTTTTAAAGAAATGGGTATAGGTTTTGAAACAGGATATGTAACAGTAGCATTTGTTATTCCAGCTGCCTTTACTTTGTTTTGGGGGTTTGCCTGTCTGAAGTAACTTTTAATACAGACGTAGTGGCTCCAGTGTCCACCAGGTAAAGAATTTTCTATGAATTTATGTTTTACCTTAACATAGGCTCCCTTTTGATCTATTGCCAGCAAAGGATCTAGATTTATTTTTGTTTAATTATCATGCTATACTCATCAGTACAGTGATTTGCAGCATTTAAAAGGACTCTAAGTCCTTTTCTTGCCAGTCTATAAACACTTTCTTAATTTGGTTTTGTACAGGGACTTGCAATCCCTGCACAAAATCAGCTGCAATAGCTGGTTTCGCTTGCTCTTTTGGGTCTGGTATTCCTAAATGTCTAGTAAACACTGCTATAAGATGACTCAAATAGTCTGCAGGGGCTTCCCCAGTATTTTGTTTACATGCCTGTATTTTAGACCAATCAGTCCTAACTTCACACACATCTGTAATTTTTTTTTAACAATACTGTCCTTTTATCTATTAGTGCATTTCCTGTAAGAGTAAAATACATTATTTCAGCCTTCTCCAGTAACTGTTTTCTTATTTCATCTGAAGTAACTACCCTGAGCAGCTGGTTTAAATCTGTCAAAGCAGGGTTGTAACATTTTATTATAGTTTTTTAATTCCTTCTTAAACCTTAATGGATGAGAGTTCCAAAATGTACTTGACACACCATGACTGAAATAATAAAATAACTTTAATAAAAATAATAAAATGTATATGGTGAACGTTTCCCAGTACAAGACACCTCTTCTTGTAAAAATACAAAAATGTAACACGCATACTTTTAAAATCAGAAACAATCAACTACTAATCAAATGAAAATCATTCTCATCCAATCAAAACACTCAAAAATTGCACAAATCAAACTAGAGATCTGTGCCACATAGCCAATCAAAATCATTAGCTGTTTGCACAAATCACAGTTCAAACTGAGCCACAACGGCGAATCTGTGTAAAGCAGGAAGTGCTGCTTTCATTCATAGTAAGCTAACCAATTAAATAACGGTCTATGAAGATAAATCAAAATACAGATCTAAGCTCTAACAGACAGTCAAATACAACAAGAAGAAATTCTTTTATACATAGCAAACTATAATCATGAAGTTAGACAAACTTAGTGTCTCAAACCATGATTCTTTGGTACAGGTTTGGCAGAGCTTCATTTAAACCAGAAAGGCTGTCAGCTTTCAGGCACACGATCCATTTAAGTTCAGCACACTCAGTTTTATTCCTTATATCACTGCCCCTCAAATTTAAGTGAACAACACCTAAAACTAAAAATCTAAAAATATGATGATCTGATGTTGTCAGTCTTCATTTTATCCTTGACACATAGGTTCAGTTCTGATCTCAGAACTGACTTGGCCATTACTACAGCTCACGCCAGCCAAAAACTTTCGAGCTTCACCTCTATCCAGAATCCATCTCTCTCAATTACTTCAGATCTCGTCTGCCGCTTTCCGAAATGGTCGCATCCAGCTACTACTCTCGAGCACTAGTGGGTTTATGTAAATTTTTCTTATAGATTTTTCTATCTCATTTCCCTTTCCTTTTCTTGTTACACTTAGTGTATTGCTCAGTATCATCACTGATACTTTTTCCCTTTACACTTTGGTGTATTCCCAACTATCATTACTTATAGTTCCCCCACCACCTATATCGTAGTTTTCTGTTACTCTCTACACGTTTGTGTATATCTAAAGTGTCATCGTTGATAGTTTCTTTTCCCTTTTATCTTCTATACTAAAATATAAAAAATATAATTAAAAATTCTATTTTTTTTTATCTCGCTTTCCCTTTTTTGCTTGTGTGGGGTGAGTTTTGTTTAGCAGATCTACCTAGCTGATGTTATGTAGTCCTGTCTTGCCATAATTCTTGCTAGATGGGTTGGGAGCCGATTCACGGCTCCAACTCGGCCGATACAAAAGCTTGAGAGATTTTACTGGCTCGAGGCTAACCCCTATCCCATGGTGCCTCACGGCAATTCCCCAGATTTCGTTTGCCGCGAAAGCTTCGAGGTTGTCTCGACTCCAACAGGGATAGTCACCCTGACTTTTCTCCGGAACCAGCCCTCCCTCTCGGTGCTTCAGCTCAACTGAGCTCAGTTCCCATGTCTGCTTCAGAACCAGTCCCTCCTGCTTAGAGCCAACCTTCTGTCTCCTTAGAATGAGGTCTTCTTCGGAGCAGGGTGGAAAGGCATTTGAAGGAATAGAGAAAGCTTTGTCCAGTGCCAAAAGCCCTGCCTTTGGACCCGATGTCCCACCAGCAGCCGACAGCAACCTCTTCTCCCCCATCACCCCCTCAGCGTAGGGAACCAGAGACTGAAGCAGCCCCCATTGGAGGTGTCCCCTCTTCCAAGACCTTCCCGGATTATCCCACTGGAGAGCTTCCCCGGAAGAGATTTTGTAAGAGGAAGCACATTGACTCACCTGAGTCTGTCATGTCAGACACTGATTTGGATGAGTCAGAAGGGTCCCCTAGATCCCCCTCTGAGGATGTCTCCTTTTCTGACATCCTTAAAATCTTTAGACAGTGGGGCGATTGGAAGACCTCTAACCCTTCTGAGGACAAATCAGTGTACCTTGAGGCCATTGGTTCCCGACCTTCCACCTCCTGGGTGACACCGCCTTATGACTAGCTCTTGGGCATCATATCCCGGAAAGCCTGGACCTCCCCGGGCACAGTGGAGCCTGTCCCAAGGAGGCCAAACAAATTTATGATTGCTCCTGAAGATAAGTCCTTTCTTTCTAAGGGAGTTCCTGTTGATGCTGTGGTTGTAGCAGCGGCCATGAAAAAGGAGTTGTCAGAGACACTTTCTAATATCCATCCTCCTAATAAGGAATCCAGGACGATGGATAGGTCTGGAAAGCGTACCTTCTTTTCTGTGGCATTTACCTTAAGATCGCTGAATTACCTGTCCCATTTTACTAGACTTCAAAAGGATCTCCTGAAGGAGTTAGGAGACACCCTTCAGGGTTCAGTAGCTTCAGGATCCACAGACAAGGTATCTGCGCAGCTCTCCACCCTTACATCTGTAGCTAACTCCTCCATGAGGCTGATTTCCTATGCAGCGGGTGGAGCGAGTAGGGCAGCCGCAGCAGGAATTTCTCTTAGGACACATTCCTGGATGTGCCTATGTAACTTCACGGAGTCCTTTAAGTCTTCCTTTACCAACGTCCCCTTTGATGATTCAACTCTTTTTGGACAGCAGGTAAAAGAGACTTTGAACAGGTGCGAGCAGGAAGGGAAAACCTTATCTGCTGTTGGAGTCTGTTTCTCCCTTCCTTCTAGATCCTATCCCAAGGGTCAAACAGGAGGGAAAATGTGGTTCTGTAAATCCCAAAAAGGTTTACCTCAGGCACAAGGTCAACCCTCCCCTAGAGGCAGAGGAGGAGGATATAACAGAAGACGCCACCCTCGCAGCAGAGGAAGTCCGCAGCATCAGGGAGATAGAGATACTTTCTCTGATCGTCCCTTCCAACGCCCCTGAGGGGTTGCCCAACTGTCCATCTCTGGAGGCAGTCAGAGGTCATTTTTCACTGTACCCAAGCGCCTGGCTACAAATTTCCCAAGATCATTGGGTACAAACCATAATATCCAGAGGCTAACTTATTCCCTTTGTTTCCGATCCCCCGGTAAACCGGTCTCTACCAGACATGCCACCCATTCAGTTAGACCATGTAACATCAGAGGTCATCTCGTTGCTGCAAAAAAGAGTCATCCAAGAAGTCCCCACAGAGCAAATAGGATCCAGAACTTACTCACTATTCTTTTTAGTTCCAAAAAAGACAGGGGAGTGGAGATCAATTCTAGATCTCAGCAAACTCAACAAGTCTGTAAAGAAATCGAAGTTCCGAATGATCATTCTGCAGTCGATATTGCCCTTTATCGGGAATGACAATTGGATGTGCTCAGTAGATCTTCAGGACGCGTACTACCACATCAAAATGGACAGGCACTCCAGAAGACACCTACGCTTTCCGCTGGGAGTCAGTCATTTTCAGTTTCGAACACTACCCTTTGGCCTCACTACAGCTCCCAGAGTGTTCACCAAATGCATGGCAGTGGTAACGGCTCACCTGAGACGTCAAGGATTCCAGGTGTTTCCGTACCTAGATAACTGGCTCCTCACTACTACCACCAAGTACCAAGTGATCAGAACCAGGGATGCGACTCTATTCTTGTGCGCCCGATTAGGTATTACAATAAACCTAAAAAAATCAGCCTTATCTGCATCGTAGCACATTGTATTCTTAGGCTCAGAAATAGACTCAGCCACCATGACAGCAAAGCTGACACCAGAAAGGACAGAATCGTTACATGACCAAGTCAGATTCTTGCTGAAGAGAGACAAAGTACAGGTCAGGATAATCCTTCAGGTCCTAGGGACTATGGCTTCCACCATTCTCTTAGTTCCCCTAGCCTGTCTGCACATGAGAGTACTTCAGTGGCTGCTATTTGCCCAGTGGTCAATGCAGGATCTTCCCCTCTCACCAAATACTCATCACAAACTCCTGCAAGAAGGATCTAACATGGTGGTTACATAGGGATCAACTTCATCTAGGTCACCCACTTGCTCCCCCTAAAGAAAATGCAGTCTTGACCACAGACGCCTCCCAGATAGGGTGGGGGGGCATTATCTGGGAATGACGGTCTAAGGTACTTCACAGGATCACGAGAACCACTTGCACATAAATGTTCTGGAGATGAGAGCGGTGCTATATGTGTTGCAAGCAATTCACAATTCTCTTCCCACTGGGACAATTGAGATTCAATCAGACAACATGTCTGTAGTGTGGTACATAAGTAAGCAAGGGGGAACCAAATCCTACCCACTATGTCAAGAGGCACTAAGAGCATGGAAATGGGCGATGGACACTCAACACTTTCTGGTAGCAATGCATATGCCGGGGAAGTCCAGTTTGATAGCAGGCAAACTCATTCGAGCAATTCTGATGCCTCATGAGTGGTCCTTGAATTCAGAAGTTGCGGAAGAGATTTTTTGCAAATGGGGCCAGCCTTGCTGCAACCTATTTGCCACATACATGAACACCAAATGCAGCAGCTGCTTTGCCCTAATTCCCCATCTGGGGATGACATCCAAGGATGCTCTGGTCCACAATTGGCCTCCAGGACTCCTTTTTGCTTTTCCTCTCATTCCAAAAGTAATTCAGAAAGCAAAACTGTTGAAGAGTACCCTGATCCTCATTGCTCCTTATTGGCCTCACCAAGTCTGATTCCGCTTCCTATGGCCCTATCTCTTGGAGGAACCATGGATTCTGGAACCATCTCCAGACCTCCTGATTCATCAGTCAGCGCAGTTCCATCTACTATCCAAACCCTGAAATTGACAGCATGGCTGCTCCAGTTCCACGAATAGCCAGGTGTGTTTCCCTTTCCCCTACAGTCAAACACATTCTGATTTCTTCACACAAACCTTCCACCAGGAAATTATATTCCAGTAAATGGAAAAGGTTCTCCATTTGGGAAGCAAACCAAGGCATAGATCCCTACTCAGCTCCTATAGAGTCTATCCTGTCCTTCCTGGGATCTATTTTTTATGAAGGAGTTGCAGCTGCTACTATCAGAGTTCAGTTAGCTGCCTTCTCTAATTATCATTTTGGCTACATGGGAAATCCAATCATGTCCCACTCTTTATGCAAAACCTTTTTGAAAGGAGTCGTCCTTCTCAGACCTCCAATGAGGCAACCATTGGAGCCCTTGGTCCTAAACCTAGTTCTTACATCTTTAATTTCTCCACCCTTTGAACCCTCTTCTTCATCGGATCTGAAATTCTTGTCTTGGAAAACATTATTCTTGGTGGCTATAATGTCTTCTAGGAGAGTTTCTGAATTGCAAGCCCTCACCATTTGACCTTCTTACATTGTTTTCCATAAGGATAGAGTCTCTTTTAGAACTAATCCTTCCTTTTTTCCTAAGGTATGTTCAGAGCATAATCTCAGCACAACTATCGAACTACCAGTTTTCTTCCCAAATCATACTAATAAATCAGAATACAGACTACACCAATTGGATGTCCACAGAATTCTCAGGTTTTACCTGCACAGGACTAAAGAATTTTGAAAATCAGACCAATTATTTGTTTCCTTTTCAGATAAAAATAAAGGATTGCCAGTTTCTAAGGTCACGTTGTCTAAATGACTTTCAGACTGCATTTCCTTTGCTTACACAGCTGCTGGCAAACAATTACCAGCCATAGTAAAAGGCCATTCAACCAGAGCAGTATCTACTTCTTATGCCTTTAGATCTAGACTCCCAATTGATACCATTTGTGCAGCAGCTACTTGGGCAAGACGTCATATCTTTGTCACTCATTACAAATTGGATTTGGCCTCCCGGGACAGGTCATCTTTTGGGTCCACTGTGCTGAAGAGTCTCTTTGCCTGAACCACCTGGGATAAAGGGGCTGGGGACGCTGTCCCATCCAGCAAGAATTACGGCGAGATAGGACTACATAACATCAAGAAGTTATGTACTGTACCATAGCATTCCATGTTTGTAGTCCATCTCGCCTACATTCTTGCATCCCACCCTCCTTCCCCCTTCCTGTTTTCTGGTGGAACTGGTAGACTATTAATTATGCTGTCTGACCTGGTTGTAGTTGTCCGTCCACCTGGGATGGATAGTAATACAGAGTATTCTGTTTGTATGGGCATAGTTATAGATAGTTGCTGACTATTATGTACTTTCTTGCAAGCAAGATCTGGGGAATTGCCGTGAGGCACCATGGGATAGGGGCTAGCCTTGAGCCAGTAAAATCTCTCGAGCTTTAGTATCAGCTGAGTCGGAGCCGAGAATCGGCTCTGAACCGATCCAGCAAGAATGTAGGCGAGATGGACTACAAACATGGAACATTATAGTATAGTACATAACTTCTTTTTTTCTGTGTTGACATGCCTGACAAGGGTAGAGGCTTCTTGGCTTCAAAAAGTGCCAGAATTGTGGCCATAAAATTTCCCGTTCAGATTTTAATTTACTGCGTGTATATATTGTCTTTGTCCTCACCATTTATGAAAAGAATGCAGCATCTGCCATGCCTTTAGCCACCACGCTTTAGTGGAATAAACTTATTTTAAAAGAACTTCTTCCTTCAGCCTTTAGTAAAGCCTTATCCACAGGAAATAAAGCCAAGACAAATGTTTCTTCTCCTTCTTCCTCATCCTCTGCAGAAAAACCGAAGAAAAGAAGTTTTTCAGTTCCGACCTCCCTGTCAGTTTTGAAACCCCCCAAAATTGAAGACCTCACAGTTTCCATGGAACCAAAAGCCTCTGTTGTTGATATTTCGGTGCAAATGTGCATTCTGGCACCTATCACAATTTCAAGCCCTTTGACATCAAAGGCCTTGATACAGAAAGTGACTACTGCTTCACCCGACAAGACTAAGTTAACTAAAACTACCTACTCTCACTCTGTTGACTCCTTTATTGGACAGCTCCCAGAGGTATTCTTGCAGAGGCCTAAGTCATCTTCCACATTGTCCATCCGTTCCACCAAAAGCCTTTCAGAACTCAACATGGAGAGGCTAGTGAATAAGATCTTATGGGCTAGAATGCTTTTAGGCCCCTTTTTGGTACCGACCCCTTCGGACATTGGTGCTTACACTTCTTTTACACCATTAACTACTCATCCTCTAACCTCCTTGGAGATCTTACAGTCCTCTGTCCCGGAACTCCCGGCATCGACTGTATCTGTTCTGGAGCTGTTTGCTTCTTCCAAGTCAGTAGTTACTCTGAGCTCTTTGATTGTTTCTGAACTGGAGATCTCCCAGTGCTGTGGCTACCCTGCTGGTTCCAGGGGACAGATTTTAACTCCAGATTTTTTTTTGAGCCATCCCTGCTCCTCAGGGCTTCAGCTTTGGTTAAAAAACAAACTCCAGATCAGCTTAAACCAGCACCCGAACTCCAGCCGCAGTGCAATGAAACCTTTATTCAATGTTTAGCGCTTTCTTCCCCTAGAAGGGACTTCTCAGAACAATTAACACAAAAACACCCAGCCCTTATATACCCACTGTTAATTGCATAAATTGAATAATTAATTAAAGTCATGATACCATATTAATTAGTTTAAAAGATTAAAAAGTAAAATAAGTTAAACAGTCTAATAAACTCACAGTTATAAATGTTAATACATATTATACATGTCAAAACATGACACTGTAACATTAAAAACATAAGTATTAATCCATTAACCATTTTAATTTTAAAATACATGCTATATTGATAGCTTCATTGACACCTGGATACCTAGTTGCATCTAGTCTTAATTGCCATTTCAATTCACTAAAAGCTAGGTGCAAGTCAACAGTTTTCCCCTGGGGGTCCTTAACTAACTGTTTCACAACTAAAAACTTAAAATTGCGGTCCCCCTGTTCCTTAAAATGCCTATATAGTGCATTAGTAATTCTCCCTTTTCTAATATCATTTGCATGCTCACTAATTCAATTTTTTTGGAAGCCTACTGGTCTTATCTATATAAAAAGGGGACATTTTTAACACTTAGCCATTTACACAGTATTTGAGCTGCAACAATTATAATGCCCTTTAATATAAATGTGACCATTAAATTTAAACCTATCTTTGGTTTCTAGAATGTAATTACACCAATTACACATTCCACACTTGTAATTACCTACAGGTCTATTTCTGTGTACCCTAGTAATGTTCCCATTGAGTTCAAAAAAAGTTTTGAGGGACCTATCCTTCCTGAAAACAATTTTTGGGTGGGGGGCTTACCCACTTTTTGCTCTATACTAGTGTCATAACTCAAAATATCCCAATTTTTAACATCCACCTCTGTTATAGTACTGGCATCCAAATTGAAAATTGTGATGAAACTTAAACCATAATTTTCAGGCATCCGCCTTCCATCCATGTTTCTCGTTGTATTATACTGCCCAATTATAGATGATATGTAACCACTTAAAATAGGTTTATAGTTTCCCTGCATACATTTTCCCACCACTTCCTTACTTATGTTTTCTAAAAATTCCACTGGATATCCCCTTTTAACAAACATATTGGTGATAAACTGAACTTCATCTAGAAATTCACAGTCGAGACTAACCACTCTGGATGCACTTACCAATTGTCCCTTTACAATAGACATTTTGACACATGGGGTGCCAACTATTGAATTCTAGGTAAGAATTTGAAAAGGTGGGCTTCCTATAAATCTTTGAGTACGACCTACATTCATAATTATTGAGGGTTAAATCAACATCTAGGTAAGATATTCTTTCCTGGTGAGTAAATTTTAAAAATTCCACAGTGCTGTTCATGTAACTCTGAAATTTTTCCAGTTGGTCATCAGTGCTTCTCCACAACAAGAACAGGTCATCTAAAAATCACGTATAATACATGACGTTAGTCCAGTAAACACTTTGCATTAAATATTCCTGCTCTCAGTAGGACATAATAAGATTAGCAAACACTGGGGCGTAAGTCACCCCCATGGCAACTCCAGTGATCTGTTTAAAATACTGGCCCTCAAAGCATATGTAATTATTTTGTAACACTATGTCCATAAGAGCAGTTATGTTATTTATAGAATCCTGGTCATATATACCAGTTTTAATTAATTGCCTTGTCTAATCACTGTTAATGGTACAATGCTTGAAAATTGTATTGATTTGAGTGCTGTAAGCCTTGAACTTTTTAGAGGTAATTTAGTGAATAATTTAGGGGGTGTGTCTATTGAGGATTTTCGAAACATGAATGCAATTGAAGGTGATGTATGTACTGTCATCAATAATAGTGAAAATGATTTTAAAATATATAATTATTCTACTAAGGTGGTTGGTGTTGATCATGCAAATTTTTTTAGCAAAAGGCTTTACTTTTGTTCCCTCGAGAAAGGGGAGTGTGGTGAATGCCCTAGTTGATTTGAAATGTTTCACCTGTAAGCTAAATTTAAAAATTTGGTTTAATGGGCAATCTAGCACTGGGGAAGAAAGGGTAAGTTTGAAAAAAACGAGTGTTTTTAATCCACCTTTAAATAACGATGTTAAGTAGTCCTATCTCACCTTCATTCTTTACATATGGGTTCGGAGCTGAATTTCGGCTCCAACTCGGCCTATTCACAAGCTGGAAAGCTTCTGATTGGCTCATGGCTTGAGGGTATCCCAGAGTGCACCAGTACAATCCCCAGATCGCGTTTGCCGCATCAACGAGTTTGGTTATGCTTATTTGGGTTTTTTGTCTTACTGTTTTCAAATTTTTAACCTAAGGTAATCATATTGTGTTAGTTCTTCTTTTAGCGTTATTGACGCCGTTTCGGCGCCATTTCTACTGTATTCTGGCCCCTTGGCCTTCTTAGTTAGTGGTATCCTGTGTGCTAGGTTTTTTTTTCAGTTTGGTTCAGTGTTTAGTAGCAGGACAGAGTTTATGCTTTACTTGGTCCTCATCTTTTGACCAAGAAGGGCTGAATTGTTTACACATTGTCAGTGTGCTATGGTGGGTGCTTCATGCTGAATATTTTAATTTGTTCTGTCGTAGGTCTGTTTTTAATCTGAGGTCCTACGTTTTTCTTCCTTCAGACCTCATTATGTTTTAAGTTGGAGAACCTTCCTGGTTGTCTCCCCTACATAACTAGTTACCTTCCAGATGTCCTTCATGGATGCATCTGCAGTCATAACAAATGGGTTGTCCTGTCGTCAGGCAGCCCTTCGGTCGGCCGGATTCCAAAGTCTGGGTCCGGCTTCGGCTGATGTCGCACTTCAGCCGACGTCATCTCTGCTGGTCTTCGGGTATAAAGGCATCAGCCGACGCCATTTTCCTCAGTCTTTCTTGCCGCGTGGCGCCGAAGCAGAAGCTGTTCGCAAGTGCCGGTCGGTCAGATCCAGAGATTACTACTACCGAATACTACTTCGAAGACTTCTAAAAAGCTAAGTACCCCGTTGGGGACTCTTTCTTGCCTCAGCCGATGTCAGAAAAAGTCAATAACTGTTTAACTTGTGGGAAACAAATACCTCATAAAGATTTCCACTCTTACTGTTTGCCTTGCTTAGGCCCAGACCACGACGTAGCAGCCTGTTCGGCCTGTGCTTCCTTCAACCGACGAACGCTTAGGCGTCGGTCGGAGTTTGCTGAACAGTTTTTCGGCTCAGATTTTGCGTACATTATGCCGTCGGATCCTCCGACTACCCAAATTGTTAAAACGCAAAGAAAAGACCGACACTTTCGCGGTCCGCGGTTTCGGCCGAAACCACGGTTAAGCAAGCCGCGAGTGTCTCGGTTTCGGCCGAAACCGAGAAAACTGGTCAATCTTCAGCCGAATCCATGACTACTACTGAGGCTCCTGTTATCTTACCTGAATCAGCCTCAGAAATTTTACCTACAACTGTGGTTCCTACTGATCTATCAGACACCATCCCTTTGGATATCTCTACCCCAGCACGTGGTGCTGCTAGGCCTCCTGCAGCCATGTCTATTAAGGCCTTTGCCAGGGCTAAAGCAGCCAAATCAGCTAAATCAGTGCCTGTTAAACCACCCTCACTCAGGCCCACTTCTAGTTCACAAATGCTTACTCTGGCAGAAGATTTAATATCCTTAATTACGGGATCCCAATCTCACCCAGACAGGGCCTCTCAGCCCCCAGAAAAGAGACCAAGGGCAGAGCCCCCCGAGCCTGTGTCCTCTGATGATTCTGTGGATGACTCAGACATTACAGACCAGCCAGAGGCTCCTTTTTCCAATTATGAAGATTCAGATGCTGAAGAATCCATTCCAGCTGCCTCTCCACCAGAGGAATTCTCCTTTGGGGAAACCTTACATGCCATGAGAGAACAATTCCAATGGCAGGGACAAGATTTCTCAGATTCAAGAAAAAGGCTTAGGACTTTTCTGCACTTACCACAACATAGGCCCTTAGCTATACCTCCTGTCCTGTCTGTTGTGGATGATGCATTTAATGATGTCTGCACTGCACCTGATTCTTTACCTCCAGCCCTGCCAAACCAGATAGATTTTACAGGGTGCCAGACACTCATCACCACCTATACAAGGCCCCACTTGCAGACCCCGAAACTATATCCCAGGGGCCTAAGGCAGTAGCCTCGACCACAGCAAAAAACCCTATTCCCTCTGAAAGGGAATCCAGGTCCTTAGAGAGATGGGGGAAAAAAGTCTACACCTGTGCTACTCTCTCAGCTAGAGCTTTAAACTGTCAGTTTCACATGATCCAATACCAAGAGTTTATGCTTGATCAGTTAATTAAAAAGCTGTCCTCTGATGAATCTTTAGATAAGAAATATGTATTAGAAATGGTGAATAACATCCAACAGGTTAGTAACCATTCTTTAAAATGTGGCTATGATGCACTGGAGGCTTCATTTAGATCAGCCATGACTGGCACAGTAATAAGAAGGCATGCATGGTTGAAAGAACAGGTCTTACCGGATCATGTTAAAGCTAAGCTATTGGATGCTCCTATGGATAAGGCCAGTCTGTTTGGGGAACCTGCCCAGCAGGTAATGAAGAAAATGGAAGAGAAGGCAAAATCTGTACAAACAGTTAAAGATTTCTTACAGGTTCAGCCCCCAAGGTTTAGCAGGAACTGGCCTGCCAAAAATTGGTCCTTTCCTGACTCCACAAGATCACAAAGGGGCAGGAACAGACGCTCTAGGGGCAGAAATCAATCCAGAGGAGGCGCCTACAGAGGACGACAGTGGCAAGGCAATAACCGAGGCACAGACACAACCACTGCCACTGCAACAGGACAATCACAGTGACTTGGCTCTGACTCCGCCTACCAGGGAGCAAAGAGCAGCACCATTAGGCGGAAAGTTAGCCTTATTCTCGAAAAATTGGCACTATATCACAAAAGACAAGTGGATTTTGCAAACCATAGACCAAGGCTACGGTTCCACTTCCACACTTTACCAGTAAAAAGAGGAATGCCAAACCTGCCCCCAAATCAAAAAATAGAAGCCCTGCACCAGATAGCGAAATTAATAAATATGAGAGCTGTGGAAAGAGTACCAATAACAGAACAGGGCAAAGGATTCTACTCCAGACTCTTCCTAGTACCAAGAAAAGAGAAAAACTGGAGACCTATTCTCGACCTGTCCATCTTAAACACATACATCATCGTCCCAAAATTCAAAATGCTGACCCTACAGCAACTTCTTCCCATGCTGGGCAAGGAGTGTTGGCTGGTAACTCTAGATCTCAAGGAGGCATACCTGCACGTCCCCATTCGACCAAATTGCAGAAGATACCTCAGATTTCTTGCAGGATCAGAGCATTATCAATTCTCAGCATTGCCCTTTGGCTTATCTACTGCGCCCAGAGTATTCACAAAATGCCTGGCATCAGTAATCGCTCACTGCAGAGTACAGGGAATCCAAATTTACCCATGCCTGGACGACTGCCTGTTACAAGCGGACAACAAAAGCAAGCTGACAACAGATTTACAAAGGGTCATTTACTTGCTTCAAGCCCTGGGATACACAGTCAATTTACAAAAGTCAAGGCTGATACCATCCCAGACAAGAACCTTCTTGGGCGCGGAATTGGACACAGTAAAACAGATGGCATTCCTAACTGCAGAAAAACAAAAAGAGCTCCCTCTTTACTTCTTGGCATTAACAAAGCAGAACAAACTAACAGCAAGAAAAGTCCTGCAGGCCTTGGGCTTCATGGCATCATGCATAATCTTGGTCCCACATGCCAGACTGCATATGAGAAAGTTACAGTGGTACCTAAAGAATTTATGGTCTCAACACAGGCACAGCTTAGAAACAGAAATACCACTAATCCCATGCTTAAAACAGGAGTTCCTATGGTGGGCTCGGGCATGCCAGTCAAACCCAGGCTTACCCTTCCACAAATTTCCAGCAAACCAAACCATCACAACGGACGCCTCAGACCTAGGATGGGGGCACACATGCTGGACAAATGCGTACAAGGACTGTGGACTCAGGACCAGCTGCACCTGCACATAAACCAAAAAGAAATGCTGGCAGTAAAACTGGCAAGCCTAAAATTCAGACCATTCCTCAAAGAAGGCCATTTGATGATAAGGACAGACAACACCACAGTCATGTGGTACATCAACAAACAGGGAGGCACTCATTCTTACCCCTATGCAGAATGACTTTGGACCTTTGGAATCTGGCTCTCAGCTACAACATCCAGTTACAGGCAATATTTGTACCGGGAAAAGAGAACACCCTAGCAGACATTTTAAGCAGAACCACCTCGGATGCTCACGAATGGATGCTACACCCGGACATCTTCAAGGCCATCACAAAGAAATGGGGAATGCCACAAATAGATCTATTCGCTTCCCCACAAAATCACCAGCTCAAATTCTGCACAAGGACATTCCACCCACTTGCATGGAAGGTGGACTCTCTATCCTTCAGCTGGAAAGGCCTGACAGCATATGCATTTCCACCTCTTCCCTTGATGCACAAGGTACTACTGAAAATCAAAGAGGAACGTCCAAGGATAATTCTGATAGCTCCGAACTGGCCAAGACAACACTGGTACCCATTGCTGAGGAGCATGTCTCGGGAGAAAATGTGGTCAATACCACTGATGCCCCTGATGTTAACTCAGAACAACTACAACATCATACATCCAAACCTAAAACCTTGCAACTGACTGCCTGGAACATCACATAGCAGTAACTAACCCAGACCTTTCACAAAGGGTTAAAGACATTATCCTTGAAGCCCGCAGACCTTCAACAAGAAGGAACTATGCAGGAAAATGGAAAAGGTTCGTCATTTGGAGTACTGAAAGAGGAAAAGATGTGTCGAACATAGATATTGCTAACATTCTGGAGTACTTGGCAGAGCTTCTACATACAGGCCTGTCCTATTCCTCCATCAAGATACATGCATCAGCTATTTCAGCAGAATACAGCTTTGATCCTCCTGTCTTTTCACATCCTCTACTCAGGCAGTTCCTCAGAGGGATCAAGAATGTAAAACCTCCTAGGAAACCACCATTGCCAGCATGGGACTTGAATTTTGTACTAGAAAAGTTGGCACTCCCTCCGTTTGAACCAGCAGCAACAGCAGATCTACAACACCTGTCATGGAAAACTGCTTTCCTACTGGCTATTACTTCAGCAAGGAGGGTTTCGGAACTACAGGCCTTAATGGCAGTGCAACCCTTCCTAATCTTCCATCAAGATAGGGTGTCCATGAGAACTAATCCTACATTTATGCCTAAGGTGGTATCCAGAGTGTCTTTAAACCAGGCAATCCACCTACCTACCTTCTTTCCCAATCCACAAAACAGAGGTGAAAGAATAATGCATACCTTGGATGTACATAGACAGTTACGCTACTACCTGGACAGAACCAAAGGTAACAGAAAAACTGACCAGCTCTTTGTAGCCTATGCAACAGGAAGGGAAGGAAAAGCAATTTCCAAACAGACAATCTCCAAATGGATAGGAAATTGCATAAGATTCTGTTACTCCTACCATGGAAAACCAATTCCACAGAACATAAGACCTCATTCTACAAGGGCTACAGCCACTACCACAGCTTTCTTAAGAGGAGTGGCAACCAAGGACATTATTGAGGCGGCTACTTGGACCTCCGTGCATACATTTGCCAAGCATTATAATTTACCTCTATATTCTAGATCCCGAGCAGGGTTTGCCACTGCTGTACTGCAAGGGATCCTGACTACACCATAATTCTTATTCCTCCTCCCTAGTTTGGCTGTGGTATTCTACCCATTTGTTATGACTGCAGATGCATCCATGAAGGACATAGTACAGTTTTGTACCTACCATAAATGTAGATGTCCGAACTGGATAGCATCTGCAGTCAGGATTACCCTCCCTCCTTCCCCTCTGTGGTACTCCTAGGGTATTTACCCTCCTAATAGCTAGCTGGGGGGGGGAGTCTCTTATGGTGTATTTGTTTGTATATATGTACATACATGTTTATTTTTGTGTTTGCCTTCTACTATTTTGGAAACATTGGCATTTATCCAAAATTTAGCTTTCCAAGAGGGCAATTGGCATCTGGGGCAAGAAACACTGAGGAAAATGGCGTCGGCTGATGCCTTTATACCCGAAGACCAGCAGAGATGACGTCGGGTGAAGTGCGACATCAGCCGAAGCCGGACCCAGACTTTGGAATCCGGCCGACCGAAGGGCTGCCTGACGACAGGACAACCCATTTGTTATGACTGCAGATGCTATCCAGTTCGGACATCTACATTTATGGTAGGTACAAAACTGTACTTTACAGCTATTTTCATTATTGGAGTGTGTCTGCATGTCATATCGCCTAAGCCCTTTCTTTGGAAATTGCATATTTTTAGTTATAATTGGTTTTCCTTTACAGGTTCCTTCTTCAAGGGATATACTGCCTCTTCGGCTCCCCAGATCTTGGGGCCAACTCAGAACGGTATTCTAGTCGCGAGTTAACTGTTTCCTTGGCTCCGCAGACCTTGGAACCGAAGAAGAGTAGTTTTTGGTGCTGCAGACTGTCTCATTGGCTCCGATGACCTTCGAGCCGACTTTGAGCAGTATGGCAAGTGAGTTAAACCGTCTCATCGGCTCCACAGTCTCGGAGCCGACTGAGAGTGGTATCGCAGTTGTACTATTTGTCTCTCCAACTCCCTGATCCGTGGAGCCGTATGAGAGCAGACCTTTGAAGTTGCAGATGTTAAGTACTCCTGTCTCACCATCATTCTTTATGCATAGGTGTAGTCGGTCTCTTCAGCTCCAATGACCTCGGAGCCAACTTGGGGCAGTATTGCAAGTGATTTAATCTGTCTCATCGGCTACACAGATTTCGGAGCCGACTGAAAGTGGTACCAAAGTTGTACTATCTGTCTCTCCGACTCCCGGGTCCTTGGAGCCATATGAGAGCACACCTTTGAAATTGCGCTTATGTAGTATTATCCAGTATTTAACTGGCTAAACCCGTCTTATCGGCTCCACTACCCATGGAGCCGACGGGGAGCATTGTTAAAGTGGCAGACATGGTCTCATTGATTCCGAATCCTTGGAGACAGTGGAGAGCAGTATTTAGTAGTAAAATCTGTCTCATCGTCTCCATGGACCTCAGCGCCGACTGACAGTAGTATTGTAGTGGTAGAAACCGTCTCATCGGTACCATGAGTTTGGATCCGACGGAGAACAGTAGTGCAGTTATAGAGGCTGTCTCATCGGCTCCATGGTCTGTGGAGCCAATTGAGAACAGCCTTGGAAATGGTAGACTGTGTGTAATCGGCTCAGATGTCATGGGAGCAGACTTAGAGCATATTTTTAGTTTTGTGATTCCCTTTTATTGGTCAAGGGTTATTTGATGTGGGCATTTAATTAATATGTTAAGTCCAAAAAAGTGCCTGGACACGCTGTTAAGAGATCCACGAAAGTTTATTACACAGATTTAAAATGATGAACCACGCTGCAACCTAGTCTCCGAGATGCCAGACCATTAAAAAATAAACGCTCTTACATACAACTTAATTCCTGCGTTTTCGTCACTAAGACTTCATCAGACAATGCAATAAATTTTATACACACATATAAATACTGAAACAGTTAATTAATGAACAATTCCATTGGTCATAATCTAATTAAACTCAGTCAAACACACCAATCCCTACATTTGATTCATTAATATTAATGCCTTTCATATTAAAGTGCTTTGTGCTATAAGTTAAAAAGTATATATAAATATATTCTACTATTAAAAACTGACTTCTAACAATTAGTTATAATGAATAAATATTTATGTAATAAATATGATAAAATAAATGAATAAATATTAAAAACCAGTGTTACAACTTTATATTCTTCACTTGTGTTTCTAGTGAATGGAACTTGGATATTCATCCTGTGTTAATGCCCTCTGGTGTCCATAATCTGAACTTCTTTATAATTTGTTAGCTCTTAATTTAAGTAGGGGTGTTATAGTCAGATATTCATTAATTCCTGGACTAGTGTTTAATTAATATGTGTTTGGCTTCAACTTACTCTGATGATGCCATTTTAATGGTGAAAGCGCTTAGTTCGTGGAGCTGTTTTTTGTGGAGTTGGATTAAAATCACTGAAAAGTGTGTTGGGTCGTGGTTTCCTGTTTAATAATTTTAGCATAGTTGATTGTGCTCCAAACTGGTAGCATCACTCTCTTCGACTCCACGGACCTGGGAGCCGACACAGAGCAGTTTTTAAGGAGATTTTTCATTTATCCACCCCCACAGACCCACAACCAACTGAGAGTGCGTTTGGCATGGTGGGGTTGGTTATGGGATCAGTAGCCGGCTCAGCAGTCTATTGCGGCTTTGTTGTTGGAAGGTCAGTTCTAATTTGTTAACACTGATCTTGTAAGACTATTGGGATAACTACTCAGAACCGGTCTATGGATCCTTACTGTCCTTGTAGCCAGAAGTCTCCCATACCTACGAGATGTGATTCCCTATCATATCATACAGATGAATTGGCAAGAAGTGAAGAGTAAGTAGTGCTGACATCTTCAGTCTTCTACTTTACCTAATTATTGTTTGCTCCATTCCAGTCGGCAGAGTCTCTCTCCTTCTCCCTGAGTTAGTTGGATCCAGGTTATGTGGTGCCTCCGGTTAAACACTTGGTTCCATTTATCTTTATGGCGGCACTGAAGCTGAGTCCCGGTTTGTCATACTCGTTGCTGTCCTCTTTGTCAAGAGGGTGAGAGGGTGCCTCAAGGTTTTTCTATTGACTTTGTTCCCTTGGGATTGCCTCTACCCTGTGAGCCACTGAAGTTTTTTTTGGTGGATCAAATGTTGGGAGACTCCGTACAACCAGTCTCCAGGAGACTCATCTGTTTCTTCCTTCTGTCCATTCACCATGGAAGGGTCTTGAAGGATGGACAGATAAGGCCAAAGTACTTTTTCTGCTAAGTCCACCTTTGAATGTTCCTTTCAGTCATGGCCTAGTTCAGAGGACCTGTAGGACTTTATTCTAGAAGTCCAAGAGGCTGCTACCTTGCCTTAGCGGTCTTGCTATTTTTCTCCTTTAAGGACCCATCTCTGCTTCTTTGGGATGGGTCTGAGTTAACATTTCCGTTTCGCCGGAATTCTGGATAAGTGTTATAAGAAAATAATTGTTACAAAGGTTGTGCCATTCAGTAAATAAGAACGATTTTTCAGATGATAACCCCACAGTTTTATCCAGTTGTCAAGCATAGACTATGAGGTATTTCTTCACAGACCTCCAAGACATCTGCTATCATACATAAATGGATAGAATGTAAGGGGAATTCACATTCTCGGTGGAGATTCAGTCTTTATCGGTTCCGTACTCTGACCTTGGTTTCACCACAACCTCAGGGTATTCACCAATGGTATGGCACCTGTTATCATTCACCTGAGAGGTTTAGCATTTCAGGTGTATTCCATTTTCGATTTGTCCCTTACTGTTTCTGCCAGACATCTACGCTTCATATCTCTCTAAATTCAAAAAATCTGCCCTATCTCCCTCTCATCCATGATTTTTATATGCACAGAAATGCTCAGATATAGCTCCTTGAAAACAGACTTCTTCACTGTCCCATGTCATTCCTATGGTCCCTTCAGAACCTCCCATTATGCCATCCGGAATCTCCTTTGGTGGACATTACATGGGCAATTGACCAAGGGCCCTCATTTCTTTCTTGCACTGCGACTAATGATACCTCACAGATTCAGTAGGGGAGCATTTCCTTGGCAGGACTGTTCAAGGCGTTTGTCAATTTTTCTAGGCTCACCTACATATCAGTGTTATAGAGATGAGGGCTATACCCCGGGTGTTAGAGTATTTTCACCCTTCTTCCTCCGTAGACTATTGCATTTCAGACAGACAGCTTGTCAGTTTTATGTTATATCAACAAACAAGGCAAAACCTCATCTTAACTTCTCTGTCGAGAGGGTATGCGACTTGAGCATGAGCGTTATCTTCCAAGTTTTTTCTGGTGTCCACGTCCATCTCAGTGACAACTAAGGTTATAGCCCATAAGTCCAGCAAAGCTGTTCTGTTGCATCACGAGAGATCTCTGACAGGAAAACAGCGGAACAGCTTTTCGCAGGTGAGGTCACTCTTACTGCAATCTTTGCTAGTCCAATCAATGCTAAATGCAGCAGCCAAATTTTCTTGCTCTTCTTCCCTCTGGGGAATCTTTCAGAGATGCCTTTGTTCGCCCTTGGCTCCGGGGTCTCCTGTAAGTTTTTTCCATTCCTCCTCCTAATCTCCAAAGGTGATTCAGAAAGCTGACAAGACTGAAAGGCAAACTGATTCTTAATGTTAATTAGAGCATCGTCAAGGTCGCTTCCCTTCTTCAGGCCTTCTCCCTCTGCGATCCCAGGTTCTTGAATTCATTTCCAGATTTTTTGACTCATATGTCAAGTTCTCTCACCCCTTCTTGCATGGTCTTTGTTGTCTAGGGGCTGAGCCAGTTCTACCTATAGGCAGACTTCAGGTTCCTTCTCTGTCTGTGATTTATATCCTGGCTTCTTATCATAAACCTTACACTAGGAGACTATATTATGTTAGATGGAGAATTTCTCCATTAAGAGGAAGTAGATTAATGTTCACCCCAATTACCTTCACTCCGTTAGCTTGGGTTTTTCCTGTTTGAGCTCCTTCTACAAAGAGCTGGAAGCTGCCACTTTCAGAGTTCAATTGGCAGCTATTCATATTTTCATCTAGATTCCAAGATTCTAATTTCATGTCACATATTGTACAAAATCCTCTTTTAAGGTGCCACATTTCAAAATTTCCTGATCAAGAACCTGTGGTCTCATGGAATTAAAATTGCTGTTATTCAGACTAACCTTTCTGCCTTTTGAGCCTTCTCATTCATGTTTTTTTGAGATTTTGTCATGTGCACACTGTTTTGGTGGCTATTCTGTCTGCCAAACGGGTGTCAGATTGCAGGTGTTGTTTGTTATGCCACCTTATCTGTGGTTTTCATATCTACAAGGTGCCCCCTTGTACTAGTCCTTCAGGAGTTCTTCCATCATTACCATGCACCTTGACTTACTTAGACATTACTTTGTATTTGCAATGGATTAAAAATTGTTAGGATTTCAGATTAATTATTCATTCTCTTCCCGAATCCATTTTTGGCTTTCCAGTTTTTCCTAAGTTATCCTCTATAACTGGATTTCTAGCTGAATAGATTATATTACCGTTCGTAGGCTAAATCCTTACCCTGTATAATCTAGGGTCGGTCTACCAGTTCTCGGTCTAACCTCTGATATTTTTCTAGCAGGGCCCTACTTATTGATATTGGTGTAGCTGCTATGTGGGCTTCTCCCCTCCCGTTTCAGGGGTAGAGCATCTTTTAGTTCCTCAGTACTCAGGAGTTTTTTTCCTTGAGCCACCCAAGAATGAGGAGCTAGGGACGCTGTCCCATACGTAAAGAATGAAGGTGAGATAGGATTACTTAACGTAAAGAAGTTATGTACTTACCATAACGTTCCATGTTAGTAGTCCATCACCCTTCATTCTTTAGGACCCGCCCTCCTGCCCCATCCTGTAAGTACCGGGAATCATATATATATATATATATATATATATATATACATATATCTACATATATATTTTATTTTCCGTTTATAGACACCTTTTGTAGTATTGGGTTCTCTCTATATATTGTTATTATTTCGTCTGTTAGCAGCAAACAAGATCTGGGGATTGGACTGGTGCACTCTGGGATACCCTCAAGCCATGAGCCAATCAGAAGCTTTCCAGCTTGTGAATAGGCCGAGTTGGAGCTGACATTCGGCTCCGAACACATACGTAAAGAATGAAGGGTGAGATGGACTACTAACATGGAACGTTATGGTAAGTACATAACTTCTTTTTATATGGTTATATGAAAGAATATGTGAGAAAGAGATTAGACAGCATTTTAAATATCCCCAGTGTAAATATGATAATAATTTGACTAAACAGGATGAAAAATTACTAAAGGAATTTACTAGTGATAGAACAGTCCGTATCATGAAACCCGATAAGGGAAGTGGGGTAGTGTTGATGAACAGAAGCTAGTATTTGGACAAAATGAATTCTCTCTTGATGGATGGTACCTACCAGGAGCGTTAGTTAAATGAAATCCATGTAGCATATCAAAAGATCGTTTTGACACTAGAGGATATGCTATTTCAAGGCCAGATTAGTCTGCAAGAGTTTGAATACTTGAATAACGAATACCCCACGATACCAAATATGTTTGGTATACCAAAAATACATAAGGGTTTAACACAATTAAAATTCCATCCAGTAGTGGACAGACATAGATCTAAGACGTGTTTCATTAATAAGTTCTTAGATAACAGCATGCAAAAAAGCCTTTTAAAATTCTCATATATTACAAAGGACTCCTGGAATTTTTTGGAAAATTTGAAAAAAATCAAATTAGTTCCAGGGTTGGTTATGGTCACCATTGACGTTGTGAATTTGTTTTCTGTTATACCTCATGGTGAAGGTATCCAGTAGCTAGAAAGGCAATTATTTAAAACTGGTCTATATGACTAGGATTCTGTAAATAAAATAACTGGTCTTATGGACATAGTGTTACAAAATAATTACATATGCTTTGAGGGCCAGTATTTTAAACAGCTCACTGGAGTTGCCATGGGGGTGGCTTGCGCCCCAGTGTTTGCTAATCTTATTATGTTATACTGGGAGCAGGAATATTTAATGCCAAGTGTTTACTGGACTAACGTCATGTATTATACGAGATTTTTAGATGACCTGTTCTTGTTGTGGAGAGGCACTGATGACCAACTGGAAAAATTCCTGAGTTATATGAACAACACTGTAGAATTTTTAAAATTTGCTCACCAGTTTAGTAAGGAAATAATGTTGATTTAACCCTGGATAATTATGAATGTTAGTTGTACTCAAAGATTTATAGGAAGCCCACCTTTTCAAATTCTTACATAGAATTCAATAGTTGGCACCCCATGTGTCAAAAAAAGTATATTGTAAAGGGACAATTGGTAAGAGCGTCCAGAATGGTTAGCCTCGACTGTGAATTTCTAGATGAAGTTCAGTTTATCGCCAATATGTTTGTTAAAAGGGGATATCCAGTGGAATTTGTAGAAAACATAAGTAAGGAAGTGGTAGGGAAATGTATGCAGGGAACCTATAAACCTATTTTAAGTGGATGCATACCACCTATAATTGGGCAGTATAATACAATGAGAAATATGGATGGTAGGCGGGTGCCTGAAAATTATGGTTTAAGTTTCATCACAACTTTCAATGTGGATGCCAGTAGTATAACATAGGTGGTTGGTAAAAATTGGGATATTTTGAGTTATGACACTAGTATAGAGCAAAAAGTGGGTAAGGCCCCGCAAAAATTGTTTTCAGGAAGGATAGGTCCTTCAAAAAAATTTTGAACTCAGTGGGAACATTACTAGGGTACACACAAATAGACCTGTAGGTAATTACAAGTGTGGAATATGTAATTGGTGTAATTACATTCTAGAAACCAAAGGTAGGTTTAAGTTTAATGGTCAATACATTTATATTAAAGGGCATTATAATTGTTGCAGCTCAAATATTGTGTACATGGCTAAGTGTCAAAAATGTCCATTTTTTTATACAGGTAAGACCAGTAGGCTTCTAAAAAATCGAATTAGTGAGCATGCAAATGATATTAGAAAAGGGAGAATTACTAATGCACTATATAGGCATATTAAGGAACAGGGGGACCGCAATTATAAGGTTTTAGTTGTGAAACAGTTAGTTAAGGACCCCCAGGGGAAAATTGTTGATTTGCATCTAGATTTTAGTGAATTGAAATGGCAATTAAGACTAGATGCAACTAGGTATCCAGGTGTCAATGAAGCTGTCAATATAGCATGTATTTTAAAATTAAAACAGTTAATGGATTAATATTTATGTTTTTAATGTTATAGTGTAATGTTTTGACATGTATAATATGTATTAACATTTATAATTGTGAGTTTATTAGACTGTTTAACTAGTTATTTTACTTTTTAATCTTTTAAACTGATTAATATGGTATCATGACTTTAATTAATTATTTAATTTATGTAATTAACAGTGGGTATATAAGTGCTTGGTGTTTTTTTGTTAATTGTTCTGAGGAAGTCCCTTCTAGTAGAAGAAAACGCTAAACATTGAATAAAGGTTTCATTGTACTGTGGCTGGAGTTCGTGTCCTGGTTTAAGCTGTTCTTCAGCTTGAGTTAGTTCAGCTCTGGCTTCGGTCTTGGGGGTCACTTCTTCGGAGTGGGGAGTGACCCCAGGTCCGAGGCAGTCCTTCTCTGTTCTGGGCTCCCTTCCCTCTTCAGGGGGACTGGCCTTCAAGGCTATGTAGAGGGTCCTGTTTCTTGTAGAGTCCCAGTCGGTGCCTCCCCCCCCCTTGGAACAGGTTCCTCCCTCTAGTTCTGTTATTCTTACTGGCTGTCCACTGGGACAGTGGTGCTGAAGCGTCAGGTGTCACAGGCACGGGTACTGTCATCTTCTGATACCTCCCCAGAATATCTCCCTGAGGAGGTCCCTCAGAAGAAGTACAAGAGGAAGCACTTGGATTCCCCCAGGAATCAGTCACCAGAGACACAGATTTCAAAGTGGGGAAAGGGTCCCCATGGTCACCCCCCCTGAAGATGTCTCATTTGGAGACATCTTGGAAAGTTTAAAACAGGGGTGGCTGGAAATCCCAAAACCCTTCCTCTGAGGAATCTGTTTACCTGCAGGCTTTTGGCACTCACCCATCTACCTCTTGGGTGACTCTGCCTGCTGACAATCTCATTCAGTTGATTTTTCAGTGGGAGTGGAAGGCTCCAGACTCTATCAAGCCCATCCCCAGAAGGCCAGACAAGATTCTTTCTGCTCCAGAAGATGTGCAGTTTTGGGCTAAGGGATTGGCTGTAGATGACTGTAGTTGCTATGGTCATAGCGGCAGCCTCTAAAAAGGAACTTGGTGAAGAGAGCTTTTTCATCTATCTTCCCAGTACAGTCTCGGGCCATGGACAGGTTTGGAAAACAGGTCTTTGCTTCATCAACCTTCACCATAAGGTCTTTGAATTTTTTTACGCCTTTCAGCAGACTCCAACAAGATCTGATTAAAGAGTTGGCAGAGACCCTGGCAGGAGCTGTAGCTGAGGGAGTCCAAGAGAATGTGACTTCCCAATTAGCTATCCTGGAGTCTGTGTCCAATTCGTCCATAAGGCTGATCACTCATACAGCTGAAAGGACATCTAGTGCAACAAGTACAGGCATAGCCATAAGGAGACACACCTGGATGCGCCTATGTGACTTTGCAGAACCATTCATGTCTTATTTTGTCAATGATCCTTTTGACGGAACATCTTTGTTTGGCCCTAAAGTAAAAGCGACTTTAACCAGGTGTGATAAGGATGACAAGACCCTTTCTTCTGTGGGTGTATATTTCTCCACCCCCAAAAGTCCTTTTCTAGGAACCAGAGGAGCGGTGGAAAAATGTGGTTCAAGATATCCCAGGAGCCTTTCCAAGACACATGTGGAGAGAGTTCTTCCAGGGACAAAAGGAGGGAAACAAAATGGAAGATGCTGTCCTTGTGGCAGGGGTGGTCTGCAAAACCAGGGCTTTAGGGATTCTTTCCCAGGCAAATTGTTCAGCGTTCCTAAAGGAAAGCCCGATTGTCTTCCTCTGGAGGCTGTCAGGGGACACTTATCCTTGCACCTAAATACCTGGCTAAACTTGAGAAAAGATTCCTGGGTGCAGTGGATCTTATCCAGAGGTTATATCATTCCCTTTTCTCAACCTCCCCCCGTTCAAAAGAAAATACTTATTCAGAAACTGCCGGACAGACCAGTCATCCAACAAGTCCTGCCAGACCAGGAAGGATCCGGAACCTACTCATGATTCTTTTTACTGCCAAAAAAGACAGGGGACTGGAGGCCAATTTTGGATCTTGGTGTACTGAACAAGTCTGTTCGACAAATAAAGTTCCGGATGGTCACGGTACAGTCTCTTTACCCTTTCTAAAGAAAGATGACTGGATATACGCAATAGACATCAGGATGCATATTACCATATAAAAATGGACAAACGCTCCAAAAGGTTCCTGCACGTCCAGCTGGGAGCCAGTTATTACCAATTCAGAACACTGCTCTTTAGACTCACCATAGCCCCTAGGATGTTCACCAAATGCATGGCAGTAGTAGCAGCTCACTTGAAACTGCAAGGATTCTGAGTGTTTCCGTAGTTGGAAGACTGGCTCATAACCGCTTCAAGCAAGCATCAATTAATAGTAGCCAGAGACTACACCCTCCACCCCTGTGCCCATCTGGGGATTACTGTCAAGCTAGAAAACTCACATTTAACCCTGACACAAAATTTAGAATTCATAGGGGTAGTACTGAATACTCAAATGACGATAGCATCTCTTCCTCCAGAACGACATCAGAGAATTGTGGTTCAGCTTCGAAAGTTAATTCACAGGAAGAAGGTTCCAGCAGTATTAGTCTTGCAAGCTCTTGGATCCATGGCAACTTCCATAACTCTAGTCCTGTTAGCTAGTCAGGTTATATATGAGTTCTGCAATTGCTACTAGCTTCCCAGTGGTCTGTCCTTCATTACCCAATGTCAGACCAAATCTTGATCAACAACAATCACAAAGTGGACCTTCTTTGGTGGATGCATTCCGAACAGATTCTTCACGGTCGCCCCTTTGTTTTTCCAGAGCCCACGGTCCATTGTGACCACAGACTCCTCCCATATGGGGTGGGGGGAATTATCTGGGCAAGACAGTCCAAGCTCAGGAGACTGTTGCAGTTCAAACTGACAGTATGTCAAGGGGTTTGGTACATCAGCAAACAGGGAGGAACCAAATTTACCCTCTTTGTCGAGAAGCCCTTAGAGTGTGGCAGTGGGCGACCTCATCCAACCCCTTTCTAATAGCAATGCACTTTCTGGGGAGTTCCAACATGATTGCAGACAAGCTAAGCAGATATATCCTTCAGCCTCATGAGTGGTCTCTCAATCCAGAAGTGGCAAAAGTGGTAGTTTTCTTTTTGGTCAGCCTTGCTGCAATCTGTTTGCATCTCCCCTAAACAACAAATGCAACAGTTGCTTTTCCCTCATTCCCCCTCCAGGAAGATCACCCAGGGATGTTCTCCTGCATGACTGCCCCCCCCAGTCCACTGTATGCCTTTCCCCGGTACCTCTAACCCCCAAATTCTTACAAGAAGCACTCAGGTTGAAGAGTACAGTAGTCCTCATTGCCCCCTTTTGGTCTCAACAGATTTGGTTCCCCTTTCTTTGGCCTCACTTGATTCATCAACCTTGGATTCTGGATCCAGTGCCAGATCTCCTGTCCCATCCACACACCCTTCTTTGTCCAAACATTTTGAACATCAGGCTGACTGTGTGGTTCCTGAAATTCCACTAGTTGCCAGCCTTCCTAATATGTCCTGTCCAGTATGTCACGTCCTCTTATCAGCTCATAAACTTTCTACTAGAAAACTATATTTAAGTAAGTGGAAGAGATTTACAATCTGGGGCCCATGAAAAACAATTTGACCCTTTCTCTGCTTCAGCTGAGCATGTTTTAGATTTCTTAGCATCTCTGTTCAATGCTGGGGCTTCTCTTTCCACCATCAAACTACAATTGGCTGCGATTTTTCTAATTTTCACAATGGTTTAGAAGAATGTTCTTTAGCCTCTCACTGGCTTTGTAAATAATTCTGGAGAGACTTTTGTTAAAACTGCCGTAGAAAATTTTGACTTTTCCTTGGGACTTGAATTTAATACTACAGGCTCATAATACATTCCCCTTTGAACCCTCTGCAGAATGCGATCTGAAGTTTCTGTCTTGGAAGAAACTCTTTTTGGTAGTCATTAATTCAGCCAAAAGAATTTCAAAAATCCAGGCCTTATCATCTGAACCTTCTTAGATAGTCTTCCATAAGGATAGGGTATCTTTACGAACAAATCCCCTCCTTCCTGCCCAAGGTAGGGTCAGAGGCTAATACCAACCAGACTATTAATTTACTGGTCTTCTTCCCTAATCATTCTAACAAAGGAGAATATGCTCTACATTTACTAGACATCCATAGACAATTACGTTTCTGTCTTCACAGAACAAAAACAATAAGGCAATCAAGTCAACCGTTTCTATCTTTTTCTACTGCAAAGTTGGGCAAGGCAGTCAGCAAGATTACCCTAAGTGGCTGAAAGATTGTATTTCTTTCATTTATGATAAAAACAAGTTAGGCTTGCCTAAACCTATCAAAGCACATTCTACAAGGTCTGTAGCCACTTCAGCAGTCTTCCAGTCCAGAGGTTCTATGTATGACATATGTGCAGCAGTAGTTGGTATGCTCATCTGATGGAAGTTGTGTGCTCAATAAAGTCAGTGGTTTTTACTGGTGAACCTTAAAGTGCCTTATTTTTTGGTTATTTTTCTGCATTTAGGCACTATTTCCACTTTTATTCGTATATGTGCAGCAGCTACTTGGGCTTCTCCCTATACTTTTATTACTCATTACAAACTGGACCTGGTTTCCAGGGGAAGATCATCTTTTGGCTCAGTGTTGCTCAGGAATATCCTTCCTTAAGTCCACCCAAGTGTTTAGGTAGCTGAGGACTCTATCCCATCTGTCAAGGATAAAATTAAGTTATGTATCTGTGTTGTCGATCTTCATT
Organism: Protopterus annectens; assembly: GCF_019279795.1. NCBI lineage: Eukaryota > Metazoa > Chordata > Ceratodontiformes > Protopteridae > Protopterus > Protopterus annectens. The sequence continues at coordinate 35,339,769 of NC_056728.1, read as the reverse complement.
TATCCTTGACTTTCCACCCTCCATTCCCCATCCTTAAAGGTTTTCGGTGGATGACATGAGCCTGAACTGTTATGCTACCCAGATACAGAGGATAAGGCTTCCATCTGGCTTACTTCCTGTATGTGTATATATAGATGTATATATGTTTTCAGTTGTTTACAGATTTTCTGCAAACACGATCTCAGTTAATTGAGAGAGAGGGATTCTGGGTAGAGTTGAAGATCAAGAGATTTTGGCTGAAGTTAACTGTACTAAAGGCCAAGTTGGTTTCGAGATCAGAACCAAACCCATCTGTCAAGGATAAATGAAGAACGACATAACTTCCTTTTTTTATTTTTATTTATTTTTTTTTTTTTTAATTATATTTAGAAAACTTTTGGTCATAGTATGCAAATTAGGATTAGCCCCAAGATTTTTCTAAGAAGTGCCAAAAGATCCTCTATTGTCGTACACTATCATGTCAAATACTAGTGCTCCTGTTCGAAAGGTAAAAACTTGTTGAGAATGATAGGAAGAAGGAGGAAAGCATTTTTTTGACTGCAGATGCCTGTTCTGAAGATGAGGATTGAACAGGGGAACTAGGTTGAGATGTAAAAGTACCAGGCTGGCCTTGTGTCCAAAATGCAGAGGTCTGAGAAAAAGCAGAATCTTGTACAGGAGCCACCCATACCAGTACATATGGGGGTGGGGGTGCAGTAGCTACTGGAGGATTATCGTCCTCTTCAGAATTTTCTGCCTTTTGACAATCCTCAGTTTGTTCCAGACCTGCTAAGGCAGGATAAAGGGATCCTTTTTTACCGGTCTGTACTACCTCATTAACCTCTTTTACCTGTTGCAGCAGTTTTCTGTTAAGTGTCCCATAACTAATGCTGCTTCTTTTCCCTTTTAAGTGCTTCAGTGTACCAAGAGTAAAATACTACCATTTGTTCCCCACTTAGTTTTTTTTTTCTTTTCTTCCGAAATACCTTTCAATTTCATTAATTTATCCCTATGATAAGTTCAATTTAATGGAAATACCCCACCAGAGCAACTTTTAGTAAGCTGAAACCACTCATTCAAATACTTACAACTTTCATTACCATAATCATGATACCTAAAATATGCAGGTATTCCCTTTTCAGGGTTTTGATCCTGCTTGTATATCTATGTTCCCATTTTTTTCAAGACTTACCATATAGATCCTAGTTCCTGGAAATTCAGAGGAAATAAAATAGCTATATCAATCCACACACCATTCTGGAAGGGAAGGGTAGGGATTCTGTCATCATGCAATGAAAGAAGACAGGCTTTGATCAACCTTTTCCCACAGCACCCCCTTGCTTTCGTCCTGTCACAAGGTCAAAAGTTCAACTCTACCATTGCAATTGGGATAACAGGGCAGATGGGTACAGCATCCAGAACTGACCGCTCTTTTGAACTCTCTGAGGGCACTTTCACACAGTCATGCTTAGTCTTGATTTAACAACACACACACCTATGTCCCAACATGCTATAGGCTCATCAGTACTTTGCACACACACCTACGTCCCAACATGCTGTAGGCTCATGAATTTGAATTAATTCTGCACACACACCTACGTCCCAACATGCTGTAGGCTCATGACTTTGATTTAACTTTACTTTTAACTTTTTCTGTACTTTTACTTTTTCTCTTTCTCTCTCTTCTGTCGTTTGGTACACAACAACAAAGACATCAGCCGTATATTAAAGCAACACAAAGTAGCTGTAATGCTTCTTACCTTTTTTATGTCCTGAGGGTACCACCATTGACACAAGGCACCTCCTTGTGTTAAATTCACTTTTGTCGTATGTGCATACACATTAATAAACATTTCTTATTTCCTGTGGGGACCTCCTACTTTTACTTTACATACATCTAATAAGCAGTTTTCTGTCATTCCGCAAGGCAGCAGCTATATACCTTAAAAGCAACTCAGTCATTCAACAAAAACAGTAACATCGTATACTTAAAAAAGCAAAGTCAGTCATTGAACAAAACAGTACACATCATATACTTAATAAACTAATTCAGTAATTTAACAGCACAATAAACACCTTTCCACTTTTTCTTTTAAGTGCAGTTTTCTGAAAGAGGAAAACAAAAGGAAAAACATTTTCCACAAATCCGTTTTTCTATTTCTAGCCTAATATGTTTGCACTCTCTGAATAGTTAAATATCTGAATCTTTGATTGGAATTTGTAGAAGAACTTTCTGAAGTGGGCCCTTTTAGTTTATTCCACACTGCTCTGCAGAAATACCAAAGTTCAGATTATGGCACCAAAATGTTAAGATGCAATTAAAATATACTTAAATAACATTAATTTACCTGTTAGCCTTGAGTCAAGAATAGTTCTTCAGAATAGCAAAACATTTCCCCCTTTATTTTAGATCACAGCCCTGGAGAACTGCTTTCACAAAGTTTTCAAATCAGTGTCATCAGTTAGCAGAAATGTACAGTTTATATGCCATTTTCTGTCAGTAACTTATATGCAGAATTCTGACATTTCATATTAGTTAACAAATAAGGTTCTCTGCAGACTCTCGTGCTTCTCACTTAGTGCTGCACATGAACGCTTAACAACCATAGGATCATAGCAAGTTACTAGGCTATTGGCCCTGAGGCCCTTACAAGCCTAGCCAAGAATTTAGCCCATGTTCCAACAAGTCAGCAACCTATGCCACTGTCAAGCAGGGACACAAGTGGAATCCCAGGGCAGTATTTCCAGTTCCCCATCCAATTATCCAGGTTGCGCTTAAAAAGGTTTAATGAGGTACTGTGCTTTATGTGGAGAGGGAATCTATTCCAGAAAAGGGGGAGTCTCTGGGATACAAACCTGTCCCGCCAACAAGTCTTATTGATGTCACAGACCAGGTTGAGGTCACTCGTGCGGAGTACTCAAGTGGAACTTGACATACGGATATGCAGTAGTCCAATCAGGGTGGGGTCTGAGATTGCTTTGTATGCCAGACAGAGGTCACCTCTGAGGAGTCTGTAGGAGACTGAGTAGAGGGACAGGGCTTTTAGCCTATTTGTGTAGGGTAGATGTTTGAGGCCCTGGATTCTCTGGGTGAGGAACCTCTGTGGTCTCTCCAGCTGCTGCATTTGCTTTGTGAGATGCATGGCGAAAGGGGCATTGTAGTCAATAATGGGTCTTATAAGGGAAGAATACAAGGATGTTATGACTACCTTGTCCCTAGATGCGGTAGCCTTCCTAATGAGGTGGGCCATGTAGAAAGCTTTCTGTACAACGGAGGCAATATGGTGGTCAAAAGTCAGTTTGCTATTAACCTGGGTGCCCAAGTCCCTCACGACTGAATGCGTGCTTAGTACCTTATTATTAATGTGATAATTTGTGGGGACGTCATTCTCCCTAAAAGGGATGATGCATTTTTTTTGGTATTCACTGTGACGCCCATGCACTGGCTAAACAATCAAGGAGCCTCAATCCTCACCACTAACACCAGTGAGGGGTGTCCACATAGGGAAAGGATAATAAATACTCACACAGTAAAATACAATTTCCCTTAACAGCACACAGAGATCACAGTCAGTCTGGGGCTGGTTTCTCCCTTTCTCTCCAGGTCCCCAATAAGACTCCCCACTGGCACAGCTAGAGGGTCCAGATCTCAGCCTAATGGGTAAGCTAAAACCTCCAGCACCCTCTCTCTGTCCAACCAGTGCTTCGTGTCCCTGCCCAAGTAGCTGACACACACACACACTTTGAAATAAGAGTTATATACAACCACACCGACACTCCTGTGGAAGGCTGGCACAGGTTCTCCAGCTGTGCCTCTTTTACCCACACTATATGGTAGAATTCACTGCCATCACCCACTAATGTTTTTCAGCTACCAAAAAGGTCCTTATGAAAGGCTGTCCATTTATTACTGTGCAATATTATTATCCACGTGGTAAGTGCGACTGAACAGTCAAGGCTTTTTGGAGTGGCTTGGCCAGTATCACTAAATACATGCAAGCTTAAATTATCTCTACACAAACCAGCCACAGTTGAAAGGTGTAAAGATATTTAATAATAAAAACACAAGACAATACTTCTTACTACACAGTGCTAGTCAAAAGTTCAGAGATCACAGAGAAATACTTAAAATAATACGGTAGAAAAGTTCTGACATCCGTACAGAAAAACTAATCTAATCTTCCTCGTTCCTAGCTATATCTAAGAGAAAACACAGTTCTAAAATAAACTTACATGTAGAGCATAGGCATAGTTGTTGAGTTGGATGTTCTCAAGACAAATGCTCAAATGCTCTCTTTCTTTCTGTCCTTAAATTGATAACATAGTACCACTGATTCATTTCAGATTATGTCATTTCTTTCTGGTTCCCAGGCTAACAGAAACTCAGAGGTTAATAGCCCTTTTGATCCTGCAGCTGGTCAGGAAGCCAGAGCAATAAAAGAAATTATACTTGCAAATTCTAGCAATTAACTCTGGTTTCAAAACAGTAGCCAGAATTCCTTCATCCAGGCATCTGTGCTCCGAGCTGTGACATCAAAGACCGTCATGACATGCTTGACTTATCAGCTTTCTTACAGCAGAGTGCACTGTTACATTTTTTTCAGTTCAACATCCAATACAGTCTTTTCACATTTAAGAGAACAAGCCTGTGGCTTAAATTAATATTTAGAAATTACAGAATTATCTACAAAATACTATCTAGCTAGGCTGGCAGCCTTCACCTATCTTCACATTCAGACTCAAAATGAATGTGGAGTCCATGTTTCTGGCACCAGTCATTTGTTTGGATGAGACCCTCTTGGAGGATGTCAACATCACTAGGGGAACTGATGACTGCACCCAGCTTGCAGTCATGTGAATGCATGCTTAGTGCCTTATTATTAATGTGATAATTTGTGGGGACGTCATTCTCCCCAAAAGGGCTGATGCATTTTTGCATTCAGTTTGAGGCCATGTTTCTGGCACCAATCATTCGTTTGGATGAGACCCTCTTGGAGGATGTCCACATCACTAGGGGAATTGATAACAGCACCCAGCTTGCAGTCATCTGCAAACTTGGTCAACCATATTTTAGTAACAATAATGTTTTAAAAATACTAGCCACCTGGCCTAGCAACCTGTTTTGTTTTTCCACCTTGTATCTTTCTGTACCAGTACTTGCTATCTCTCCAAAATTCCTTGTAACTACCCATTATATATATATATATATGTATATATATATATATATATGTGTGTGTGTGTGTGTGTGTATGTGTGTGTGTGTGGATTACCTTCATTTTCCCGACAGACAACATCCATTATACCGACACATCAGTTCACCGACATTTCTAAACCCAACATTAACCGTGCAGTTAGTAAACATTCGGCCATCCCGATAAACCACACTACCTGAAAAAAACTGACCCACCGATGTGGGGGGCTTTGCCCCCCACACCCCCCCTTACTAAATATACCAACTCCGAGAATGCACTACCGCAGGGGTAAGGGGCAAAGTTCAAGTTGGTGGCCAATACTAACCGCGCGGTTCATGTCTGGTTTGGAAATGTCGGTGAACTTGAAGTGTCTGTAAAATGGATGTTGGTAAAGTTGTCTGTCGGGAAACTGAAGTAATGTGCTACCACAGAAGCAGAACATAGCCTCATTGTGCCCCACTGTACACTTCTTAAAGGTGAGGACACCAGACAAGCACACCATCATTGAAGGGGGGACATTCTTCTGTCTGGTCAGTAACCCGATAATGAGCCTAGAATCAGCAAAGGGATGTATGACTTAATCTGTCCATCTGCAGTGTCATGCTGTCTCTCTGGCCAAACATACCTTTAACAGAGGTTGTAGAAGGGAAATAAGAAGAAGAGCCAATTGTCAGCAAAGGGTGATAAAAGACAAAAAACAAACAAAAAAAATGAAAGGTAATATTAAGGCACTCAATTTATGTAAGCTAGACTAAAAAATACATAAGTTATGATAGAGAAGATAAAAATAAAATGTGTTGTGGATTTGGATTGAGTGTACTACTCAATGTTGTTCATTTCTTTTACAGTAAATGTAACTGTGTGGGACATATCCTGCAAAGGATATCCGGCTTCTAGCCAGCCTATAAAGCTTAGTGCTCCTTCTTTCTGCAGTGTATGTTAGCTGTTGCCACAAGATTATGTGGTGATCTAAGAGGAACCTATGGGCACTCCAAAAATCAGAAAATGTGAAGTTGTTCAATCTCACCGTTCATTCTTTACTGATGGGTTCGGAGTCGATCCCTCTATGGCCAATTGCAAAGCTCGAGGTCTTCAAATAGCTCTAGGCCAAGTCGCTATCCCATGATGCACCTGTGAATTACCTCGGATCTAGTTTGCTGCTGCAACAGATCGGAGGTTCTGATTTAGCTCTGGCCAGATAAGCAATTTTTTTCATTAAAATTTTCTAAAAAAAAAAAAAAAAAAAAGTTCTTTGATAGTATATTAGATAGCTAGGATTGTTGTTAAAGCTCTTATAGCTTTCAGTGTGTTTTCCCTTCCCATATACTGTTTTATTAGATAATTGTAGTTGGCCTCTTTTAGGCCTAGTTAGTGTTCCTACTTGGTGTGGTCTGTCTAGCCTTTGTTTTTTTTAGATAAGGCTTAGCACAGTAAATCTTATATAATATAGATAAGATTATTGCTTCCTTTTTCAGCTTGCTGTGTGTTTTTCAGTGACCTTGTCACATTTCTTAGATAGTTGTAGTAGCTTAGATTTTTGTGTTGTCTGTCTAGCTTTCTGTATTTTTCTAAGGCTTAGTTCTTTATGACTGTTACAAATTTACAGTAAACACTACTTATTTAGTTAAGGTTGTTATGTCTCAGCATCTATCTGTTTTTGCATAGTCTGCTTGTGTGATATCACATATTGTGTGTGTGTGGTTTAGCCTGCTTTTATTAAGGCTTGTGTGGACTTTTTTTCTATTGTGTGAAAAATTACTGTTGTAGTTTTTTGTGTGGTAACAGTAAATATTCTCTAACATTATTATGGCTGACCAAGATAAGCACCCTAAGTCTGGGTTCAAAAAGTGCTCAAAATATGGCCAGAAAATGTCAGTTACAAACAGCCACGTTAACTGTGTTTACTGTCTAGGGGCTTTGCATTTGCAAGACAGGTGTGCCATTTGTCATTCCTTCTCCTCTAGGGTCCTGCAGGAAAGGAAGAGGAAACTGATCGACAGAGGCTTGTTGAAGCCTTCATTTCAGGAAGCTTTGAATGACCAGGATGGTTCCAGTAGGTCTTCAAAGTCTTCCAAGACATCGGACTCAAAATAAATCAAAGAAGTCATCGTCTTTGGCTCCACTGCCCTCAGAGCCGACAGTCTTTACCTTTCATAGCTGGTCCCCAGTCTTGGAACCGGTCTCCGAAGCGCCAAAGAGTCCTCTTCTCCATTCGGTACCACCTTCGGTATGATCCTCTCAATCATCTATGAGCCTGTCTGATCTGGACATGGATCTTGTGGTACAGAAGCTGTTGTCTGCACTGGCATTAGCCAAAATGTTATCTGCTTCGACCCAAATGGCTTCAGAGCTGAAGACCATTGCACCAACTCTTACTATTCCTCCTCCAAGCCATGTTGGTCCTTCGGAGCCAGAGGCAGACCTGATGTTAGTGGAACCATTGGAACCGACGCCTGTTCCAGTGTCTTTGACACTCTCTGGTCGGGTCTGGGGAGGACAGTCAGACCGACTTGTCGGTTCCGACTTTGCCTCTTGGGGCCTCGGCTCGGATGAGCTTGGCTCCTACCTCGGGCTCGAAGCCCACTGTCTCGGTGCTGGGGGTGTCGACGGCTTCTTCGGATCCGTCAGCTTCCGCACATCGGGGTGGAGGTGCTTTTGATGCCATGAGGAGAGTCATGTCTACTAGGACATCCTCGACCTCGGGTCTGCCTTCCTCCTCCCCTAAAGTGCCTGTGTCTGCTTCTGCCTCACACGCCCTGACCAAGCGCAGAGACCCAGAGCCTCAGGAAGCCCCAATGGGTGGCCCCTGCTCTTCCGAGACCTCACCAGAGGCTCCTACTGATGAGATTCCCAGGAAGAGATTGTGCAAGAGGAAACACCTAGACTCCCCACAGGAGTCTTTCGCATCACATACTGACTTAGATGAGTCAGAAGGGTCCCCACGGTCCACCTCTGAGGATATCTCCTTCGCTGAGATACTTGAGATCCTTAGGCAGAGGGGTGACTGGCAGTTCAAAAGCCCTACTGAGGATGAGTCAGCTCTCCTGAAGGCTTTCGCATCTCAGCCCTCCACCTCTTGGGTGTCTCCACCCTTCGGTGAGCTGATGCAGCTGGTCTCACGAAGGGCGTGGGAGTCTCCGGATACTATGGAGCCTGTCCCTAGGAGGCCTAATAAATTAATTTCTGCCCCACTTGACAAAATATTCTTAACTAAAGGTGTTCAGGTTGATGCCATGGTGGTGGCGGCAGCCACTAAGAAGGAAATGTCTGAGACTTCCTCATCTATCCTTCCTCCTAACAGAGACTCCAGGATTATGGATAGATATGGGAACCGCATGTTCATTTCAGCAATCTTTGCTCTTCGTTCGCTGAACTACTTAATCCATTTTACTAGGTTGCAAAGAGATCTCCTTATGGAGTTATGAGATACTCTTCAGGGTACAGTAGCTTCCAACAAAGTTGCTGCCCAGCTTGCTACTTTAAATTCTATTGTCAACTCATCCATGTATCTCATATCCTATGCAGCTGATGGAGTGAGTAGGGCAGTGGGTACAGGAGTTGCTCTTAGGAGACATTCCTGGATGCACTTGTGTTCCTTCGTGGAGCCCTTCAAGTAATTTTTTGTGAACACTCCCTTTGATGGCTCATCCCTTTTCAGGCCTAAAGTGAAGGAAACCTTAACCAGGTGTGAACAGGATGGAAGGACTCTTGTCTGCCGTCGGGGTCCGTTTTTCCACCCCTACTCGACCCTACCCTAAAGGTCAAAGGGGAGGAAAAATGTGGTTCCGAACAGCCCAAGGAGCCTTTCAGGACACATGTGGTAAACCCACCTCCAGGGCCAGGGGAAGGAGTAATAATGGAAGACGCCGCCTTCACGGCAGAGGGGGTCGTAATACCAGGGTGACAGAGATCACTTCTCTGGGAAGCCCTTCCAGCGCTCCTGAGACGAGGCCTGACTGTCCTGCTCTGGAGGCAGTCGTGGTTCACTTATCTTTTTACCCAGAAGCCTGGCTCAAAATAACAAAAGACAGCTGGGTACAAAGTATCATTTCCAGGGGGTATTTCATTCCATTCACCCCACCCCCCACTGTAAGAAAAATCCTGGACGTTCTACCCAGTTACAGGGAACAAGCAACATTAGTGGTCCAATCGTTGCTAGAAAAAAAGAGTCATCCAAACAGTCCCAGCAGACCAGACAGGATCCGGAACTTACTCAAGATTCTTTTTGGTTCCAAAGAAGATGGGAGACTGGAGACCCATATTGGACCTCAACAGACTGAACCAATACATAAAAAAAGAGAAGTTTCAGATGGTCACGCTTCAGTCTATACTTCCCTTCTTAGGGAAAGACAATTGGATGTGCTCGATAGATCTCAGGGATGCGTACTACCACATAAAAATGGCCAGGCCATCCAGGGATCACCTGCGCTTCCGGATGGGAGCCAATCATTACCAGTTTCGAGCCCTGCCCTTTGGTCTCACTACAGCCCCCAGAGCTTTCAAATGCATGGGAGTGGTCACAGCTCACCAGAGGCATCTAGGATTCCAGGTGTTTCCGTACCTAGACAATTGGCTCCTTACCGCCACCACCAGGCATCAACTCATTCAGGCCAGGGAGTCCACTCTGTCATTCTGCAATTATCTGGGCATTACAATCAACTCAGAAAAATCTGCATTGTCGCCATCGCTGCATATCGTTTTATCGGGACAGAGTTGGACATCACCACCACCACTCTAAGGCTTCCAATAGAAAGTTTCTCTTCTTCGTCAACATGTCAGCACCCTGATATCAAAAGACAAAGTACCAGCATCTGAAGTTCTGAAAGTTTTAGGCATGATGGCAGCAGCAATTCTAGCCATACCACTAGCTCGTATGCACATGCGGGTACTTCAGTGGCTGTTGTTCACTTAATGGTCTTACCAAGAGCTACCCATGTATCACACTATAATGATCACAAATTCTTGCAAGAAGGACCTTCAGTGGTGGTTGACCTCACTTCATGTCACAATAGGACGCCCATTTGTGCTACCCCCTCCAGCGGCCACTGTGACCACGGATGCTTCCCTGATAGGGTGTGGGGGGGGGGCATTTTCAAGGAAAGGCTGCCCAGTGCACATGGACCGATCAAGAGACACATCTGCATATCAATGTCCTAGAGATGAGAGCAGTATTTTGGCACTGCAGTACTTTCAGGACTCTCTTCCTCTGTGTACGATTGCGATTCAGACAGACAACATGTATGTGGTCTGGTATTTGAACAAACAAGGAGGAACCAGGTCTTACCCCCTTTGTCGTGAGGCTCTCAGTGTTTGGCAGTGGGCTGTTTCCACTCAGCGCTTTCTGATGGCAATGCACATCCCGGGGAGATCCAGCATGATAGCAGACAAACTGAGCAGGGCAGTCTTGTTGCCCCATGAATGGTCCCTCAAGAAAGGAATTGTGGACAGGATATTCCGCAGGTGGGGCCAGCCTTGCTGTGACCTTTTTGCCAGTCACATAAACATGAAAATGCAGAAGCTACTTTGCCCAGATTCCCCCTCCGGGAGAAGCCCCAAGGGACGCATTTGTACATGATTGGTCTCCTCTGTGCATTTCCACCAATCCCATTGATTCCCAAGTTTCTACAGAAAGCAAAATCCCTGGGAAGGACCATCATTCTTCATTGGTCTCATCAGATTTGGTTCCCCTTTCTTCGACTTCATCTTTTGGAGGATCTTTGGATTTTGGACCCAGTTCCAGACCTTCTGACACACCTGTCGGGGGATCTTCATCCCTCTCTGCAGTCCCTGAAGCTGACAGCTTGGCTGCTCCAGTTTCCATCATAGCCTGGTTCCATAACCTTTCCAATGAGACAAAACAGATCCTTTTGTCCTCTCATAAATCTTCTACTAGAAAGCTATATCTTAGCAAATGGAAGACATTTTCTATATGGGCCTCTAAAAATAATATTGATCCTTACCAAGCCCCTATGGCTACCATCTTAGAATTCTTGACTATGATTTTTAACAAAGGAGCTGCAGCAGCAACTGTTCGGGTTCAGTTGGCTGCTATTTCTAATTTTCATCTTGGATTTGAAGGATTGAATATCATGTCTCACAAGTTATCCAAAGCCTTTCTCAAAGGGACTTTTCATATTAGACCACCTGTGAAATCTCCCTATTCTCCATGGAATCTAAATGTTATACTTTCACGCATAATTCTCCCGCCATTTGAACCAGCTTCATCTTGTGATCTTACATTTTTGTTTTGGAAGACCATCTTTCTGGTAACTATTACTTCTGCCCGCAGAGTGTCAGAGCTTCAGGCTTTATCCGTCAAGCCTCCCTATTTGATATTTCATGCTGACAGAGTATCACTTAGAACAAATCCCTCATTCTTGCCCAAAGTTTGCATTGAAACCAACCTCAACCAAGTTATTGATTTGCCAGTTTTCTTCCCCAATCATTCTAACAATTTAGAGTATATGCTGCACAAACAGCTCAGATTTTATTTGGATAGAACAAAAGATTTCAGGAAATCAGACCAGCTTTTTGTTTCATTCTCAGACTCCAGGAAAGGGAGACCAGTGGCTAAAACAACTCTGTCTAAATGGTTATCTGATTGTATCACCTTTGCCCATTCAGCTGCCAATATGCCTTTGCCTATTCAGCTGCCAATATGCCTTTGCAACACAAGATTAAAGCACACTCAACCAGAGCAGTTTCTACATCATCTGCCTTTTCTGCCAGGCTTCCCATTGGATAACATTTTTGCAGCAGCCACTTGGTCAAAACATCATACCTTTATCACCCATTACAAAGTTAACAGTGCCTCCTTTGGATCCACGGTCCTGAAAAATATATACTCCCGTGAACCACCCAAGATTGATGGTGTTTGGGACGCTACCCATCAGTAAAGAATGAATGGCGAGATTGAACAACTTCACATAAAGAAGTTATGTACTTATCATAATGTTCCATGTGAGTTGTTAATCTCACCTTCATTCTTACGTCCCTCCCTCCTACCCCCCTCCTGGGCTGATAGATGACCGAGATGCTGAATCCATCCTGGTTACTCAAAACTTCTTTTCCTTTTCTCGGGGAGTGGAAGAATGACCTAGGGTATTAGTATACGCAGCAAACAAGATCTGAGGTAATTCACAGGTGCATCATGGGATAGGGACTTGGCGTCGAGCTATTTGAAGACCTCGAGCTTTGCAATTGGCTATATCAGAGCTGAGGGATCGGCTCTGAACCCATCAGTAAAGAATGAAGGTGAGATGAACAACTGACATGGAACGTTATGGAAAGTACATGACTTCTTTTTTCTTGCCGCAGGTATACTGAAGCAGAGTTTTCAGCAGCTTAGCGCCATTAGTATTGGTGGTCTGTTTAAGCAACAGTTTTATGCAGATATGTATCGCCATTTAGGAACCTTCCTTTTTCTGGGAAAAACATATATACATTTTTCTTATTTCTATTTGAAAGGGTAAATGCTTATGCAGTAGACAGATTTCTTACAAAGACATCCATACTTGTGTTTTTTGTCTTGGGGAGCAACAGAAATTAAGGTCCTCTGGAATTTGCCTTTGCTGCACTTCTATGACTATAAGGAAGTGGTTGAATTTGCTGAAGATTTTTCTTGAGTACAAGTTCCTCAAGGATATGAAGTGAGTAACTGTGACAATGGACTCCTCTTTAGTAAATCTCTCCTGACTGCAGAAAAAGAATGTTTTTGAAAGAGATTTTGAAGACTCTCTAGCTTTCCCCTATTTTTTTTTTTTTTGCCATCTGTCTCTTACATCTGTGCTGAGGCACTTTCACAGCCCTCCGACCATCAGATTGTCTCAAATCAATCCCTCTTGAGGTTGTTAAGGCCTGTGATCTGGCATGTCCTTTCAGCCCATATGTCAGATTGAACTTGCTGAGAAGGGGGAACCATGATTTCTTCTCCCCAAGAGTGAGGAAAGTATTCAAGTACTTATGTGGGAGGATATTGCTAGGTTGCTTATGGAGATCTGGCCTCTGATTTCCACTCATAAATCTATAAAGCTAGAGGTCTCCAAAAAGAGGACATTTGTACCCTTGTTCTACCGCTTCAGAAAGCTTCCCAGAAATATTGGTATAATTTTGCACAGGGCTTGTTCAAAGCAGTCCAATCTCTCATGTCTTCTGTTTTCTGGTTCTATTAAGAGAAAGAGATCCCCCTCTTCCTCAGAAGAAGATGTTTCCGAATCTGATGTTGAGGGCCTGAACTTTGCCTTCCAGTTATCCTCTCCAACTCTCTGTGAGTCAGAATCTGAAAATACTGTGTCTTCAGATTTTCCTAATAAAATATCTTTTGAGGGCATGATCTCAAAATTGAAAGAATGTTGAAGTGGGAAAGTAGAGGTATCAGTACCTCAGAAAAGATATGATTTACTAAGCATAGATCCCTCCAAATCCGTGGCCATGCCTCCTATTTTAGGAGCTTTGGAGGATGCTTTAGCTTCATCTTTTTATTTCACCTAGATTCCCAACCCCATGTCCACAAGAAAGCTGATAGATTCTACAAGGTATTCGATACTTATAAATTCCTCCATAAAAATCCTGTGGCAGATCCTGCTGTTATTTCTTTGGATGGTGATAGAAGTGCCAAGGACTTCTCTGCTACTTACCTTATCCCAAATGACAAAGATAACCATGTCTTTGACAGATTTAGGGAAAAAGGTCTGCACATCTTTCACACTGGAGTCGTTTAAAGCAATCAACTACCAGACTCACATGTCTAAAATATCAGTTAGCCATTATTGCTAATATGCAACAATCTCTAACTAGCTTGTATAACTCAGACACTAAAATTAAACTAAATATGTTAAACTCTGCCTCCCAAGTCACTAAGCATTCAATCAAGAGTTTTAATGATGTCTTGGATGCTGCTATAAATATAGTAATGTGTAAGAATGCCTGGGCTAGATTACAGAATTTCCCTGATGTTAAGGCTCAGTTATGAAATACGGCACTTGACTAAGGTCTTCTGTTTGAAAACTCTTCAGCTTAAGTACTCATGAATCTAGAAAAATGGGAAAATGAATGCAAGTAGTAAAAAAATGCTTTCTGTCTCATATTCCAAACTATAACCCTTGGTTTAAACTCTTTAAATCCTCGCACAAAAACCTGCTAAACAACAATTCAAGAAACAAATGGCAGGGTGAATTTAAAAGGAGAGGAATCTCAAGGACTCTCCTTTCAGAAGAAGAATCAGTGACTACCTATGCTTCTGTACCTATCCCGTCTTCACCCCAGTAATGTCCATCTATTCTACTATTGGAGTATTCTTAACATAAGGGATTACCTGGCTTGGGCGGCCCGAAGTCCAGCCAGTATAGCAAAGCCTTTTACTGCTTAAGGTATGCTGTACATTGCACGTATGCTTCTGGTGTATGTAGGGCATAAAAGCGATGTCCAGTTTGCCCATCCTCAGAACTTCTCTGCAACCTGTCAGAACGCCATTTTTGATTCAGTCTGCTCACTTGAATGGTTTGCTGGTATATCAAGCCATTCAGATAAGTGCCCTGTTGGGGTTTTCTGTTCTTACTTAATGCTGTTTTTTTCTGTGAGTTTTTTTCATCTCATCCAGAAAAGGCAAGTGCTAGTGTGAGAGACAAATTCCACATAAAGATAGTCAGAACAAGTGCTTGTTTTGCTTAGGGCCTACTTTTGATCATAAAACTTGCAGTATTTGTCAGGCTTTTATGCCTAAGACTTTACATGGTAGACTGTATTCTCTTGCTATTTATTTGGAAAGTAAGCATCTCAAACGTTTTGCAAAAGATGCTATGGAGGGTACTTCTAGGTCAGACTTTGAGTCTTCACTGAAGAGAAAGGCCAAAGAACCAAGGTCAGCCTCCTCCGCTGTGCCTCCTACATCGGAAGTCTATTTCGAGGCTGAAAGCCTGGAGGTTCACCTTGTTCTGGGGTCAGATTCTTTGGCTAGGACTTCTTCGGAGGTCGACTTTGGTCCAGTTACAGGCACGTCCTCTGAGCCTTTGCAGATATATGTTTTGGACAGTCAGGTGGAACCAAGACTTATAATAATTGATGCCAACCACTAAACTTCTTCCCTCTTATAAGGAAAGCAGGGCAATGAAAAGATTAGAAAAGAATGTCTCTTGCCTTTCGTGCTCTTAATTACCAGACTGATATGACTAGATATCTTTTGGCCCTCTTGTACAAGGCTTCTCAAGCTATTTCTGATCAACCAGAATCGGAAAGGAAAAATTGTCTTTGTTAGGGGTTTCTTCTCAGGTGGTTCTCCATTCCATTAAGTTCAGCTATGATGCAGTAGAAGCATCATCTAGGGCCGCTGCTTCAAAATCTGTATTGAGATGCCAGATGACATAAAAGCTAAATTGATGGATGCTCCTCTAGAGAACAGTAATTTATTTGGTACTGCTGCTGCTGACTTGTTCAAGTCTTTGCAGGAGAAAGACAAGGAGTTACAAGACTTGAAATATCTTTTGGTGTCTCCTGTGCCTAAGTTTCAAAGGAATTACTCTTCCAAGCCAGCTTTTGTTTGGAGACAGTCTCATCCTCCTCCCTAGAAGTAAGAAAAGTGGACAGAGGCTACCTCCACCTAAGAATACTCAGGCTTCTTCGACACAGAAGCAGCCATTTCCTGATAAACCAGGTTATGTCTGACTATCCCTTCCTGATAAACCAGGTTATGTCTGACTATCCCTCTTCTCTCTATCCCATTCCTTTCTCACTTCATCTCTCTGTCTTTTCCAGTTTGGTCAAGCTTTACCCAAGACTCATGAGTTCTTTCAGTAATTCAAAAAGGATAATCTGAAGTTGTTAATCTTCTTCCTATTCATCACTGATGGGTTTGGTTCCGAGCCCTCGGAACCGAGTCGGCCTTATACCAAGCTTTCGTGCACCAAACACTCTTGAGCTAAGCTGCTACTCACAATGCTCTTTACTCAGATACCTCAGATCTCATTTGCCGCGCAGCCATATAGCAGCATTTCACCGAGCTCTCCAACCAAGTGAATTTTTGGATACATTTACAAGTTTTTGTAAAAGTGTTTTCCTGTTTATAGTCTGTTTTTGATATCTATATTGTTTCAGCTCTACCCACAGGTATCTCTTTCTTACCATTGTTGGTATTTTCTAACTTTCTACCCTTGTGGTATCTTGTTACCATTGTTGGTATTTCCTCTCTTTCTTCTTCATTTCCTCCACTTTCCTCACTCTTTCCCTTTTGCGGGAGTGTGTGTTCTGTTTTGTCTGAAAAGAAGGGAATTACGGGGTTTAAACACTGTTCTTCTTGCAGTGGTAAATGCCGAATAGTGACCTTCATGAAGAGTGTGTATACTGTTTTAGGGTTCCGCATTTGTCGACAAAATCCCCGTGTGATATTTATGCTAGCTTCAGTCAGCAGATGTTGAATGAACGTCGTAATAAACTGATTCTGAAGGGCCTGCTTGCTTCGCCTTTTTCAGAGGCTATTTCTGAGACGGAGGTCTCATCCCCTCCTTCTGTGGACAAGAAACGTCCTCGCTCAGACCCCTCTTCTCCGGCCGGTGACAGAGGTAAAAGTCATAAACACAAGGCCCATAAGTCCTCCTCAGAGCACCGTTCTGCCTCCTCGGTTCTGACTACTACATCGGTTCTGAGCTCTGCTCTAGCGAAGCTTACTGAGGTCACCTAGTCGGTGCTTACCCCGGCACCGATGACTACGGCGCCGTCTGCTGCCTCAGTTTTGATCAGCTTATCTGTTTCTGTCTCGGCACCATCACCCATTTCTGCTCCGATATTGGTTCCGACAACTAGCTCGGAACCGTTTTTGTCATCCACCCCTGTTGTGACCTCGGCTCAGTGCACGTTCTCAGCTCCAACCATACCGTTGTTGCCGGTTTCGAAATTGGAATCGTCAGTGCCATTCTGTAATGCATCACAGACCTGATACTCGTTGACTGTGGACCTATTTGCCAGACAAGCCTGTAGCCCCTTTTTGGACTGGCTTGATTCCCCCTCAGGGGCATCGGTGAGATCCACCAGGAGCCTTTCAGAATTAGATGTGGTGTGCCTTTTCGACTAGCTGCTGACCGCCAGGGGGATTTCAAATCCACCTAGACCCTATCCCACTCCATGCTTTGGGTCTATTACTCCAGCAACCCCTACTTACTCTCCTCCCTTGGATCCCTCGGTTCCAAGGCTCATTTATCCAACTTTTTCTAGAGGACCCCCTTCCTCAGTGCCGACAACGACACTGTCCGAGGCCCCTTTGGCTTTTGGTTCCATTGGGGGTGGAACCTCCAGTTCCAGTCTTGGTTCCGATGGTATTGTCGGTCCTGACTTCGGATCCGAGGGTGACTACAGCTCCGAGTCTGCTTGAGGCTCCGTCTACGGGAGCAGACCATGTGGAGCGGGGTGTGACTCCGGTTCCGATTTTGTCTTCTTCGGTTCCGGGCTCCCACTCCTCTTTGGCGGGCCCGCTTTCCAGGTGATGGAGAGGGTGCTTGCTTCTAGCAATCCTCCTATGTTGGTTATTCCCCCATTTCCTTCTGAGCCGCAGCTGTCAAAGGCCACCCACCCAGGACTCTGAGAGCACAAGGTCCAGGAAAGCTCTATCCAGGGTATTTCCCTTTCTGAGTCTTCTTTGGATGCTCCCACCGAAGAAGCCCCTTGGAAACGGGTGTGTAAGAGGAAACACATGGACTTCCCAGAGGAGTCCCTCACGGAAGATATGGACTATGATGATGGGGAAGGGGCCCCGCTGTCACCCCCTGACGATGTCTCCTTCGGGGACATCATGGAAATCCTGAAACAGAGGGGTGACTGGAAGCCCTCCAACCCTTCCTCAGAGTGAACCCCCCCCCCACCGATGAGTTGGTTAAACTCTTCGTGCAATGGGCTTGGAAGAACCCTGACTCCGTTGAGGCCATACCCAGGGGGTCAGACAAGGTACTCTCCCCTCCAGAGGATCAACCCCATTGGTCTAGATGTTTGCCAGTGGACGCTATGGTGGTGGTGGTTGCCATGAAAAAGGACCTTGCTTATGAGAGTCCTGCTGTTCACCCACCTGACAGTGTCCTGGGCAGTGGACAGGTTAGGGAAGCAAGTTTTTGCATCAGCGACCTTTGCAGTTAGTTCTCTGAACTTTTTGGCACTTTTTATGAGGCAACAGAGAGATCTTATCCCCGAACTCTCCGGAACCCTCGCTGGCCAAGTATCGAATGGAGCACGAGATAATTGCTTCCCAACTTGCCACCCTAGAATCAATATCCAATTCATCCATGAGATTCCTGTCACACGCAACCGAAGGAGCAGCTAGAGCTGTGGGTGCAGGCGTAGTCATGAGACGCCACGCCTGGATGCGCATTTGTGACCTTGTGGACTCCTTCAAGTCTTCCTTTCTAAATGCCCCTAACGAGCCATCAGCTCTGTTCGGTGCTAAGGTCAAGGATACATTAGCCAGGTGCAAGCAAGATGGGAAGACCTTGTCTGCCGCTGGCCTACGCTTTTCCAAACCTCGGCATTCTTTCTCCAGAAATCAGAGGAGCAGGAAGATGTGGCACAAGAAGTCTCAAGTTCCTTTCCGAGACGCATGTGGTGAGGACTCTTCTAGAGGCAGAGGGGGTTCCAATAATGGAAGACGTCCCTTTCGGGGCAGAGGGGGTCCCCGGAACCAGGGCTCCAGAGATTCCTTCTCGGTTAGACCATGTCAGTGCTCCTGAGGCGCTGCCCGATTGTTTTCCTCTGGAAGCAGTCGGGGCGCATTTTTTGCTGCACTAAGCTGCCTGGCTCTCCATTACAAACTGTCGGTGGGTGCAAAGAATCATTACCAGAGGCTACCATATTCTCCTAATAGCTTATCCAAGACCTCCAAAATCCCTTCCCAGTGTTCCACCCAGTCAAAGGAGGACGCAGCTTCTGAAATACAAAAGCCGTGTCAAAATCAAGCCATCCAACAGGTCCCCCCAGACCAGTGCAGATCAGGGTTCTACTCAAGATTCTTTTTGGTGCCAAAGAAAACAGGGGACTGGAGGCCCATTCTGGATCTCAGCCAACTAAACAAATTGGTAGTTCAGACTAATTTCCACATGGCCACGATTCAAACCATCCTCCCCTTTCTGCAAGAGGGTGTGTGGATGTGCTCATTAGTTCTCTGGGATGGGTATTACCATATCAAGATGGACAAGCACTCCAGGAGCCTCCATTGCTTCTAGCTGTGAGCCAATCACTACCAATTCAGAGCCCTGCCTTTTGGTCTCTCAACTGCCCCCAGAGTGTTCACGAAATGCCTTGCAGTGGTAACAGCTCATCTGAGACTTCAGGGATTCCAGGTGTTACCGTACCTAGATGATTGGCTCCTCTCCGTCCCCACCAAGCATTTCTGATCAGGGCCCTCCACTACACCCTGGTTCTAGCGGAGTTCCTAGGCATCACCATACTTGTGAGAAATCCAACATTCAACCCTCACAACAACTGGAAATCATAGGGGCAGTATTCAACACCCAGTCAAGCCTGATCTCACTTCCTCTCCACAGGCTTCAGAAACTAAGGGCACAAGTTCAAGTGATACTCTGTCGAAGAAAGGTGTTTGCAAGGGAAGCTCTCCAAGCCTTGGGATCTATGGCTGCAGCCATCCCTATAGTTCCCGTAGCCAGACTACACATGAGATTACTACAATGGCTCCGTCAGGCCCAGTGGATACCCAATCTTCACCCCCTGAGCTCAAAGATTCTCATCACCAACACTTGCAAACTAGATCTCCTCTGGTGGATGAATATGGGCAAAAATCTTGGGTTTCACCACTTCCAGTCTCCCCAGCTCAGCGCCACAGTGACCACAGATGCTTCCCTGATGGGGTGGGAGGGGGGCACTTCCAGGGAAAGTCAGTCCAAGGCATGTGGTCCGATGTAGAGGTCAACTTGCATATCAATGTCGTGGAGTTAAGAGCGGTGCTATTGGCGTTGCAAGCTTAGCTATAATTTTTTTTTTTTCATAGATTATTACTAGGCTAACTGCCCTCATGGACTACTTTAAGCCTAGCCAGTTACCCCCTGTGAGAATCAAACCCTGCACCTTGTGTTTCTAAGGTAAGCACCTTAACCATTACGCCACCCTCCCACAGCTTTTCATCTGCTCCTGCCGTCCGGAACGATTACTGTCCAGTCGGACAACATGACTGTGGTCTGGTACATAAACAAACAGGGAGGGACCAGATCTTATCCCCTATGTCGTGAAGCCATGAGAATCTGGCAGTGGGCGATAGCTTCCAACCGCTTTCTGATTGCAACACATATCCCAGGGAGCTCCAACGTGATTGCGGACAGCCTGAGCAGATGCATTCTTCATCCTCACGAGTGGTCTCTCAACCCAGGTGTGGCAGTGGATATTTTCAGCCGTTGGGGCCAGCCATGCTGCAACCTTTTTGCCTCCCCCTCAAACACAAAATGCAGCAGCTACTTTGCCCTCTGTCCCCCTCTCGGGGAGTCACCGAGAGACACTTTGATCCACGATTGGCCCACGGGTCTCCTTTATGCTTATCCTCCGATTCCTCTGATTCCCCTTGTTCTAAGGAAAGCTATTCAGTTGAGAAGCAAAGTGATCCTCATTGCCCCGTTCTGGCCTTATCAGATGTGGTTTCCCTTCCGTTGACCTCTTCTGTTACAACCTCCTTGGATCCTAGACACTCGTCAGCACCTCATATCTCAGCCACAAGGGCTAACTCCCCCAAATCTGTCCACTCTCAAGTGGACAGCTTGGTTTCTCCACTTCCGTTAGTTGCCAGGCAGGAAAACCTCTCCTCACCAGTATGTGATATTATCTTGGCCTCTCATAAACCATCCACCAGGAAACTTTACAGGGACAAATGGAAAAGATTCTCTATTTGGTCACATAATCGGAAGATAGACCCGTTCTCAGCCCCCATAGCCAATATTCTTCATTATCTGGCTGAACTGTTCGACAATGGGGCCTCAGCTTCCACCATTCGAGTCCATCTAGCAGCTGTTTCCAACTTCCATAATGGGTCAGATGGAGTGCCACTTATTTCCTCTCACCTTTGCAAGACTTTCCTCAAGAGTATTTTCCACAGCAGGTCTCCCATCAGACAGCCGGTGGAGGCATGGAATCTGTCCTGGGTTCTGCAGTTTCTTTCTCTGCCCCCTTTTGAGCTGGCTGCGAAATGTGATCTCAAATTCCTGCCTTGGAAATCCTTATTTCTGGTGGCTATAACTTCAGCCAGAAGAATTTCTGAATTACAGGCATTATGTATCAAGAGCCCTTATCTGATCTTTCATAAGGACAGAGTATCACTTCGTACTAACCCATCCTTTCTCCCCAAAGTGGTTTCTGATTTTTTTATTAACCAGTCCATTGAGCTCCCTGTGTTCTTCCCAAATTACTCTACAAGGGAGAATACTGTCTACATTCCTTGGATTTTCATAGACAATTACTTTTCTATCTGGACAGAACTAAATCCTTTCGCAAGTCCGACCAGCTTTTCATCTCCTTTGCATGTCTTAGAATGGAAGGTGCAGTATCGAAAGTTACTTTGTCTAAATGGCTCAGAGATTGCATTGCCTTCACATATTCACTTAAGGAGGGATCTAAGCCTGGCAAAATCAAAGCGCACTCAACTAGGGCTATTGCAGCATCTGTTGCCTTCCACTCTAGGGCCTCCATGGATGACATTTGTGCAGCTGCCATTTGGGCTAAGCCTCACACTTTTATCAAGCATTACAAATTGGATCGGATCTCCAGGGGAAGAGTGGCCTTTGGTTCAATGGTTCTCAGGAATGTTCTTCCATAAGGGCCACCCAGGTTCTCCAAGTAGCTGGGGACTCTGTCCCATCACTGATGAATAGAAAGAAGATTAACAACTTCATATATGTTTATGTCTTACCATAATGTTCCATCTGAGTTGTTGATCTTCTTCCAGTCATCACACCCTCTCACCGACCCCCCTCTTAAGGTTCCTGGCGGATCTTCTGGGTCTTTGTGGTGTATTAGGGTTTCTGTGCAGAGATGGCCTCTGACTTACCTTTTCTTCCATATGTTGCATGCAAACTCGATGTGAGGTAACTGAGTAAAGGGCATTGTGGGTAGCAGATTAGCTCTAGAGTTTTTGGTGCATGCAAGCTTGGTATAAGGCCGACTCGGTTCCGAGGGCTCGGAAACGAACCCATCAGTGATGACTGGAAGAAGATCAATAACTCAGATGGAACGTTATAGTAAGACATAACTTATTTTTTCATGGTTTGGAAATCCCTTCCTCCTTTCATGGGCATCCCTCAACCACCTCAGGAACAGTTACATTTGTTCCCAGAGGTACTTCAAGAATTTGTTACATTAGGGAACTTTCAACAGGTTCCACAGGATCAAAGGGGAAAGGATTTTATTCAGGAATGTTTTTGGTTCCCAGAAAGGAGGATCCTTGAAGACACATTCTGGATCTGTCTCATCTAAAGACTTTCCTAAAGAATCCATCCTTGCACATGCTGTCTCTACAGACTTTGTTCCCTTTACTTCTTCCTCAGGCATTCATGGCCTCTCTGCATATAAAGGCTGCCTACATACTTAAACATCCCCTTTACAGGAATTTTTTTATTTTTCTCTGTTGCGTCTTTGCATTTTCAGTTCTCTGCTTTGCCCTTTGGCTTTTCTACTACCCCAAGGGTATTCACCAAATGCCTAGCACCTGTCATTACTTTTTGCAGGCTTCAAGGCATCCAAGTTTTTCCTAACCTGGATGATATCCTGTTTCAGGCATCCCCTCCAGAGATCTTACTGCAAAACCTTCACTGTGCCATTACTGTTTTGCGAAGTGTGGGGTTCACAGTAAATTTCAAAAAGTCATCTCTGACACCCTCTCAAAATCATATCTTCCTATGATGCAGGATTCAGACAGCGCCTTTGCTAGCTTCCCCTTCCTCCTCCAAAGGCCTTTACCCTCATTGCCTTCTTTCAGAATCTTATTTCTCTGACCTCTGGAAGAGCCAGAGAGTTTCTGAGTCTTCTGGGATTTATCGCATCCACCAACCCTATGTTACCTTTAGCAAAGCTCCACATGAGAATGTCAGTGGTTCCTGAAATCAGTCTCACAGCAACATGCACATCCTCTAGAATTTTGTTCATCTTCAGTGGTGGATTCAGCAGTTGTCTCTGAACCCTGGCCTTCCTCTTCATCCCCCTCTTCCATCTCAAGAACTGTTCATAGATGCCTTAGAAGTAGGTTGGGAAGCAGCCTTTGGCACAGTGAGAGTGCAGGAGGTCTCATCTCCTGTTCAGCAAAAGGAGCAGATCAGTAACAAAGAGATGAGAGTGCTCTTACTGGCCCTTCAAGCCTTTCATCCTCTTTTTCCCTCCACTCACTCTCATAGTGTTAACAGACAATACCACGGTCCTGTGGTATGTAAACAAATGGGGGGATCCTACCTTCTCTGCAGGCTTGCTCTCAAGGTATGAGGGCTTGTGGTTCAGTATCTTGTGACTCTTCAGGCAGTTTATATTCCCTCAAGTCAAAATTATATGACAGCTGCTCTGAGCAGTTCATTGACTCAGTCTCACAAAGGGATGTTTCACAGAGATGTGTTTCTGGACCTTGTCCACAAGTGGGGCACTCTTGAAATGGATCTTTTTGCCTCCCCTCTGAACAGACAACTTCCTCAATTTTGTGACAGAGTCCCAAATCCTCTGGTTTGGAAGGTGGACACCCTCTGTTTTTCATGGAAGGGGCTGTTTCTGTATGCACCCACCCCCCTTCCTCTCATTCCGAAATTTCTCTTCAAGATTCAACAGGACAAACCCAAAATCTTGCTGGTGACCCCCTTTTGGCCAAGACAGCATTGGTTCCCTCTTCTGCATTTAGCCAAGGGCAGTCATCACAAGTTACCTCTCAAGGTGGACCTACTCACACAAGACAAGGGATCTCTGATCCATCCCCACCTGTCCAATTTTCATCTGACTCTCTTGGTGATAGGATTTTGATTCCTTGCAGACACCTTTTTTCTGAGGACTTGCTTACAGTTTTGCAGGAGGGCAGACAGCCCAATATTAGGAAATCCTACGTATCCAATTAGAAGAGATTTTCTATCTGTTGTCTTTTGCATGACAAAGATCCACTCTCTGTGGATGTGTCTGTGGTTACTTCTTATTTGTGTGAATTGCTCAATGCTGGGTAGGCTTATTCCTCTGTCAAGTCACACTTACCAGCTATTTCTGCTTGTCTGCCTTTATCTCTTCCTTTAGCGTCTAGGTTTGAGGCAAAACAATTTCTTAAAGGTGTCCTTCACATCAGACCTCCCAGGAAGCCAGATCCTCCTCCCTGGGATCTTAATTTTGTTTTGGAGAAATTGGCTGTGGCTCCTTTTAATATGTGGCTTCAGCTTCCTTGCAACACTGCTCTTGGACGACAGTTTTGTTAGCCCTTACTTCAACCAGACAGGTGGCTGAGCTTCAAGACTTAAGGTTTGTCCTCCTTTTTTAGTTTTTCATAATGAAAGGGTGTCCTTGCATACTAATTCTTATTTTATGCCCAATGTAGTGAATGAGTTGTCACTTAACCAATCTATTAATTTACCTGCTTTTTCCCTTCTTCACAGTCTCCTAGTGGGAAGGTACTACACACCTTGGATGTGTGTAGACAACCCAGATTTTATTTGGATAAGACTAAGGCTATCAGGAAATCTGATCAGCTTTTTGTTTCTTTTCATTTCATGTCTTTGGGGATGGCTGTTTCCAAGCAGACAGTTTATTTTTGGATTTGTAAAGCTATTTCTTTTTGTTATGTTTTTCGTGGTAAGACTCTTCCTTTCTCTATTAAGGCTCATTCTACTAGGGCTGTGGCTTCTTCTGGTGCCTTTTTCAAAAGGTTGGACACTAACTCCATTCTTGAGGCAGCTATTTGGACGTCGGTGGATACTTTCACCAAATACTACAAGTTGGATGGAATTTCCAGAGTTAGAGCTGATTTTGCTAGGGCCATTCCTCATGAATTTCAGGAGAGCTGTATAGGTCCTTCCTTCTCCCAGCTTTCTTCTTGAGCTTTGTCACACTCTCTTATGTTAAGAAAATTGCAACAGTAGAATAGAAGGACATAGTATAATTTTTTTAACTCTTACCATAAAGATAGATGTTCTTCTCTTCACTGTTGCAGTATTCAGTCCCTCCCTCCTATCTTCTGGATATACTGTTAATCTCTTTTCATTTATTTTCATGGGACTAGCGTTCCTACTGGGCATTCAGTTTTGAGCTGGGTATGTCCAGACATCACTCTTATGCCCTTCATACGCGAGGAGCATACATAAAGCATACTTTGGTTAGTAAAAGGCTTTGGTATACTGGCCAGACCCTTGTTCGACCAAGGTGGGGAATCCCTTATGTTAAGAATACTGCAACAGTAAAGAGAAGGACATATGTCGTTAAGGTAAGATTTTACACAACTGTACTTTCCTTCCCAAATTGCAGGCAACATCTCTTGCTGCCTTCATCTCAGGAAACTAATAACTTCAGATGCCTGGTTTGGGTTCCAGTATGGACATCCCTTGCATCTCGGACTGGGATTCCTCTTCTTCCAAAGAGCCAAATTTTTTTTTTTTTAACATTTCTTGTGGATTTACTCTCAGAAGGTGATACAGCCAGTCCCTACATTCCAACAAGGCAAAGGACCTTTCAAAATTAATTACCTTTCTCTTGGTGTGAAAATTCAAGATGCTTAATTTGCAAACCAATTTTTCTGTACTGTTTCCCATGGTTTTATTGGCCACACTAGACCTCAACGTTGAGTATGTAAACATTCTAGCACACAGAAATCGCAGGTATTATCCCAAGATTCTTTGCCTTGAGATTGCACTTGCAGTGTACATCTTTACTGTTTGGTCTTTCCAGTGCTCCAAGAATTTTCACAAAGTGTCTTTTCCCAGTCGTAGCCTTTTGCATCCTACAAGGCATTCATATTTAACCCTATTTGAATTATTGCTTCATTTCAGCCCCTTAGTAGCTGTTCAGTTCATTACTTATCATTCAGCAGCCTGTGTTTCAGACTAAACTTGAAATCCCCACACAAGTTAGTGTTCTTTGCATGTCTTTTATACACATCTGTCAACATCCTTCCCTCCTTCAAAGTATCCTCTTACTGTCCATACTTTGGTCCATTAAAACATGTCCACAGTAAGAGAAATGTTCATCATATTGATCTCTGCTGCAGTAGCCTTAGCTATATGGGTTATATCCAGCCAAAGATGTCATAGCCAGACAGATTCCAAAGCTTCAAGGCAACTTCATGCACCCAGACTGTCAGGCAGCTCAAGCTGAGCTGACTAAAAGACAAGTGTGGGTGTGAAGCCCTTCAGAGCTTTTCTGCTACCTAATAGTACACTGCTATGAGACTTTCGAGATACAGTCTGCTTGAGTTTTCTTTTGTTGGGCAGATAAGTTCCTTTTGTGATGAAACTTCCATTTTCTTAATTTTGTTGCTATTTTATTACTTCCTTCTTCAGGAAAGTTATTTTAAAGCTGTGAGTGTTGTATTTTAGCAGACTGCTTTGAGATTGTAACATACTTTTAAACAGTGATTTGTTTTTTCTGTCAGTTTAAAAGAGGTGTAAAGCAACTGAAAACATTTCTTCTGTGGAAAAATTGTGTTTATTTTTCTTTTGTGGACTGGTAGTATTTACTGGCAGTTGCTGCTTGCCTTCCCAGGGAAAGGGGTACCATTTTCGGCTTGACCATGGAACAGACAACTGGTACTAGGGCTGGTTCTTCCTGTCACAAAAAGAAAAAAAAATCAAGCAAACAGCCTTTGTCACCACTTCAAACTAGCAATTTGCCTCAACCACAGGTGGGTGACTCTGTTGGGGCATTTTGTCGTATCTCAGACCATTCATCTTTTACCCTGAATTCCACTGACTTAGCACCTACAGCTACTATGGACCAGGAGTTAGCCACTTCCTCTGTAGTTGTTGGAGTCTCCTCAGTGGGCAAGGGAGAGCTGCTGTTGTCAGTTCTGGGAGCGGGAACAGGAAGGTTTCCATGTTGAATGTTGTGCCCATACCTGGCAAGCTCCTGTTGTCATTTGTAACACAGTTGAAGCCATTTTTCCTGTCAAAAAGAAACCTAAAACAAAGCGTGTATCTATTTCTCCTCAATTTCCTTTGGATAGGAGTAGTTTACTGGGTCTGGCTCAGGGTTTAATTCAGGATCTTTATCCTTCCTGTAAAGTAGTTTCTGGTAAAAGAAAAAAAAGATTCCTCTTTTGCTGAAGGGATTCAAGATTCTGAATCTGAACCGGAAGATGCAGGGATGGATACAAGTTTTGTTTCCTTCAAATTTTTGATTCAGACTCAGAAGAGTGCTCAGTTTTGGATTCTCCCTGTGGGGGTTTCTCTTTCACTGAGAGTAGTGCTGCAATGTGGCAGTGTTTTCATTGGAAGAACACAGGGGTTTCTCAGCCTTTCAGAAAATATTATTGAGTTGTTACAGAAGGATTTTCCAGAACCTACACTCATTCCTCCTGTTCCTTCTGTGTTAGAGGATGTGTGTTATACTGACTGCAGTTCCTCTGATTGTCAGTAAGCTGGCCCTAAATAGACAGACAGGATGTATAAAGTTCCTCAGTCTTTTAAATGTTTAGACACTGTTTCCAAACCTGACCCAGTAGCTATAGCTTCAGTTGTTCCCACTGCTGCTAAGCATTTATTTAATTCCAGTCCTATTCTTTTTGTTAAGGATGGGAAATTTATGGATAGGCATGAAGAAAAATGTATACTTCTGTGACTTTGATTTTCAGAATTTTGAATTGTCAGGCTGATATGTTAAAGTTTGTTTTGACAAACTGTGTAAGTATGAGGAAAGTTTTATTTGTAGTTTCTTGTTGGGAGGAAAAATCTGCTTTAAATAACTTAAGTTTCTTCTATTGCTCAGGTCACTCATTGTTCATAGGTAGGTACTAGGCTATTGGCCCAAGGGCCTACGTAAGCCTAGCCAGCAAGGTACAATAGCTTACGCCACCCAAGAAAGTTATTTTCCTGTGTCACTGTCCAGCAGAGACACAGAAGTGATCACCGGGGTGTATTTCCTATTTCCCATCCACTCATCACGATTTTTCTTGAAGAGTGCTAATGAAGAACTTTGCTTGGCATAGATGGGTAGATTGTTCCAGCATATAGGAAGTCTCTGGGACAGGAATCTGTCCCTCCAGCATGTCCTGTTTATTGTGGTGACAAGATTTAGGTCCCTAGAGCGTGTAGCTTGGAGGGATTGGGATTTCTTTAGGTGTAGCATGTCCAACAGCTCTGGGTTTGACATAGCTTTATATGTTAGGCAGAGATCACCTCGGAGTAGGCGATATGCTACGGAGTAAAGCTGGAGTTTTTTGAGGTGGTCAGTGTAGGGCATTTGTTTGAGGCCAGTAATCCTCTTTGTGAGGTTCTTCTGTGGCCTTTCCAGCTGCTGCAGATGTCTTGTGAGGTACATTCCAAAAGGGGCGTTGTACTCTATAATGGGTCTAATGAGTGACGAGTAGAGGGGAACAATGACCTCTTTTTTTCCTGGATGATAACCCTTTTATGATGAGGTGTGCCATGTAGAAGGACTTCCTGACTACTGTGGCGATGTGACTATCAAAGGAGAGACTACTGTCCACCTGGGTCCCAAGGTCTCTTATCACGCATTCGTTGTTAAGTAGATTACTGCCTATGTGGTAGTTCATGGGTACGTCCAGGCTATGGCCACTGGTACTGTTTTGAGGAATTTTGCTTGGGCTGCATTCTCTTAGAATCTCCCAGATTTTTAAATTCTCCCCTGAATAGAGATTTAGTGATTGGCCCCACGGCTGCAGAGGTGGATCAAAAAGTATGATGAAAGGGGCAAGCTGATCCAGGGAATCTCTTTTTCAGCCTTCCTTTTCTAAATTTTCCAAGGGATTTTCTATCCAACTTTGACCAGTTCAGGATAATTCTTTCCTAAACTTGTTTGTTATAGTGCACAAATTCAAAATTGTCATTTCACAACCTGTTACTACTTCCTCTTTCAAAATTTCTGGTAAAACAAGACTTAAAAGATACTTTTCATCACATTCCCATTCCTCCAGACTTCAGATGTTTCTTAAAGGTTTGTGGTGTTTGAATCACATTATCAGTTCTCTCCCTTACTCTATGGGCTATCCATTGCACCAAGAGTGTTCACAAAGTGTCTAGCCCCCAGTTATAACTCATTGAAGGCTATAGATTATCCACATTTTTCTATATTTAGAAAACTTGCTTATCTTTGCCAAGTCTTTTTCAAAATGTCAGGAATCTCTCTCTTGAGTGAGAGATCTCTTACACAAGTTGGAATTCCAAGACATTATGCAGAAGTCTTTTTTGACTATAGGACTTTTTCAGAATATGTTGGACTTGTGGGGGACTCTAAAATATATGCCCTACGTCATGTCATTAATGTTCAATAAAATGATTGGGGGAGGTAAAGAGGAGGGAAAAAGTTAACTGTAAGTAAAGATTTTTTTTCTTACTAGCACTATTTTTGTGGTGTATGGCTTTCTTTGCATGCTATAAAAAAGAAGTTATGTACTCACTATAACGTTCTGTCCGTGTTGTCGATCTTAATTTATCCTTGACACCCCACCCACCTTCCCCCTTCTTCGGGCTTCTTAGAGGAAATAACTTTAGTCCTGGTTATCTGTTATTTAATTTGACTTGGACAAAGCCTCTACAGTTGCAACAGGGCTGTCTTTATTGTTTTGCTTTAAAGCTGCAAACTTGATCTGTGGTAATCTAGAGAGGGGCATTCTGGGTAGGGACTTGGCTTGAGAGTTTTTGGTTCTTACAATCTATTATAAGAGTCAAGCCGGTTCCGAGGGTCGGAACAGAGTCCCATGGATGAAGGATAAATGAAGACTGACAACACAGATGGAACGTTATGATGAGTACATAACTTCATTTTTATAGAGTCCCCCACAAGTCCAACAGATTCTGAAAAAGTCCAATATTTCCATTTTTTCTTGTTCTGTAATATTTTACACATATAATTATTGCATTGTAATGTCACATTAAGTTACTGGTTTTATTACTGATCCTCTCCATCTCCCACATCCCATATCCTGTCTCTTCTTCATTTCCAATGTACTCTAGATTCTTCTAGTTAACTCTTGTGCTCCCTTCTTTCACTCTAGCATTTTCCATTGAAACATTGGAAAACGTTTCATAGGTACAGTCTCTCTGTGGTCTTTATTTCCAGAAGAATAAGTAGTAGAATCTCTTTCTGTTTCACAGCTCACTTTTTGTTGGACAAACATTTGTATTTCCTCCTTAGCATGCACTTCATCAAAAAATTATTTTTGTCCCTACAGGGAAGGATACATTTAAGACCTCTGGGTACAGCAGTTTGAATCTCACACCTGCATCTTGACATTCCTTGAGTAGTGGAGTAATTTGTCTCTCTTCTGCCTGGTGTACAATGAGTAATCATTTTCCACAAACACTCTGCCGTCTCCCACTTTTAATACTCTGTCCTTCTGCCACAGTTTTGTCAAACTCATCTCCTCCTGCTGGTAGAATTACATCTTTACTATTAAAGGTCTGGGTGGCTTTCTCATAGCCAGGTTTGGAGCATACACACAATGTGCCCTTTCAATTAACAACTCCTGCTGTGTAATATCAGTCCAGCTGCTTATTTGTGCTTTCATAAAATTAATGGAGTCTGTTCCTTCCAGCTTCTCTGGTACAGCTGAAAATCTCAGGTTTTCCATGTGTGC